>NC_062549.1:83257689-83865753 GCF_016906955.1 Phacochoerus africanus
CCACTGTCATACCTACCAGATCGAAGATCAAAACAAGGGAAGGATGTTTAGTTTTACCACTTTTATCCAATACTGGACTGAAAGTTCTAATAATATGATAAGAAAAAGAAATAAAATGAGTCCAGATGGGAAAACAAGTAAAATTGTTCTCATATTCACAGATGACGTAATCTAAGTTAGAAAATTTCCTATGTACTAGTTTTCTTAAAGTTATTACAACTGCTGAGTGGCATCAAAACTGCAGACTGTAAGATCAACATGTAAAAATCAACTGTATGCGAAAATGCTAGCAACCAATTAGAAACTGAACAGACATGAGAAAATATGGAATATTAAGGATAAGTCTTAAGACTATATAAACTGAAAATTAAAAAATTATAAGTAATAAAACTGTATTGCAAACATGGACTTAGAGGATTTAAAATTGTCATCAATTCTCCCTAACTTGATATATTCAAATAAATGCCAGGAGGAATTTTGACCACTATGATTATCAAATTCATGTGGAAATACAAAAGATCTAAAGTACTCTAAAATAATTTTGAAAAAGAAGAAAGAACTTACACTACCTGGTTTCAAGGGTTTAAAATAAAGCTGTAGTAATAAAGACAATGTGGCACAGCATAATGATAAATCACCAGAAATAGATCAAAATAGAAATGGTCAATTGATTTTTGATGATGATGCAAAAAACAAAGTTCATTAGGAGAACAATAATGTTGGAAAACTGGATATCCATACGCAAAAATACTAAACTTAAAGCAACTATCTCATAGTTTATTTAAAAACTGACACAAAATGGCATCATCAATCTAAATGCAAAACTTAAAACTTTTAGGAAAAAACCCTTTTTGAGGTTTGGTTAAAACAAAGATTTTTTAAAGACAACATTGGTCCCCCCTCAAAAATAATACATTTGATTAAATGGGTTTCTCCAAAATTAAAGAACTTCTTTTTGAAAGCTACTTTAAAAAAAAAAATGAAAGGCTAGCCATCAACTCTAAGAAAAAAATTCTAAGTCATTTACTTGAAAAATATACAGAACGTGTTTTTAAAACCTTCAAAACTCAATAATAAAAATAAAGGACAAAAGACTGAACAGACCAATTTACCAAAGAAGGTACATGAAGGAAGATACAGAAAAAACCATGGCTCAAATAAAGGAAAAAGTAAATATCCAGAAAACCAACTCTAATAAAATGGAGATACATGAATTACCTAAAAAGAATTCAAAGTAGTGGTGATAAAGAAACTAACATGCTACAAGAGAATACAAATAAACAGACAACTAAACAAAATAAGGAAAATAATGATTAAACAAAATAAGAAAATTACCAATGAAAAACTGGAAATATGAGCAAAATAGAAATTTTAGAGCTAAAGAACATAATAAGGACATTTTTAAAGTTACTAAAGGAGGATCAACAAACAGGCTCAATCAAGCAGAAAAAAGAATCACCACATTCAAAACAAATCACTTAAAATTATTAAGTCAGAGGAACAAAGAAGAAAAGAATGAAGAAAAGTGAAGAAAGCCTAAGGGCCTTATAAAATATTACCAAGACAACCAATATTCCCACTATGGGAGTTCCAGAAGGAGACACTGGTGGTTGGTAGAGAGTTTATCTGAAAAAATAATGGCTGAAAATTTCCCAAATCTGAGACAGAAGATGAACATCCAGATTTAAGAAGTTCAGAGGACTCCAACTAGAATGAGCCCAAAGAGGCCCAAATGGAAACATACTATAAACAATTTGACAAAAGCCAAAGAGTAAATCTTGAAAATAGCAAGATAAATGTGAAATTATTACATACAAGGGGATCCCATTAAATCAGTGGATTTTCTCAGCAGAAACATTACACTCCAGAGGGGAGTGGGATAATATACTCAAAGTGCTGAAAGAAAAGACTTACAAACCAAGAATTACTAGAGCCACCAAAACTGCCCTTTAAAAATAAAGGAGAAATAAAGACCTTCCCAGATAAACAAAAGCTGAGGAAGTTTATCACCATAAGACCTGCCTTACAAGAACTGCTAAAGGAAGTTCTTCAGTTGAAATGAAAGGCAGCAACACATAAGCATATAAAAATACAAATACAGAAAGCTGTAAATGCTGTAATGGTGATGTATAAATCACTTTTAAGTATAGACTTTAAAAAAGCATTAAAAATTATTATAATACTATAGAATACTATAGAAAGATGTAGTTTGTTGCACTGACAACAAAGTGAGGAAAGGATATAAATAGTAGAGTTTTTATATGTTTTCAGCTCAAGACAGATTGTTATACCTATGTTTTATACAATCCTCACAGTAGCCACAATGAAAAACCCTATTAAAGATACCAAACGAAAACGAGAAAGCAATAAAAGCATGTCACTATTTTAAAAAAAGAAAAGAAAAAGAAATCAAAAGATTACAAAGGAAAGCAGCAAGAGGGAAAAGAGTGGCAAAATATCTGCAGGACATATGGGAAAAAAATTTAATGGCAATAGTAATTATCAGTAACTACTTCAAATTTAAATGGTACAGTACTAAGTGGGAAAACTATGGTAATAAGATACCTATATTAAAAAAGAAAAAAGATCTGAAATTAACAACTTTGTACCTCAAAGAATTAAAAATAGAACAAATTTAAGCCAAAGTTAATAGAGGGTACTCCTGTGGGTACAAAGTTAATAGAGGGTACTCCTGTGCCCAGGAGTACACGGTGGGTACTCCTGGGCACAGGAGTACCCACCGTGGCACAGTGGGTAAGGATCCAACCTTGTCTCTGCAATGGCTTTGGTTGCTACTGAGGTGTGAGTTCGATCCCTCGCCCAGCACAGAGGGTTAAGGATCTAGTATTGCCACAGCTGGGGCATAGTTTACAGGCTAGGGGTCAAATCAGAGTTGCAGCTGCCAGGCTACACTACAGCCACGGAAACAATGGATCCAAGCTGCATCTGAGACAGACACCACAGCTCAGGGCAATGCCCGATCCTCAACCCACTGAACAAATCCAGGGATTGAACCAGCATCCTCATGGATACTAGACAGGTTCTTAACCCACTGGGCCACAATGGGAACTCCCAAGAAGATAGTGATTTCTAATTTTAAGATTTTAATCTTATTTATTTTCAAAAAGTTCCCTCTGGGTAAAAGAGGAAAGTGATGAGAAGAGCAGCTGTGTGTGTTAAATTGTCCCCAGGTGAAGTGGTTCAGAGGTGATCTTTTTTTAAACTACTTAGCAATAACCACATATTGGGGTTTGAGTGCAATTTGAGACAGGTGGGAGGAGGACAAACTTTTGGCCAGACTGTTTCAAACAAAATAAAAAAAACTAAAGAGAGCACTACCATCCCCTGCTACTGCATTTCTGTAGAAAGCAACTTATTTTTTTAGACTTTTTTTTTTTTTAAGGAAAAGAAAAAGACCCTAGCAAGTAAAAAAACCTTTTTAAAAATGATTTTTTTTCCTATTTTCTCCTTCTCTACTTTTGGAGAATGAACTTATCATCCTGGCTTCTTACATTAAACCATAGCTGACCTTAATTTGCAATTAGTCTATTAAAGTAAAAAGAGATATTTTGAAAATAGGATTGATGTTGAACCTCAGGGTAGGGGTTAGGAACAATTTATAAAAAGGTAGTTTAGAAAAATATATTTTGGTGAACGAAAACCACAGATCACAGATTCCTCCCAATACGTTGATCTGTCTTTGGACTGGCTCCTTTCTCTGACCCAACCTGTTTCCCCATGGGGTTGGGAGTGGATCTGTGAACACAGTAGAGGGAACTTCTTTGCATTCTGCACAAAGCACAAGTCTGGACAGCCTACACTCTGGCCAGCACGATTTAAACTGGAGGACTGATCCTGGACCAATTTCCCTTTTTCTTTAAAATTTTTTTCCCCTGGGAGCAAAAAAGTTAATTATGCAATTGAATATATTCCTGGATGCATTCAAAGAGGAGGAAAAGTGTACTTAAGTGTCAAGTGGGGCTATTTTTCTGTATTTGGATTTCTCTTTTGAGGTATGTACCATAAATCATCCCGCAGAATCTAATTCCCACACCTGATCCAAGGCAGACATGGGCTGGGTGTGTGTGTTAGAGGGACTCACGTTTGCCATATGTTGTTTCTGCCCAATCAGGAAAGATGTCATCCCATCTTCCCCTTGGTAACAATGCCAGCCAAGACTGTCCTCTTCATTGGAACTGCTCACAGTTTAGAAAATTTGCTCTCTCAACAAAGTTGAAAGTCATTTATTTTCTAAATTTCATTGGCTAATGATTTAATCATTTCCTATGGCTATTAATTCTTAGACCTTTATCTGAAAATAAGCTGGTGTTAAGGAAGCAATGAGGTCAAAGGAGATCAGTTACAAACAAGGCTATGTGTATATTTCTGGACAGGGCTGGGACTCCCTTAGGGCTCAAGGCTTGGGGAAAATGCTGAAATGACTCAAAGATTAAGATAAATACTGTTTTAATGCAGTATTTTTTTTAAATTAATGCAAAGAATCTGTGATGGTCAAAAATATCAAGGGCTTAAAAAGACTGGATCCAGGAGTTCCTGTCGTGGCGCAGTGGTTAACGAATCCGACTAGGAACCATGAGGTTGCGGGTTCGGTCCCTGACCTTGCTCAGTGGGTTAACGATCCGGCGTTGCCCTGAGCTGTGGTGTAGGTTGCAGACACGGCTCGGATCCCGCAATTGCTGTGGCTCTGGCGTAGGCCGGTGGCTACAGCTCCGATTCGACCCCTAGCCTGGGAACCTCCATATGCCGCGGGAACGGCCCAAAGAAATAGCAAAAAGACCAAAAAAAAAAAAAAGACTGGATCCAACAGAACTGGGATTATGGGAGGGGAGGAAAAGCTGAATTGAACAAGAATGGAACTGAATCCTGCCTTTGTTTAGACTTTTGATACTTTGTTCACTGTGGATTAGTTTTGATTTTCAAAAACTACTGCACTGAAATAGTATCCTGGGGAGTTTTCTTGTAGCACAGTGGGTTAAGGGTCTGGCGTTGTCACTGCAGTGGCATGGGTTCGATCCCTGGCCCGGTAGCTTGCACATGCCCTGGGTGTGACCAAAAAGAAAAAAAAGAAAAAAAGAAAAAAGAAATAGTATCTCGGTTGCTGGGTGCCCAAACCCAGCACCTTAAATTTTGTGTCCAAACTGAGTGCACCTTGCTCATCTTACCCTGTTTCTGGGGTTAGAACAACATTGGTGAGACCACCATCTGAAGAATTTCTGTCCCCTAACATGCACCTAAACAACAAATAGTTCAAACTCACACCTAGAATTTGCACAGCTCACCTTGCTTTCCCATGGGCATCATGTGTACCATAGGACTGTGGCCTGGACCAAGAGGAAGGGAAACAGACCCAGGTTCTGCCAGGGAATAAAACCAGGGAAATTTTGATTCTCCACTGGACTCCTATATTTGGATTTAATTTGTCATTAGATTCTAAGTTAATATTTTGATTTTAAAAACTGAGGACAAACATGAACAAAAACGGAAACCTTGTATCATGTTTGCTTTTGTTTTGACTTACAAGTCAACAAATCCCAGTTACTTTTGACTTCTTTTCAAATAAAAAAGTTCCCACTATGCTGCAGTGGGTTAATGAACCGGTATTGTCTCTGCAGAGTGCAGGTTTGATCCCTGGCCCAGAACAGTGGGTTAAGCATCTGGTGTTGCCACAGCTGTGGTGTAGGTTCCAGCTGTGGCTCAGATTTGATTTCTGACCTGGGAACTTCTTTATGCTGTGCGTGCAACCAAAAAAAAAGAAAAAAAATGTAAAAATTCTGGGGGGTGGCCTAGAGGTGAGTATGGTAAAACAGTGTTCTAGGTTCTACAGCTTTTTTTGATTAAGAAATACATTTTTTTTTTGGAGTTCCTGTCATGGTGCAGCAGAAACAAATCCAACTAGGAACCATGAGGTTGCGGATTTGAGCCCTGGCCTTGCTCAGTGGGTTAAGGATCTGGCATTGCCGTGAGCTGTGGTGTAGGTTGCAGACATGGCTGGGATCTGGTGTTGCTGTGGCTGTGGTGTAGGCCAGCAGCAACAGCTCTGATTAGACCCCTAGCCTGGGAACCTCTGTATGCTGTGGATGTGGCCCTAAAAAGCAAAAAAAAAAAAAAAAACTCTCTCTCTCTCTCTATATATATATATATTTTTTTTAATTTGGAAAGGTTAAAAATAAATAAAAAGTAAGCCTTCACATATATGGTCAAATGATCTTTCAGAAAGATGCAAACGTTACACAACGGGGAAAAACAACCTCTTCAACAAGTGGTGCTGGGAAACTGGATATTCGCATGTCAAGAAGCAAGTTGGACCCTTATTTACGCCACTTACCAAAATTAACTCAAAGCAAATTAAAAACCTAAATGTAATACTTGAAAGTATAAAACGCTTAGAAAAAAAACCTGAGAAAAAGCTTCATGACTTTAGATTTGGCAATGATTTCTTAGAACACCAAAAACTTAGGCAATAAAAGCAAAACCAAACAAAATAACACCTAAAAACCTGCACAGCAGCAATCCAATTAAAAAATGGGCAAAGGACTTGAACAGACATTTTTCCAAAGACATACAGATGGATTAACATACACCAGAAGAGATAACTCAACATCACTAATTATTAAGGAATGCAGATCAAAACCTCAGTTAGCTCTCTCGTCATACTTGTTAGAATGATCCCTATTTAAAAAAACAGAAAAATTAACAAGTGTTGACAAGGATGTGGAGAAACTGCAACCTATGTGCACTGTTATTAGGAACGGAAGATGGCACACCTATTATGGAAAACAGTATAGAAGTTCCTCAAAAAAATAAAAATTAAATTATCATACGATCCAGCAATCCCAGTTTTGGGTATTTATATCCAAAAGAATTAAAAACAGGATATTAAAGAACAATTTGCACACCTGTGTTCATTACAGTATTATTCACAACGACTAGAGGTAGAAATCCTACATGATCACTGATGGGTAAACAGATAAAGAAAATACAGTATGTATATACATGGAATAGTATTAAGCCATAACAAAGAAGAAAATCCTGTCATATACTACAATACAGATGACCCTTGAGGACATTACGCTAAATAAAATAAGCCAGTCACAAAAAGACAAACACTGCATGATTCTACTTCTATGAGGTATCTGTACTAATCAAATCCTTTGAAACAGAAAGTAAAATGGTAGTTGCCAGGGGCTGGGGTAAGGATGAATGCAAGAATTATTCAATGGATTTTAAAAATTATTTTCCATTCATAGTGTATATGTATTCACCAAAAAACATCTTAAGTAAAAGGATATATACTGCTAAAATATCCTTACATAGGCTGCCTCTTTTGCTTGTATGCTGTTTGGGATTGTGATTTAGTTTTCTAAGAAATGAATTATGCTAATACAAAAAAATCCATGGTGGGGGGAGGTTGACTCCTACTTCATATTACCAATCTGGTTGAATTATCTAAATGCAAAAGACAAAACAATAAACTTTCTATAAGAGAACAGAAGAATGTCTCCATAACCTTGAGCTAAGAAAAGATTTTCTGAATAGTATGCATAAAGCATTAATAATAAAAGACCAACTCGTTAGACAACACAGAGAACAGTTTGTTCATCAAAAGACATCATTAGGAGAGTGAAAATACAACCACAGAGTAGGAAAAGATAGCTTCATATGCAGAAGATGTAATAAACTCTATAAATCAATAATAATGAAATAAGATAGATGATCCAACAGAAAGAAAGATTAAGAAATAAACCTGAATAGACACTTAACAAAACAGTATATCCAAATAACCAATAATCATATAAAGAGAGGCTCAACCTCAGCAGGAGCAACAGGGAAAGGCATTTTAATCCACAGGAAGATGACACTATATAGCCCGCCAAAGTTAGAGATTAACAATACTAACTGTTAGCAAAGATGAGGAGCAATAGGAACTCTCATATGCTACTGGTGTGAATGATATTACACTGTGGAAAACTATCTGGCACTATCTCTGAAATAAACATGTATCTTCTGATCGAACGAATTTACTTCTAAACATAAATGTACTGAAAGTCATGTACAGGAATGTTCTCCAAACTGGAAATCAAATGTAAAATTTTTATCAACAAAAGAACAGATTGATCAGCTGTGGTTTATTCACACAATGGAGTACTAAAAAGCAGTGAAAATGAACAAAATTACAGTGGTACTCGACAGATGGATTTCGCAAATATAAAATAAGATTTTGCTTAGCAAAAGACATCAAATTCAAAAAACAAAAACAAAAGACCATTTAATATGGCTTCATTTATATAATGTTCAAAAACAGAAAAACTACAGTGGGTAGAAAAATAAAACATTAGAAATTAGGATAAAGAGGATTCTAGGAAACACCACCTTGTATTTCTTGACCTCTGTGGTTGTTACATGAATAGATTCACTCACTTTGTGAATATTTGCTGAGCCATATACTTAATATTATGTACTTATCCTATGTTGTACGTTGTAAGAAAAAAAAGTTTAATGGTAGATGGAATAAGAAGGTCTAATATATAACTAATCAGAATTCAAAAAGAAAAAAAAATACAGAGAACGGTAAAGAATAACTAAAGACTGATTAGCTACAAATTTCCCTCATTTTTAAAGATTTCAATTTCTCAGATCAGAACATCAATAAATTCCAAGAATGAAAAATAAAAAGGAAATTCACACCTAGATACACTGTTGTGACATCAATGAAAGGAAAAAATAAAACAGCAGAGAAAAATAGAATTAAATGCATCAAGGAAGAGAGAGAAATTAACTATAAAGGGATCACAATTAGACTAATGACTGACTTTCAAAAGTAAGTTTAGAATATAATGAAATATTGGAGTTCCCATCGTGGTGCAGTGGTTAACGAATCCGACTAGGAACCATGAGGTTGCGGGTTCGATCCCTGCCCTTGCTCAGTGGGTTAACGATCCGGCGTTGCTGTGAGCTGTGGTGTAGGTCGCAGACAAGGCTCGGATCCCGCGTTGCTGCGGCTCTGGCGTAGGCTGGTGGCTACAGCTCCGATTAGACCCCTAACCTAGGAACCTCCATATGCCGAGGGAGCGGCCCAAAAAAAAAAAAGAGTATAGTGAAATATCATCTGAAATAGAAAAACTATCAAACTAGAGATCTGTACCTAGTAAAACTACCTTTGAAGAACTGACAAAAAAGATATTTTCTGGAAAATGATGAAAAATGAAGAAGGGCATGAAAGAAAAAAAAGAAAAATAGGGAACCAAATTCTCATTTAAAGGAACTGTTAAATAATGTACCTTAGGGAGTTCCTGTTGTGGCTCAGCAGCAACCAACCCAACTAGTATCCATGAGGACGTGGGTTCAACCCCTGGCCCCGCTCAGTAGGTTAAGGATCCAGTGTTGCTGTGAGCTGAAGTGTAGCTTGCAGATGTGGGTCAGATTTGGCGTTGCTGTGGCTGTGGTGTAGTCTGACAGCTGAAGCTCCGATTCAACCCCTAGCCAGGGAACATTCGTATGCCATGGGTGGAGCCCTAAAACACAAAACAAAACAAAAGAATGTACTTTAGGTACAAAATGATCCCACATAGGTAATCTGTGATGGAGGAAGCCAAAGTTATTGGTCAGTTAAGTAGGTAAATCTAAACAAACACTATTAAAACAATGATATTTTACAACAAGTGGGAAAATAGGACATAACTACATTTCTGAATACTATAAGCATATAATATTAGCAAGGGAAGAAGAAACTATAATGTGATAAGGTACACATTGAGGAAAAGGGCAAAAGTATTCAATGACTTTAAACTTTGTTAATTATTCTTATAAAACATGAATGTCTATCATCCTTGCAAGTAGCAGAAACAAAATGGGCCAAAAAAACCTTCAAGCAATTCAAAAGGAAGGCAAAAAGAAGAGGTAAAAAATTAATAATGGAAATCTTTTTAAAATAGAAAACTCATAGTAAGATAAATAAACAGATCCAAATACATCAGCACTCTCAATAAACATAAATTGAATCTCCACTTAAAAGCCAACATTGGAGTTCCCATCATGGCTCAGTGGTTAATGAATCTGACTGGGAACCGTGAGGTCGTGGGTTCAATTGCTGGCCTCGCTCAGTGGGTCAAGGATCCGGCGTTGCAGTGAGCTGTGGTGTAGGTTGCAGACGCGGCTTGGATCCCGAGTTGCTGTGGTTCTGGTGTAGGCCGGTGGCTACAGCTCTGATTAGACCCCTAGTCTGGGAATGCCCATATGCCGTGGGAGTGGCCCCAGATAAGGCACCAAAAAAAAAAAAAAAAAAAAAAAAGCCAACATTGTGAGAAATGGATAAGAAAACAAAATCCAGCTATAGGATACTATTTTTATAAGTACACATCATAACATATGGATAAAGAAGAGCTGAGATTCAAGTAATGGAAAAAGATAATGGTAAGGTTAACACAAATAATGGGACGCCAACAAAGGCTTTGATACAAAGAAATGAAATGACAAGATTACAAAGGAGCATTCTGAAGAGTAAGTGATTTTTCCAAACCAAATATAGCTATTGCTATATATATATATAATAATATTACATATATATATATAATATAATTGACATTTAGATTCATTTCACCTCATTTAATTCAGCTCAAGGTTTGAGCTTACTAATATCCTCTAAGAAATGGATTCTTTTGTCTAGTATACTAGCATCCCTTTTTGACATGCAAATATTTGGTAAACACACCAGCAATGACTTTAGGCAAAACAGTGAGAAAGTAGTCATGACAATGAAGTCTAGTAAGAACCCTGTAGCACAATAACAGAAGCATCTTTAAAGGCTGATACTGTTTGCTTAGAGTGTACCTGCCCAAGTAACTACAAACCCTGTTACGATTACTCACACCTTATTTAACTTTATACACAAGTTAATCAAGAATGATTTTCTCAAATACTTTACTGAAATTTAGACATTCTGTCAACAATATCTTTACCTGCATATGCATGTGTACATACACACATACAAATCTAAACATGTACATACACACATATATCTACACACATGCACACATACAAAACATGCATTTACAAATATGTCATATATATAAATCACAGTACTACTGTACCTCAGTAGGTAGTTCCATAATGGCACGTAAATTGGCATTGTCTGTTGGTTTCTGCATCTTGCTCAACATTGGTATAAAATATTACTCCATCACCAGAGCAGGATACAATCTGCTTATCATTTGTGCATGGCAAGAACTTTGCACTAAATATATTTGCTCTGTGCCCTGAACGAATTGTTGTCAAAACCTAAAACACACAGAGGAAATAGTTTTTAGTAGTTTATTATTTCCTAGAAAGAAACGTTCATATTTAATATAATCATAGTCAGGAATAAATTCTCATTAACATTCTCATCTCAATGAAAAATTATTATTTGGGAGTTTTCACTGTGGCATAATGGATATGGCGGCATCTCTGCAATGCCAGAATGCAGGTTTGATCCCTAGCACAGTGGGTTAAAGAATCCAGCATTGCTGCAGCACAACTGGTGGCCCAGGAACTCCATATGCCATGGAATGGCCAAAAAAAGAAAAAACAGACAAAAGTACAACTCAAAAAGATATATGCACCCATATGTTCACAGCAGCACTATTCACAACAGCCAAGATATGGAAGCATCCTAAATGTCCATCAAAAGATCAATGGGGAGTTTCCGTCGTGGCGCAGTGGTTAACGAATCCGACTAGGAACCATGAGGGTGCGGGTTCGATCCCTGCCCTTGCTCAGTGGGTTAACGATCCGGCGTTGCCGTGAGCTGTGGTGTAGGTTGCAGACGCGGCTTGGATCCTATGTTGCTGTGGCTCTGGCGTAGGCCAGTGGCTACAGCTCCAGTTAGACCCCTAGCCTGGGAACCTCCATATGCCGCGGGAGCAGCCCAAAGAAATAGCAAGAAGACCAAAAAAAAAAAAAAAATCAATGGATTGAGAAAATATGGTTAATACATGCAATAGAACACTACTCAGCCATAAAAAGGAACAAAATAATGCCATCTGCAGCCACATGGATGAAACTAAGGATTATCACACTAAGTGAAGTAAGTTAGCATGAGAAAGACAAATACCATATATGTGGAATCTAAAATATGGCACAAATTAACCTGTCTACAAAACAGAAACAGACTCACATAGAGAACAGACTTGTAGTTGCCAAGAGGAAGAAGGGAAGGAGTGAGATGGACTGGGAGTTTGGGGCTGGCAGGTATAAATTATTATACTTAGAATGGATAAGCAATGAAGTCCTATTGTATAGCACAGGGAACTATATCCAGTCTCTTGGGATGGACCATGATGGAAGATAATATAAGAAAGGGAGAGTGTGTGTGTGTGTGTGTGTGTGTGTGTATGACTGGATTGCTTTGCTGTACGGCAGAAATTGGTACACCACTGTAAATCGACTATACTTTAATAAAAAATTATCATTTGATTCCAAACTATTATAATTAGGGAAAAAAAGAAATTAATATTTCACATATCACATATTTTCTTTTCCCTCTGAGATGTAAAGAAGATTTAAGTATCATCTAATTGGAATAGTGTTGAAATCAAGTCCCCCTAAAACTGAGTTACTATGCCGAGTTCATGATTAACCTCTTTATCCAAAACATTATTTCCTTTCTTGTCCAACACCTGATCCCCTCAAGACTGAGGAGAATGAAAGAAAAGGGGGAACTGAAATTGTGCGGGACCCTATGGGGCCTTCCCAGGCATAAAAGCCTGTCCCCTGTTTTTTACTGTAGGAAAAAGGCTTTCAGCCCCTAGACCTTCTCTGAGTTCCAAAGGGCAGAGTCAAGCAGGTACTAACCAGGAGACTGAAGGAATGCAGAAAAAGCAAGGCACCATATTCTGGCTCTTTTTTTCTCTGGCGGGAGGAAAAGAGTTGTGTAGAACAATTCACTACATGTCTCTGAGTTCTACAGGAACTAAGGCCTCCAAAGAGGTGGAGGACGCTAACTTCAGGCTGAGCACAAGTCATGTGGACCTCAGACTGGTTGGAACCAGAAAGCTGATGACTGGGATTCCTGGAACTTCAACCTGTGACCTCACCACCAGCCAATCAGAGGAGGGTTACACGGCCTGCAGCTCTCCCCCCAAATTTTGTGTATAAGAACGTCTTCCCTGAAACCCATGGGGAGACTGGGTATTCTGAGCAGAGGCCACCCAATCTCCTTGCATGGTCCTTGCAATAAACCCTTCTCTGCTCCAAACTCCAACATTTTGGTTTGTTTGACCTCACTGTGTGCGAGTTACATGAGCTTGGGACTGACAATAGTGCCTTGAAAATTAAATAAACATACTTTCTTTCACCTACGTGGTATATCTGACACATTCATAAACTCTCAGTAAATACGAAAAAACTATCTTGATTGACTTTTGAAACTATTTACTAGACAATTATTAAGTTATTCCCTTTTAGGATGAAGAAATAAAAATAAACTGAATTTAAAAGAATCATAAAATTAAAGTAATGAAAAAAAAAAAAGGAGTTCCTGCTGTGGCGCAGTGGAAATGAATCTAACTAGGAACCATGAAGTTTCGGATTAGATCCCTGGCCTTGCTCAGTGGGTTAAGGATCTGGCGTTGCTGTGAGCTGTGGTGTAGGTCACAGAAGCGGCTCAGATCTGGCATTGCTGCAGCTGTGGCATAGGCCAGCAGCTACAGCTCCAATTAGACCCCTAGCCTGGGAACCTCCATACGCTGCAGGTGCAGCCCTAAAATAGACAAAAAAAATAAATAAATGAAATTAAAGAAATGGTATCCATTAGAATATAGCAAAAGTTTAAAATAAACGTTTTAATATCTGTAATATACACTGCAAATGACCAAATCTCCCAACAGCGCATAAAAATTGAGAAGGGGGAAAAACTAATTTTTTTTAAAATGGGCAAAAGATCTGAATAGATAGTCCAAAGATATAAAATGGCCCTTAGAACTATGAAAAACTATCCAACTTCATTCAAAAAGCAAATGCAGGAGTTCCCGTCGTGGCACAGTGGTTAACGAATCCGACTAGGAACCATGAGGTTGTGGGTTCGGTCCCTGACCTTGCTCAGCGGGTTAACGATCCGGCGTTGCTGTGAGCTGTGGTGTAGGTTGCAGACGCGGCTCAGATTCCGTGTTGCGGTGGTTCTGGTGTAGGCTGGTGGCTACAGCTCCGATTCAACCCCTAGCCTGGGAACCTCCATATTCCGCGGGAGTGGCCCAAGAAATAGCAACAACAACAACAACAAAAGACAAAAAGACAAAAAAAAAGCAAATGCAAATTGAAAATACTTTAATATACTAATTCCTACTTTTCAAATTAGCAAAAATTTACCTTGACAATACACTATACAAGTGAGTATTGGGGGTGGGGGTGGGGGATCACCATGCTCTTAAACAATTCTGGTGGGAATGTTAAATGGTGTAAGAACCAATGGAGAGGAATTTAGCAATACCTCACAAAACCACATACACATTAACCCTCTGATCAGATAAGTCTATTTCTAGCAATGTACCCTGAAGATACATACACCTCCAACAATACCAAGAAAAAAAAAAGCACAAAGTTATTTACTGAGGTATTTAGAACAGCAAAACACAGGAGAATAGCTGAATAAATTATGGTACATCCCCATAATGCATATAGTATGAGAATTTAATGCAATGGGAATACACAGTGTGCTTTCAAAACAAAAACAAACAAAAAAAAACTCTGCTAAAAAAAAAAAAGGAGTATGTCAAAACAGAAAAAAAAGTTACTTTAGTTCACTTTAAGTGTCTTATCAAACAAACTGGGGCAATTTAACATCAAAAAGAGTATCAGTGATAGATTATGACTTACTGAATAAAAATAAAACTCTAGGAGTTCCTACAGTGGCTCAGAGGTGACGAAGCTGACTAGTACCCATGAGGATACGGGTTCGATTTCCCGCCTCGCTCAGTGGGTTAAGGATCCAGTGTTGCTGTGAGTAGGCCAGCAGCTACAGCTCTGATTCAACCCCTAGCCTGGGAACTTCCATATGTCACAGATGCAGCCCTAAAAAAAAATATATCTGTAATCCCATAGTAATTGTTTCTAAAACAGTGGCAAAAGACAAAGTAAATGCTCTTATTTACATAATAATGTCAACTGATAAATGTAGAAGGAATGACAGAAATAAAAATCACTATTTGTAACAACATAACCACAAATAGTTAAGGCAAGAATCAATGAATAGCTGAAGCTGCAATATGAAATATTGTTATGGAACAAAATGTTCACACAATCTCAACACACTACTACAGAGACAGCTTATTAATCACAAAGGGTAAATGTACCTACACACTGGAAAAACCAAACTTAACATCACCAATTAGGGGAAAAATTAATATCGTGTACTACAATGTCACCTATGAAGAATTCTTAGCAAATATGTATAATTCTGTTCGTTTTTTTTTTTGTCTTTTTAGGACCACACCCCACAGCTTATGGAGGTTCCCAGACTAGGGGTCTAATCAGAGCTGTTGCTGCTGGCCTACACCACAGCCACAGCAACGGCAGATCTGAGCCGCATCTGTGACCTACACCACGCTCACGGCAATGCAAGATCCTTAACCCACTCAGCAAGGCCTGGGATCAAACCTGCAACCTCACGGTTCCTAGTCGGATTTGTTTCCGATGCACCATGACGGGGACTCCAAAAATATGTAATTCTAATCTACTCATGAGGAAACAATCAGACAAATCCAAATTGAGAGACATTCTTTAAAAACAACTTGACTAGTATGTCAATACAACAACAAAATAACATATCAATGTCATGAAAGACCAAAAATTTGGATGAATTATTCTAAAGGAGGCTAAAGAAATAAGACAACTAAATGAAATGTGTGATGCTGGGATTGGGGGCAAGATTGAAAGAGGCATGGCAGCAATAAAAAATTGCTAAAACAAATGGGAAAATCTGAATATGGACCCTATATGTATATATGATTGTGTGTTGTGTTTTTTGCGTGTGTGTGTGTGTGCGTGCACGTGTATGTAATAGGATTTCAGGATTCAGAAACATCAAGTTTCCCTCTGTTAACTCAGAACCATTAAGTAAAGCTATCTCTGAAATAAAACTATGACCTGTCCTTTAACCAAGAATAGCCTCAATACCAAATGCTTTTTAAGGTGGAGAACGACAAATATTTATTTAAATATCTTAACTATTTAAATGTGGGAAAAAAAAATATGGACAATTTATTCTGTAAGATTGCTAATATTAAACACTTCAGTCTGCCAATCTACCATGTTCTCACTTATATAAAAATATCTGTATACTTAGTCTCCTATACAAAGTGAGAAAAAGAGCCAATAAAAATAAGAATATAATCCTAATTAAAACTTCATCTGAGGAGTTCCCTAGTGGCCTAGCAGCTAAGAATCTGGTGTTTTTCACTGCTGTGGTTCACATAACTGCTGCGGCATGGATTCGATCCTGAGCCCAGGAACTCTTGTATGCCATGGGCACAACCAAAAAAAATACAAAAACAAAAACCTTGATATGACATCAGAGTTTAATGAATTGGATATTATGAAGCATTTCATTAGAACCCAGCCACTGTTTGCAAACCAATAAAATCCAGTTTCTTAAATTGCTTGGCTGAAGATTAGATTCAGAGCATAAAAGGAAAAAAAAAAATCACGCTGTCATTTTTTTCCCCACAGACTGGTTTACTGAGATAATGTCACTTTGGGCAATTTTATCCACATGGATAAAATGAAGCATACTTAAATTTTCTAGAGTCAAAAGGCTGAATGAAATCTAATGTTAGCATAAAGAAACTAGGGAACTTGTATGTGATAACTTTCAAATTATATAACAAACTTTAGCAAAATAAGGATATTCTTTACAAATGCCCACTCCACGATTATTCACTCTTTCTTGATTACCATATTCTTGATTTTTTTCTCCAGTTAAGGTGTAGATTTTGAAAAACCACTTTACCTTTCTGCTGTAAGGATTACTAATTACTAACTTGGTGTCATCTGAGCCAGATAAAATATATTCTCCAGTCTCATTCCAACAGATTGTATTAACCTAAAAAGAAAGCAAAAGAAAAATTTAAGCAAACTGAAAATAAAAACAAGTATGCCATCTTCACTTAGCTGATAGTTCAAAATATAAATCACTAATGAGGTTATGTCTATGGTAAATAGTATTTACCAGGCTACTTACTGAAAATATATACTGAGTGCCATTTAGAAAACACAATGTTCATAAATTCACAATGAAGTATGTGTCTTTCTTAAGTTTTACCTAAACTTATTTTAGTCTATTTTATATCCAGAGACACAAAACCAAGTCACCTAAAGAGGAATTAGAAAAGCTCACTATGGAGCTATAGTAAATAAGACTGTGTAGTACTGTCATGATCACAGACATAAAGCAGTGGAATGGTATTGAGTCTAGATGTAACGTTTATATTTTTGGTCAGGTAATTCTTGACAGAGGTCCGAGACCACTGAATGGAAGAATAATCTTTTCAACAAAGAGTGCTAGGACAACTGTATATACACAAGCGAAAGAATGAATTTGGACCTCTCCTTCACACCATAAACAAAAATCACTGAAAATGATCAAAGAGTCAAATGTAAAAGCAAAATGTAAAATTTTTTAAATTTTAAAGCAAAGGTATCAATCTTCCTGAAAACTAAAACCACAATGAATTACTATTTCACATCTATTAAGACGGCTATAATAATTTAAGAAAAATAAAATACAAAATATAAGAAGAGTTAGAGAGAAGGTCAAGAAACTGGAACCCTGATCCATTTCTAGAAGGAATGCAAAGGAGTACAGCTATTTGGAAACACTGAAAAAGAATTACCATACGAGCCATCAATGCCACAAGATATATATATATATATGCCACAAGAGAATTGAAAAGATGTCACAAATCACTTGTACACAAACTTGTTCACAGCTGCATTATTCATAATAGCCAAAAATGGAAGCAACTCAAATATTTACCAACTAATGAATAAACAAAATGTGAGAAAAAAAATGTGAGTAACCCACTTGCTCATAACAAAATATCCATACAATGAAGTATTATTCAGCCATGAAAAGAAATAATGATACATGCTGCAACAAAGATGAACCTTAATAACATTACGCTAAGTGAAAAAAGCCAGTCTGAAAGGCCACATATTATATGGTTCACGTACATAAAAGTCCAGAATAAGTTTATCTACAGAAATAAAAAGCAGACTAGTGACTGCCAATAGTTAGGTGGAGGTGAATGAGAATGTCTGATAATTGGTATGGACTTTCTCTTTTGGATAGTGAAAATATACAGGAATTAGATAGTGGTGACAGCTATAAAACTTTATGAATACAGTAAAAAGGAGTGAACTGCACACTTAAAATAGATGAATTTTACAGAATGTGAATATCTACATTAAAAAAAAAATTACTGGGAGTTCCCGTCCTGGCACAGTGGGTTAAGGATCCGGCATTGCCATGAGCTCTGGTGTAGGTCGCAGACGCGGCTCAGATCCCGCGTTGCAGGCCGGCAGCTACAGCTCCGATTCAACCCCTAGCCTGGGAGCCTCCATATGCCGCGGGAACGGCCCAAAGAAATGGCAAAAAGACAAAAAAAAAAAAAAAATTACTGACTTCCACTTTCAGTCAAGATGGAGAAACAAGGACCAGATTTACCATCACATCTGAAATAACCAAAAAATAGTAGAATATACATTCTTTTTAAGCATACATGAAATATTTTCCAATATAGAAAATGTTTATGGGCTATAAAACATATCTCGATATATGTAAAAGACTTTAAGTTTTACAAAATATGTTCTGTCCAAAATGGAATTAAATTAGAAATCATTAAAACAAAGAAATATCTGAAAACCATAAAGTAACAGATGATCAAAAAAGAAATCACAAAATAAATTACAAATTATTTTGAACTGAATGACAATAAAAGCAAAACAATAATTTACACATTACAGCTAATGGAGTGCTTGGAAATTTATACCATAAAAACACCTATATTAAAGAAGATAATGGTTCCAAAACGATAACCCAAAAAGCTATAAAGAGAAGACCAATGAAACCAAAAGTCAAAAGAAGACTGGAAGTAACAAATATAAGAGCCGAAATCAATGAAATAGAAAACAGGAAAATACAGAAAATTAAGAGAAACCAGAAACTCATGCTTTGAGAAGACAATCAACAAACCTCTCTATCCAGACTAATCAAGAAAAAGAAGGGGCAAAGAGAGTTCCCACTGTGGCCCAATGGGATTGGCAGTGTCTCTGCAGCACCAGGACACAGATTCAATCCCCAGGCCAGCACAGTGTATTGAAGGATCTGGCTTTGGTGCAGCTGTGGCATAGGTCATAACTGTGACTCGGATCTGATCCCTGGCCCATGAACTCCATATGGCATGGGGTGGCTGAAAGAGGAAAAAAAAAAGAAAAAGAAAAAGATGGGGCAGGGAACTTATTACCGATATCAAGAATGACAGCAGTGACATCATTAACTACACATTCTAAAAATATTTAAACATATAAAAGAATACTGTGAAAAACAATTTTATTCAATAAATTCAATTAATTTGGAGAATTGAAAAAAATCCTTGAAACACAAATACTAAACAAAATTTAATTGATATAAAGTCCATTTTTATTAAGGAATTGTAATTAGAATTTTCAACAAAGAAAACTCCAGGCCCAGACTGCTTCACTGATCAATTACGCCGAATGTTTTCTGGTTTGGTTTTTTTTGTTGTTTTTTGGGGGGGCCATGCCTGAGGGATCAAACCCACACCACATCGGTAACCAGAGCTACAGCAGTGACAATGCAGATCTTTACCCCGACTGAGCCACCAGAGAACTCCTGACAAATATGCATTTTTTAAAATATAATGAAAATTCTATACCAAGTTTTTTAGAAAATTAAGGAGGACCATATACTTCCCAACTCATTGGTACAAGAAAACTATGGACCAATATCCTTAATGTACACACAAAAATTCTAAAACAAAACTTCAGAAAACTGAATAAAACAATATATGAAAATAGGTAATACAATCATGACTCAAAGAGATTTATCTCTTGAATGCAAGACTGGTTTGACATTCAAATATTAATTAATGTAATTTATGATATTTAGAAACTAAAAAAAAAATCATATGATCACAGAAATAAACACAGAAAAGACATCTGAAAAGGATCCAACAACAATCCATAATAACAGCTCTCAGCAAAGTAGAAAGGATTTTTTTTCAACCTGACAATGAATATCTTATTAGGAAACCATCATAGCTGGGAGTTCCCAAATGGCTCAGCAGCTTACAAACCCAACTAGCATCCATGAGGACCCAGGTTCAATCCGTGGCCTTTCTCAGTGAGTTAAGGATCTGGCATTGCTGTGAGCTATGCTGTAGGTTGCAGACATGGATCGGATCCTGCATTACTATGGCTGCATAGCCTGGCAGCTGCAGCTCCAATTCGATCCCTAGCCTGGGATCTTTCATATGCCACAGGTTTGGCCCTAAAAAGCAAAAACAAACAAGCAAAGCCATCATACTTAATAAAAACTGGATACTTTCCCTCTAAGAACAAAAGGAGACAAGGATGTCTGCTCTCACTTCTGTTCAACACTGTCTAGAGTACTAGACAGTGCCATAAGACAAGAAAAAGAAATAAAAGGAAACCAGACAGGAAAAGAATAAAACTATTTTTATTCTGAGAAGACATGTTTCTTTATGTAGAATAACCTATAGAATCTTTTTAAAAGGGATTGAAACTAATAAGTGGTTTAGGAAGTTTGAAGGATACAGATGAATACCATATTCCCTCCGTATCCATGAGGATTGGTTCCAGGACCCCTCGACGAATGCCAAAATCTGCAGATGCTCAAATCCCTTACATAAAATGGAGCAGTACAGTTGACCCTCGGTACCCACAGATGAGGAACCTGTAGATGTGGAGGGATGACTGTATGTAAAAATAGCACAAGGAAACCACATTTTGATATCACCAGATATCTATTAGAACGTCTAAAATTAAAAAGAATAACTACATCAGGTCTGAAGGAAGAGACAACAATATAATAGTAACAAATTTCAACACCCCACTTTAAACAATAGATAAATCACAGAGATAGAAAATCAATAAGGAAACATTAGACTTAAACTACACTTTGAATCTAACAGATGTACACAAAAGATTCCATTCCAGAACCAGCAGAACAGACATTCTTCTCTTGTGCACACAGAACATTCTCTAGGATAAATCATGTTAAGATCACAAAAGAAGTATCAGAAAACTTAAAAAAAAAATCACATCAAATATTTTTTCTGACTACAGTGGTATAAAAACAGAAATCAACAGGAGGAAAACTGGAAATTTCACCAGCATGTACAAATTAAGTAACACACTCCTGGACAACATAAGGAAAAAAAAAAAATATCTTGAGTCAAGTGAAAATGGAAACAAAACATATGGGATGCAGCAAAAACAGTTTTAAGCAGGGAGTTCACAGCAACCAGTGCTTACATTAAAAAGAAAGAAAGATCTCAAATAACCTAACTTTACACATTGAGGAATTAGAAAAGAAAAAATCCAAAGTTGGCAGAAGGAAGGATTTAACAAAGATCAGAGCAGAAATGAATAAAATAAAGAATAGGAAAATAAAAGGTCAACAAAACTAAGAGTTGGATTTTTTTTTTTTTTCCTTAAGGGCTGTACCACTACATATGGAAGTTCCCAGGGTAGGCATTGAATCCAAGCTACAGTTGCAGGCCTATAGCCACAGCAACGCAGGATCCAAGCCACGTCTGTGACCCACACCACATCTCACAGCCACTCCAGATCCCCTGACCTAGTGAGCAAGGCCAGTAATTGAACGTGTATCTTCAGGGATTCTAGTCAAGATTTGTTTCCACTGTGCCACAAAGGAAACTCCCAAGAGTTCAGTTTTTGAAAAGATTAACAAAATTGATAAATCTTTAGATGGACTTAACAAGAAAGAAAAAGACTCAAATAAATAAAATTATAAATGAAAAAAAGACATTACAACTCATACCATAGAAACACAAAGAATCAAAGAGACTACTATGGGCAATTATACATCCACAAATTAGACAACCTAGAATAAATTCCTATAAACATGTTATTGACCAAGACACATGATGAAAAATAGAAAATGTGAATAGACCAATAATGAGTAAAGAGATTAAATCAAAACCCTTCCAACAATAACAACAACAACAACAACAAAAGCCTATGACCAGACGGCTTTACAGGATTTAAATGTTTACTAAACATTAAAAAGAATTAATTAACCCTTCTCAAAGTCTTCCAAAAAAATGAAAAAGGAAAGAACACTCCCAAACTCATTTTCTGAGGCAAGCATAATCCTTATACCAAGGCCAGATAAAGATATTACAAGAAAAGAAAACCATAAGCCAACATTTCTGATGAATATAGAGGCAAAGTTTTTCAACAAAATACTAGCAAATTGAATTCAAAAGCATATTAAAAGGATTATACACCATAATCAAATGGTGTATGATTTATCACTGGGATGCAAGAATGGTTCATTATAAACAAATCAATAAATGTAATACACCATGTTATTGGAATGAAAGCTAAAAATGATCCATCTCAATAAATACAGAAAAAGCATGTGACAAAATTCAACATCTTTCATGATAAAAATTCTCAACAAACTAGGTATAGAAGGAACACATCTCAACATAATAAAGGACATATATGACAAGCTCACAGCCAATACCATACTCAATGGTGAAAGAATGAAAGCTTTTCCTCTAGGATCAGGAACAAGACAAGGATGTCAACTCTCATCACTTTTATTCAACATAATATTAAGTCTCAGCCAGAATAATTAGGCAAGAAAAAGAAATATGAAAATTGGAAATAAAGAAGTAAAACTGTCTCCATGTGCAGATGGCCTGACCTCATGCATCGAAAATCCTGAAAACTCCACCAAAAATTTGTTAGCACTAATAAATGAATTCATTAGCATCAAGATATAAAATCAACAAACAAAAAACAGCTGCATTTCTATGCGCTAACAATGAACTATCTGAAAAAGAAATAAAGAAAACAAGCACATTTACAATAGTATCAAAAACAATAAAATACTCAGGAATAAATTTGACCAAGGAGCTGAAATCTATACCACAAAGATGAGAAACACTGATGACAGAAATAAGTGACATGTGTCATGTATGAGAAGAGTTGTTATTCTATACTACCCAAAAGCTATCTATAGATTCAAGGCAATCCTTATCAAAATTCCAATGGCAATTTTCACAGAAATAGTAAAGAAATCCTATAATTTGTACAGAACCACAAAAGACCACAAATAGACAAAGCAATCTTGAAAAAGAAAAACAAAGCTGAAGGCATCGAACTTGTTGGCTTCAAACTATATTACAAAGCTGTGTTAATCAAAATAGTATGGTATTTGCCTAAAAACAGACACATAGATCAACAAAACAGAATAGAGGGCCCAGAAAATAACCCATGCATACATAGGGTCAATTAATTTACAACAAAGGGAAAAGAATAGTCTCTTCAATAAACAGTGTTGGGAAAACTGGATGTTCACATGCAAAACAAAATTAACCTGAAACAGATTATGGACTTAAGCATAAGACCTGAAGCAATAAAACTCCTAGAAAAAAATATAGTGAAAAGCTCCTTCACCTTGACCCTGGCAGTGATTTTTTTGGACAGGACACCAAAAACACAAGCAACAGGAGTTCCCGCTGTGGCGCAGTGGTTAACGAATCCAACTAGGAACCAGGAGGTTGCGGGTTCGGTCCCCTGCCCTTGCTCAGTGGGTTAACGATCCGGCGTTGCTGTGAGCTGTGGTGTAGGTTGCAGACGCGGCTCGGATCTTGCATTGCAGTGGCTCTGGCATAGGCCGGTGGCTACAGCTCCGATTCAACCCCTAGCCTGGGAAACTCCATATGCCGTGGGAGCAGCCGAAGAAATGGCAAAAAGACAAAAAAAAAACAAAAAAAAAAACACAAGCAACGAAAAGAAAAATCAGGGAGTTCCTGTTGTGGCTCAGCAGGTTATAAACCCAACCAGTATCCATAAGAATGTGGGTTCAATCCCTGGTCTCACTCAGTGGGTTAAGGATCTGGCATTGCCATGAGCTGCAGTGTTATTTCCAAAAGCCAAGACATGCAAAGAACCTAGGTGTTTGGCAGTGGATGAATGAATAAAGAAAACATGATACACACACACAGATATATATACACACACACTGGAATATTTTTTGGCCATAAAAATAAAGGAAATCCTAATATCTGCAATGTGGATGAACCCTGAGGGCCAGATAAAGAATGAGAAATACTATGCAATACTGCTTATATGTGGAATCTAAAAAATGCTCAACTGACCGAAACACAGAGTACATTGGTGGTTGCCAGAGGCTGGGAAGTTAGAAGAAATGAGATATTCAAAAAGTATAACTTCCAGTTATAAGTAAGTTCTGCGACCCAAGTTCTCCAGTGGCTCAGCGCAGCGACCTGACATTAATACTGCTGCTGTGGCTTGGGTTTGATACTGGCCTTGGAACTTCCATGTCACAGGTAATGGCCAAAAAAAAAAAAAAAAAAAAGGTTCTGGGATCTAATGTACAGCATGGTGGTTACAGTTAACAATGCTGTGCTGTATATTTGAAAGATGCTAAAAATAAAACTTAAATGTTCTCAACACCATCTCCACAATAAAAATGCAATTATGTGAAGTGATAAATGTGTTAACTAAGCTTATTGTTATAATCATTTTGCAATTTATATATGTACCAAATCATCACATTTTACACATTAAACTTATACACTGATATACATAAATTATATGTCAATAAAGATGGGAAAAATAGAGTAGATGGATGCTCATGAAACTAAAATACATGATTATGTGTATTAGGGAGCAGAAAGAAATGGGGTAGACAGTAAGAGCCACACTTCTCAATGTATACTTTTTTACATAATTGATTTTTATATCATGAGAGGACATTACTTTAAAAATTAAATGCAAAAAAAATAAGAACATAATGTTTAAAAAGTAGTGCAAAAGCCAAAAAGATATCTTTAAGCTTGCAGGAAAAGCTTACCTTCCACTCATTTTTAGAAAAATATTTAAGAATATACCCAGTAAAATCTGAAAGTAAATTCAAAAATGCTAAGATACAGAATCCACAGCTCGTAAAAACTCATAAAAGCATTATACACTATACATTATGGGAAAATTCGTTTTAAATTAACACTAGAAAATTCTCCTTTGGGTAAAGAGAAAGATTTGACCTTTGGTCCTTAAAGAAGGACATAAAATCCAACTTGTAACACATGGTTTGCCTCTTCAATAAACACTTCATTAAGTGCCAAATGTGTGCTAGCCACTATCTCTCGACTCTAGATGAAGAAAATTAATTTATGAAGATATTTTGGGGGCCAGAGTGTTAGAGTAGAGGGAGGCAAGTATATAGACTACGAACAAATAAATCAATGTATAATTTTAATGTCAGATAGTGACATGAATTACGGGGGGGAAAAAAAACGTTAGCAAGGGAAAGATGCTGATCAGGAGTAGGGAGCTATTAGAGTGGCCAGGAAAAGCTTCTCTATTAGGTAATACTTACAGCTAAATGAAATGAGGAAGTAAGCTTCAAAGATATATGAGGAAGAGAGTTCTAGACAAAAGACATAAAATATATAAGGCAGAGGTGTACCTGGGGTACTTAAAGGAACAGAAAAAGATGAGCTGACTGAAACAAATAACGTATCATGGAGAACACAGTAAAGGATGAAATGGAGGGAAAAAAAGCAAGTGCCAAATCATGTAGGGCCTCTGAAGCAATAAGGCTTTTGGGTTTACTCTAAGTAAGCTAGAAACCCATTGGAGGGTTTTGAGCCACTGAGTGTGCTCATCTATAAAACAGGTGATATATTACATAATTTTCTTCATAAATGTTCTTCCTACCCTCTCCTTATTATGAAGAGTTTAACAAAACTTAGAAATGTACATATGTGGAATTCCCAGTGTGGCTCAGTGGTAACGAATCTGACTAGTATCCATGAGGATGTGGGTTTGATCCCTGGTCCCACACAGTGGGTTAAGGATCCAGTGTTGCAGTAAGCTGCGGTGTAGGTAACAGACACAGCTCGAATCTGGCACTGCTGTGGCTGTGGCTATGACTGTGGCATAGGCCAGCAGCTGCAGCTCTGACTAGACCCCTAGCCTAAGAATTTCCACATACAATGGATGCGGACTTAAAAAAAAGAGAAAGAAATGTACATATACATAAAACTTATTAACAATGTTTACTGAATTTCAACTTTTAGAATTAATACACAGACAAATTCCAGAAAGTAACAATGGCTACAGAATACGAGGTAAATGTAATCAACATGACAACATAAAAGCATATGTAGCTGAAAGTGGTGTGAAACAGAAAGAGACAGGAAGGTAGAAGAAAGGGTGAAAGCATTAAGTATCTCTATTTTACAGCATGAAGATTCCACAAATACTGTCTGTGACTCGCAGAAAAACAAAAAGATGTTTATGTATGTTGTTTAAAGTTATAGTGACCACTGGAGAGACTAAAAACAGTAACAAAATTTCTGAGAAGCCTAAATCTTAGGAAAGTGTATAAATTAGTTAATTCCTCTTCTATCACAGCAAGAAATCAATGGACAATGCCCAAATTTGACAATTCAAGAAAAACCAGTGTAAGAATATCAAATAAAGATATGACAGCAATCACCAGAAGATGTGAAATAGAAAACAATTAAAAGGAGTTCCCATCATGGTGCAGTGGAAATGAATCTAACGAGGAACCATGAGGTTGCGGGTTCGATCCCTGGCCTCCCAGTGGGTTAAGGATTCGGCATTGCTGTGAGCTGTGGTGTAGGTCAAAGACATGGCTTGGATCTGGCGTTGCTGTGGCTGTGGTTTAGGCTGGCAGCTACAGCTCCAATTCGACCCCTAGCCTGGGAACCTCCATATGCCACGGGAGCGGCTCAAGAAATGGCAAAAAGACAAAAAAAAAAAAGTTGGATTCCTTAGAGTTAAGGCCTAGACCCCCTTTTCACTTTGCAATTTCTTTCTGTGTTCTCTTCTTAGTCTAATGTTTTCAATTAGCAGCTATAACAGTGTTTTCCAAAGTACAATCCATGGATTACCTACATCAAAATCACCTAAAGTGTTTATCAGACTAGAGTTTTCATTGGCCTTAAAGTCAAGAGATTTGTTTTTCTTTGTTTTGGTGTCTTAATTTCTTAAGAAAAGAAAAAGAAAGAAAGGAAGGAAGGAAGGAAGGAAGGAAGGAAGGAAGGAAGGAAGGAAGGAAGGAAGATGGAGGGAGGGAGGGAAAAGAAAAGAAAGGAAGGAAGAAAGGTTTAAAAGTAGAATTGAGATAATCTTCTTGTAATGAAATAGGTATCCCAATGTAATAGGAATAATATATCCTTATGTATGTAAATGAATGTACTCTGATTTTCAGTAATTACTAGCCCTTGTCTATTGACTCTTGGAAATACCAAAAACCAATCTAGCAAGCTCAGACCATAGAGCTTATTTGGTAACAAAGTTCCTCAACTCTTCTGCCTTTGTCACCCACACTATTGCAAAAGTCTTGTAAAGGAGAAAATAATGTAAAAGTTACATGACCTGACTTACATGCACAATCTAGGATCTGTGTATTGAATGAATTAGTGGAATAATTAGGGGACTAAAGTGGAGTAAAAGAAACCAAGTAAGAGGATACTGCAGTAGTCCAGAAAAGAGAAGTTAGCTTAAATTAACACAAAGATAGAAGTGAATGGACTCCAGATATACTCTGGAAGTCTTATTTATTAGAGAATAGACTAGATGTAGAAGTTGAGGGTAATAGGGAGATCAAAGACAACTTGAAAATTTTTAACTTAAATAGCTGGATGAATGATGGTGCTATTTATGGAAATATAGAAGGTTATGGATTTAGTGGAAACAATCAAGTATTTGGTTTAGCTATTTGAATCCTATGATCAATCTTACCATCACTAAAAGTAGGTCACCATCTAACTCTGCATGCCTCTAGGCTATATAATATGAAGTGCATAGTATCACCTATAAATATTCTTGCCCCCAAAGATGGATCTGAATCTAATCAAACCTCTAGAAGTATCTTCCACTTACAGGAAAAACAAAGGATGTAGAAACGAGTTAAATGACACCACAAAAAAAAAAAAAAAAACCAGTATCTAGAATGTGGAACAATGTATAGGAAAGCTGACTCAGTTTCTGTAACAAGTTAATGGGAGGGACAAAAAAAGGGTAAGATTACTCTAGATTAATAGAGGTTTAAGAGGCACATCAAATCAAGGCATGGACTTTGCTTGGATCCTCTTTTGAACAAAAAACTAAAAAAGACTTTCTCTTTTTTGGCTATATCCACAGCACATGGAAGTTCCTGGGCCAGGGACCAAATGCGAGCCAGAGTTGTGACCTATGCCACAGCTATAGCAACACCAGATCCTTAACCCACTACACCAGGCCAGAGATTGAACCTGCGCCTCAGAAGCAATCCAAGCCACTGCAGAGACAATGCCAGATCTTTAACCAGCTGCACCATGGCAAGAATGCCTCAAAAGACATTTTTAAACAATGAGGGAAATTTGATTATGGACTGAGTATTAGATGATACCAAAAATATACTATTAATATTGTTAAATCATGTAATGGCATTTTAATTACATAAGAAAAATTTCCATTGTTTTTTGGTAACATACAGGGTCAAATGATATCATATCTGAGCTTTGCTTTAAAATACTTCAGCCAGGAGGAAAAAAAAAAAAGAAAAATGAAATGGAAAAAGAACATGTGCCAAAATCTTGGTAACTGCTAAATCCAGGTGCTGAGTATATGAAAAGCATGACTGAAGTTTTCATTAACAAAATTTAAGAACAAAAGAGTTTTGATTTGACCTGGTTAATTTTGGGGTGCTATTAGACATGCAACTGGGAATATTAATAGAGTTATAATATATGAATCTGGAGTTCAAGGAAGAAGTGGCAAGTTGGAAGTCCTGTTTTTTTTAGCCACAGGCTACACAGAAACATTTAGAAAAGTGACGTGAAACAGGGTGGGAGGAGTCAAGACAGAGTGTTAGTACAGCTAACGTTTGAAAGTGGAGAAGTGGAGGAGTCAGCCAGGATGAAGATTATGCAGCAAGTAAATGAGATAGAAAGAAAACCAAGACAATGTGGGGTTAGCAGAAACCAAGCAAAAAAATTTTCAAAAAGAAAATGTGTTCAACCAATGCCTAAGGTTTCTGAGAAGTGACCACTAGATTTGCAGAAATGAAGATCACAGTACCAGTAGAGCCAAAGAGATGAAAGTCATCTCCTAAATTCAAAAAATATTTTAAAGTTTTAATGTAAAACTTATTTCTCCCATTTTATTATAGTTAGTCACAATCTCTTCTGGGAGGATTGCAGCATTTCCTCAAACATTTGAACACTTAGTATTAAAGTCCTTCATAGCTGAGAATTAACTATTACTTACACAGCCATCGTGCACATTCAGGGTTGCTTCAAGTTTTAATCTTTGGATAAATTCTCTTCTTCCTGTTTAAAAAGAAACAAAGGACTAAATAAATCATAAAATTTACTGCTTAGACAAGTATAACATGGAAGTTAAGAGCCAAGGAATTGGCATGAGGTAAATTCAAGCTCTAATTTCAATTCCTTCATTTATAAGCTGAGTGACACTGTGCAAATTAATTCCTCCTTCGACCTAGTTTTCTCAGTAGAATACCTACCTACCTACCTCATGTGGTTATTGTAAAGATTAAGTGATTCAAGGACAGAATGGGCTTAACACAGTATCTGCACCACAATAAACATTCAAATGTTCCCTTCATTTATCCATTCACTCAACAAATACATTGCATACTTACTCTCCATTCCTGGTAGTGTTCTAGGAGCTAGGAATACAATGATAATACAAAACAGAAAAATATACCTGACTCTAGTGGGGGTTAATGGAAGACAATAAACAACATGTGATTTCATGAAAGTGCTATGTGGAAAAATAAAGCAGGGGCTAAGAGAAGGCTGGAGGTGAGGGATAGAGTTTTCCATTTTAAATATGGTGGCAAACAGTGTTTGATAAGATGCCACCTATTTTTAAATACATCTGAATTTCAGAAATGTTAAAATATTTAAAAGTCAATTTCACAATGATGAAATGTGGCAATGAAAAAATCAGCCTAAATGTCCATCAATAAAATAATTATAATACTTCAACAGTAGAATAACTCCTTCTTTGAAAAAGAAGAATATGTTTCTTTAAGAAATGATCATCTTTACCAAAAATGGACCAAAAAGCTCATGTTTATTCAGAAGCTGTAACGAAAGGAAGCTGAATATATGACAAAGAACGGTAATTAGCTAAGTAATCAGGCTGATGAGATTTCAAAATTAAATTTAACTATTCTCTCTGTATACTGTCACAAGGGACAAATTTCTCTATTATGCTTTCTTGAATTCAATGGAAAGAGCAAGATCTTCTTGAAGCCAAATTGTTTTCCTTGTCCTCGCCTGTAAATGGTAAGACGACTAGATAAAGGATAAACATGTGGGTTAAAGACCTAGGGTTGGGAGGGTGGGTACTCTATGGTTCCTAAACTTACTGGAATAAAACAACCTGCAGAAATTCAGTATTTTCATGAATTAGGTTGTACTTTATATAAAACAGATAAAAATGTTTTAAATATTTTCCTTTTGACTATATGTAGGTGTGGTAATCCTACTGAGTTTTAAATAAATTAAGAGTTAAGAAATTAAGTATTCAAATCAACATGAACATAATTAAAACTCATTAAAATACTAATAAAATAGTACTAAAACATTTTTTTTCCAAATTTTTTAAATTTGGGTTTGAAAATATGACTATAGCCGTTTCCATCTGGAGAAAGTAGTGGTACAATAGGAGCAAACAGAAAATAAAGTAATTCAAGCAAGAACTCTTACATATGAACTTAAACTTGTACATAAAAACATGCACTGAGACATTATAGCTAGAGACAAGACAGCTCCCGAATGATATCCCCATATGTGATTTAGGAGATCAAAATGATTGTCTTGTCACACATTTCACAAAATGTGCTTCTAAAACAACCTAGTGTAAAACCTCCTCTACCTTTTTAGTAATTAAATGCACAACACCAAGAAATAGGAGCTGAAAGCTAGCATGGAATAAGAACTGTAAGCTTAAAAAACAAACAAACAAACAAACAAAAAAAAACCTGAGCCCTCTTAAAATAAAAATAAACTCAGGAGTTCCCGTCGTGGCGCAGTGGTTAACGAATCCGACTAGGAACCATGAGGTTGCGGGTTCGGTCCCTGACCTTGCTCAGTGGGTTAACGATCCGGCGTGGCCGTGAGCTGTGGTGTAGGTTGCAGACACGGCTCGGATCCCACATTGCTGTGGCTCTGGCGTAGGCCGGTGGCTACAGCTCCGATTCGACCCCTAGCCTGGGAACCTCCATATGCCTCGGGAGTGGCCCAAGAAATAGCAACAACAACAACAAAAGTCAAAAATAAATAAATAAATAAAAATTAAAATTAAAAAAATTAAAAAAAAAAATAAACTCAAACCTCTTACCAAGAACTGTGACGAGTCTGGCCTACTTGCAAGCTAACAAATTACCTGCCACCATTTCATGGATATTGGCAGAAGATACAAGACTCCTAGGTCAGAGGCAAAGGATTTTACTACTGGAGCAGAATAAGCTTCAGGTTCACACTGGTTCCCTTTGCCTGCTAATTCCCACAGGGTGATACAGAGGGGCCTGGCAGGGTACTGCACTTGCAGTGGGTTTGAATCACAGCTGGGGAACCCTGAACTGAGGGAACTCAAATCTTATCTCAAACAAATGTGCCTAATCTTTGTCCCAAAGGAAGGCATTATCTTCACTATCCTGGACAATAAGTAGATCTGTCCTCTGCTCCAGAGGGAGATACTTTATCTCCCAAAGCTGTTCCCTAAATAACCATCCTTGAAAAGATAGTCCAGAACAAAGCGGCCAGTGCCACTGCTCTGTGAAGAAATACAAAAGAGACAGGGAGAACTACCTCCAAAAAATTACATATTTGTTATGGATGAATTTACCTACAACTGTGGCTTCCTAATCAAGTCTTTCCTGCAGCCCGAGCTGCCTCATTTAATTCTGTCTCTACTTTAAATTCTATTCTATATTCATAGACAGTAAGCTCCATAAAAAGGGGAACATCTTCTGTTCACCTAAGTATCCTAAGTGCCTAGAATAATGCCTAGGAAAAAGTAGGCACTCAATATACACTTGCTGAATCAGTGAATAAATGAATTATAACATTGATTCTGTTCTAACATATTTTCACTCAATAATAAATGATAAACAACTTTCACTGACAATAAATATAGACATATGGCTCATTTTTAATGGCTTTGTAACTTATTAAACAACTTCCTAACTTATTTATTCACAAACCTATCTCATTAGAATACGTTGCTCAGAACAAGAAATAAGAAATATTTGGTTTAAATATCTAATTTGGAACATGTTACACATACACCAGGCAAAACTGAGCCTCTTAGAGCCTTAGTTCTACATTTGTAAAAATGTAATATTTGATAGGAATAATACCATCCACTTTACAGGCATGTTGTCAGGAGTAAATTAATTAGCATATGTCTCTGATAGACTATAGACACTTAAGGTTAGCCCTTGCCCTATGTACAGGTGGGATTCTTCTAAGTTAATACTGTCTGAAATAGAGACAGAATAGTACTTTAACAAAAATTCTCACTTTACTTGAATCTATTGCACCTTTGAGCTACTTCTCTTTAATGTCAAACTTAATTGTCTAGTCATCTATAAATGCTGCCTTCTCTAGTTCGTTGTCAGATCTTCCTTTTCCTGCACTGTTTTGCCCTCTTTTATCCATGACTTTGTTCTCAGAAATCATGGGGTATCAGTAAACCCAATGGTCTCTTTCAAGCCACATTTTTCATGACCTCATAGTATTAGCTGTCACAGTAACTGTGTCTCCTTGAAATATTCTTCTTCTTTGGCTCCCAGGACATCTCACCAGATAACCAGGAGAACTAAAAATTAAAGAGTAACAAACTCTGAGAAAAAAAAAAACAAAACCCTGTGTTTTCTTTGACAAAACACAAGACAAAGGACTGCTACCAAAATGTGTAAGAAAACAGTAAAAACTCAAATGAATGTTTAAAGGACAACTGTGGGCTAGAGAGGCAGTTTACAATCTCTGGGTTCCCAGGCACAAGCTGAATCTACATTTAGTTACCAGCTCTTTTCCATGACCCTCCCTCAAATACTCATAAGAAACACTGAAAAGAGGGAGTTCCTGTTGTGGTTCAGCAGTAACAAACCCCACTAGTACCCATGAGGACGTAGATTCGATCCCTGCCCTTGCTCAGTGGGTTAAGGATGTTGCTGTGAACTGTGTTGTAGATTGCAGATGTGACTTGGATCCCACGTTGCTGTGGCTGTGGTGTAGGCCAGCACCTGCAGCTCCAATTGGACCCCTAGCCTGGAGACCATATGCCATATGTGTGGCCCTAAAAAAAAAAGAAAAAAAAAAGTAGAGGAAGAAACACTGAAAATGGCAGGGGGACTGAGAGAGTCCTTATCTTGTAAGACTTAGAAAGGAATCCCCAGTCACTTTTCAGGCTTCCCTTCTCTCCTGAGAAACAAGTCTTAAGCCGCAGGGGAAACCCTAATTAAAAAGAGCCTCAGCAAAGGTCTACTAGCTTTAAGAGAGGCAGGAAACCCTCATATCCATTTCAGACAAAGGCAGTGAACAACCAGCAGCAATAAGTGCTGTGCCTTTGAAATGTGTCAACTCACACTGAACCACGTTTCCCAAAATTTCTTCCCCATATGTTTCATGCGACTTGAATTATCAGTCACTTCTGCACAAGACTGGCAGGTGGAAATAAAGCAAAGCAACAGTACTGATTTTTATGCTCAGAAGGCAGATTCTTAGGTTGTTTATATATATATAGTTACTTGGCTGGTTCACCTTGTTGGAATGAGCAGCAGCCTGGCCTATAATTATCCTGCCTACCCATGGATCCTCTTTTAGCTTGCTGGAATACTAGGCCATGTTAAGCTCCAGGACAAAGGGTGGCAGTTTCTCCTATAGAACATGTACATATATAAGACTGGAGATAGTCAGAACTGGCATAGATCCTATGCATTCATGGGTTCAAGCTTGTCCTTCCCACCCCCCATTACTATCATCCCTTCCCAACTGTCTATCTTGAGGATGTCAAGCACCAGCAAACAATATGAAGAGAATAACTTTACAGTTTAAAGAGTTCCCACAATTATATAAAGTCAAATACCAGTAACATATCTTTGTATCTTTGTATGTATGTGTATCTCTCAGTAATTCTGCTTCTTACTCTCATTCATGATTAACACTTCCAGCAAACTAGCAAAAGAGGGAAACTCCCTCAGTCTGATAAAAAGCACCAATATAAGAGCTAAAACTTATATTTAATGGTAAAAGACTGAACCTTTTCCATATAAAGTCAGGAAAATATAAGGAAGTCCACTCTCACCACTATTAGTAAACACTTTTAGCCACTGGGATGAAGTAAGAAGAAAAAAAAAGATTGGAAAGGAAGAAATAAAACAGTACCTATTGAAAGATGACATGATTTTCCATGTAGAAAAAAAATCTCCTGGAATATACCCAAAAACATCCAGGAATAAGTGAGCTTATTTAGCAAGGTTGTAAGCTACGAAATCAACACAGACTCAAAAAAAAAAAAAAAATCACACTTATATACTATGTGGAAGCTGAACTTAAACACAATCCATTTTAAATTGCTCAAAAAATTAAATATTTAGACATAGACATAATAAAATATGCTGAGGATACATATCCTGATAATAACAAAATGCTGATGAAAGAAACCAAAAAACTAAATAAATAAATGCAGTGATATACTGCTTTCATGGATCAGAAGATTCAACATAGTAAAGAGGTGAGTTCTTCCCAAAATGATATATTAAGTCCAATGCAATTCCTATCAATTCCCAGCAAGATATTCTGAAGATATGGATAAGCTTACTCTAAAATTCATATAAAAAAGCAAAAGATCTATAAGAGCTAAAACAATTTTGAAAAAAAGAATTAAGGAGGGAAAAAGTCAATCAACCTGATGTAAAAACTTACTACATAGTAATTTTTTTTTAATTTTTTAATTTTCCCACTGTACAGCAAGGGGGTCAGGTTATCCTTACATGTACATAGTAATTTTTAATGAAGATGCAAAAGCAATACAATAGAGAAATATAGCCTTTGAAACAAATGGTGCTAGAGCAAAGTGGACATTCATAAGCACAAAAAATGAACTTTAAGCTAAACCACACACATCAAACAAAAATGAACAAAAATGAATCCTGGATTTAAAAATGTAAAACCATAAAAGTTTAAAGAAAAAAACATAGGCAGTAATCTTCAGTACCTAAGGATAAGTTAGGAGTATTTAAACATGATACCAAAAGAATAATCCACAAAAGAAAAAAATTGATAAATTGGACCTCACCAAAGTTAAAAACCTTTAATTTACTCCATGAAAAGAAGAAAAAGACAAATTACATACTGGGAGAAAACATTTGCAAACTGCGTATCTCACAAAGGCCTAGCATTTAAACTATATAAATAAGTCTCAAAATACAACAGTTAAAATAATAATAATCCAAGTAGAAAATGAGCGAGAGACAAGAAAGATATATCACTGAAAATATAAAGATGGCAGGACCCCTTCAAGCACCAAAACACCAAACGCCAGCTGCACTAGGACATGGCCCCACCTGTTAGTGGGCCAGCAGCAGCCCCAGAACTCCCCCCACCACACAGCCAGCTACACCATGACCCAGCCCCAGCCACAAGCAGCTGGAAGTTTCCATACTATTCAGTCTGAAGACCAACTGGGGTGGGAGCCAGCCCCACCTACAAGAATGCCACAATAGTCAGCCCCATGACAATGGAAAGGCCCACACAACCCACATGGGGGTACCCATAGATCACACATACAGCTCTGGTGACCTGAGGGGAGTGTGCTTATTAGCCCCACAAGGTATCTCTTATATTAGGCCACTTTTCCAAGATCAGAAACAAAATGGATCTATCTAATACATAGAAATAAAAACAGACAATTAAGCAAAAGGAGACTGACGGAGAATTACATTCCAATTGAAAGAACAAGACAAAATCCCAGAAGAAAAACTAAGTGAAATAGAGATAAGCTAAGTGAAATAGAGATAAGCAATCTACCTGATAAAGGGTTCAAAACAATGATATAAAGGTGCTCAATGAACTCTGGAAAAGAATGGATGAAGAGGAGTTCCCATCGTGGCCCAGTGGTTAGTGAATCTGACTAGGAACCATGAGGTTGCGGGTTCGATCCCTGGCCTTGTTCAGTGGGTTAAGGATCCAGCGTTACCATGAGCTATAGTATAGGTTGCAGACGCAGCTCGGATCCTGCCTTGCTGTGGTCCTGGCATAGGCCCGCAGCTACAGCTCCAATTAGACCCCTAGACTGGGAATCTCCATATGCCACAAGTGTGGCCCTAGAAAAGGCAAAAAAAGACATAAAAAAAGACTGGATGAACACAGTGAGAAGCTTGAACAAAGAGTTAGAAAATATGAAGAAGAACAAAACAAAACCAAAGAGTACAAAAAATGAAATAAGCACACTAGAAGGAATCAGCAGTTAATACGATGATACAGAGAAAAGGATTAGCAAACTGGATGATATAACAGTGGAAATCCCCAAGCTAAACAGAAAAAAGGAAAAAGAATTTTAAAAAGCAAAGACAGTTTAAGAGACCTCAGAAACAACATCAAGCACAATAAAAATCATATTACAGAGAAAAGAGAGAGAAACAAGCAGAGACTTTAAGAAATAAAAACCGAAAATTTCCCTAACCTGGGAGTAAACAAAAAAGAAACCAAGGTCCAAAATAGCAGAGTCTCAAACAAGATCAACTCAAATAAATCCACACCAAGACAAAGAGCAATGGAAATGTCGAAAGTTAAAAAAAAGGAGAAAATCTTAAAAGCAGAAAGGGGAATGCCATCATGTCTCAGTGGTGAACAAATCTGACTAGTATCCAGGAGGACACAGGTTTGATCCTTGGCCTTGCTCAGTGGGTTAAGAATCCGGCATTGCCATGAGCTGTGGTGTAGGTCACAAACAGGGCTCAGCTCCTGTGACATTGTGGCTGTGGTAGGGGCCGGAAGCTGCAGCTCCGACTGGACCCCTAGCCTGAGAACTTCCATATGCTGCAGGTACAGCCCTAAACAAACAAACAAAAAAAGCAGAAAGGGAAAAACAATTAGTTTTCCACAAGGAAACTCCCAAAAGTCTATCAGATTACTTTTCAGCAAAAACTATATAGGTCAGAAGGGAGTGACAATATATATTTAAAGTGATGAAAGGAAGTGGTTAGATTTATTTGACTGTAAAATTATTTATATCTCTCAAGCCTGTCTTTTTATATATATTGATTTCTATATATAAACATCATACTAACCACAAAGCAAAAAATCTATAATAGGAGTTCCTGTCGTGGCTCAGCGGTTAACGAATCTGACTAGGAACCATGCGGTTGTGGATTCGATCACTGGCCTCCCTCAGTGGGTTAAGGATCTGGTGTTGCCATGAGCTGAGGTGTAGGTCACAGACATGGCTCAGATCTGGCATTGCTGTGGCTGTAGTGTAGGCCAGCAGCTGCAGCTCTGATTCTACCTATAGCCTGGGAATCTCCATATGCCACAGGTGCCACCCTAAAAAGACAAGAGACAAAAAAAAAAAAAAAATTCTATAATAGATACACACACACAAAAAAAGGATGCTAAACACTAAAGACAATCATCAAATCAAAAGAAAGCAAAAGAACAACACAACAGGAGTTCCCGTCGTGGCGCAGTGGTTAAGGAATCCGACTAGGAACCATGAGGTTACAGGTTCGAACCCTGCACTTGCTCAGTGGGTTAACGATCCGGTATTGCCATGAGCTGTGGTGTAGGTTGCAGACACGGCTCGGATCCCGCGTTGCTGTGGCTCTGGTGTAGGCCGGTGGCTACAGCTCGGATTCGACCCCTAGCCTGGGAACCTCCATATGCCGCAGGAGCGGCCCAAGAAATAGCAAAAAGACAAAAAAAAAAAAAAAAAAAGAACAACACAACAATTACAAAAATAACAAATAATTAACAAAATGGTCGTAAGTACATATTTATCAGGAATTTTTTGGGGGGCCACACCTGTGGCATGTGGAAGTTCCCTGGCCAGGTATGGAACCCACATGCTAGATAATTACCTTGCTGAGCCACACAAGAACTGCTCATAAATAATTTCTTTAGGAGTTCTCACTGTGGTGCAACAGGATTGCACATCTTGAGAGTGCTGGGATGAAGGTTTGATCCCCAGCCCAGCATAGTGGGTTAAAGATCTGGCACTGCCACAGCCATGGCTTAGGTTGCAACTGTGGCACAGATCTGATCCCTGGCCAGAGAACTCTACATGCCACAAAGCAGCCAAAAAATAAATAAGTGAATAAATAACAATTATTATTATTATTATTAATATTTTGCTTTTTAGGGCTGTATCCATGACACATGGAGGTTCCCAGGCTAGGGGTCCAATTGGAGCTACAGCTGCTGGCCTATGCCACAGCCACAGCAATGCAGGATTCGAGCCTTGTCTGTGACTTACACCTCAGCTTGTGGCAACGCTGGATCCTTAATCCACTGAGAGAGGCCAGGGATTGAACCCGCAACTTCATGGTTCCTATTCAGATTTTTCCACTGTACCACAACGGGAACTCCAATAATAATTACTTTAAATGTAAGTGGACTAAATGTTCCAATCTAAAGACAAAAAAAAAAATAGATGAATGGATAAAAAATGAGACCCATGTACAGGCGTCTACAAGAGACATTTCAGATCTAACAACATACAAAGTCTGAAAGTGAGAGGATGGAAAATGAATTCCATGCAAATAAAAACAAAAAGAAAGCTGGGATAGCAATGCTTATATTCCACAAAATAGGCTTTAAAACTAAGATTATAAAGAGACAAAGGAAATTACATGATGATAAAAGGATCCATACAAAAACATATACAATTATAAATATATATGTTCATAATATAGGAATACATAAATACATTAAGCAAATATTAACATAAAGAAACTGAAAGTAATATAATAATAGTAGGGAATATTAACACTCCAGTTAAATCAGACAGATCATCCAGAAAGAAAATCAGTAAGGAAACACTGGCAAAAAATCCTCAACAAAATATTAGCAAATCACATTCAACAATACATTATAAGGATCATATACCATGATCACATGGGATTTATTCCAGGGATGCAAGGATGGCTCAACATCTGCAAATCAACCAATGTGATACACATTAACAAACTGAACAATTAAAAATCAATGATCATATCCATATATGCAGAAAAGCTTTTTAACCAAATTCAATATCCACTGATTAAAAAAAAAAAAAAACTCAACAAAGTGGTCATAAAGGGAACACATCTCAACATAATAAAGGCCCATTTTACTGACAAGTGCAATGCTAACATCATACTCAACAGTGAAAAGCTGAAAGCATTTCCCTAAGATCAGGAACAAGACAAGGATGCTAAATCTCAACATTTTTACACAACAATCAGACAAGAAAAAAAATAAAAATAAAAGGAATGCAAATTGGAAAGAAGTAAAACTGTCACTGCTTGCAAATGACATGATACTATCCGGAAAATCCTAAAGATGCCACCAATGAAACTATTAGAATTACTGAATACAATAATGTTATAGGATACAAAATTAATGTACAGAAATCAGTTGTTTCTACAATCAACAAACTACCAAAAAGAGAAATTAAGAAAACAATCCCATTTACAACTGCATCCAAAAGAAAAAAATACTTAAGAATAAATCGAACCAACAAGATAAAAGAGTGGAAAACTATAAAATATTGATAAAAGAAACTGAAGACGACAAAATTTTAAAGATATAATGTGTTCATGGATTACAAGAATTAATATTTTTTTGTCTTCTTTTTATTTTAGGGCTGTACCCACAGCAAGTTCCCAGGCTAGGGGTCCAATCAGAGCTACAACTGCCGACCACAGCCACAGCCACAGCAACAAGGGATATGAGCCTCATCTGTGACCTACACCACAGCTCATGGCATTGCTGGATCCTTAACCCACTGAGCGAGGCTGGGATCAAACCCGTGTCCTCATGGATACTAGTTGGGTTCATTACCACTGAGCCATGATGGGAACTCCAGAATTAATATTATTAAATGTTCATAGTACCCATGACATTCTACAGATTCAATGCAATCCCTATCAAAATACCAATGGCATTTTTCACAGAACTAGAACAAGTATTTCTAAAATTTGTATGGAAATACAAAATACCCCAAATAACCAAAACAATCTTCAGTAAGAACAAAGCTGGAGGTATCAAACTCCCTAATTTCACTATACTATAAGGTAAAGCAATCAAACAGTATGGTATTGGCAAAAAAACAGACATATAAATCAATGGGATGAAACAGAAAAGCCAGAAATGAACCCACACGTACATGGTCAATTAATCTACAATAAAGGAGGCAAGAATACACAATGAGTAAAAGATAGCCTCTTCAATAAATGGTGCTAGGGAAACCATACACCTACATGGAAAAAAGTATCAAACTGAACAAACTTTGTTACATAATATTAAAAACTCAAAATGAATTAAAGACTTAAACGTAAGACCTGAAACTATAAAATTGTCTAGAAGAAAACACAGGCAAGATGCTCTCTGACATCAGTCTTAGTAATATATTTTCAATATGACTCCTCAGCAAGTGAAACAAAAGCAAAAATTTAAAAATGGGACTACATCAAACTAAAAAGCTTTTTGTATAGCAAAGGAAACTATCTACAATATGAAAAGGCCACCAATTGAATGTGAAAAGATTTTTGTAAATAATATATCTCATAAGGGGCTCATATTCAAAATACACAGAGAAAAAAAAACCCAATTACAAAAAGGGCAGAAGCCTCAATGGACATTTTTCTAAGGATGACATAAAGATAGACAGTCAACACACACATAAAAAGATGATCAATGTCATTAAATATCAGGGAAATGCAAATCAAAACCACAATCAGATATCACCTCACACCTGTCAGAACGGCTCTTACCAAAAAGACAACAAATAAGAAGTATAGGACAGACACAACTTAGAATAGATTTACAAAGAGATCCTGCTGAATAGCATTGAGAACTTTGTCTAGATACTCATGTTGCAACAGAACAAATGGTGGGGAAAAAAATGTAATTGTAATGTATACATGTAAGGATAACCTGACCCCCTTGCTGTACAGTGGGAAAATAAAAAATTATTTAAAAAATTAATTAATTAAAAAATTAAATTAAATTAAATTTTAAAAAAAGAAGTATAGGAGAGGGTGTGGAGGAATGGAAACCTTTGTTAACTGTTGGTAGGAATGCAAACTGGTACAGTCACTATGGGAAATAGTACAGAGTTTCCTCAAAAAAACTAAAAAGAAAACTACCATACTATCCAGGAATTTCAATTCTGGATATTTTCCAGAAGAAAACAAAAACACTAATTTGAAACATATGCATTTACATGTTTACTGCAGCATTATTTACAGTAGCCAAGATATGGAAGCAACCTAATTGCCCATCAACAGATGAATGGATAAAAAAGATGTGGCATATATATACACAATAGACTATTACTAAGCCATAAAAAAGAATGAAATCTTGCCATTTACAACAACACAGGTGGACCTAGAGGGTATTATGCTAGGTGAAGTAAGTCAAAGACAAATATATGATTTCATTACATGTGGAATACTAAAAACAAAACAAATAAACAAATGTAACAAAACAAAAACAGACTCACAGATGGTTGCCTGAGGGGAGGGGGCTGGGAGGGGGGAACAGGTGAGGGAGACTAAGAGTTAACAAACTTTCTTATGAGATCCCATTGGTGGCTGAGGGTAAGAACCCAACTAGTATCCATGAGGATGTGGGTTCTACCCCTGGCCTCGCTTGGTGGTTTAAATATCCAGCATTGTTGCAAGCTGCAACGTAGGTTACAGACACAGTTCAAATCATGCATTGCTGTGGCTGTGGTATAGGCTGGCAGCTGCAGCTCCCATTCAATCCTTTACCTGGACTTCCATATGCCGCACATGCAGCCCTAAATGGGGGGGGGGGGGAAAGAGTTACAAACTTCCAATTCCAAAATAAATGAATCACATTGATGAAGCAATGTACAGAATAGTAAACATAGTCAATAATATTATAATAACTTTGAATGATGACAGATGGTAACTAGACTTCTCCTGATGATTTTGTAATGTACAGAAATACTGAATCACTATGCTGAGACCTGGAAATAACATAGTGTTGTAGGTCAATTAAATACTTCACCTAAAAATTGATAATTCAATTTAAAATAAAATCCTTCAATTAATACAACACTTCAATTTTAAAAAAAGAAAAAGAAAATTAAAGGTTTAAAAAAAAGCACATAAAAAGATATTCAACATTAGCAATTAGGGAAAATACAAATTTAAACCACGAGTTATCACTACATACTTATTAGAATTACTAAATTTTTCTTAAAAAGTGGCAACACCAAATGTTGGTGATAATGCAGAGAAACTGGGATTACTCATGCATGGGTGATGAGAACATAAAATGGCTCAACCATACTGGAAAAAAGTATGGCAGTTTCTTACAAAAATAAACAATGCGCTTATCATACATTGAAGTAACTATAACTACAATTCTTTTTGGCTCTTTTGGTTTTTTTTTCTTTTTTTTTTTTTAGGGCAGCACCCAGGGCATAAGGAGGTTCCCAGGCTAGGGACTGAATTGGAGCTGTAGCTGTTGGCCTACATCATAGCCACAACAATGCAGGATCACAAAAATGCAGCATCCGAGCCATCTGAGACCTACACCACAGCTCAAGGCAACGCCAGATCCTTAACTCATTGAGCAAGGCCAGGGACTGAACCTGTGTCCTCATAGATGCTAGTTAGATTCAATAACCCATGAGCCATGACAGGAACTCTAGTAACTAGCATTCTTGGACATCTATCCCAGAGATTCAAATATATGTTCATATAAAAATCTGTATGTAGATGTTCATAACAGCATTATATTTAATAGTCAAAAACTGGAAATAATACAAATATCTGTCAACAAATGAATGATTAAATAGTCATACATCCATATCATGAAATACTGACAATAAAAAGAAAGAAACTACTGCTACACGCAATAACTTGGATGGACCTTGTACAGAGTGAAAAAAACCAATTTCAAAAGTTAACATACTAGTTATTTATAATATTACATACATATTGTTTATATAACATTCTAGAAATGCAAGAATTATAGAAATGGAGAACAGATTAGTAGTCGCCAAGAGTTAGCAGTGGGAGGAAAAGATGTAGCTATGGCTAAAAACAGTATCACAAAAGACTATGGAATTGTTCTATATCTTAAATGATATTAACCACGTCAATTAATAAAAAATTAACGCCGATTTACTAAAATTAATTAAAATCAATGTTAAAACTGCATGGAACTAAATATATACCATGCAAAATCCATGTATAATTGGAAAAAATCTGAATAAGGTTCATAGATCTATATCACTTTCCTGATTGTGATGTTTTAATATACTGTACAAAATATTACCATTGGGTAACTGATCAAAAAGTACATAGGAATCTCTTTGAAATATTTCTTATAACTGCCAGTGTATCTACAGTTACCTCAAAATTAAAAGTTAAATGCTACCAAACAAAACAAATCCTTCCCACAAAGAAAATTCCAAGCTCACTCAAATGGCCAATGATGAATTCTATCAGACATTTAATGAAAAGGTATTTCAATTCTATACAAACTTTTCAGAAAAAGAAAACACATTCAACTCATTTATGAGGCCAGCACTATCCTGATTACAAAAACAGGCAAAATATAACAAGAAAACCGTAAGCTAATATCCCTAATGAACGAAATACAAAATTCTTACCAAAAGTGAAGCTAGCAATATACAAAGGATAACTTATCATAACTAAGTGGTAAATCAATTTAGCCCAGGGAGTGAATATTGTCTCAATATTCAAAAATAAATCAATACGTTAATACCTCATATTAACATAATCAATGAAAGAGAAATTATATAATAAACTCAATAGATGCAGAAAAAAAACCCTGACAAAATTCAACAGTTAGTCATGATAAGCACTCTTGGCAGTTTAAGAATAAAAGAAATTTCTTCAACAGGTATCTACAAAAACCTAGTCAACAACATACCTACAGTTAAAGACTGAATGCTTTCCAAGATGAGGAATGAGGCAACGACATCCATTCTTACCTACTTCCTTTCAAGATTCTACAGGAATCCTGGCCAGTGTAATTAAGTAAGAAAATGAAAAAAAGCGAAATACATACAGATGAAAAACTAAACTGTCTTAATTAGCAGTGACATTATTATTCACAAAAAATTTTTTAAAACTTGCAAAAACAATGTTTATGAGAACTAATGAGTAGGGTGAGTAAAGTTGCTGGATGTAAGACCAATTAAAAAATAATCAATTACAGAAGTTCCCTGGCAGCCCAGAGGTTAAGAACTTGACATCACTGCTATGGCTCGGGTTCAGTCCCTGGCCCAAGAACTTCCATATGCTGTGGATACGGCCAAAAAAAAAAAAAAAAATCAATTATATTTCTATATATGCATGATGAATAATTTGATATTACTTATAAAATACTACCTAAAAAAATATTTAAAACATTAATATATAAACATAGCAAAATATGTACAAAATTTGTACACTGAAAAATATAAAACATTTCTGAAAGAAATGAAAGAATATCAAAATAAATAGAGAGAAGCCACTATCACGAACTGGAAGATTCAATATTGTAAAGACTACAGTTCTCCCTAAAATAATGTATAGATTCAGCACAGTATCAGTCAAAAACCCAGCAGTCTTTTTTGTAGAAATTGAGATTCTGAAATTTTAAAAATGCAAAGGACTCAATAACCAAAATAACTTTGAAAAAAAGAACTAAGTTCAAAATATCACACTAGGGAGTTCCTGTGATGCAGCAGAAAGGAATCCAACTGGAACCATGAGGTTGCGGGTTCAATCCTTGGCCTTGCTCAGTGGGTTAAGGATCCGGTGTTGCCCTGAGCTGTGCTGTAGGTCGCAGACATGGTTAGGATCTGGTGGGGCTGTGGCTATGGCTATGGTGTAGATGGGCAGCTGTAGCTCAGATTTGACCCCTAACCTGGGAACCTCCATATGCTGCGGATGCGGCCGTAAAAAGCAAAAAAAAAAAGAAAAGAAGAAGAAGAAAAAAAAATCACACTGGCTTATCTCAATACTCACTATAAAGACCTGAAGTACTGGCATAAAGATAGACACCTCCATTGACGGTATGTGTTAAGAGAAACTGACTTACATACATGTTACATGGTCAACTGATTTTCAACAAAGGGGAAAGGACAGTCTTTTCATAAATGGTGTTGGATCAACTGCACATTCATATGCAAAGAAATTAAACTTAACCTTTACCTCACAACATGTATTAAAACTAATTCAAAATTGTTCACAGACCTAAATGAAAGAGTTAAAAATAGAAAACTAGAAAAAAAAGCATAGTATAAATCTGTCTCCTTGGGTCAGATAAAAATTCTTAAATAGGGGCAGTTCCCTGGTGGTCTAGTGGTTAGGATTCTGCACTATCACTGCTGTGGCCTGGGTTCTACTCCTGGTCTGGGAACTGAGATCCCATGTCATCCTACATGCGTGCTACGGCAATAATAATAAATAAAAAATTTAAAAAAAAATTCTTAAATAGGACACAAAAAAGCATCAACTATGTAAAAGACACCATTAAGAAAAGGACAAAAAAATGTGCAAAAGACATATCTGATTAAGGACATGTATCAAGAATATAAAAAAGAATTCTTACAATATTAAGGAGGTAAGTCTAAACATTTAACCAAAGTATACAGATGGCAAAAAAGCCATAAAAATATATTCAAAATCATTAATCATTACAATCAAATCAAATGTAATTTTTTTAAATAATAATGCTACTATTATACCTATATACCTACTAGAAAGGCTAAAATTAGGAAGACTCAATGTCAAGTGCTGATGAGAATGTGGAACAAATGGAATTCTCAAACACTACTGATGGGAATGCAGTATGGTACAATTATTTTGGAAAAGTCTGGTAGTTTCTTATGAAATGACACACATTTACCACACAACTCAGCAATCCCATTGTAGGAATTACTCAAGAAATGAGGATTTAAAAATGTCCTACCCTAGTATTTTTTCCAAAGTATAAATTAAAAGTTTGTCTTCTTTATTAGCCACCAGCAGTACTCAAAAAAATTTCTGTTTTCATCTGCTGCAAGTACTTGGGAAACCCACCTACCCTAACCTTGAAGTCAGTAACATTTAATTACGGTTATAAAAAAAAAATACATACCATCTAGTACAGCTCTGCAAACCCCAAGCCAAGACTCATTAGTGGATATTCTACTGAGTCAATGCCAACGTTTTTAACAACATGATATGGAACAGAAAACAGAATGCACCATACCTAGTAAGCTTAAATACTATTTGGGGAATCTTTTATTTCAACTATGTGTGTGTTCACAAATTGCCATGTAAATGTATTTTTACTGTGGACTGTGGTTGAACATCTGAAACATGCTGACATAAAACATACCTGTAATAGAAATTCTATGCTACCGGAAGTTCCTATCCCTTTAAGCACTTTCATCCTATACCAGAGAGGAATTTGAGACCTACAGTAGAGCTATTCAATTGTCTGCAGCTATGATTAAAATGTGTTTCCTATCTTCAGGAATTATCAGCATATTCTATTACATGTATTTGTCATATTTGATTGTCATTATTCACTAAGAAATTCAGACATTTTTCAACTTTCACTGAGTTTTTTTTAGCCACACCCTTGGACCAAAGTTCCTTGGCCGGGGATCGAACCCACACTACAGCAGTGACCTAAGCCTCAGCAGTGACAAAGCCGTATCCTTAACCTACTGAGCCCAGCAGGGAACTCGATCATTGAGATTTTAAGACTAAAAAATATATATACAAATATTTCACTAACTTTTCCATGGTAGACAACAAAGATGCAAAAGTCAGAATTTAGTGACCCTCATTAAAATATATTGTAACTTGACAAAACTTTATCAATAAATAACCTGTTAAGTCTAAATGTAGATGTATTCAGGATATGCTAAAGACTAAATGCAAAATTATCCATTTCAATACATATGAGTCTAGTGATATTCAAATGACACAGACTTCCTAATCACCTCACAAAAAGAGATCTCAATCTCCAGTATAAAGTTGTCACTGGCTTTGTGGTATAGTCTGAATGTTCCTGCCCTGCCACCCCCAACCCTGACAAATTCCTCTGTTGAAATCCTAACCCCCAAGATATTAGGCAGTGGGATCCCTGGGAGGTGATTAGGCTTGGATTAGTACCCTTATAAAAGAGACCCCAGAGAATGAGCTCACCCCTTTTGCCTGTGAGGTTACAGTGAAAAGATGGCTATGAACCAGGAAGCAGGCCCTCTCACCTGACTCAGAACCTAATCATGTAAACACCCTTATCTCAGCTTCCCAAAACTGAAAAATAAATTTCTGCTGTTTATAAGACACCCAGGTTATGGTGTTTTGTTATAGCATCCCAAGCTGACCAAGACATTGCCTAGTCACAGTTCAAACACTTTATATTAAACACATAATACATTAGAGCAAACAGCTCCCTTGAAAATTTCCCTTAAATTGCTTGTTTTAAAAACTGTCTTTAATTTATAAAGGTTAGAAAGTATCAATTCAAATTGTAGACAAGTCCAATTAAAATGAAAGAAACAGGAATGGATAGAAGAAATGTACAGAAATGTTAGTTTCTTTTATAAGCAATGTTTACCTCTATAAAACTGTAATGAAATATGTGTGGCTAATAAATTACTATAACAAGCACTGAGTTCCGAAAACACTATTCTATAGCTAGCATATGGTAGTTTGAGACTCTGAGACCTACAGGTGTCTCTGACTCTGGACTTTGACAATTAGTCTTTAGAAAAATTAATTCTCCATTGAAATTTAGATCAGACTCATAAATTTGTCAATCCCCAGAATGGCCTCTGAATCAGTGCTAGACAAAACAACACTCTACTGGTTCAGGTGCATCTTGTGAATTTGGGGATTATAAGTAAACATACATATATTTTGCCGAAATAACATATAACAAATTGATTATCTTCATTCCAACTTTTTTTTTTTTTTTTGTCTTTTTAGGGCCACACCCACAGCATAGGGAAGTTCCCAGGCTAGGCCTCGAATCAGGGATGCAGCTGGCCTACGTCACAGCCACGGCAGTGCCAGATCCTTGACCCACTGAGCAAGGCCAGGGATCGAACCCACGTACTGGTTGGGTTCTTACCACTGAGCCACGACGGAACTCCTTTTATTTTTTCATTCCCACAATATAAAAGGATGTTTTGTGAACTGTAATTTTCTTTGATTGGAGGAAAAAAGGTAATTAATGACATTTAAATAAAACTACCTGTAAAAATTTTTTCTTAATTACAAAAGAGAAATCACCTATAAAACTTGAATACTACTATTGAAAAGACACATGCTATGGTTAACTTGAAATGTGTCTGTTATAAGGAAACCCTGTAGGAGTTCCTGTTGTGGCTCAGTGGTTAACGAATCCGACTAGGAACCATGAGGTTGCGGGTTCAATCCCTGGCCTTGCTCAGTGGGCTATGGATCCAGCGTTGCCGTGAGCTGTGGAGTCACAGACGAGGCTAGGATCTGGCACTGCCGCAGCATAGGCCGGTGGCTACAGCTCAGATTAGACCCCTAGCCTGGGAACCTCCATGTGCCACGGGTGCAGCCCTAAAAAAGGACAAAAAGCCACACAAAAGAAGAAAAGAAAAATCTGTCAATTCCTTCCATCCCAATTTTACTGTTATTTAGAAGTAATTCATTACCAGAAATACAAAAAATGGAAATTAGAAAAATATTTCATCTACACCACTCTAGATAAACAATCAAAATATTTAAATACTGAAGTCTCCAAAAAAGAAATATATTTACTTTTTAAAACTCTTGGACTTGGACTTTTTAAAAAGAAGACCTTATAAATGTACTTCGAAATATCATTTTTTTAAACATCTCATTAATTCAGGCACTATTAATGTGGATTTTTCTGTTTCCTGGATGGTAAGCCAAGATTAGCACTGTGAGTGTGGAAGAGTTGGATAAATGCAAGGTGTAAAGATGGTCTCCTAAGGCCAAGAAATTACAAGCTATTTTCAAATACTTAAAAAACCACTCTTAAGGAAGCTGCTCCAAGAATGTGTTAATTATAACGTATATATTACTAACACATTTAAAATATTATATAACATGGAATTCTCTGTATGAATATACATATATTTGAAAATCTGTAATTTAGACTTTCAACAATACACAGTGGAATCTTACTCAATTCCCCCTCCACCCAAGACACAAACTCTACTCTCATTAGGGAGCTAGAAGAGGAAGAGAAAAAGAAAACATATGGTTTTATTACATTTTGACTCTATCACAGATACAGCTGAACTGAACCAGAAGAAAGCATTAATATATAAACCTGCATATAAGTACTACTTATTTAAATGCTCCAACTAATTGAGATAAAGGATCAAATGTAAATTCATTCATGCAGGACAGTGTTAAAGTTCTTTCTCTGCAAGTAAATATTAAAAGGAATACTGCATATCTTTTTAGGTTAATGATTTTAAAAGCACTCTTTACTGATATTTAATTTTAAAATGATTAATCACCACTCCAGGTACTTATCCTAGAACAAACGCACAAAAAGCCTGTACCAGGATATTCCCACTATAGTGCTGTTGGGGTGGTGGGGGGGGCTGAGTCGACCATGACACCTTCATACTGTTAAATATTATGCAATAGTTTAAAAAGCTGAATAGATCTATTTTTACTGACATGGAAAGAATTCGAACATGTACACATGTGCTTGTTAATTCAAAGGAAAAGGTCTGGAAGACTATTCAGGAAACAACACTGTTACTTCTCTAAGGGGGTGTGTGTGTGAAATTGGAATGGGAGGAATAATAAGGATTTTTGCTTCATTCTTACTAAGTTTTTACAAGGAGAACATATTCATGTCTCTTGAGACACCAAAAAACAAGAGCAAGGGAAAAAAATACTTGCTAACTTTTCTCAAATAATTCACAAACCAGAACTGTTAGGCGTAATGAGATGTCATTTTCTTTTCATTCTAAGGCAAAACCAAATAACATCAAAAAATACCTAGCAAAAAGCGACAGAATTGGAAAAAAATTAATGCTGTCTTATTTTCAAATTCAAAGAAAAATTAAAAGAGAGTAATGAAAAGATTTGCAGAGGAAGAAATTAAAAAAAATTACTAAATCCGTCCACTTTTAGCTCAGGCGTGACCCAGAATCCTCACAAATCCACTTTCCCCAAAACGAAAAAAAAGTGTAATACTGTTCCCTCAAGTATCAAGGTTGTTTTTAGAAAGCTTAACTAAGAAACAGTAAATGCCAAGTGTGTTTCACAGGGGGGGGAATGGGAACGTGAAATCCTACACCTCCTTAAAGCGGTCAAAACGACTGAACACCAGAGTCCAACTGGGAATGCGCGCGGGGGTGGGGAGAGCTCAGCTATCACTTTTAGGTTTTGGCTCGGAGCCGCAGGACAGTTTACATCGAGTCTGTTTGGAGCGTAAAGTCCCCGAGGGTGGTCAACGCATCACTGGCGACACCTAAGCCCTCCCGAGACTGTAGGGGAGCGGCGGTCAACACAAACTTAGGTCCTTCGGCGGAGCGAGGAGAGCGCTGGAGAAGAGCTAAAGCGCCAACTTTTGCTCTAACCGCTGCAGCACCAGGAGGTTCGACAAGTCTTCTCCCGAGTCCCACTCCAGAAGCCACCCTAACACCAACCTTAGCCACTACTGTCTGCCCCCGAGGAAAACCCAGCAAGGGCGGCGGCTGGCAGCATGCAAAGGGGAGGCTTGGCCGTGGGAGGACACGGGCACAGAATCCGACGGCCGAGGTCCACCCAGCACCCCTGAGTCTCCGGGGGACCCCTACCAGGCGCTATCCCACCTCCAACAGCCCCCGCGGCGCGGCCCCCTCCCCCACCTCTGGGCGGCGACCTCAGCGCCTCCGCCCCGGGGCCCCTGCTCACCCAGGTAGCGGCTCCGCAGCCGGGAGGGGTCCTCCAGCCCGAGAGACCTTTTCCTCACGTCCCACAACAGGTGTGGGCAGGAACCACCCCGAGACATGGCTCTGCCGGGCCGGGGGAGGAGGGGAGACCACCGCGTGGGGGAGGGGAGAAAGGGGAGGGGACACGCGGCTCAACACCCCAGCCGCACCGGCACCATCCGCGCGCCGAGCCTCGCGGGCGCAGCGAGTTAGATGGCGGCGGCAGGATCGACCCGCGCGCCTTCGCCCCCGAAGCCTGGCCGCACCCGGGCCAGAGCTCGCCTCATACTCTCCCTCTCAGACTACCCAGAACATCCAGAGATCAGCAACAGTCCCCTCCCTCGGCCCCCCTCCAACAGGAGGAGACCGAGGAGGCGGAGGCGGCCTCGACTCCTCCCTCTCCTCGTTCTCTACACCCTCCCTTCCAAGCCTTCTCGCGAGATAACGACCACCTTGGGGACTGAGGCAGGTGTGCGCCAAGGCTGCCCTTACCCTAGAAAAATGGGTTCAGACCACTCTAGCCAAATCCTTTATGCTTTTTGGATAAATGAGGAATAGAGGGAGAAGGAGTTGAAATCAGAAGTTTTTCGCTCACGAGTCTCATTCCAAAGGAAGCAAGAGAATTGTGCGGCGTCATCTTTAGTCGGGGCACGTGAAGGCCCGAAAAGCCCATTTTAACTAGGGGCCTCCTTAACCAAAGTGAAAGGGGATCAGAAACGGTGCAGCTTCACTTTCCCTTCTCCAACATGGCCTCTAGAGCAGCAAGGAGAAATTGGAGGTTTGCTCTGGACCCCGCCCGCGCCTCGGGGCTGGCCAATCACCGCGGACAGTTCTGGTTGCGCAAGCGCACTACAGGTAGGACGCGAGGTTGACTCGGTGAGGCAATCCTTTTGCCACCTGTTTCCATGACTCCTCCTCCTCTTAGGCGGTGGGAGGCCAGTAGGCGGGCTGGGGGCGGGCCATCGCAGTGTCTCCGCCCCATCCATCTTCTCTGGTTGCGGGCCCGCGGGTAGTTGGAAGGAGGTCAGGCAGAGCTACGGGAAGGGCACCCGGAGGAAGAGGAGGGTGAGAGGCGTTGAGGCAGGGGAGAGTGACGAGCTGCCCTTCATTGTCAGCCAGGGACGAGCACGCGGCTACTCTCCCCTCACCCCGGCTGCCCACGATCACTCGTCCGCAGAAATGTCAGCCGCCGGCGCCCGGGGCCTGCGAGCCACCTACCACCGGGTTCTCGATAAAGTGGAGCTCCTACTGCCTGAAAAATTGAGGCCGTTGTACAACCACCCAGCAGGTAATGAACCCAGAGTGGCTCTCACCGAGTCCTTCCCTCCCCGTCCCTCTAAGAGAGACGTTTAGAGGCCCGCTGACAACTCTGCCGCTGGAGGCGTCACCCACAGCCCCATCCCCTTCCCTTTAAGTGAAACCGTGTACTTTCTTTCTTGCATTTCACGTTTTCTTTTCCAGCATCTCTCACCAACTCCTAGTTTTCAAGCAAGCGCCCTTTGCGACCTTGGTTGCACCTCATCCCTTAGGCACCATTCACACCCGGACCAGGCCTCTGGGTTTCATCCTTCTCCGTTTCTGCAGCCAGGAAAGGGTCTTGAACCATTAGGAAACCTCATTTCCTCTTTTCCTCCAAGAGTAGTGGTATATTGACCCACGCGGAGAAGAGCTGTCGTACCGCACCGGCGGATTTAGAGTAAAGGTCGTACTTCTTCAAACTCCAGCTGACAGGCCTGCAGATGTGTTACCCGGGTTTCTGAGTCAGTGTCATTCCTTGTCCCATAGGCCTAGTTTTTTTAAAGTTAACCTTATTTATTAAATTACTACTAAACCAGCTCTCCCTAGACCTTTTTGTGCGGACGGACCTGGATTTAATTCTGCTCAGTTTGCTTACTATAGGTGTGACCTTGGGCGAAATCTTTTATCTTAACTTCTGTAAAATCTGATCGATGTGAGAGTTAAAGATAGCATATGTGTCTGTTTCTTTATAAATTCTCCATAAATATTAGCCCCCTCTTTAACCTATTGGAAAACAATGTTCTTGTGGTTGAAAAAAAAATTCTATAAGAAACTGGAAGATTCCTAATTCCTCCAACTCAATTTAAGGTCCAGAATTCTGTTACATTGTCTATAAAATGGTTAGTAATAATACTTACTTGGCTGGGAACTAAAACCAGATATATTCTGAATTCACTTTTGAGCCTCAGACTTAGCAAAGGAGAAAATGTATTATAAATGGAAAGACTGAGTACAACCTCCAAAGCGGCCCATTTTTCCTACTATCTAAATCTATCTCTGCAGTTGGTGTCATTAGGAAAGCTGTCTAAGTCATATATCTGACTGAAGCAGCTTTTGGAAGTCTGAGATGGTTACTAAATCTGATTTCCAGTTTGATAATGGAATGAATTGTATCTTGGAATTTTACTTTAGTATAATGTAATTTATTGCAGTATTGTATGCTTTATAAAATTGGTTTTTAAGGAGAGGTTTTTGTTGATAAAGAATTTCAGTTTATCTTTTGATTTTTTTTTTTTTTTTAACACTCAATTTTTTGGAATTGTGCTGTTTCGTGGCAGAGATTTTCAGATGGAGAGTTGAGCAACGCTTCTGGAATAATCTGGGCTTTAGACTCAACAGAATTCTATGGAGTCCACCCTGACCATTGTTAAGCTTTGTGTTTGGGCTGTAGGATAAAGACAGTGTAGTGATCTTTTCCAAGGCCTTGGTTTTAACCACTTAAAATCATTGTTTATAATACTTCATTCAACTTTCAAAATAAAAGTTATTGTAAACCTTTTTTCAGTGTAGTGGAAGGAGCATGGGCTTTGAAGCCACCTTGACCTGGGTTTGAATCTTGGCTCTGTGACCCTGACCTTAAATCCCCCAATCCTTAATTCTAATCTATAAAATGGAGATAATAATCATCACCATTTAAGGACTGTTGTGAAAATCAAGTGATGGTATTGTCTGTAAAACATGTAGCAGTGTTTGCACTTCAACACTCAATAAATGTTAGTATTTGTGCCCTCTTAAGCTTTTCCCAGTATACAGAGTAAGTATATGTATCAGTGCAAAATGATTTGATTAAAAAGTTGTAGGCACACCAATGTAGAAATGAAGAAACATGAAAAATATAACTTGAGATTAATATTGAATAAAATCTGAGGAAAAATGAGTTATCAGACTGAATATTCAAGGTTTTTATGTACTATTTTGCATAATATGTTTCTGGATCATCATTTTATTTCTTTTTTTTTTTTTTCAGTCTTTTTAGGGCCTCATCTGTGGCATATGGAGGTTCCCAGGCTAGGGGTCTAATTGGAGCTACAGCTGCCGGCCTACTCCAGAGCCACAGCAAGCCAGGTCCAAGCTCCGTCTGTGACCTACACCACAGCTCACCTACACCACAGCTCACGGCAACACCAAATCCTTAACCCACTGAGCGAGGCCAGGGATCAAACCGGCAACCTCATGGTTCCTAGTTGGATTCCTTTCCGCTGCACCACGACGGGAACTCCGACAGTCCCTTTCTTACCATGGTTCAACTTTTTTTCAACGTTATGATGGTTCAAAAGAAATACGAATTTAGTAGAAACAGTACTTTGAATTTTGAATTTTGATATTTTCCCAGGCTAGTAATATGTGGTATGATGCTCTCATGATGCTGGGCATCAGCAAGGAACCACAATTCCCAGTCAACCATGTGATCAGGAGGGTAACAACCATTCTACACCCATATCGCATATTATTTTTCACTTCAGTACAGTATTCAGTAAATTACATGGCATATTCACGAGATACAGTTTATTATAAAGTAGACTTTGTGTTAGATGATTTTGACCAACTGTTAGCTAATGCTAGTGTCCTGAGCATGTTGAAGGTAGGCTAGCTTAAGTGTGATATTTCAGTAAGTTATTAAATAAGTTTTAAGCTTATGGTATTTTCAACCTTCAATGGCTTTGTCAGGATGTAATCCCATCATAAATCAAGGAAAAATCTGTACACAACTGAATTCATGGATTATACACACACAAACTATATATATATGGAATGTATGCTCAAATTTTTTTTACGATGGGGCAATGTGTTCAAAAATAAGTTAGGAGACCACAACTCTAAAGAGTCTAAAAATTATCCTAGAAGGTGATCACAGAGGTACTGATGCCCAGTTATAAGATAAGTTTGGGGGAATGTAATGTACAACCAACATGGTGACTATGGTTAACAATGCTGTATCACGTATTTGAAAGCTGCTAAGAGAGTAGGTATTAAAAGTTCTCATGACAACAAAAAAAGTGTAACAAAGTGAGGTGTTAGATGTTAACTAAGCATAATAATAATTTTGCAATATATATGTATATCATCAAATCATTATGTTGTATACCTTAAATTAATACTGTGTTATGTTTCAATTATATCTCAAAACTGGGTGGGAGGATAAAGTAAGAGTCAAATAAATAATAAAAATGAATTAAAACTCTCCTTCAATTAAGTTGGCCCAGGAAACAGGTACTTGAACCGTAAAATTGTTGTTTACTATAGCTTTGCTTCTATTGAATTAAATTTTAGCTTTGTTGTTTACTATAGCTTTGCTTCTATTGAATTAAATTTTAGCTTAAGAGGAAGAACTTTTAAAAGAAACTTGCTGCAGTGCTTAGTTTGCTGTTGCTCAGAATATCATTCTCTAGAGTGCATGATGTTCTCTCTGTGAAAACTCATGGGAAAAGTTACTTTATGGTCTTAATAATAGGAATATTCGCATTTTTCCTAGGTAAGAGAATTATTTTTTCTTTTTTATCTTTAGACCTAGAGAATATTTCTTAAATAAAAACACACTAAATGAACTATTACTAGCAATGTAAAAGCAAGCCCTAAAAAAAAGTTGTACATAGTTTGTCATTTCCAAGTCATGTAATAATATTAATTTGGGCACAACAAGGTCCTACTGTATATAGCACAGGGAAGTATATTCAGTATTCTGAGGTATACCATAATGGAAAAAAATATAAAAGAGAATGTATAAATATGTATAACTGAATCACTTTGCTGTACAGCAGAAATTAACGTTATAAGTCAACTATACTTCAGTTTTTTTAAAGTTTTAGTAAAATATTAATTTTGGCTATAAGAGAGTGTCGAAAGTGTTTAAACTGTGGTATGGCTTAATAGAAAGAGGACTAGGCTTAAAGAGGTCTATATTCTGGTCTTTGCCTTATCTGGGACTACCCAAGAATGAAACATTACCTAATTTTTAAGTGCCTTTTCTTTTTTTAATATATAAAAATAAAGGAGTTTGGATTTTCTTTAAGGTCCTTTCCAGCTGTAATAATCTACAACTTGGTATTTCTATTATTTCCTAGTTTCAGAGACTTAAAAAAACTCAGATTTCATTGAGGAAAAGCCTATAATTATTATTAGAATTGATTTTAAGGATCTAAGTTTTTATCCTTGCTGTGCTATTATTTTACACATGTAATTTTACCTCTCTGGACCTCTATCTGGTTTACAAGATGATTGTGTGAACTAGATGCTTTCAACGATCTTTCTAAATCTAGAAGTTATTGATTCCTTGTTATCAAAAAAACATGTAAATTTAGAGTTCCCATTGTGGCACAGCAGAAACGAATCTAACTAGGAACCATGAGGTTGCAGATTTGATCCCTGGCCTCACTCAGTGGGTTAAGGATCTGGCATTGCCGTGAGCTGTGGTGTAGGTGGCAGATGTGGCTTGGATCCTGTGTTGCTCTGGCTGTGGCATAGGCGGGAAGCTGTAGCTCCAATTAGACCCCTAATCTGGGAACCTCCATATGCTATGAGTGCGGCCCTAAAAAGAAAAAAAAGAAAGAAAAAAAAAGTAAATTTAAAATATATCAATCCTAAAATGCATAATAGGTATCAAAGCTAGTCTCTTCACCTGTATTTTTCTTTGGCATTTTCACCAAAGCCTGTTTTCAAACAATATCTCATTTTTATTTTGTTTATTTACTTATTTTTTGTCTTTTTGTCTTTTCTAGGGCCGCACTCGAGGCATATGGAAGTTCCCAGGCTAGGGGTCGAATTGGAGGTGTAGCCACCAACCTATACCACAGCCCACAGCAATGCCAGATCCTTACCCACTGCATGAGGCCTGGGATCAAACCCACAACCTTGTGGTTCCTAGTTGGATTTATTAACCACTGAGCCACGATGGGAACTCCCCCAAACAATATTTTAAAAATTATCACAGTCCCATGATGTTCTGGGTACTATTCGAGTGAGCTCTTTCCAAGGAATATGTACGGATAGCCAATGAGCACATGAAAAAATGCTCAACATCCCTGATTATTAGAGAAACGCAAATCAAAACTACCACGAGATACCACCTCACGCTAGTCATAATGGCCATCATTAACAAATCCACAAATAACAAATGCTGGAGAGGTGCAGACAAAAGGGAACCCTCCTGCACTGTTGGTGGGAATGTAAGCTGGTACAACCACTTTGGAGAAAAGTATGGAGGAACCTTAAAAAACTATACATAGAACTACCATATGACCCAGCAATCCCTCTCTTGGGGATATATCTAGACAAAACTTTCCTTAAAAAAAGACACATGCACACATATGTTCATTGCAGCTCTATTCACAATAGCCAAGACATGGAAACAAGCCAAATGTCCATCAACAGATGATTGGGAGTTCCTGTCGTGGCTCAGTGGTTAACGAATCTGACTAGGATCCATGAGGTTGTGGGTTTGATCCCTGGCCTTGCTCAGTGGGTTGAGGATCCGGCGTTGCCGTGAGCTGTGGTGTAGGTTGCAGACGCGGCTCGGATCTGGCATTGCTGTGTCTTTGGCGTAGGCCAGCAGCTGCAACTGTGGTCCTAAAAAAGGACAAGAGACAAAAAAAAAAAAAAAAACGCAGATGATTGGATTAGGAAGATGTGATATATATACACAATGGAATACTACTCAGCCATAAAAAAAGAATGAAATGATGCCATTTGTAGCAACCTGGATGGAACTAGAGACTCTCATACTGAGTGAAGTAAGTCAGAAAGAGAAAGACAAATACCATATGATATCACTCATATCTGGAATCTAATATAAGGCACAGATGAACCATTCCACAGAAAAGAAAATCATGGACTTGGAGAATAGACTTGTGGTTGCTAAGGGGGAGGGGGAGGGAGTGGGGTGGTTGGGGAGCTTGGGGTTAATAGAAACTATTGCCTTTGCAATGGATTAGCAATGAGATCCTGCTATGTAGCACTGGGAACTATGTCTAGTCACTTATGATGGAGCATGAGAATGTGAGAAAATAGAATGTGTACATGTATGTGTAACTGGGTCACCATGCTGTACAGTAGAAAAAAAAATGTATTGGGGAAATAACTATTAAAAAAATAATTCAATATTTGTGTGTGTGTGTATGTTTGCATGTATATAAAAGTAACTTATTCTGGAGTTCCAGTTGTATCTCAGCAGGTAATGAACCCGACTAGTATCCATGAGGATGCAGGTTCGATCCCCGACCTCGATCAGTGGGTTCAGCATCCCATGTTGCTATAAGCCATGATATAGGTCCCAGACTCAGCTTGGATCTGGTATTGCTATGACTGTGGTGTAGGCCGGCAGCTGCAGCTCTGATTCAACCCCTAGCCTAGGAACTTCCATATGCCCCAGGTGTGACCCTAAAAAAATTTTTAAAGCATAAAATGAAAAAAATAAAAGTAACTTACTCTGTTTCAAGAAGTTGGTCTTTCCCTAGGGATTTGTTTCTGCTGAGCCACAAAGGGAGCTCCTCTTTGTGTTTTTTGTTATGCCTGAAAAGTTCATAGTTTTACAGTAACTCCTTGTTGCTTATCTACATTATGTATAGTAGTTTGTATCTTTTAGATCCCATACTCTTAATTTTTCCCTCCCCTGCTCCCCTTTCTAACCATACATTTGTTTTATAGAATAGTTCATAAAGGCTTTTTTGTTTGTTTTGCTTTAATTGCTTTTTTAGGGCAGCACCGGTGGCATATGGGAGTTCCCAGGCTAGGGGTCGAATCAGAGCTATAGCTGCCAGCCTAGGCCACAGCCACACACAGCAACGCGAGATCCTTAACCTACTGCGCAAGGCCAGTATCCTCATGGATGCTAGTTGGGTTTGGAACCCACTGAGCCACAGCAGGAATCTCTATCAGTTTTTTTGTTTGTTCTGTTTTGGTTTTTTTTTTTTTTTGGTTGTTTGTTTTTTGTCTTTTGTCCTTTTTTAGGGCCACACCCCTGGCATATCGAGGTTCCCAGGCTAGGGGTCGAATCAGAGCTGTTGCTGCCGACCTGTGCCACAGCCACAGCAACGCCAGATCCGAGCCGAATCTGCGACCTACACCACAGCTCACAGAACGCCGGATCCTGAACCCACTGAGCGAGGCCAGGGATGGAAACTGCAACCTCATGGTTCCTAGTCAGATTCATTAACCACTGAGCCACTAAGGGAACTACCCCCTATCGTTTTTTTAACAATGAAAAAAAACTGCCTGTTTGCGTTTATAGATATCCAACTCTGATTTCTGTCAGTTGTCAGGACCCTCTGATATCTCAGAAAAATTAGAAATTTAGAATGTCTTATTAATATGTATTTGCTACTAATATTTTTAAATTCAGTGCTTAGCATTTGTTAAACTAGTTTAGGGTTTGGTTAGTAGTTTAAATTATTCACTAACTAAAATATTTATACTTCCCTTGGCCCACATTCTAGCAACCATAATTTCATGTTTGAAGTTTTTATGTGACCAGTTGTATGGGAGAAGGGCTGTTAATATTTTAAAACTATCACCTAGCTCAGGGCAGTTGAGTAAATTAGTTACCAAGCAAACTTATTGAAAAGCTTGACTGTTCATTAACCCTGAATGGTCAACTATTTCAGCGTGTAAAGAAACCAGAACCTTAGAGGCATTGCTCACAAAACAGTTTTTGGGGTGGCAGAGAGGAAGTGTCATGTTTAAAACAGGAAGAAAGAAGTCTGTTGAGAAATTCAAAGCCAGGGACTAAATCAATGTATTGGCTTAACCTTGAGTAATGAAGCCAAGATTCATGCAGGAATGAAAGATAAACTTAGTAATTGGTACTTCCTATGACCCTAAGATTTTGTATGTGACAAAGAAAAATAAACCAGGTGTGATGACAGGAATCTCAGAAGCTCAAGCTGAATAAAAGTTTGAAAAGACTGACTTATAAGATCAGTGCATTATGGCATCAGATTCATGGGAAGAATTTTCAGGAGCTAAACGGAGGAGTATCATGGTCTGAGAGCAGAGTAACTAATGGATAAAAGTCGGTAAAAGCCCTGATGTAAAGGGAACATGATGTCCCTAGGGATGAGTAAATAGGAATTCTACCTTCAGGATGAAGTAGTGTGGAAGCAAATCTGCGTCAGATGTAAAGTTCAAGTATCTTTTATTGCCATCTCTCCTGGATAAGGTTAATACAATTCATTTCTGTTCAAATATATTATTTGTCAAGGAAAACTTAAAAACAGGCTGACTTCAAGACCTTGTCTAGTGAAAGATCAGTTTAATTGTTAAGAGCAGAAAACAATAAAAGAATAGGCTACCTTGGGAGTTCAGAGAAGGAGCATTTAATATAACTTGGAGATGTTAAAGAAGGCTTCCTTTAGGAGATGAAACCTACAATGAGTTTTTGAAGGATATTAAGAGTTTGCCAAAGACAAGGCAGAATATTGGAAAGGGACAGTGTAAACTAAGGTTTAGAGCTGTAAAATGGCATGAAACTAGTTGCATGTTTGCCTAGCTTGTTAGTCCAACTAGGCCAGGATTTCTTAACCTTGCACTATACATCTGGGGGGCTGTGCTATGCATTACAGGGTGTTTAGCAGCATGTCTGGCCTCCACCTAGTAGGTGTCAGTAGCAGCAGCACCATCACTATAGTTATGACACTAAAAATGTCCCCAACACTACCAAATGTCCCCTGGAGGGTAAAAATCACTCCTGGTTTGAGAACCAGTGACCTGGGCTAAAATTTAATTAAATTAGGATTCAAAATTTATACTCTGAAACTCACTGCTTTTGTGTTTTCTGTTCTTTCAGTTTCTTATTTAACATTTTTTTGAAATTCCAACCTAATCTTAACCAGAGATTTCCATTATCTTGTTCAAATATTGGGAGGAAGGGATCATGTGGCTAGAGTTCTAGAGATGTAATGGTAGCTATAATCACAACAGTACAAAGTTTAGGGGACTGTGTAAAAGTTCAAGTATAGTAACTCAGAAATTGAATATAGGTAGGTAAAAACAACAAAATTTAGCACTCCTCAATGGTTTAATTCTCCCAACAACCATTTCAGCACTGTCTCCAGATTTCCTCTGCAACGTAAAATATAGAATACTTAAAGGTACATAGTAAAACATGAAAATGACTAGCTTTCACATGTATGTGAGAAGATGAACAATTGTTTTGGCCCATAAAGAAAGACAGGGTCTATGCCATGATATTCTAGTGTTTGAAGAATTTCTAGTTTAAAAATGGTATTCTGCTCCTTTGAAGATTGAGAAAATAAGACTTAGACTGCAGAAGTACTTTAGGATTAGGTTTAAATATTCTAGGGAATCAGTAAGCTTACTTAACTCATAAGTATAATAAGCCAAACTTATCAGTATGTAGGAATCAGGCTGATAAAAACACTTTAGGATTTTGGAGTTCCCACTGTGGGACAGTAGCTTGGGTCTCTGTGGAGGCACAGCTTCAATCACTATCCTGGCACAGTGGGTTAAAGGATCTGACGTTGCCACAGCCGTGGCTCAGATTTAGCCCCTGGCCTAGAAACTTCCATATGCCATAAAATGGGTGTAGCCATAAAAAAAAAAAGAAACATAATTTTAAAGAATTTTTTAGTTATTTGCATATGTCTTATGTCTATATACACCTAGATATATGCATATTATATAGACACATACTAATTATATATATATTAGTCTAAGCTCCAGTTAATAAACTGCTTCCAGCTATGCTAGCTCTTTTTTTATTTTTTTTTTCTTTTTCTTCTTTTTTTTAAGTTGGCATGCAATACTATATTAGTTTCAGGTATACAACACAGTGAGTCAACATTTATATATACTTTTTTTTTTAGGCAAGAAATAGATTTATTAAGATGCTTGTGAGAGATGCAAGTGGGCAGGTGAGGAGGCTGTGACTATTCTTTTTATTCAACATCTGTTAGGTGGTAGGGATATAAATATGAATACTATTTAGACACTAGCCTCAAGTCATAATTTTGATGCGCAAGTGGATATACAATTAACTACAGTAAAATATTAGTACAATATTAATGAATATTAGTAGCAATGTATCTGATAGTTTTTTTTTTTTTTTTAGGGCCACACCCGTGACATATGGAAGTTCCCAAGGCTAGGGGTCTGATAGGAGCTGTAACTGCTGGCCTTTACCAGAGCCACAGCAACGCGGGATCCGAGCCGCATCTGCAACCTACATCACAGCTCACGGCAAGGCCGGATCCTTAACCCACTGAGTGAGGTCAGGGATTGAACCCTCAACCTCATGGTTCCCAGTCAGATTCGTTAACCACTGAGCCAAGATGGGAACTCCATATCTGATGGATTTTTAAATCCCATTATATTAAAATCACATTGAATTTTTAATGAGTTTAGCCGTAAGAACAATGCAAATTAGTTTGAGAGGAGTAAAAAAAAATACCAAGAACTGTGTTGAATGATAGTCCAAAATGTGTAACACTGCCATCACTTAATAATGCTGGAGTTTCCTGGTGGGTTAAAGACCCAACGTTGTCACTGCAGAAGCTCAGGTCACCATGTCATAGGTTTGATCCCTGGCCTGGGAACTTCCACATGCCATGGATGCGGCCAAAAACAAAAATGCTAAAAGCGAGCAATGGTTTATACTATTTGATACTTTTCTAGAACTAATTAGTAAGCAAAAGTTATACAGGCAGCAGATGCTGTTTTTACATTTTTCAAATTTCTCTCATTGTTAAAATTAATGAACTACGCTTGATAATAATTCAGCCAGAAGGCACCCCAAAAAGGAGTATTATCACTGGGTTCCTTTTCACTCTGGGGTGGTGGATTACCTAAGTGAGAAACTAAAGTGGCTTTGATGAAAAACACTTTAGAATTAAGTTTCCATAAAATGTTTTTATACAGCTTCCAGATATGATTTTATTTAAACAACCTACCTGTGCTTAGGTCATTAAAAGCCTGATGGCTTAGTAGACTTGACATTATCACTGCTGTGGCATAGGTTCAGTCAGTCCTTAATCCAGGAATTTGCACATTCTGTGGGCATGGCCAAAAAAAAAAAAAAAAAAAGCCAACACTATATTTTATTTACCAGTGTATCTCCAATGTATCTCTAGTACACGATAAAGCATGCAGTGAATGGTGTTCCCTTTGTGGCTTTGCAGGTTACAGACCCGGCTAGTATCCATGAGGATGCTGGTTTGATCCCTGGCCTTGCTCAGTGGGTTAAGGATCCATTGCCTCGAGCTGTGATGTAGGTCACAAAGGCTGCTCAGATCCTACATAGCTGTGGCTGTGGGATAGGCCAGCAGCTGCAGCTCTGATTCAACCCCTAGCCTGGGCACTTCCATATGCCTCAGGTGCAGCCCTAAAAGCAAAAAAAGAAACAAAAACAAAAAACCCAACCATGCAGTAATTGTTATGATTGAATGAATGAATGGTCTTCTCTGCAACAAATTAAACCCAGCACTACAACTGGATCTTAACTTAGGTGCTTTTTCAATTTCACTATCTTTTGTTTCTAAATAATAGGTTTAGGTATTTTAAATGTTGTTTCTGAGCATGTGAACCGAAATATTCCTTTATTATTAATGACAGTGATTGCTCACCTAGTGGGGGGAAAATAAATAAATATATCTTTACCTGATGATGCTATTGAGAAATATTATTGGGAGTAGATGAGAAATAAATGTGTTACATTTGGGTGATTATGCCATTTTAGATGTGATTTTTGTTATCCATAAAAACAAATTGTTTATTCTTACAAAGTAAAGTGGAATGTTAAGGCAGAAATAATAGTCATGAATATAATTAGATTTTTTTAAGTCTAAATTTGCTTAAAAATCACTATTGTCTTACTTGAAGTTGATCTATTTTTATGTTAAGAAATAAATGTGTTTTGTTGAACCAGTGTATTGAAAGCGTACATACCCTATTAAGTGCTCTGATATGTATTGGATTTAGCTTTTAACTTGCCATAGCAAAGCCTATTTCTTTCCTATCACTTATCCCCTGGAAAGTTAAGAGAGACATATGATTTGGAAGAGTTAAAATTGGGCAGAATTAATGTTATGTGATTTAAGAGCACTAGTTTAAGAGTTAAGAGTGGCACAGCAGGTTAAGGATCTGGCATTGTCACTGCAGTGGCTTGGGTTGCTGGCGTTGCATGGGTGTGGCCAACAACAACAACAACAAAAAAAGGCAAAGTTAGAAGACTGAAGTTCCAGTCATAATTCTGGGCTTACTGGCTGGCTACATGACTTGAGTAGATCATGGAACTTCTCTGAGCTTTATCAGTAAAATGAAGGATTTAGATGTGATCTCTGAGTTTCCTTCCATCTCCGAAACATCATGCTTCTCAAATCTTAGGTTATCTAAGAAACCAGAATTGTTTTCAGTATTATCAACATATATTGAACATTTTGTATAAGGCAGATGATACCAGGATAACTAAAACAAGTACCCTGCTATAAGGAGCTTATGAATCTAGTCTTTCCTCTTTCTCATGTGACCTTTAAAATTGGGTGTTTTTTTTTTTTTTGCTAGAATATATAGAATTTTTACTAGAACTTCGACTAGAATAGATATAGTAAAGTGTCATTTATAAAAATTAATGAATATATAAATATCTACTGAGGCTTGTATCCCAAAAATTGCAAAATTTGTCATTTCCCCAACTTGAAGACTATCCATAAGTAAAATAATATTAAGTTGCAAGTTCAAGGCAAAGCACTGAGAATGGTTTCCAAAACCATTTCCATTACACTTTAGCTAATTTTAATAATTCATAAAAATAGAAATAATTGACAGATCAAAATAACTTAAATACAAAGTATTCATAAAGTATAGTAAAAATTATTAGAAATAGATTGATAAACCTTTAAGTTTTTTAAATGTAGTGATATTAAAAGACACATAGAAAATGTGTCTCCCATCATGGCGCAGGAACCATGAGGTTGCAGGTTTGATCCCTGGCCTCACTCAGTGGGTTAAGGATCTGGCATTGCCGTGAGCTGTGGTGTAGTTCACAGCCAAGGCCCGGATCTGGCTTTGCTGTGGCTCTGGCGTAGGCCGGCAGCTGTAGCTCCAATTATACCCCTAGTCTGGGAACCTCCTTGTGCTGTGGGTGTGGCCCTAAAAAGAAAAAAAAAAAAAGACGTAGAAAATAGTTGGGTTTATTGATAAAAATTTTTCCTTCTTCCTTTTTTTTTTTTACTTTTCAGGTCCCAGAACAGTATTTTTCTGGGCTCCAATTATGAAATGGGTAAGTCTTGAGTTTTTGCAGAAGGTACTGAAAAAAATATTCTTTAAAGGAGCTTATTAATTTGAAGTAACGTTTCTGAAGAATGTACTTCTAAATGTTTATGGAATGCCTTGAAATAATTTCATACAAATACTCTCAGATGTACCATTTGTACACATAAAGCACACTATGGACGGGGTTCCCAGTTTGACTCAGCGGGTTAAGAATCCACAACTGTAGCGTAGGTCACAGGTGAGGCTGGGATTCGATCCCTGGCCTAGGAACTTCGATATGCCACAGGTGCAGCTGTAAAAGAAAAAATAAAAAAAGCCTTTGGGGAGCTTACTGAACTATCAGTGGAATTGTTGGAATATGTGGTGATTCTATATTTAATCTTTTGATGAACTGTACTGTATTCCACTGTGGCTGCGCTATTTTACATTCCCATCAGCAATTCACAAGGTTTCCATTCTCTCTGCTTCCCACCCAACAGTTACTTTTGTTGTTGTTGTTATTTATAATAGCCATCCTAATGGGTGTGAAATGGTGTCTCATTATGGTTTTGATGTGCATTTCCCTCATTGTTAACCCACAGTACCTGATATGATTAGTTATGCTGAGCATCTTTTCATGTGTTTATTGACCATTTTTACATTTTCTTTGGAAAATATCTATTTAAACTCTTTGTCATGTTTTTTCATAAAGTTTTCTGTTGTTGTTGGGTTGGAGGCTATTTTAATTCTCTTAAATGTACTGTTTTAAATTGTTAGAGCAATTCAGAAACTCAGTTGTAAAACTAAGTAGTTTAAAATGTTAGAGCTGGAATTAGCTGTCCCTCAATTTTATGGCCTTAGTTAGGCAAATTCAATCTCTGCCCTTTTGTCTCATCTATAAAATGACAAGATTAAATTAGTGGATGGGAGCTGTATTTTAGAGAGAACTAGAGAGCAGTTCTCTTTTTAGATTTATATGTTGAGAAAAGGTGCCAGCAGTTTAAAATCAATATATCATCTTTAATGATTGTGCTCACACTCTCAGCATTTAAAAATAGTGTGCTATTTTAAGGGGGGAAAAAAAGTATTCTTAAAGGTATATTCCTATTTTCTTCTTCTCTCCCTACCACACTTAAAATTATATATCTATAAAGTGGAATTAATTGCAGAAATATTGTTTTTAGGACCATTATTTTAAAAGTAAGAATGATTTAATGTATTTACAATATATTTGGGGGTCAGGAGACTACTATTTAGAAGCACTGATTTTACCAATAGCTTTGGTGTTTTCTTTGATCTGGTCTATCAGCATTTTAAAACACTGACAGTATTATATACCCATAAGTGCTTTCTTGACTGTCTCCTTTAAAAAACATCTATTTTAAGTTCATGTTGACATCATACATAATATCCTGATGACAGCACAGCAATGGAAACTTCTGTGTCTTGCTCTCTGGTGGGGAGACTTGTTGATATTTACCTTATGCTTTCCTTTCCCAGAGCATTTGATAGTAATTAATCTATAGTAGCCTATATATGATACATGACAGTTGCTGCTACAAGCCACACAAGTTCTACATTAAACTTTATTAGACTATACTTCTTTAGACATTTGACTGTGGTCAAATCCTTCTTAGCCACTTTAGTTAAAACCAAATAATTCATCATTAAAGGTCCAAGTAAATAATCCTAAAAATCGATACTACATACCCTTAAATATTTTAACTTAAAGGATATAAATAATATTCATTTGTCAATCATTTACTATAGGGCCAAAGATTTTATGTATAGATACACAGATTTTGAGTTCTACATCTTCTATCTTGGATGAATTATACTATAGTACATCTTACATAATTTCAGTTTAGTTTTCATTAAAGCGGAGCAAGTTCATAGACCCTTCATAATAGTTATGTCTTGTTCACCCCAAATTTGACAGCAAATTTTAAAAACTTGCCTTTATTCAGTCTTTCCAAAACTTTAGTTTTCATAGAAATAACAACCCTCATTTTGTATTTTACCTGTTTACATGATAGTTCATTAAATTAGGTAGATCTCAGTAACAAGTAAAACTGGTATAAACATGTTTGAGGACAAACACAGTGACCTGACAAAAACTAGTGAGAGCAAAAATGCATGAGTGCAGTACGGAATAAATAGCCTGCTAGCCTTGGGTATTCAGCCCTGGGCATCTGTTAGTTTGTTTACAGAAGGAACGGAGCTCATTGGCTGCCTGGGGAAGCTTTTATGTGAAGGTCAGTTAACAGCTTTTCTTTTTGTTCATAGTCTTTTTACACAGACTGGGTCATGTTTAACTCTGGAACAATATTCCATTTGGTGTAGCTAATTTTTCTATTTTCTCCTCTCCTTAGGGATAAGTCAGACTATTTCAAGATTATCTGTGCAGATTTTTAATATCTATCTACTTGTTTTTCCAGCTGGAAGTACTTATATACACTAATTCACAGTTTAAAATCTTGAGGGCTTTGCTATCTCTAAGCATTTTGGAATTGGAATGTTCCATAGTGGTGTTTCATTTTTATAACATTCCTCTACAAGTGTCATATGACTTTTTTTTTTTCCTAAAGGAGAAAATATTGGAAGGAAGGAAGGAAAAAATGTTTTATACTATCTGATGAGTATTTACTCCACCCAGTGGAGATAACCAGATGCCAGAAAGAATCACACACATTTGAAAACCATTTTTTAACCAATGGAAACAGAGTGAACTAACTTGAATCTACTAGATGTCAAACAGTCTGTATTGAGTTAAAACATTATCTCATAGTTAATCTTTACCAGAAAAAAAAAAAGGGAGACGTAAAGGATACTGACGCTCAAAGAACTAGAACTGTTGTGACAGTCAGGATTTGAACCTTCAGATCTAATTTGACTTCAAAGCTGAGGCTCTTAGATAAGCAATGAGGTCCTACTGTATAGCACAGGGAACTATATCTAGTCACTTGTGATGGAACATGATGGAAGATAATGTGAGAAAAAGAATTGTGTATATGTATAACTGCGTCACTTTGCTGTACAGCAGAAATTATCAGAACATTGTAAATCAACTCTAATAAAAAGAATTTTAAGCTGAGTTTCTTAAAGACATACATGACCCTCTTTAAAATATTCACCGTGAATCTTTCTATAATAGGTGCTTTCTTCCTATTTTAGGGAGTATTTTACATAATCCTGTGGTATACTTCAAGCATTCTGACTCCACAGTCCTATTTTCTGAATAAAGTTCATAATAGAGAAGAAAAGAAACATAGACTTTCTGTCCCTGAGGCTAGTAATGGCAGGAAAGGGTACAGAGACCAATATCCCTTTATCTCTGCTTCTCTAAAGATATAAGCTACCATTTGTTGTTGTTAATAATAATATTTCCCAGTCACTATACTAAAACACATTTAATCACGTCACTGGGTAGCTATTAATATTCTTATTTTATACATGAGGAATTTAAGACAAAGTGTTATGTAGCTTAACCAAAGTCACAGAGCTAGTAAATGGCAGAGATTAGATTAATAAGATTTTGTATGATAGGAGTTCCCATGTGCCTCAACAGTAATGAGCCTGACTAGTATCTTTGAGGATGCAGGTTCAATCCTTGACCTCGCTTAGTGGGTTAAGGATCCAGCGTTGCCATGAGCTGTAGTGTAGCTCACAGACGAGGCTCAGAACCCAAATTGCTGTGGGTGTGGCTCTGAAAAAAAACCCAGACAAAAAATAAAGTTGAGGGAGTTCTCACTGTGGCTCATCGGGTTAAGAACCCAACTAGTCTCTGTGAGGATGTGGGTTTGATCCCTGCCCTCACTCAGTGGGTTAAGGATCCAGCATTGTCTGAAGCAGTGGTGTCAGTCGCAGATGCAGCTTGGATCCCAAGTTGCTGTGGCTGTGGCAGAGCCCAGCTGCTGCAGCTCTGATTTGACCCCTAGCCTGGGTACTTCCAAATGCCACAGGTACAGCCATTAAAAAAAAGAAAAAAGTTGGAGAACCTAGTATTCCATACTCATGCTTTTTTTTTCTTTCTGTATGTTAATGTGTATTTCCAGGGATTGGTGTGTGCTGGCTTGGCTGACATGGCCAGACCTGCAGAAAAACTCAGCACAGCTCAGTCTGCTGTTTTGATGGCTACAGGTAAATTAAATGAGTATTTCCTTACAGGGTATTCAATAGTTGTGTTTTACAGCAATTTACTTAACTGTTTAGTGTTTGAAATACATATACACACACACAAAGAAATTAACAATGTTATCTCTAGGAAGTTACTAGACTAGAGCTGAAGAAGGCAGAGGAGGGTCATAAAGATTTCCCTTTGACGTAAGAACTGAGTATTTTGTGTAATGCTGAATTATAGCACTTTTATTAAGGATTCAGTATAAAATGTCTGTCTTATTTTGTGTTGTTGTCTAATATTAAATGTTCATATAAGATTTCAGCAGTACCTATGCTTTTTTTAAAAAGATATTTTATTTCAACAGGATTTATTTGGTCAAGATACTCACTTGTAATTATTCCAAAAAACTGGAGTCTCTTTGCTGTTAACTTCTTTGTTGGGACAGCAGGAGCCTCTCAGCTCTTCCGTATTTGGAGGTAAGCTTACCATAGACGTAAAAAAAAAAAAAATCTGCCTCAGAAGCCACCCAGCTAGCAATATGTTTTTCTTTTTCTTTTTCTTTTTTTTTAAGATTCACACACAGGAGTTTCCTTCATGGCTCAGTGGTTAACAAACCTGACTAGTATCCATGAAAATGCAGGTTCAATCCCTGGCCTCACTCAGGATCCAGCGTTGCCCCGAGCTGTGTTGTAGGTCGCAGGCTCAGCTTGGATCCTGTTGCTGTGGCTCTGATTCAGTGCTTAACCTGGAAATTTCCATATGTTGCAGATGTGGACCTAAAAAGAAAAAAAAAAAAAATTCACACATAACACTAAGACAGACTGTGCCTGAAGCAGACAATTAATATTTCTAGAAAGTCAGGGGGTTGAGTTAAAAGTGTTAATAAGCAATATGGTTTTAAATCTGTGTATTATATAGATGTTTAGCCCTTTCATAGAATCTTTTATTAGGATAAGACAACATATATAATTTATGATATATTAGGTAATTTTCTGCATGAACTTTTTATTACTTTAATTATATATAATAAAGTGAGACTTAAATGTATAGTTACATAATATTGGAAATGATGTTTAGAGTGAGGCTGCTTGTTTGACTGGAAAGTAAGTATTCTATGAGCATTAGAAATTTTTAAAACTTTATTCAGTAATTAATTATTTGTCAGTGACTGGTTAACACTGCAGTGAGTTTATCTTAGATGAAGCTCAGGCTTTATCTGAATCATGGAAACTTCCTAAATTATAAAACAATAACAACTTTATTTGACTAGAAAAATTTAGTTATCTCAGTAAAGAAATAGGAAACATTGAGGTATATAATTGACCTTCCTTTCAGAAGGCATTCAGTGCTACAGAATATAGTATATTTTAATTTCATTCATCTGCACCATCCCCAGCTTTTCTAGTAGCTTAATGTAATCTCTTCATAATAATCTAGCATATAAAGATAGTTTAATAAATAACTCACTCATTCTACAGAATGCCTGACAGCCATTTTTAGGGCTTGCCTACATCAATTTAAACTTCAGTTTGTACAGTGATTTTTTTTTTTCACAGAGTACTTTTCTCATACACCATCTCAGTTTAACCTTACATTAACTCATGATAGAGTAGAATTATGAAAACACTTAAGTGCCACAATTAGAACTATTATTTCTAATATCAGAAATTCAGGAATTCCTGTCATGGCACAGTGGAAACAAATCTGACTAGCATCCAGAGAACACAGGTTCAATCCCTGGCCTTGCTCAGCGGGTTGAGGATCCAGCACTGCCGTGAGCTGTGGTGTAGGTCATAGACATGGCTTGGATCTGGCGTTGCTGTGGCTGTGGTGTAGGCCAGCAGCTACAGCTCCAATTTGCCTAGGAACCTCCATATGCCTCATGTGCAGCCCTATTTAAAAAAAAGAAAAGAAAGAAATTCAGACACAGTTTGACAAAAGGATTTTTGATCTTTTGGTTTCAATAGAAGGTTGGTGGGAGATCTAGTTAAAAATACAAGTGCTGAACTCGGAGCACTTAGGAAAACACTGTTGAATATTTGAAATCAAATCTTTCTGAGAAATTTAGAAGGTGTGATAGGCTTCATGGAATAAGTTCCTTCTTGTGCTTATTCAGTTTTCCCACTCCACTTTAAGCTGAGAACAGTAAGTGGAGCCCAGGGTACTGTAAAATGGAAAGACTCTGGGGCTTTGTGGTTAATTCTTCTTTGAATTAATGAGAATTTAAGAACTCGTCCTTAGCTTCAGAAAACTTAAGTGTTACAACCTGTTAACTCAGTAGTAGCCTGCCTGCATCACAGAATTATATTTTATTTTTATTGGTTAGACAGGTCCATTCCCAATTGATTTTATCCCCAGGAAAAATGCTTTGTGAGTATAAAATTAAAAGTTTTATTTTATTTTTTGTTTTTTTTGTTTGTTTTTTTTGCCATTTCTTGGGCTGCTCCTGCGGCATATGGAGGTTCACAGGCTAGGGGTCGAATCGGAGCTGTAGCCACCGGCCTACTCCAGAGCCAGAGCAACGCAGGATCCGAGCAGCGTCTGCGACCTACACCACAGCTCACGGCAACGCTGGATCGTTAACCCACTGAGCAAGGGCAGAGATCGAACCCGCAACCTCATGGTTCCTTGTCGGATTCGTTAACCACTGCGCCACGATGGGAACTCCAAATTAAAAGTTTTAGATGACTATGTTTTGGCAAATTTTATACATAGGTTCACATTTGTTATACTCTTCTATCATTCAAGAAGGAAAATAATCTTACATTAAAGTAATATCTTTGTATAGAGAACTGTATGTCAGTTAAGTTGGCAAGATTTTTTGATATGTAGAAGCCAAATGCAAATAAAGCCCTTGGGTTACTTTGCTGTTTACCTGTTTCTACCTACAAGCCCCTGGGAAGATTGTATAGCCTTTTGACTAATGAGAAAGAGGAAATGGAATATGCTTCCCATTCCTTTTTTATTATAATGTATCTATTATGATGCATGATTATTTTTCTTTCTGTTTTCTTTATAGATATAACCAAGAACTAAAAGCTAAAGCAAACAAATAAGAGTTCCTGATCACCCTAACCATCTAGATGTGGACATAACCACTGGGACCTAGTTTGATTTATTATTCAGTTATTGTAACTGTGCTAATGTTTGGAAGGCATTTTTAAAAATCTAACTGTAACTGGGAGATAGTACCTGATTCAACAGAAAAATAAAGCAAACTTTTAATAATATTGTCTCTTTACATATGACTTAAAGAATTTATCTATGGATATTAGTAACACTTTTTTCTACTATTTGTCCATAATAAATCATACTTGCTCATACATATCACTGGCCTCTGTTCTAGTCAATCAAAGTTGTATATATAAGAGCATTCACATTCCAGTGAGTCAAAGATAGCTGAAAGGTTGTACAACTGTTATACAGTGAAAGATGATGAAGTAACTAAAAGTGAACGGAAACAGAGCTAAAGAGATTGAGAAATGGGTCATGAAATGACTAGCAACATTACCTCAAACCATTTTAAAATATTCTAACTTCAAATAAAGAAACTTGTGAAGAATTTTCTTTTTGTATATTGTATGAAATTCTTTTACAACTATAAAATAACAAAGGACTTGTAAATTTTTGAAATGCATTCAATTTCTGATAAAATGTGGCAGAAAACTCTAGAGTCAGACAGACGTGAATTTGAATCCCAGCTCTGTGATTTATAATCTCTGACTTTGGGCAAGTTAAGAAGTGCCTGGGACATCAGTCGGCTTTCTATAAATGTTTGTGACTTTTGTTCCCACTATGAGGAAAGATTGGGCATAGATTACTCCATACTAGAAATAATCAACAGCCTATTTGATTCAAACTGCCATTTAGAGTACTGTGCTTTCTTCTGAAAATTGTAGTAAAACCAGTCCTGGTAAGAACTGTAGTCAGAGGAATCAGCAAAGAAAATTATTTCTAAATTCGAAGAAGCAAGTGACAAAAGAACTTTTTGAATAACAACATAGTATAACTGATCAAAATGTGTCAAGTAGCAATTGAAGAACTTGCACTTTATTTATTTATTTATTTTGCCTTTTGTGCTTTTTTAGGGCCACACCTGTGTCATATGGTCATTCCCAGGCTAGGGGTCAAATCAGAGCTGTGGCCACTGGCCTACACCACAGCCGCAGTAATGTGGGATCTGGGCCGAGTCTGTGACCTACACCACAGCTCACGGCAACAATGGATCCTTAACCCACTGAGCGAGGCCAGGAATCAACCCAAAACCTCATGGTTCCTAGTCAGATTTGTTTCCACGGCACCACAACGGGAATTCCCAAGACCTTGCACTTTATATTTTATCCCCTCAACATAGTCCATCTTTGAGGAGAAGGATGAAAGAATTTGACACAGGCAAAAATGAAGAGATCCTGAAGGCTCAAATTATTACTGCTTGGCATGTGTGTGCACACATGTACATGTTTCCCAGGGTTAAGCATTTAGAAAAAACATCTATGAAGAAATATGGCATTGACACAAAGTTTATTAAAAATAGTATATGCCAAACAGGTGTTTTGCTTCATTAAAACCTGCTCTTTCCTATATGGGTTCTAAGCACCACTTGTCAGTCAAAGTAATTGTAGCATTTAGATACAATCACAGTCCTCTCGGTTCTCAGAAGCGCCAGTGATAAACTATCTAATGCTTCCTTTCTGTCCAAAAACTTTCCTCTATCCCATTATTTAATCTTCATAATAAATTTAATGTGTGTCCAATCGAAAACTGCCGGTGATCAGTTTCACAACCACTCTCAAAAACTTAGAATAATCTGTATCCTCAAAGTCCTTACTTCAATGTAGCTACTAAACTCCATAAAAGAAACTTTCACAATGGTAAAAATCACTTGATCAACTAGTTGAGCTGAAATCTCTATCAAAATTTTCTAACAAATTGTTATTGATCACTCCATTAAGTAAGTTTTCTCAAGGCCTGGTCTGACAGGCCTGCATGTCAACTCAACTCTGCCACATATTAGCTGTGAGACCTTGTTAATGTTTGTTTCTGAGCTTTAGTACTTTCAAGAGTAAAGTGGGGATAATAGTACTTACTTCATAGGATTGTCATAAAAATAACTGAGATAATATTTTGAAACAGTGCCTGCCATGAAGGATGTTAAATAAAATGTAGACGTTTTCAGAAATTTGTAAGCTTATTAATTAAAAATAAACCTAAAAAAATAAAAACAGAACAATTCCTATCATCCCACCAGAAGAAAAAATAAATAAACCTGAAAAGCACTTTCTTAGACAAAGGAGTTTTAATTTAGCTGCAAAAAGGATATACTGTGTTAGCCTATTTGCATACCTTCTAAGCTAATAACTGTTGGAAATTTTGAGACTTTCACAGATTAAAGCAGAAAGCAGGTCCCTTGGGTGGTGGGGTAGAGAGGGCTCAATAAGAGATAAATTCTTAACCCAATGTGTTTTGTGGTTTGGCATTCATTTCAAAGAAAACATTGATCCAAAGTACATCAATATTGTTTCTCCATAGTAAACAGATTGTTTTTTTAATTTGTTAAAATGACGGTGAAAGGTTGGATCTTAACAAGGATTGATCTCAAAGCTCAGATTCCTGGAGTTCCCGTCGTGGCGCAGTGGTTAACGAATCCGACTAGAAACCATGAGGTTGCAGGTTCGGTCCCTGCCCTTGCTCAGTGGGTTAACGATCCGGCATTGCCGTGAGCTGTGGCGTAGGTCGCAGACGCAGCTCGGATCCCATGTTGCTGTGGCTCTGGCGTAGGCCGGTGGCTACAGCTCCGATTCAACCCCTAGCCTGGGAATCTCCATATGCCACGGGAGCGGCCCAAGAAATGGCAAAAAGACAAAATAAATAAATAAATAAAAAGCTCAGATTCCTCTCTGTAAAACAGTTTCTACTGCAGCTTGTTTATGTAATGAAACAAAGTACTGGTATTTATTCCAATTGGCTTTCTCCCTAAGGGGACTGTTTAATTATATGAGGTATGATTTTAATAATATTAAGACTCGTTTCCACAACACCAGAAAATTCACTCAGCAAACACAATTAAATGAGCCTTTTTCTCCTCCCTTATTAAGGCAACTATGTTTTGCTTTTTTTTTTTTTGTCTTTTGTCTTTTTTGTTGTCGTTGTTGTTGCTATTTCTTGGGCCGCTCCCGCGGCATATGGAGGTTCCCAGGCTAGGGGTTGAATCGGAGCTGCAGCCACCGGCCTACGCCAGAGCCACAGCAACGCGGGATCCGAGCCACGTCTGCAACCTACACCACAGCTCACGGCAACGCCGGATCATTAACCCACTGAGCAAGGGCAGGGACCGAACCTGCAACCTCATGGTTCCTAGTCGGATTCGTTAACCACTGCGCCACGACGGGAACTCCAAGACAACTATGTTTTATCACATTTTGAAACACACAGTAAATTTTAGTTTTAGGGCTGGGCTTTATTTGAGAATGTCTGCTTGTTTTTCCAGCTCAGCTTTTTTTTTTTTTCTATCTTTTTTGAGGGCCACATCCATGTCACATGGAGGTTCCCAGGCTAGGGGTCTAATCGGAGCTGTTGCTGCCAGCCTACACCAGAGCCACAGCAACGCCAGATCCGAGCCGCCTCTGCAGCCTACACCACAGCTCATGGCAACACCAGATCCTTAACCCACTGAATGAGGCCAGGGATCAAATCCACAACCTCATGGTTCCTAGTTGGATTCGTTTCCACTGTGCCACAAAGGGAACTCCCAGCTCAATATTTTTTAATTGCAGTTTTAAAAATATGACATTAAATATTAATTGCAATTGTGATATACATAAGAACAACTAGGAAATTGTAACTCAATTTAAGCTGTTAGAAAATATGACCCTTGGAGTTCCCACTCTGGTGCAATAGGATTGGCAGTGTCTCTGGAGTACTGGGATGCAGGCACAATCCCCAGCCAGCACATTGCTTTAAGGATCCTAAATTGCCACAGCTGTGCAACTGCAGCTTGGGTCTGATCCCTGGCCTGGGAACTCCATATGCCATGGGAGGGCTGGAAAAAAAATTTTTAAGTAAAATATATAAAAATAATAATAAAAAAGGAAATATGCTCCCCTCCAGAAGGCCTAAGTAGACATTTCTCCAAAGAAGACACTTCTCTAAAGAAGACATTTCTCCAAAGAATACAGAAAGCCAACAGGTACATGAAAACTTCACTTATTAGAGAAATGCAAGTCGAAACTACAGTGAGGTAACCACCTCACACCCATCAGGATAGCCATCATTAAAAAATCCATAGGAGTTTCCACTGTGGCACAGTGGGTTAAAGATCTGGTATTGCTGCAGCTATAGCACAGGTCACAGTTGCAGCTAGGATTTAATTCCTGGCTTGGGAACTTCCATATGCCATGGGTATGGCCAAGAAAGAAAAACAAACTATAAATTACCAATGTTGGAGAGGGTGTAGAGAAAAGGGAACCCTCCTAGATGGTGGGAATATAAATTGGTACAATTACTGTGGAAAACAGTATGGAGGTTCCAAAAAAAACTGAAAACAGAGTTGCCATGTGATCCAAGAGTCCCACTCTTGGGCATATATCCGTAAAAGATGAAAACTCTAATTTGAAAAGATACATGCACCCCAATGTTCACAGCAGCACAGTTTACCATAGCCAACACATAGAAACAATCTAAATGTCCATCAACGGGATTTCCTTTTATGGCATAGCAGGTTAAGGATCCAGCATTGACTCTGAGGCAGCCAGGGTTCAATCCCCAGCCCAGCACAGTGGGTTAAGGACCCAGCTTTACTGTAGCTGTGACATAGGTCACAGCTGCAGCTCAGATTTGATCCTTGGCCAGGGAACTTACATATGCCATGGGTGGAGCCAAAAAACTAAAATATTTTTAAAAATTAATGTTCATCAACAGATGAATGGATAAAGAAGATGTGGTACATATATACAGGAATACTGCCCAGTCATAAAAAAGAATGAAATAATGCAATTTGCAGCAACATGGATGGACCTAGAGATTATTATATTAAGGGAAATGTCAGAATGAGAAAGATAAATACCATGTTATCATTTATATGTGGAATCTAAAATACAACAAATTAACTTATCTATGAAATAGAAATAGAATCACAGACATGGAGAACAGATTTGTGGTTGTCAAGGAGGAGGATGAGTGGTGGAGGGAAGCAATGGGAGTTTGGGATTAGTGGATGCAAACTATTCTATATAGAATGGATAAACAACAAGATCCTACTGTATAACACAGGAAACTATATTCAATGCCCTGTGAGAAACCATAATGGTAAAGAATATGAAAAAGAATGTAAAAATAACTGAATCACTTTGTTGTACAGCAGAAATTAACACAACAATGTAAATCAACTATACTTCAATAAAAGAAATTTAACATGAAAATATGCCACCCTTGTTTTTTGTTTGTTTTTTTTAGTGCTGGTTTTGGTTTTTTTGGCTGCATCCATGGCATATGGAAGTTCCCAAGCCACTGATCAAACCCGTGCAACAGCAGCAACCCAAGCCACTGTAGTGACAGTGACTGATACTTAACCTACTGCACCACAAGGGAACTCCAATATGCCACCCTTCTAAAACACATTTTGGGAGTTCCTATCATGGCTCAGTGGTAACAAACCCAACTAGTATCTATGAAGATGTGGGTTCAATCCCCGGCTTTGCTTAGTCTAAGGATCTGGCATTGCCGTGAGCTGTGGCAGATGTGGCTTGGATCCCTAGTTGCTGTGGCTGTGGCGTAAGCTGGCGGCTGCAGCTCCAGTTCAACCCCTGGCCTGAGAACCTCCGTATGCAGCCCTAAAATGACTAAAGACCAAAAACAAACAAACAAACAAACAAACATACACATTTTGCCCATGTCCAGTGGATAAAGAAACAAATCTAGTGCCATACTGAATTGCAAATTATCTTTGGGATGAATCTGATTAAAAATATGCATATGACCAGTCATCAGGACAAGTCAAAATTTTTTCTCACAATGGAGTTCCCATTGTGGCTTACAGTAACAAACCTGACTGGTATGAGGATGCAGGTTCCATCCCTGACCTTAATCAGTGGATTAAGGATCCGGCATTGCCATGAGCTGTGGCATAGGTCACAGATGCGGCTTGGATCCTACATTGCTGTGGCTGTGTCATAGCCAGCAGCTGCAGCTCTGATTCAACCCTTAGCCTGGGAACTTACATACGCCACATGTGCGGCCCTAAAAAGAAAAAGAGAAAGAAAAAAAAATACATATATATATATATATATATATATATATATATATATATATATATCTCTTACAAAAATCTCTGATGATAAGTATTACAACTGGTAAATTTCACAGACCTAGTAAAAGTCACAATCATCATTGACCAAAATTGGGTACTTACTCGGGAGATGCTTATCTTTACAATAATTACCTACCAACTATTGCCTAATTTCAACCACCCTCCACACAGGAAGAGAGTTGTGAAGTCTACTTTGGGGTCATATTATTCTTCCTGACTCTTGCCCCAAATATCCAGTCAAGAGAAACTGAAACAGTCTCTGCACGAGCCATTGGCCACTGGGACTGAAGGGGGAGGGGAGGGCAGTGCCAGCCAATCAGAAGTACTATCAGTGCCCATGAAACAATGAGCTTCTGATGAGGGTGTGGTCAGAAAAACGGCTTTTATACAAAACTGTCATTTTATGGGTCAGCTCTAGACTGACATGGCACTTCTGCTGTCTTCAGAATAATGTCACCAGGCCCCTTTCCTGTTCTCTGCACTCCTGAAAGATCTAGTCCCTAATCTATGCTCTGGCTTTTCCTCAGCCTTGGAGAAAGAGGAGGTATGTGGCAAAAGAAGTCTTAATAGAAAGAATGGTTGCAGAGCTAAAGATGAGGGCAACCCTCAGGGAAGAAGACAGGTTTTGGAGCTTAGAGGAAAGTAGGAAAGCCTTGCGCTAGGAATGGAGGTTCAACTTGTTCATATCTGTGTCAGTCCTTTAAGTGAGGTTAGAAGGTTGAAGGTTTCAATGTTACCTCATCCTACTTATCCTAAATGCTCTATTTTTCTAGCTTACTCTCTGTTTACCTCTCTTTTGCAACTTCTCACATAATCCTCATTATTATCAGTCTTCAAAGAGCAAATGCCTATCATGCGAAGGGATTCTAAGAAAATGCTGAGGAAGAAACAGAGATATATATATATCTATATATAGATATATGTATCTCTTTGTAGATATATATATAGAATGTGATCTCTAAAACAGAGAAGCTTATAATTCAGAGGAAGACATAATATAAACAAGTCAGTAGATAATCAAGGATTTTTTAAATGGATTAAAAAAGCACATAGGTTAATGGACATCTGTCCTGGTATATCTTTGGGGCCTTGCTCTTTCACTCTGTCAGATATGCTCATTCCTAGATGTTTTTTTCCTGCTTTTTCAGTGCCCACTCTGTTTAAGCTCTGTTATTGACTATGACTGAATTGGCCAAATAATTGATAAGGGCACCATCAACATGCATTGAAAGTACTCTCAAATTAAATACAGATTTTCTGTAGGTCATAAACATCCCCAAAGTATCATAAAACATATAAATGGGGAGTCCTGTGGTGCATCGGGTTGGGGATCTGGTGTTGTCATTGTAGTGGCTTGGGTCACTGGTGTGGGTTCAATCCCTGACCTAGGAACTTCCACATGCCATGGGTTGGACAAAAAACAAAACAAAACAAAACAAAAAAACACCATATACATATACAAATGGGATGTACCGTGGTATAATAAAAAGAGCTTAGACTTTCAAATTCCACAGACCTGGGCTTTACAGCTGTGTGACCTAAAGCAAATTGATCTGAGCTTCAGTTTCTCTATCTATAAAATGGGGTTGAAGCCTACTTCACAGTGTTGTTTGGAGGATTAAATGAGGTAACCTAGGTAAAATACTTCACCTAAAAAGATCTTAATAAATTATCATTACAATGTGGTATGTGCCATATCACTAATCATTTTCTGATGTTGCAGAACTTAAAGCAGAAAACTGAGTCTTCTGAAATAGAAAATTTTGATTGTCTTCTTTTTTTTATTTTTGGGGTTTTTTTTTTAGCTGCCACACCTGTGGCTTGTGGAAGTTCCCCAGCCAGAGATCAAACGCTAGCCACCAACAGCTAGGCCACTAGGGAACTCCTCAATTGTCTTCTTATGGATATTCATAAGAAAAGTTCAGGTATTCATTTTAGATATCTTTGCCTCTTCAGCCCTGGAGCAAATAATTTTGTTATTCTAGTTTCCCTTCTACCCATTTATCATTTTAATCTCTAAATGCATCTATTTTCCTTGCCTAGTAATCATAAACTTTAGAAAAATCTGGAGTTCCCTTGTGGTACAGAAGGTTAAGGATCCACTGTTTTCATTGCAGTGGCTTGGGGTGCTGCTGTGGTTCAGGTTCAATCCCTGGCCTGGAGAACTTCCACATGCTGCAGATGCGGCAAAAAAAAGAAAAATCTGTCCATATCCTCAAATCACCTTATATAAAACAATACACAGGGAGTGCCCTAGTGATCTAGTGGCTAGGACTCAGTGTTTTTGCTGTTGCGGTTTAGGTTGAATCCCTGTTCTGGGAGCTGCGATCCCACATCAAGCCACTGCATACTACGGCCAAAGAAAAAAAGCCAAGACCCAAAATAATCTATACACAAAACATTGTAAATCAACTATACACAATTTTTAAAAAACAATCTTAGCAATCATCTAATTCATCTTTCCACTAAAGACAAGAATCACCTCTACAGTCTTGCTGGCAGAAAGACATACAGTCTCTCACAAGAAATCCAATACTTTCTAAGACTGCCCCGTTCAAATATTCATCCTTATATTGTTTAAATTTGTCTCCCAGTGATTGCCAGCCATTGATCTTACTTGATTCTTTTGGAGCAAAAAATAAATAAATCTAACCTGTTTTGGTTTTAGTGTTAAAACTAAAGCAAAACAGTCTGTACTGTGCATGTGAGGAGGGTGTGGTATTACCGAGATGGACGGGGCTGGTAGTAAGGTTGCTAGATAAAAATGCAATATTTGTGATATATTTATACTACAAAATGATTCGCTATTTCAAATTCAATTTGATATCCTATTATTATTTGCTAAATCTGACACTCTTAACAAGTGATAATCAAAGAGAGCAAAGTTGAGGAAGTGAACAGGGGCAGGAGAGGGAGGAATACAGCTACACCCTGCTCAGCTCTGCTCAGTCCTCTTTTCATGTGCCACTCGGCACCTCTGTGGAAGCCTCCTACAGAAATCATACTATTTAAGGTGGCCTATTCTTTGATAAACTAGTTCCCTCCGCTGAGGAAAAAGAATACCAACTTTGCTTTCCCTTTCAACTCTCCCGTGAACTTTATTCTTGCCTAGCCAAATCCATTCTCTACCTGAAGGGAAAAGTAGGGGAATTCTTTTACTAAACGCAGGGATCTACATTAGACTTTATGCATGTATCTCACGGTGACTCCACAACATTCACGGTTCACTTTAAATATCAGAAGACAACTACCATTTTCACCCAAACATCATCATCTCCTAATTCAATGTTTCCAATCTCCCATCCTTCCTCACATTCCATACTCCATGAACTTCAAATAAAGTGGGCAGAACTAAACTCAGAACTCAGAATCAGATTTGAACACTGCTTGCATACCATAAGATTTGCACTGCAAAATCCAAATGGACAATAAACATATGAAAATGTGCTTAATTTCATTAGCACTACAAAGGAAACAAAACCACAGATATTACCACTCACCTACCAAAATGGCCAAAATTTTAAAAGACTGACAATAGCAAATGTTAGCTGGGATATGGAGCTTCTGATTGCTCATATCTTGCTTGTGGGTATAAACTGGTACAACACTTTGGAAATATATATATATATATTCCATGATCCAGCATTTCCACTCCTAGCTATATACCCAATTGAAATGCATACATACATATATTCACCAAAATACATTTATGAGAATGCTTTAGCAGCGTTATTACTAATAGCCTAAAACTGCAAACAACACATAGGTCAATAATAAAGGTCAGGATAAAATAATTTGAGTATAATCAAGTGATACCATACAGCACTGAAAGAGAAAGATTATTGATATATGCACATGAACAGCATAAAAATATGTATATATATATATATATATATATATATATATATATATATAATTCCACTTATATGAAGTTAAAAAATAAGGTAAAGGTGATCTACAGTGTTAGAAGTCAGGAGATAGATTATCTTTGGGGAGAAGTGGGGGGAAGGACTGGGAGATGGCAGAAAGGGGCTTCTGAAGTGCTGGTCATGTTTTGTTTTGTTTTTCCCCTCCCGAGCCACATCTGCAACATGCACCACAACTCACAGCAATGCTGGATCCTTAACCCACTGAGTGAGGCCAGGGATAGAACAGTCAGGTTTGCTACTGCTGAATCATGGCAGGAATGCCTCTTTCTTAACATAGTAGAGATTACATGGATTTGTTCACTTTATAATAATTCATCAAGCTATCCACTTAGGAATTTTGCCTTTTTCTGCACATGTGCTATGCTTCAATAAATGTTTTTTAGGAGTTCCCATCATGGCGCAGAGGAAATGAATCCAACTAGGAAACATGAGATTACAGGTTCAATCCCTGGCCTCGCTCAGTGGGTTAAGGATCCGGCATTGCCGTGAGCTGTGGTGTAAGCTGGCAGCTATAGCCCCTAACCTGGGAACCTCCATATGCATTGGGTGCAGCCCTAAAAACACAAAAAGACCCCCAAAAGAATGTTTTTAAAAGATAGCGCTGAATTTGCAGTAAATCTAGGCTTTAATACCATATGCTTATACATTTGATTTTGTTAAAATTCTAAGTACAGCACTTATTTGCATTTATTCTTTTGAAATTTCATTATTATTTCAGTTGATGAAGATATTTTAAGATCTTGATTCTATCATTTAGTACACTAGCTCTCCTCTAGTTATGTCTTCATCTGAGTCTTCCAGGACACTCATGGAGGCTCCTTCTGACTGGACATTAGAACACAAATCAATATCCTTTAGGTCTAATTGTTAACCAGCTAGCTATATTTTCATCATTCCTATAATTTTGTATGGTGTTCACAAAGAGTTGAGAAATTTGGCCAAATGCTTGCTAAAGTCAAGATATACTTTGTCTACAACATTCTCTTGATTTAAAATTTTAATAAATCTTCAAAAAAGGAAATAAGGCTGGTTTGTTCTTGGCTCTAAATCCATTTTGACTTTTTTGAATAACTTCTTACTGATAAAAGTGCTCACATATTATCAAATATAACTTACAAATATTCCAGCTCTCACTCCCAGTGCACACATGGTAGGATTGCACTTTCCCACTGAGGTGAAATTAGATGTGTGTTATAACTCGCTTTGGCCAATGTCATCTGAGTATAAAATATATCACTTTCTGGGAGAATACGTTAAGAATGAGTCTGCTCATTGAATCCGCTTTCCCCGCTATCCTGGCAACCAGAATGTCCCAGCCTGGATCCCAAAGTACAAGCAACAATAGTGGGGCCTCAAGCAACCTACAGTGGGCCTGTAGTATAAGTAAGAAATGAGCTTTTGTTATCTCAAGCCACTGAGATTTTGTAGTTATTCATCAATGAAGCAAAACCTAGCTTATACTGACTAATATATTATGTTCAGCAGACTATTTCTTTTTTTTTTTTTTTGGTCTTTTTGCTATTTCTTTGGGTTGCTCCCGCAGCATATGGAGGTCCCCAGGCTAGGGGTTGAATCCGAGCTGTAGCCACTGGCCTACTCCAGAGCCACAGCAACGCAGGATCCGAGCCACGTCTGCAACCTACACCATAGCTCACGGCAACCCCGGATCGTTAACCCTCTGAGCAAGGGCAGGGACTGAACCCACAACCTCATGGTTCCTAGTCGGATTCGTTAACCACTGCGCCACGACGGGAACTCCAACAGACTATTTCTGGAATCCACATCTAGACTCATCTTTTGAAATCTGGAAGAGGATATACCCATCTTTAGCTTTCTAGCCCACCTCTCATTCTCCATTACCTTTTGGTACTGACATTACACCTATTAGTTCTTTCCCTGTATTTCAGTGGATAGAGGTTATCTGGGGATGACTACTGGAATTTAATGACTGGGTGCTTCATCACTGCTTTCTTATCTCAGACTTCAATTCTTTGTTAACATCTGTCATATTTTCAATTCTCCATAGTAGAAAAGGCAAAAACAAAAAAGAGTTGTGTAGTATATCACAGTTAAGCTTTGTCATCATTCCTCTTTTATTAATTACCTTGCTTTCATAAAGTCTAAAGCCCCTCTAGGTATTCTTCACTTCAGCATTTTTCCTAAATCTCAGCTCATTCTGGGCATTCAATTTCCTCACACCCTTCTTCATATTAACATTTATTGAATTCACTATTTGAAATTATTTACTTGATGTATTTGTTATCTATTGATTGTTCCTGGCAAATGCCGTCGCATAACGATGCTTTCTTTTTTAAAACTTAGTTATATGCTTCTCCTTCTACCTTCTGTTCATTTCTTAACATTTGCATTTACCAAGGTTTTTCTTTTTAAAGGTTATCTATTAAGCACCCATTTTTAGAGGTCTCTATTCATTTTAATGTTTGTTAAATATACTATATACTAGTATTTTCCCTGATTTAAAAAAAAAAATACTTCCCTGGAGTCTAAGATATATGTTAACTGTCTTACTTTTTCCTTCTAATACTCTTACATACCCCAGAATGACCAATATCTGGCTGAATTTACTAACCAGTTCCTCTGTGTTGGTGAGTATACGTTCCTTTTTTTTTTTTTTTTAATTCACTTATTTTCTGTATTACTTACTCCAGGAACTTGGATTGCTCTGAAAATATTGGCTGCACTATTCCTGTTCAGAGTGGTAGAACGTGATTTTCACAACATTCAGGCATGAGCATTTCATCAGCCCCAGCAGCTAAAGGAAGGCCTTAGGAAATCCTAATTTTCTCAGAACTGACTGGGTAACAAATTAAAGTTTCAACATTTCCTTCTACTTATAGTTTGAAGCCTTTCACACCACATAACTCCTTTTAATTCTTTCCCTCTACTTCTATAAGACTATGTCATAAAACAATCACTTGCTTATATATAATATTCTACTTTGCTATTCACCTTTATATAAGTGTTCACATACATAAACTCATGTCTACACTTCCTTTTTTTAATTTTGAAAAAGGAGAAAGAAAAGATGTGAGACAAAAGGGGAGAGGGAGGAAAAGAGGGGACATGAGGACAAAAGGAAAAGGGGCCTGGACTGAGGACTGGTGTTACTGGCCCCTCTGCCAGAGCACTTGCACCTGAGGTTAGATAAAGCAAACAGCGAAGAAGAAATAGGAAAGTGAGTGAATTGCCTCCATTCTCAGCTTTGCTTTCTAGAAGGTCTGTTTGGGGACTGAGTGCAGTGACCATAAAATCCTGAACATTTGCCTTGAACATGAACCCTCGAAGAGAAGAATCACGGGACCGGGCCATCGTCAAAATAGCAGCTCATTTACCAGACCTCATTGTCTATGGAGAATTCTCTCCAGAGCGACCCTCTGTGGATTATTTTGATGGAGTCTTGATGTTTGTTGACATTTCAGGCAAGCACAAAAGGGATGTTTAATGTGGGTGAACAACAGGCTCACACTGGAATCACACGCCAGGGTGGGGGTGCCGTTTTTGATTTTTTGTGCTGTGACTTCGAATCCTACTGAGAAAACAGGAGCGGGGAGGGGGTAACCTGTGGGCCTGGTTCCCTCTCATTTTCCCTTACCCCTCATGTCTAGTCATGGGCAAATCTTTAAGATGCTCATGTCCCAGGCCTGGAATTTCAGGCTCCAGTATCCCTGTCCCAACTTCACTGACCTAATTCTCCAAGCCCCACACACACCCAGGCAAAACTGACCTCAGGAAACTGTCTCTCCAGATGTTGTTTACAGCTAACAGTAAAATTACCACCTCATCATAAGTCTTTGAGTTTTGCATATTTTCATTACCATGAAATGGAAATTCTATACCTAGTAACAAAAATTGCAGACATCCCTGTACACATTGAGAAATGTGGAGGGAAGAGTTATCTGGAGCCTTTCCTTGACCCCTAAAGCAATAAACATATAAGAGGCCCAATATCTGACACCTGACCAGCTTCAAAGATCATTCAAAATAAACTCTGCCAAGAGGGAAAAAAAAAGAAAGAAACTGCCAGTTCTTAAAAGCTGAGGCCCCCTGTTCACCAGTTAGTCCTCTTCTCCTGACTCTGTTTGGTTCCTCCAAACACCCAAACTAGCTGCACATTTGTTACAGGTTTTACTGCAATGACTGAGAAGTTCAGCACAGCCATGTACATGGACCGAGGGGCTGAGCAGCTGGTGGAGATCCTCAACCACTACATAAGTGCAATAGTGGAGAGTAAGTGTCCCCATAGACTTCTGGCTTAAGCATATTTTAATTTATTGTTTTTCTGTAGTTGTTGGTTATAACCTCATAGAGTACTGTTGCTTAGCATGCTTCACTGTCCCTTTAGAAATGTATGAGAAACCAGTCTTCTCTGAAATATAACACAGTATGAGTGAAGAAATGTAATCAAACCTTACCAGCACAGACTATTTGAGAAATTTGTTTTGCATTAGTTACAAGACTACTTTTAAAATAACTGTTTAATTAGAGACTACTTTTAAAATAACTGTTTTAGGGGAAGTTCCCACTGTGATGCAGCTGGTTAAGGATCCAGTGTTGTCTCTGCAGTGGGCACGGGTTAAATCCCCAGCCCAGTTAAAGTTTGGTGTTGCCACAGCCTATGGTGTAGGTTGCAGATGGGGCATGGATTCGATCCCTGGCCCAGATACTTCCATTTGCCACGGGTACAGCCAAAAATAATAATAATTTTTAAAATAAAAGAACTGTAGTGGTAATACTTTAAAACTTTTAGGTTTTTTTGTTTGTTTTTGTTTTTGTTGCACCCTCAGCATTTGGAGGTTCCCAGGCCATGGATCAAACCCAAGCCACAGCAGTGACACTGAATCCTTAACCGCTAGGCCACTAGGGAACTCCAGTAATATTTTTAGTTATATTCAATAACTCTAAAAGCTAACATCAGTATAACTCAAAGATAGTCATTAAAAGACTATAATATCAATAGATGAGTGATTTATAACTACCAGTAATTTATGTCCTAATAATGGATTCTGAAGCACTTATAGCCGACTGAAAATTTGGTCTCCTTTACCACCTCTGCCTACCATTCTGTGTGCGTGATTAATCTGAACTATTCGTGAAGAAAAGGATTTATTCTATCAAGGTAAAGTCTAGGTCTAGTCTATTATCAGGCTCTGAGTTCCCTAGTGATATCGTCCCCTAGACAAAATTTAACCCTCATTAAAAGCAGAAACTGGAAGTTCCTGTCTTGGCGCAGTGGAAACAAATCCGACTAGGAACCATGAGGTTGCGGGTCCAATCCCTGGCCTCGCTCAGTGGGTTAAGGATCTAGCGTTGCTGTGAGCTGTGGTGTAGGTTGCAGACACGGCTCGGATCTGGCGTTGCTGTGGCTGTGGCTGGCAGCTACAGCTCCGATTAGACCCCTAGCCTGGGAACCTCCATATGCCATGGGTGCTGCCCTAAAAGGACAAAAGACGAAAAAAAAAAAAAAAAAAAAGCAGAACCTGTACCTAATTCCTTTCTTCAGTGCACTCAGCATGGCAGTGCTCAACAAATATGTGATGAGGCAAAAATAAGAGAAAAAATGTTCATGCATGTAATAAAGCCTAAATAAGCAAAATCCAAGTTGGTAATAAAACCAGAGTTGACCACAGTTGTGTTTTCGTTTTGGTTTTGTTTTTTTTTTTTTGTCGTTTAAAGCCATACCTGCGGCATATGGAGGTTTTCCCACGTCTGGGACCTATACCACAGCTCACAGAAATGCTGGACCCTTAACCCACTGAGCGAGGCCAGGGATTGAAACTGCAACCTCATGGTTCCTAGTCGGATTTGTTTCCACTCCACCAAGACAGGAACTCCCTACCGCAGTTGTGTTCTTTTCTGATTTTCAGTTCTTATGGTGTCCTACCATTCATCCACTCAGCTACACTCACTCAGGCCCCTGCTGATAACATACCTAGATCAGTAAAGAGTGTTCCATTATCATGCGAGCAGGGTATCTGCCCTTAGGCCTCATCAGAAATCTCCCTTTCTTCTCTCTTATCTTTTTCCATTTACAGAAACACAGCATGTACATAGTCTAGTTCACTGTGCTCATTCCGCAGTTGAGGAAACAATTCAAATGGGTTGAAATGACTTGTCCGAGATGACCTCTTTAGTATAAATCTATTCTCTTAATTGCTCTTCTCCTGACCTAATTCCTATCCCACTGTTGAAGAGTGAATTCTTTTTCTTTTTTTAAATGGCTGCACCCAAGGCATATGGTCCCAGGCCAGGGACTGAATCTAAGCCTCAACTGTGATCTACCCCACAGTTGGGGTAAGGTGTACCCTTTAACCTACTGGTCTAGGCCCAGGATTGTACCCTTGCCTCTGCAGCTACCCGAACACCTGCGGTCAGGTTCTCAACCCACTATACCACAGCAGAAACTCCTCTTTTTATTAGTTTTAAGAAATCAAGGTTATGCTGTACACCTGAAACTTAGATAATTTAAACAGAAAGAAAGAAACCGGAGTTTGATTTTACCTTATTTTCTTTTTTTTTCTCAGAAGTGTTGATTTTTGGAGGAGACATCTTAAAATTTGCAGGTATGGGGGCTTCCTGAGAGGGCAGGGGTAGGAAAGGCATGCCCAGGTGTCTGTGCTCTGACAAAGGAGGCATCTCAGAGAGAGCAGTGGCCAGCACAGTGGGTGAACGAATGCTTGAAGAGTGAGTCTCTGTACAAATTACACACAAAATAGGCTGGTCAGGTCAGAAGCCAACGGTGTGTCTATCTCTTCAAGGTGATGCGCTGCTAGCCCTGTGGAAGGTGGAACGGAGGCAACTGAAAAACATCATCACCGTGGTAATTAAATGTAGCCTGGAGATTCATGGATTGTTTGAGACCCAGGAGTCTGAAGAAGGCCTGGATATCCGAGTCAAGATAGGTAAGCTTTTGAGAAAGGAGAGATACTATAGCGGTTCGATGTGGGTCCTGACTCCTTGAGGCATCTCCCTCCTAAAAAGAAAACAATGGAACATAGTGACTCAGGCCCACCATCCTGTCTTGAGCTTTGGAATTAGGCCCACCAAAATGTAGATTCTGGTTCCCTTACTTATCAGGTAGGAGAATTCAAGTTAAATCCTAACATCTACATCATAAACTCTTACAAAAAGTAAATTTAAGTGTTTAATATAGAACCTGGCACATGGTAATCACTCCATAAAATACTCTTCATCATTACCATTGCTGTTGTTATTGTTAGGTCTTGCTGCTGTCAACAATAGGCATCATTAAGCACAAATAAGGAGCAGCTTGTGAGTATACAGATTCAGCAATGTCCTAAGCATTGTCTTCTCCCACTTCATAAGAATCATGTGCAAGAAGAGCTTAAAAAGTCGGCTTGCAACACAACTCCACTTCATGGAGGGTTTCTTAAATCCACACATGCAATAACAATCACTCATATTTCTATACTGTGTTGCAGACTTTACACACACTGTGTCATTTCTGATTCACCACAGTCCTGAGGTCTAAGCCACATAGGCTCTGTTTCACAGGTGGGGAATGAGCTTCTGAAAGGTATAAATGATGAGTTACAGCTGTTGGTGCTGATGGTGTTAGCTTGTAAACTTTAGAATTCTTAAGTATCAGAGGTGATGAGAAGATCAGAGGTTACCCAATTAACTCTTAGTCAGTTTTCTTTAAGTTACTTAGCTTTTCCAAATAAGTTAAATCTTCTGTTGAAAAGATCAAAGTGTTGTAATACTATATCTTTTTTCCAAGGTAAGATCTAGAGAGTTGATGTATTACTCTTCTAGAAAATGATGGGGACCCTTCAGTTGCATGTTTACTGGCTATTAGAGAAGTGGTGTCAGTACCTTTTCTTTTAATGAGCGTAAGCATCAGTGTGCTTCAGAGGGAAAATAAACCATATGTATACATCAGGGGAAATCAGCCTTGACAAATCAGCTCTGCAGAGAGCAAAGATAGAAAAAAAAAACCCAAAAAAACCCCTTGATTATGTTAATTAGTCATTTAAAAAGACCGTGTATCACTGATGGTTCATTTATACATATATTTTGTATACATGCCATATTTGACAACATTCTGTCTTCAGCTGCTTTGGTACCAAAAACTTCAGCACCCAACTTGAAAACAACCAGAGGACATATTCTTGGGACAGGACATTTGACAGTCAAAATACTAGCTCTTGTCCCCACCTTTCCTTCTATGGCTGTTGCTTGACATTCCACCCTAAGGATTTCTTTTTGGCTAAAGCTTCAATATCTGATAAAATGCAAATCTTTCCTAAACGGAAATTATTCAAATTGTCTCCTGAATATATAGGTAAAGTATAAATCAATTGACGAAAAGCTAAAACAACCTTGGGGACTGACAGGGCCATCTAGGGACCAAAATGTCACAGAAAGGTGAAAACAAGTAGCTAACAATCTAGCTTTAGGAGAAAAGGAGTTTTGGAAGGCCTGGGCCCAAAGAGACATTCCCTGATTTCTATGCAAAGTTTTAGAAACTAGATCGTTGCTCAGAGATGCTCAGGACTCTGATTGTTTTAAGAATCTATATAGCTGGGGGATAAGCCAGAACTTCTCATGCGAACCCACTGCTTGCGCCTCCTCAGGACTGGCTGCCGGCCACATCACCATGTTAGTTTTTGGAGATGAAACTCGCAACTACTTTTTAGTGATTGGTCAGGCGGTGGATGACGTGCGCCGCGCACAGAACATGGCTCAGATGAATGACGTCATTCTCTCGCCTAACTGCTGGCAGCTCTGTGACCGCAGCATGATTGAAATCGAGAGGATTCCGGATCAGAGGGCAGTTAAGGTATGTGCGATGCTGCCAGTCTGTGCCGGGGGTCTCCTGTCAGCAAAGCCACGGACAGTACTGGTTCAATGAAACTTCTGGGCTGGGCTGGAGACTCGGATGGGGTCAGTCTGGGTTAGATTTACGAGGTGTTGTTACGGGACGCCTCCTCTTGGGGAATCCAAGACAGGTGAGTTTAAGACTTCTCCGTGGTAACTAAGGATGTGGAATTTGGGTATGGAGGCCTTTTGGGGGACTAGTGCCCTTGCCTAGTGAAAGGAAAGGTGTCCTGGCTGTTGCCTAGAAGCAGAGAGGTAGTTTTGAGGGCTGCCATTGGCTCTCATGTTCTTTAGTCAACATTCTCCTAACTCAAGGCCAGAGAGCACCCAAGATTGGACATGAGAAGGGGCAGCAAAGCTTAGTGAGGAAAGAGAGACATTTCCCATGGCCCTGCCCAGTAGAAAATGCTGTGGTTAAGTTGAAGATTGACCATAAGCAGAACTGCCCTTCAGATATAGCCAATTAGAGAGAGGAGATGTGTACTGCTAGCTGAACCAGGAACAGGACTGCTTGGTAGATGGAAAGAAAAGATGCCACACCCATGGAATTGCTGGTAAGGACAAAAGGCACTCCCAACCCCAATGCACTGTGCATCAGTCTGTAACCTTCATAGCCCTCCCCCACTCACTCCTCCAGTAATATGCATGCGGGCTGCATGACCTAGCTGGCTGATGGCAATACCCTGTTCCCCATCTCCTTCAATCATTCCTTATACCTATAAAAATTGTTTTAATTTTTGTATTAATTTTAGACTCATGGGAAAGTTCAAAAATAATAAAAGAGTGTTACCAGGTGTTCCCATCATGGCTAAGTGGAAACGAATCTGACTAGTATCCATGAGGATGTAGGTTCAATCCCTGGCCTTGCTCAGTAGTTTAAGGATCCCACATTGCCGTGAGCTGTGGTGTAGGTCACAGATCCGGCTTGGATGCTGCATGGGTTAGACCCCTAGCCTGGGAACCTCCATATGCTGTGGGTGCGGTCCTAAAAAGACAAAAAATTAAAAACATTAAAAATAAAAGTGTTTCCATACATCCCTTACTCAGCTTCCCCAAACAGTAATATTTTTCATAACCAGAGTGCAATAGTCAAAACCAGAAAATTGGGAGTTCCCGTTATGGCTCAGCGGTAACAAACCTGACTAGTATCCATGAGGATGCTGTTCCATCCCTCACCTTGCTCAGTAGGTTAAGGACCCCGCATTGCCATTAGCTGTGGTGTAGGTCGCAGTAATGACTTGGATCCTACATTACTGTGGCTGTGGTGTAGGCCGGCAGTTACAGCTCCAATTTGATCCCTAGCCTGGGAACTTACATATGCCACTGGTGTGGCCCTCAAAAGACCAAAAACAAGCAAACAAACAAACAAAAAATAGATAATTACCGTTGGTAAATAATAATCAGTAATTAAAGGCCTTTGCATTTTATCAGTTTTCCCACCAATGTCCTCAGTGGAGGGTTTTCAGGGTTCTATCCATGACCTCACATTGCATTTTTGTTGTTGTTATTGTTATTTAGTGTCCTACAATCTGTAAAACTGTTCTTTAGTTTTTCCTAAGGGAGTGTTAATCAGTTATTTTGTGTGTATGTCCCTCTGTTTGGTTTTGCCTATTTTTTCATTACTGAGCTAAGGTTATCCATTTTTTTGGAGGTAAGAATATCACAGAAATGAGGCTGTACCATTTTCCATGTATTATATCTTGGGGTTCATGATCTTGATATGCTTATTACTGGTGATGTTCCTAATACTTTTTGGGAATCAGCCCCCTTTATCATTTTACATCTGTAAGAAAGAAATGGTATACAGTTTAACCAGGTTTTATTGGAATTAAAATTAATAAAGGGAAAAAACAGGAGAAGAAAGTTCTAAGAGTGGAAGAGTGTACAGGTTAGCCCATGGAATGGCCTTCTGTGTATATATCAAAATTGAGGTTTTAACGACTAATTGGAGAGATTTAATATAGTCACATCCAAATTAAAAATCTCCATTGTTTAAGTATGCCAGTCTCTGTTAATCATGCTGTGAATATTTGAATGTATACTCCCTGCCCTTTCTGTTGAGAAATTACATTCAAAGGACCAGACAACCTTCAAAATAACCAAAAACTTTTCTCTCTCTTTTTTCATTTAGGTTAATTTCTTAAAACCACCCCCTACTTTTAACTTTGATGAATTTTTCACAAAGTGTATGTCTTTCATGGATTATTATCCTTCTGGTGACCATAAAAGTGAGTACCTTCCATGGACAAGAGCCTTTGCCTCTGCCAGTAGTCAGTATGGTCTTATTCTAATGCCAAAGTTTCCATTACAAGTGGTTGCCCCCTCAATACAGCTCCTAGTCCCAAGCAGCACACAAAAGGGACCCCCTTTCCATTCCCCATAGCAGCTGTTCTAAGTACAGCCTTCCTCACATCCTTGACCTCTCCCTCGGCAATGACTCCTTTCCTTCATCTTCCAAACATTTGCAAGTGTTCCTCATGATTAAAAAAAAAAAAAAAAAAAACCCTTCTATGAACCCTGTTTTCCCTTCTAACCTCCACCACCAAACTTCTCAGAATCTAGTTTCCATCTATCCTCTCCTCTCTCCTCTCATTTATTTATTCACCCAATAAGCATTGATTGCATTTACCTTGGTGGGGGGGGGCATGTTTCTCCCTACCTGTCAGTCTTGAGCCGCTGTAGCTTCTGTCTGCTTCTCTTCCTGACTCCTGGGATTGTTTATGTTAAGGCCACTAATGATCATCAACTTATCAAAGCAGCTGACCTCTCTTCAGGCCTCATCCTAGGTGGTTGGCCTTAGATTACTCACTTTTTATGGATACTACCCTCTCTTTCCTTAGGTTCAGGAATATTCTTTCCTAGCTTTGCTTTTAGCCCTCAAACCACCCATTTTCAGTGCCCTTTTTATTCCTTAAATGTTGGTGATTCCAGGGATCTGTCCTTGACTGTCTGGTTTTCCCTGCTCACCTTCTGGGGAACCATTAATCTATGCTGGACATCCCTATGATGCCCACATGGGCTGGGACTAGGGCGAGGAAAGCAGGAGCCCAGGGAATGAAATGTAAGGAGGCACTACTTCCAAAGAATTGCAGACTGCTTGAACCAGCCCTAACAGCTGGAATTCAGGCCAGACTTTTGTCCTGATTTCTAAACTAAAAGACTGTCATCTTTCCTGGATGTCAGCCAGGCATTCCAACATTAACATGTTGTTTAAAAATGGTTAAAGAAGACAATTTTGGTAATACAAACTTTATATCAAGTTTGACATGAAGTTGACAGTCTTCTTTTAGAAAACTACAAAATGGGGTGGAAGGCAAGAAGCTTTATAAATAAAGAATACAGACGAGACAAATAGAAAATATTTGATTGGCTGGGATCACATAGTAAATCTTGTTTGGGGTGAAAAGGCCCAGAGTTGGCTTGGCATCTGGGGACTGACTGCGTTACCGCATTTCTGGTTAAACAGAGCATTTATAGGGACACAAAAGTTGCTTAAATCTCAGTGTGCTTACATGGCATCCTGGGCAGGGAGCAGTTCCATCTCAGGCCTAGAAATTTATTTCTATAATGTCGCAATTCTATGCTACTTATCCTTCCCTAAAAACTGTTTCTTTATACAAACTAGACACATCAGAAATATCTTTGAATCCTTCTTCTTCCTCATCCTTTATGTATAGGTCTCAAATATTTCGAACATCATAAATAGTAGACCATAGTTTTATAAAATTGCAACAGGGTTGGAGTGGAGCTGAGGGGAACTGTAGGAAAGTTGACCAGGAAAGGGAAGAACCCCCAAACTTCAAAGATGGAGAAAGTGTAGTGATGCTCCTTGGGCTCTACCCCATTCCATTTCCTAGATCTTAATGGTGCCTTCAACAAAGAATTTCTTTAAGCCTTAATTTGAGCACTGCAATACCATGCGCTGTGCAGTTCTGGTGCAGCTAACTTGGAGTTAGCGTAAATAGGTTGAATCCTCCATAAGACTCACTTCAGACACCAGCTGCAAGTTCTGAGATCACTAGGCCACTTGCATTTCTGACCAACTGGCTACAACTCCTGTACTCTTCGCCTGTCTCCATAGTCTGTTCAGTGTCATTTCTTGTTAGTTTCTAATACTCGCAGGAGATTCTAACCAGGCTAGAGTCTTCACCAGTTCTTTAACATACTCTGCTCATTCTTGGGTTTTTGGTGTTTTCTAATTTATTTATTTTTCTGTTTTTTCTTTTTAGGGCCAAACTTGTGGCATATGGAAGTTCTCAGGCTAGGGGTCGAATCAGAGCTACAGCTGCTGACCTATGCCACAGCCATAGCAACATGGGATATGAGCCACATCTGTGACCCACACCACAGCTGACGGCAAAGCCGGATCTTTGACCCACTGAGCAGGGCCAGGGATCAAACATGCATCCTCATGGATACTAGTTGGGTTCGTTTACCAATGAGCCGCAATGGAAGGAAACTCCCAGTTTTTTTGTGGGGTTTTTGTTTGTTTGTTTGTTTGTTTTGTTTTGTTTTGGCCATGCCCATGCCATGTGGAAGTTCCCAGGTCAGGGATTGAACCCATGTTATAGCAGGAACCTGGGCCGCTGCAGTGACAATGCCGGATTCTTAACCCCATGCACCACAAGGGAACTCCTATTTTTGACTTTAACCTACTCAATTCCTTCTGTTAGGCAGGCCCTCATCAATTCTAGTAAAAAGCCATGAGTCATTCAAGATTTAGTAAAATTTCTAGTTCTCCTTCAAACCCTTTTCTTTTTTTTTCTTTTTCTTTTTTTTTGTCTTTTTGCTATTTCTTGGGCTGCTCCCGCAGCATATGGAGGTTCACAGGCTAGGGGTCCAGTTGGAGCTGTAGCTGCCAGCCTACACCAGAGCCAGAGCAACGCAGGATCTGAGCCACGTCTGCGACCTACACCACAGCTCACGGCAACGCCGGATCGTTAATCCACTGAGCAAGGGCAGGGACCGAACCCGCAACCTCATGGTTCCTAGTTGGATTCGTTAACCACTGTGCCACGACGGGAACTCCCTTCAAACCTTTTTCTGATTAAACCAAGTTTGTCTGGACTATTGTTTCTTTTGACTTTCTCTGGCCTTTATAATCTTTTAGCCCATTTGGCCTAACTTTTTTCTATTTAAACTTTGTATTCATATTATACTTGAGTATCCTTAAGTAAGTGACTCCAGGAAAAAGCCCAAGTTTCCTAATAACTTTTTAATTCCCACACAGTGTCAAGTGTGGCATTTTATATATACTAGATTTTGAATATATTCAACAAACACTTTAAATTTGCTTCTTAATTTATATCCCTTTCAGACTCCAATTTTATTTTTCATCTAATTTTTTTTCACATTATCATTATTCTCTTCCTTGATGAAAACCTACCATTATTTCTTCCTATTTGTTGATTTCTTCAAGCTCATTTTTACCACCACCTGTAAGTCTGTCCTAGAGTATGGAACTATCAACCATTATAGTGAAGAGAACCACAGTGATAATTAAACTCCAGTGCTTTTTTTTCCCAGATGAGGAAATAGGAGACAACCAGGGCAGTGAAGTAACTTGTCCAGGGTTACACAGTGAGTTGGTATCAAACCTGGCATTGGAAGCTAGCCTCCTGAGTCTTATTCCTGCTCCTCTTTCAATGCTGTCGTCTCCTACATTCTGTTTCCATTGTCCTCTAGTGTCATTCCGTCACCTGTGGCAATATTTTCAGCTCAGGTATGGAGGTGAAAGTCTCCTTAAGTTCTGAAGTGTGGTGACAGTTAGAAAAGCATTTTCAGCTACTTGCAACTGAATTTTGGGAAACCCGCAACTTCCAAGGACCTCTTACTGGATTTCCCTTGGCCCTATTTGGCCACTAGGTAGCCCAGAGTTTCCTAACTGAACAGTGATGACCACTCACTGCCCAAGTGACTGGGGACTGGAGGTGCCTCTCCTAACAGTGTAGAGCCAAGCTTCCCTTTTTGAGCCTGCCCCTTCTCTGCCCTCTTAGACCTCCTGAGGCTGGCTTGCATTCTGGAGTCCGATCCTGAACTGGAGCTGTCCTTGCAAAAGTATGTAATGGAAAGCATATTGAAGCAGGTATTTTCATAAATTCATTCATTCACTTCGGGGGTGTCAGGGATCTTAGCTATTAAAATCAAGAAAATCAGTTTGGTTTTTTTTTGGTCTTTTTGTCTTTTTTAGGGCCACACCTGCGGCATATGGAGGTTCTCAAGCTAGGGGTCCAATTGGTACTGTAGCCGCTGACCTACACCACAGCTCACAGCAACACCAAATCCTTAACTGACTGAGTAAGGCCAGGGATCGAACCTGTATCCTCATGGATGCTAGTCAGGTTTGCTAACCACTGAGCAACAACAGGAACTCCAGTAGCTTATAAATATTTACTGGAAATAAAAAGAGGTGGTGCTGACATTCTCCATGTGAAGGTGACTAAAAATCCAGTTGTTCAAATCAGGATAGTTTTAAGAGTTAAAGGGGGCATTAATCATAATTACACTGTGACAAAAGGCATGAAGTAGGACTGTGTTGTGTTATACCAACTGGTCAGACCAGAACTGCCCAAGCATTCCAGACCAAAGGGGTTACCCTTTCTCCATGCCACACAACAGAAAGATGTCAAGTGAAAGATACAGTTTCTCTTAAGTCATTTGACTTAGATCTTAAGCTTTGAAAGTTAATACAGATAATTAGAACTCTCAGAACCACCTCTAACCCCCAACCACTTTCCTTTTTAATCACTTATATCTGGGCCCTCTTAATGTATTTCTCAAAATTCACTGTACGCCAGACACTACTCTTTCATGCATTTATTCTTCACAATCCTAGGTAGATATCTCTAGTCCATCTATATGAGAAAACTGGAGACCCAGAAGGATATCAGGAACTTTCCTGAGGTTGTCAAGTAAGAAATGTAGCTAGGATTTGAACCCTCTTCTCTCTGAACCCTACATTTTTTTGGCCACACCAAGGTATGCAGAAGTTCCTGGGTGGGGGATCAAACTTGTACCACAGCAGTGACAACACTGGATCCTTAACTGCTAGGCCACCAGGGAACTCCAGAATCCTACAGTTTTTGTATAGGCTATGCTCCCCATAATGTGTGCCTCTTTCAATACTTAATCCCAACAAAACACAACTGTATCTAGGAGAAAATCTTTTTAGGACAAGCCCGATTAGTGGGCAGCTTCCTTCACAGGGTGGGTTGAATAGCTATCAGAATGCTCTGCTCCAGAGTTCCCGTCGTGGCTCAATGGAAGTGAATCTGACTAGCATCCATGAGGATACAGGTTTGATCCCTGCTCTTGCTCATGGGGTTAAGGATCTGGTGTTGCCGTGAGCTGTGGTGAATTTCACAGACGCAGATTGGATCTGGCGTTGCTGTGGCTATGCCATAGGCTGGGGGCTACAGCTCCAATTAGACCTCTAGCCTGGGAACTTCCATATGCCATGGCATCCACCCTAAAAAGAAAAAAAAAGAAGCACTGTTCCACCTTCAGCCCAATTTAGAAACACCGCCTCTAGTACCTGAAATTGTTTGACTCTTTTAAGATTTTTTAAGCTCCAGAGAGCCACCCCCTCTTCCCCTCCCTCCCTTTGAGATATAACAACTTAGGCTTCTTCAGCTGCAACCAGCTGAGAGCAAGGTCTACAGGAATCGGATATGAGAGAGTCTCCATGAGTCATTGTGAAACTTGGGGGTAGGAAAGATGCACACGAGGTAAAGAGATACAACTAAGGGGGTAAAAGGAGGCAGAAGACAAATGCTTTACAGCTTTATCAAGGCCTGTCCCTGCACTTAAAGAACAGAGATGATGGAGTTCCCTTGTGGAGCAGCAGGTTAAGGATCCAGCATTGTCATTGTAGTGGCCCAGGTTGCTGCTATGGCCCAGGAATTTCCACATGCCACAGGTGCAGCCAAAAAAAAGAACAGAGATCCTTAGAGATAATATGGTAATATGGTTGCATTTTCCAAACCAAATGTTACATGGCCTGATAGAATAACTTTTTAATATTTAATTAATTTATTTAACATTTAATAGTTAATTTTATGTATTTAATATTTAAATTATGTGTACTTAATTAAATCATATATTTAATAACATTTAAGAAATTCATTTGAAAAATCTAAATTATCACATTGGTTAGTTAGAAATGATTAAACCACCTTTTATGAAAGGACTAAAATTGTATGAAACTAGGACTATCTCAGCCAGTTAGGAAGCATGGCTGCAAGATTTCCTATACAGAATTTACTCTTTCATCCAGAAAATGTGTTTCATATTGTTAATGGAGAATGTGACACTTTTGTTGCTATCGGGGTGAGAAAAAAACCACATTTCTCCCCTATTGTCATTTAGTTTAACAAAATTTAGAGCTGATGATAAAAGACAGGGACAGCTTGGGAACATTCTCCCTTTCCCTGTGCCTGTTATAGAAAGACTTAGAGATAGATGAACGCTAATGAAATATACTACCCTAGAGAGGCAGGGGAGTATTGAATGTTGGACTAGAAGTCCATAGATTGCATGCTTGTTTGCTACTGTTTCTCCATGTGCCTTGAGAAAATTGTTTTGTTTCATCATCTCTCAGTTATCTAATTAGTAAGATGGAGATAATGACACTGATTTTATTTCATTTGAGGATAAAGTAGGATAGAATATGAAAATATAAGGTTATGGAGTTCCCTTGTGACTCCGGTGGTTAAGGAGCCAGCATTGTCACTACAGTGGCTCAGGTCACTGCTGTGGCGCAGGTTCAATCTCTGGCCCAGGAGCTTTTGCTTGCCACAGGTGTAGCCAGAAAGAAGGAAAGAAAGAAAATATAAGGTTGAATTACATGACATGCTATTATTATTCTTAAATTGCAAGAGAACCAGAAGGAACAGAAGTCCTTTCTTTTATTGTGATATTGGCATAAGGGAGCTAGCAGTTGGGCAAGGGAGTGGTGGTTGCCACCAAAAATTAGCAGGTGTGTAAGTTTCTAGTGGCAGAGATTTGATAGTGCATTCCATTTCCATCTTTTGACTTTGGGCTGGCTCTGCAGTATTGTACCTCCCAACTTCAGCTTCCCTAGAGAATCTCAAAAGGTTAGTTCCCTCCCAGTGATAATTTAGGGTGTGGAGTGATATCGGGAGGAAATATCCACCGCCAAGGACACATGTAAAAGGAGAACTTCCTTCTACTTTGCAGATTGATGACAAACAGCTTCGGGGTTATTTGTCTGAGCTTCGCCCAGTGACAATCGTGTTTGTGAACCTGATGTTTAAGGACCAAGACAAAGCAGAAGTCATAGGTTCAGCCATTCAGGATGCCTGCGTGCACATCAATTCTGTCCTGAGGGTCTTCCGAGGCCAAATCAACAAAGTCTTCATGTTTGACAAGGTAAATATGAACTAGAGGTGTGGGAACCTACCAATAATTTAAGCTTAGCATTCATGTCCACAGACATGTGGAAGAGGGAGGGAAGAGACACCTTTAACCTAGAACTATCAGTCTTTATTTATAGTTATAACAACAGCTCACATGGTGGGTATGGCACTGACTATGTGCCAGGCATTGTTTTCCACACCTTACATACAATATTACTCATTTCTCTTCATGACTTCTCTAAGAGGTAAGTACTGTTGTTATTGCCCCCATTTTACAGATGAGGATGTTGAGGTAGAGATGAAGGTGCTAAGACTAAATTTTGCTCAGTAAGTGGTGGTCTGGATTTCAAACTCAAGTAGTCTGCCTTCTTGGTGTGTGCTCTTAACCACTATGCTTGACTAGCTTTCACTATACATATATCTCCAATCCAGGCTATAATTTATCCCTCAGAGGTTTTAGGTCAGGTTTCTAGTAACTGTCATAACCCAGAAGCTATAATTTCCTATAATCACCACCTGCCATAACTTTACTTCCAGTTCCCTTTCAGTTTCATGGGACTTGAGGTGGGAGTGGGGTGGGATCACCTCTAGCATTTGGTGTCTTCAATCTGCTCTTAAGCAACTCGGAGAAAAATGATGTGATAACTAATCACAGAGGTGCTAGTGAGAATTGAGCCCTCATCTCAGAGCAATTAATTACTGCCCCACACTCATTCATTTACTAATTCAATAAGCATTTATTGAGCATTTTCTAGTGACTGAAAGCTAGGGCTGGGCTGTAAAGATGAGTAACTTACACATGTTGTTACTCAGCCAGATGGAAAGAACTAATTTTTTTGTACGAAAAATAAACTCTGTGCTACTGATGGAGTGGGGCTGTCCAGCACAGTGTGCTCTGGTACTTTCTTCCATATTCATTCATTGGTATCATCAGAAAAGAGATTAGAAGCTGAGAATAGCCTTTAGTGTCTTGCAGACACTCCAGACAAATCCTAGAGAGACAATTCCTGATTCCAACAATGTGAGCTTAGCAAGTCATTGCACTTCTTTGAGACTGGTTTGTTCTTGAATGAAAATAGGGAAATTATTTAAGTGGGGATAGTAGTTGCCTCAGATGATTGCTGGAAATTTTAAAAGATATGTTTGTGAAGTGCTTGTTGGGATGCCTGGTCACAGTCAGCGCTCAGCAGAGAACTACTAGTCTCACCACCAGCACACGACCTTGCCAAACCACCACAGGGCACAATTTCTAGGCAAAGCAAACCCACTGGTGCCCCCAAAGGGGCTGCTTTCTAGTCTCTTAGATCTGGAATCAGGGATGGCTCCCCTCTCTCGTTATAGCAGAGCCCAGTGCCAGTTAGCATCTAATACTTGGTCAGATTCTTTTTCAAGAGGGTTGAAGAAATTGAAGCATTTTACTTTCTTTTGCATTTCATCAGGATATAACATATATAGACTCAAGTTTTTAACCCATTGATCTTTATTCATTATGCCCTTTTCTTTTTTTTTCCCTTTCTTTTTAGGGCCACACCCGCGGCATACGGAGGTTCCCAAGGTAGGGGTCTAATCAGAGCTACCTGTGCTGGCCTACACCACAGCCACAGCAACACGGCATCTGAGCTGCATCTGCGACCTACACCACAGCTCACAGAAACACCGGATCCCCAACCCCTTGAGTGAGGCCAGGGATGGAACATGCATTCTCATGGATACTAGCCGGATTCATTTCTCCTGAGCCATGATGGGAACTCCTCTTATGCCCTTTTCTTACAGAAAGCAGCTTCTAACTGAGGTCATTTATTAAGTGACTGATGGTAACAGTGCCAAGCTTCAGAGTTTAATCTGTGCTGGAAAGAGTTAATTTTATGCCAAGAAAAACCACTCCCAGCTTAAGCCTTTATCCTTAAGAAAAATGAATAACAATATCTGAAAAGAACTTCAGAGTTTATAAAGTATATGTGTATATATGTGTGTGGATGTATATATAACACATTAACTCTCTCAGCAGTCAAACCAATCTCAGCAAGTCTAGGTTATATCCATCCTCAGATTGATAAACTGAAGTTCATGGAATGTAATTGGCTTGTCCATGTTTCTACACTTGGGGTGTGGCCTGAGAACACAGATTTCCTGGTTCCAGAGCTGCTACCTCTTCCACTGCTCTGTGCTGTTTCTTGGACTTAAACTTAATACTTTGCAGCCCAAGACCTTGGCCACAAGAGAGAGTAGACAGGAGGGTACACACAGGTAGCTCTGTATAACCCACCATCCCTGGAGCAAAAGCAAGCCCCTCTCAGGCTCCAGCTCTACTGCTGATGATGCTCTAGGGGTTATATGAAGTTTACTAAAAAGAAAATAATATATGAGAGAAGTCGTGATGAAATTTGTTTCAGAGAGTGAAAATTGCTGCCTACCCCCCACTGGGCCTTCTAGCTGTTCCAGTTTAAAGCTGACTGTCCACCAGCTGTGTTTATTCTCTCCCCCATAGGGCTGCTCCTTTCTCTGTGTCTTTGGTTTCCCTGGGGAAAAGGCACCTGATGAGGTCACTCATGCCTTGGAAAGTGCTGTGGATATATTTGACTTCTGCTCTCAGGTTCACAAAATCCAGTGAGTATTGACCCTGATTCCATCTGGTCCCTAACCCTGTTGTAGGTAGGGGGACACAGGACAAGAGTCAGGGAATAAGAAGGCAGGAGAAGGCTGTCCTTGACTGGGTGCCCTTCTGTCTGCATTCGTCATTCACTTAATGTACAGGCAGAGAGAGCCAACCTAGACCTGATGCAGTAAGATGGGGGATGGTCAAGGCCAGATGGAAAAAGGACACTCCTAAAAAGTCAAAATACATCAGGTTTGTACTGGGTTGTCTCTATTCTTCTGGCTTACTTCCTATTAGAGGTCGCACTCCCAACACCATGTTGGAATCTGGACTTGATTTTTAATAACTGGGAGATAAAATGAGTCTTTTGGTTGGAAATTTATATATTGATCTGGCCTCAAGAAGATCCAGTGAGTAAAACTGTTAAGATAAGGTTTACCCACCTATTGTATAGCACAGGGAACTATATCTAGTCACTTGTGATGGAACATGATGGAGGATAATGTGAGAAAAAGAATATGTGTCTGTATATTTTGCTATACAGCAGAAATTGACAAAATATTGTAAATCAACTATAATAAAAAATTTTTTTTAAAGATGAGGTTTACCCACCCTCAATCCCAGCTGTCCAGGAGCCTAGTGTTCTCAGGCACCCCCTGCCTGGGCATCCCTAGCTTAAGCACCCAGATGACCCTGACTTGCAGCCTACTCTGGTCTCCTCTAATAGATAACACTCCGTGCCCTAAATATTCCACATTCTCAGCCTTTAATCATCTCTATATGCAGCCATCCTGTGTATTAGCAAAGTTAGCTTTTGATGGCACACATTATATCTGAGCTGCTTCCTTTCAAATTAATGACTTTGTTCTTTCTAGCAATCACAAAATATAGTTAACTTGTTTACAACCACAGTCACTCTACACTGAAAGTCTATTCAAGGTGACCAGGTTATTTTCCAGAAAAATAGCTAAGATAAATATTAAAAATAGCAGAAAAGTGAACTGAGTTATCACTTTTAAGAACTTAGTTCTAGGTCTCAGGCCATGTACAGTTGCCCTAAACTAGCTACAAAGGGAAGAGAGTTATTTCTTAAAAATCCTTTCTCACCGCTCCCCACCCCATGCATCACCCTGTCCCTACCCTCCCTGCCTTCCCTGTGCTCATTGTCTTTATCTCTTTCCCTACAACTCTTTCTCCCCGGAGCCAGCACCGTTTCCATCGGCGTGGCCAGCGGGATTGTCTTCTGTGGAATCGTTGGACACTCTGTGAGGCATGAGTACACAGGTGTGCTCTTCCCCATCTTCCTCTCAGCAAACACTGTGCCTCGCCAGTAGGCTTTGTGGGAGGAAAGACAAAGACAGTGAGAGGTGGGCCCTGCCCTCGGAAAATTTATAATCTTCCAGATGGAGCCAAGCCACATGGAGCCTTGCCCCTTGACAGTTCAGTGATTGCAAAGTATACATTTCTGGGACTATGGTTGATTGTAAGAAATATACAGTCATTAGAAGGGAGCAGTGGGAGGCCATAAGCTTATGGAACAATGAGCCCATGATAATTTCCAGTTAACATTAAACAGCTACTCCTCTTAATTCCTGGGGTTAGGTTAGGACTGCTTCTTAAAAATTATGTCTATTGCCGCTACTGCTATATAGTATTAATCTTAAAAGGAAATAGTAAGTAGGTGTTATCTCAAGGTTTTACTACTCTTACTTTCCTTTTCAATCCTATTAGGATTCTAAATGTTCAGAAATAATACATCGAAAATACTGAATGTATCTAAAATTCTGAAATAGTTATGTCTCAAATGATACAATGTCAGATCTTCAAAATAATATGGGGGAGAGAGTAGGAGAGACTAGGAGTTTGGGATTGGGATTGGTAGATGCAAACTATTACATTTAGAATGGATAAACAGTGAGATCCTACTGTATAGCACAGGGAACTATATCCAGTCTCTTTGGATAGACCATGATGGAAGATAATATAGAAAGGGAGTGTGTGTATAGAAAGGGAGTGTGTGCTATATAGCAGGAAGTGGCACAACATTGAAAATCAGCCATAGTTTAATTTTTTTAAAATGGAAAAAAATAATACAGAGGGAAGAGTGTATGGGAGTGAGGATGAGGCAGGACTGGCCATGGGTTAATGGCTTTGTGGATTGAGTGATGGGTATGTAGAGATTCGTGATACCATGCTTTATTATATGGTCATATTTCCCCTACAGTATACTGTTTTTTTTTTTTTCCCCCACTGTACAGCAAGGGGGTCAGGTTATCCTTACATGTATACATTACAATTACATTTTTCCCCCAGCCTTTCTTCTGTTGCAACATACTGTTTCTTTTTAAAGGAATATCTTAATCAGGAATATTCAAGTTTATCTTAAAGTACAGCATTTATTAATACCTAATTAGTAGTAGTATTAACTGAGGGCTTACTAGCAGCCCAGCACTGTTTAGAGTCCTTTATGTGTATTAACTCATTAATCTTCATAAATTATGTCAACCTCACTTTATAGATTAGAAAAGTAAGGCATGGAAGAGTTCAACTATTTTGTCCAAGTAATTTGCACATAGTAGCTAGAAGTAGAGCTGAGGTCCAAACCTGCACAGCCTGGTTTCAGCTTCTGCACACTACCGAAGCTACATCTGTACTACATCTCTTAAAACACCCCCTGAACCAATCCTATACAGATGTACCCCTTCCAGCCCCATTTACCCACTCTTAAAAAAAAATAACTAAATGAAGGTTCATCATGCACAGGAACATGCAGACCCAATTTTGTGCCTCATTTGAAAGTCAGTGTGCCACGCCCAAGCTTGTGCTTATCATCTTATAGCAGAAGACCAACTATACTTAATCTGAGGGCCCTCAGGCCCTGTCCATTATCTCACTTGCAGAATCCTCTCTTTATTCAAAGCCCTTCTATCCCTGAGCAGATCGTCCCCTTAGCCCCCTAGATGGCCAATTGAGGTAACTCCCTGTATATTCTATAATAGCCCTTGGCTGAATCTGGGTAGTTGAAGGTGAGATTGCTGTGTCATCCATGAGAGACAAATGGCATAAAGGGTAAAAATGCCATTTGGGGACAGTATGCCTGAGGTTACACCCAGTTCAATGGCTGTTTTCTCCCTGCTCCTTGTCCTTCTCTCTCTTTTCTATTATAGTCATTGGTCAGAAAGTCAACATAGCTGCCAGAATGATGATGTACTACCCAGGAATTGTGACTTGTGACTCCGTCACCTACAATGGCAGCAACCTACCAGCCTACTTTTTTAAAGAGCTTCCAAAGAAAGTTATGAAAGGTGTTGCAGATTCTGGACCAGTATATCAGTGTTTGGGCCTTAATGAGAAAGTGTGAGTGTGGGGCACTGATCTTGCAGTATTTTTTAGTAAAGAAGTGGAGAATTATACAGCAAAACAATACGTCACCATTTCAGATTCAAAGCCAGTTCATGGAATTGAAATCTGTTCCTTCTCCAGATCAAGGCCCATATTTAAAATTCCTTCAACTCCTCCATCCTGCTGATGGTATAGCATGGTGGAAGATCCTATTCTACCTTCAGTTCTGAGACTATGAGGATAATTCTTCAAAGGTTGTACAGAGAGAATAGAAAACCCCCTCATTTGCTTACCTATTTGGACCCAGATGGATTCTTAACTGTTGATCATGTCAATTGCATGTTCAGGCATTGATAAGGCTAAAAGAATAGAAGATATTACTCCTCCCCTAGGGGTTTAGTGAAAGACATTCCCCCAAATCCCAACTCTGTCTCACTTTGGGGCTTAAAATCTCTCAGTATCTTCCAACCATTTTCATGATAATGTTCAAATTCCTTGCAAGGACATGCAAGGTAATCACCCGCTTTTCCAACCTCCTCTCCTTCTGTGCCTCTTCCTCTGGGGAGTCTAAGGGGATCATCCTCTCTTTTACTCATTCCATCCCCAGTCTACGGGGAAAATCACATCAATTTCTGAAGTCCAGCTCAAGGATCTGTTCCCCTCTGAAGCTGCCTCTGGAGGCTACCCGTTTCCAGCTGAGACAATTTAGCTCTTTCCTGCTCTGTGCAACTCTGTAGCACACTAGAACACTCACTACTCTCCTCACAACCACTGACTTGAGTGCTTTCACTTACTACACTGGGAGCTTTTTGAGGATAGTGATTACTTCTTGTTCATTCTTATATCCCCAGTAGGCATCGGTAATGATGAATACATGAATGAACAGCATAGAAAGCACTACATAGTAGTGCTTTGTAGACGGAAAGTGAAAGGACATTATTCTTTACATTAGCAAGTTAGAATCTAGGTCTTAAAGGGTCAGATAAGAGAATCAGGGCTGTAATTGGTTCACCTTTGTATTCCCAGGGCTCAGCACTGTTCTTGGCATGTGTAGATCATCAATAAAATGCTGTTCAAATAAATTAATGAAGAATAATTTTTTTGTGAGCCCTTATTAAATATTAGGTACTTTACTTCAATATCAACTATATAAAGTAGAAACTATCATTAATCCCATTTTAAAAATTTAAATCCTGAGACTCAGAGATGTTAAATGACTTGTCCCTGGTCATAAATCTAGTAAGCAATGGAGCCAAGTTTCAAACTGCCACAATAATGCTGCAAAGTAGTTACCCACAAAACCTCAGTGGTATACAACACTAAATGTTTACTTATCTCAAGAATATGCGGGATTCAATTGATCTTAGCTGGATTTGACTGATCTTGCCTAGGCTTGTTCACATGCCTGGGGTTCAGTAAGTTGTTGGCTGATACAGGATGACTGCCCCATGAGATAACTGGGAATTTTGGCTGACATAACTGGGACAATTTGGCTCTACGAGTTTCATATTAGGCTAGCCCAGGCATGTTGTCATGGCAATGTCAGAAGACCAAGAAAGAGCGAGCCCAACGCACAAGCATTTTTCAAGCATCTGTGTCGTGTTTGCTAACATCCCACTGGCCAAAACACTCACAATGCTGAGCCCAGAGTGGGTGGGCACTGCAAAAGCACATAGCAAAGAGCATAGATACAAGTAGGGGTAAAGCAGTGAGGCACTTAATGCAGTCACTATACCACAAAAACTATCTACACTTTCTGAAACTACCAGGACTGTCTGATCCCAACCCTGCCCTCTTTATGGGTTCTCTGTCCCATCTCTGTAAATAAGAGGCTGTAGAAATACACATAAAATATGAACAGAGCCTGGTTCCTATCCTGAAATCTAATAGGAAAGACCAACATACACAAAGTTGGCTGTATATTATTACATGGGAGACTTTGGTATGCGCTGTAACAGAGGCATAACAAAGTAGTATGATGGTGTAGTGAAGAGAATGAGCCATTAGTCTGAAAGGGCCCCTGCGGGAGATGATGATATGCAGTGGGCAAGCATATGCCTCTGGCCTAGCCACTAGCCATGGGATCTTGTACAAGTTCAACTCTCTGTACCTCAGGGTTTTTTTATTTGTAAAATGGACACAATAATAATAATACCTTCTTAATAAGGTTTTTTATCAGGAGTAAAGGAAATGATACATAATAAAGCACTTGAAACTGTGCCCGGCACATAGCATGTTCTCCATGAAGGTGAGCTATTATTGTTTGAGGAATTGGTGAAATCTTTCCAGGATGTAAAAGAGTATAGCACATCAAACTTTACTGGGTCCCACAATGAGTGTCTGATTTCCCTAGAAAGGGGTCAGTTCTACCAAGGCAGACTCATCAAGCATTTACTGAACAAGATACCAGGCACTATGGTAAAGGCAGCTATATAAGTTATTTGGAGACTCTGTTACCAGGTAAGAACTTCTCCTTTCCCTTCCTCTTGGCATCTGTACCCCTTGAGTTAGAGGATAGACTTTTCTTAGAAATTGAAAAGAGGCTTTCTGGGAATTAAGAACTAGTCCGTCAGACCCTCAGTATTTCCCTGTTTAGACTCTAACCTCTTTTCTTTTCTTCTCTTCAGCATGTTTGGGATGGCATACCTCATCTGCAACAGAAATGAGGGTTACCCTTTGCTGGGTAGGTAGTGGGCCTTGATTTTTAAACCTCTTTATTAAACAAAACATACAGAAAAGTACACCAATAAATCTTCAGCTTAATGAGTTATCACAAAATGAATGTATAATCATCATCCAGGCCAAGAAATAGAAAAATAGCAGTACTCTGGCAACACTTACCTGCTTTATCCCTTTCCCTTTACCCAAAGATTTCTAACACCCTCAGTTACCTTGGCCAGTTTTAAAAATTTATGTGGATGAAATCATATACTGTGTAATTACATAAGCCTTCTTTTAATCAACATTATGTTGTAGAATTCATCCATGTTGTTGGATGTAACTATAATTCATTCATTTTCTTTATTTTATTATAGTTGATTTATGATGTTTTGTCAATTTCTGCTATACATCAAAGTGGCCCAGCTATGTATATATATATATATATATATACATTCTTTTTCTCATATTGTCTTCCATCATGTTCCATCACAACTGATTGGATTTAGGTCCCTGCATTATACAGCAGGACCTCATTGCTTATCCACTCCAAATGCAATAATTTGCATCTACTAACCCCAAACTCCAGTCCATCCGACTCCCTCTGCCACCCCCTTGGCAACCACAACTCTATTCTCCATGTCCATGAGTTTGTTTCTTTTCTGTAGACAGGTTCATTTGTGCCATATATTAGATTCCAGATATAAGTGATATCATATGGTATTTATCTTCCTCTTTCTGACCTCACTTAGTATGAGAATCTCTAGTTGCATCCATGTTGCCACAAATGGCATTATTTTGTTCCTTTTTATGGTTGAGTAGTATTTCGTTGTGTACACGTACCACATCTTCTTAATGCATTCATCTGTTGATGGACATTTAGGTTGTTTCCATGTATTGGCTATTGTGAATAGTGCTGCAGTGAGCATAAAGGTGCATGTAGCTTCTTAATTCATTCATTTTCAATGCTATATAGTACAGTCGGCCTTCTGTATCTGTGGGATCTGCAACCATGGATTCAAACAACCACAGATCAAAAAATATTTTTTTTTTAAATTTCAGAAAATTCCCAAAAGCAAAACTTGAATTTGCTGCACACTGGCAACTATTTTATTATATTTCCTATCATAATTAATTTTGAGATTATTTAAAGTATACAGGAGGATATGTATAGGTTATATGCAAATACTGAACCATGTTACCTGAGGGACTTGATCATCTGCAGATTTTGGTATTCCCCAGTGCTCCTGGAACCTATCCCTTGTGAATACTGGGGTGGTTATATTCCATTTTAGAAAGATATAGCAGTGCATTCATTCTGCCTTCATACCACATTTGAGTTGTTTCCAGTTTTGGTTGTTAATGAATAATACTACTGTAAAGGTTCTTGTACAAGTTTTATGATGAACATATGATGCATTTCTGCTGTTGAGTGTGTGTGTGGGTGTGTATTTGAATGTGTATATACCTATGAGTGATACCGGGGCAAAGGGTACAATTTTGTAGATGTAGATGATGCCAAATAACTTTCCAAAATTTTGTATTTGGTTATAGTCTAACCAACCGTGTTATGAAACTTCCAGTTGCTTTTCATTCCAACAACTTAGTTTTATCAGTCTTTACAATTTTAATAATTCCATTGGGTTTATAGTGGTATCTCATTGCAGTTTCCATCTGTATTTCCCCCATGTTGTTAAGTGCCTTTTCTAAATGTTTATTGGTCACTTAGAAACTTCCTTTATAAAATGTATTAATCTTTTGTCTGTTTTTCTCTTGGGTTATGTTTCTTTATAGATCTGTTGGAATTATTTTAATAATCTGAAAATTAGTCCACTGTCATCTGTTTTTACTGTGTGTAACTTTTCCCATTCTCTGCTTGCCTTTTTACTCTACTAGTGATGTATTTAATGAACAAAATTGTTTATTTTAATGAAATCAAATTTATCAATCATTCCTTTTGTATAGTGTTTGAGGAACCTTCCCTCGAATATCATGAAGATATTTTTCTAGCTTCTCTTCTAGAAATTGTGTTTTACCTTTTATGTTTAGATCTATAATCCACCTGGCAGTGATATTTTTGTGATTCTGTGTGATAGGGACCCTAACATAAGAAAGCTAACTCAAGACTAGAGAGGGAAGGAGACATAAAATAAGGCAGGAATGCACTCTCTGAGACAAGAGACCCACATAAAGATTGGCCAGGGAATTCTGAAGGCAGACATTTCTAGTAACACTTGTAATTTCCTTCCATTAGACCTGAACGTCCATACAAGTATCATTATAAATTAAATTCTGGTCACAACTGTATTAGAGCACTTAAGAGGAGGCTCTGTCCCATGCTTTGGTGGAATATCAGACAGAATCTTGATGTCAGCAGAGCCTAAAAGAAGGCAACAGTTTTGAACTGCAGAGAGCACTTGAGCCAGTAACAATGCCCCATTCTCAGTTCATTCAGGTAGTTTTCAGAGTCTGTAAGCACCTCACTTCTTGTTAAGTCCAGATCCCCAAACTCCTGAAGGCTAGAAGGTAGGAGAAATACCTCACTGAGGCCTCACTTTCCATCATAGGGTATGTTTTTTTATGATAATGATTGATAGCAAACGCTTTTCTACAAGATCAAGGACTCAATAATGACAGTCATATTAGAACACATTGGCACAGTATGCATATATTTCTCAGTCTGGTCTAGTTGCCCTTTTGCTCAGATTTCACCAATGTGAGATAATTAACAGGCCCACATATCTTTCATTAAAGCTATAACCAAAACCAGACTATAGGCGCTAGGAGTAAGAGAAAATACCCTTCTTTCACAAGAGCTCCTGTGAATGAAATTGTATTTGTTAACCAACAACAAAGCTAAGATGAAACCCACAGCCAATATAATACTCAGTGGAGTAGTTCCCATTGTAGCTCAACGGAAACAAATCTGACTAGCATCCATGAGGATGCAGGTTTGATCCCTGGCCTCACCCAGTGTGTTAAGGATCTGGTGTTGCTGTGAGCTATGGTATAGATTGCAGACATGGCTCAGATCTGGCGTTGCTATGGCTGTGGTCTACATCAGCGGCTACAGCTCCGATTTGACCCTTAGCCTGGGAATGTACATATGCTGTGGGTGCAGCCCTAAAAAGACAAAAAAAAAAAAAAAAAAAAAATTACTCAACGGAGAAAAGCTGAAAGCCTTCCTACTAAAATCTGGGACAAGATAAGGATGCCCACTCTCACCACTTTTATTCAATATAATATTGGAAGTCTTAGCCACAGCAATCAGACAAACAAAGGAAATAAAAGATATCCAAATTGGAAGAGAAGAGGTAAAATTGTCACTCTATGTAGATGACATGATACTATATATAGATAACCCTAAGGACTCCACACAAAAACTATTCGAACTGATAGATGAATTCAGCAAAGTAACAGGATACAAGATTAACATTCAGAAATAGGTTGCATTTCTGTACACTAATAATGAAATAATAGAAAAGGAATATAAAAAGCAACACCTTTTAAAATCGCACCACCAAAAATTAAATACCTAGGAATAAACCTGACCAAGGAGGTGAAAGGCTTATATGATGAGAACTACAAAACCTTAATCAAGGAAATTAGAATTCAAAGAAATGGAAAGATATCCCATGCTCCTGGATTGGAAGAATTAATATAATTAAAATCACCATACTACCCAAAGCAATCTATAGATTTGTGCAATCCCTATCAAATTACCCATGACATTTTCCACAGAAGTAGAACAAACAATCTAAAAATTTATATGGAACCATGAAAGACCCAGAATTGCCAGAGCAATCCTGAGGGAAAAAACAAACAAAGAAACAAAACAAGCAGGAGGCATAACTCTCCCAGACTTGAGAGAATATTACAAAACTACAGTAATCAAGACAGTGTGGTACTGGTACAAAAATAGACATACAGACCAATGGAACAGAATAGAGAGCCCAGAAATAAACCCAGATATCTATGGTCAATTAATCTTTGACAAAGGAGGCAAGAATATAAAATGGGAAAAAGATGGTCTCTTCAACAAGTGGTTCTGGGAAAAATGGACAACCTGCATGTAAATCAGTGAAACTAGAACACACGCTCATACCTTGCACAAAAATAAAATGACTTAAAGACTTAAACATAAGATACCATATAACCCCTAGAAGAGAACATAGCCAAAACATTCTCTGACATCAACCATACAAATATTTTCTTTGGTCAGCCTCCCAAGGCAATAGAAATAAAAACAAAAATAAACCAATGGTACCTAATCAAACTTACAAGCTTTTGCATAGCAAAGAAAACCATAAAAAAGTGAAAAGACAACCTCCAGAATGGGAGAAAATAGTTGCAAATGGTGCAACCAACAATGGCTTAATCTCCAATATATATAAGCAACTCATACAACCCAATTGAAAAATTGGCAGAAGACCTAAATAGACATTTCTCTAAAGAAGACATAGAGATGGCCAACAGGCACATGAAAAAAATGCTCAACATCACTAATTATTAGACAAATGCAAACCAAAACTACAATGAGGTACCAGAATGGCTATTATTAATAAGACTACAAATAATAAATGCTGGAGAGGGTGCGGAGAAAAGGGAACTCTCCCACACTGTTGATGTGAAAGTAAATTGGTACAACCACTGTGGAAAACAGTATGGTTGTTCTTCAGAAAACCAAATACAGAACTATCAGCAAGCTCCTACTCCTGGTCATTTATCCAAACAGAACTTTCATTGAAAAAGATATGTGCACCCCTCTGTTCACTGCAGCACTATTCACAATAGCCAAGACATGGAAACAACCTAAATGTCCACTGACGGATGAATGGATTAAAAAGATGTGGTACATATACACAGTGGAATAAAAAAGAACAAAATAATGCCATTTGTAGCAACATGGATGCAACTAGAGATTCTCATACTTCATAAGTGAAGTGAGTCAGACAAATACCATATGATGTCACTTAAATGTGGAATCTAAAATATGGCACAGATGAACCTATCTACTGAACTGAAACAGACTCACAGACATGGAGAACAGATTTGTGGTTGCCAACTGGGTAGGGGAGGGAGAGGGATGGACAGGGAGTTCGGGGTTAGTAGATGCAAACTATTACATTTAGAATGGATAAGCAATGGGGTCCTGCTGTATAGCTCAGGGAACAATATCCAATCACGTGTGATAGAATATGATGGAAGAGAATATGAGAAAAAGAGTCACTTTGCTGTACAGCATAAATTGACAGCCTTGTAAATCGACCAGAATAATAAAAATTTTTAATTTAATAAAAACAAACTTTAATGACCAAAATGTGCTTTTTTTTAGGATCAAAAATACATACAACAGCCTCAGTTATTAGGCCTTGTTTTGGGGGTTTTTGGTTTGTTTGTTTTTTTTTTGTTGTTGCACCTGCAGCATGGGGAAGGTCCTGGGCCAGGGATCAAACCCGTACCAGAGTTGTGACCTGCATCACAACTTTGGCAACGCTGGATCCTTAACCAGCGCCTCACAGGAAACTCCTGATTAAATAGAAACAAGCACTTTAAGTCAAGTTAAGTTAACCTCATTTTAGAATCTAGCTAAAAAGATAATCCATATTACCTACATGTGTTCTATATAAATAGAACACAAAAAATTAGAAGATTGTGCTATGCAGCCTTCTGTGCTTTATCTTCTGAGTTCCTCTTAAGCTTTAGGGCAAAGAAGAAAATCATGTATCACAAAACTGAAATTCAAATGCATTTTCTCAGAAAGGGAATGTTTTGCACTAAAGAAGCAAAACAGTCCAGAGAGTAGTTCTTACTAAATCTTACCCAGAAATTTACATTACCAAGTAAACACTTATCTTCTTTGTATGAAACATCTGAACTTAGGGTGGTGGTCTTGGTTTTCAGTAGACTTTAGATAGCACCTAGGTATGTATTTACTCTATCAATAGATTTAAAAAAGAAAAGAAAAGAAAAAGGTCCGCCACAGTGACCTATCCAGCAAAGAAGGAACAGTCAGCCCTAACTTGGTCTCCAAGTTTCCAACTCTCCACAGAAATTACAGTTCTGCCACTTCCTTCCTCTTCATCCAGGTTTCAAAGATTATAGGCTGAGTTTCAGATTTCAGTCTGGCACCCTGTTACACACATTTAAAAAAGCACATTAGAAAAATAAGGGAATAGGGTAGTAATCCAAGAAGACTTTTATTTTCTTCTTTTTTAGTTTTCTATGTTTTCTACAGTGAGCATGTGTTAGTTTTATAATCAGAAAAAAACTGTTTTTACTAAGGATTTAGGTTCTTATGATCAAATTAATTGATATATGAGTTTTTTTAAGCAAATTGTATTTTCTTGTCACGGATAATGCTTCTAGTAGCTCTGAGTTAAGTATAATTTCTCATTTACAAAGAGCAAGTGTCCTTAACAGAATCATAAATAAAAATATTTTATCCATATTGTTCAGCATGGGAACCCTAACTTTAATAAGTTCCTCAGGATGAATTGGGAACTTGGGGTTAATAGATGCAGACTGTTGCCTTTGGAGTGGATAAGCAATGAGATCCTGCTGTGTAGCACTGGGAGTTGTATCTAGTCACTTATGTTGGAGCATGATAATGTGAGAAAAAAGAATCTATACATGTATGTGTGACTGGGTCACCATGCTGTACAGTAGAAAATTGACAGAACACTGTAAACCAGCTATAATGGAAAAAAATCATTGTATATAATAATAAATAAATAAAAATAAATTCATTTTATAATGTGATAGTCTGTAGTTACCTCTAGTGTGCCATAGAAAAAATGAAAAAGGAAAAGAAAACAAGCAATAGGGTCAAATAGCTCTGGTTTAATTCCTGGTTGTGTACCCTAAGCAAATCTTAGTTTTGTGCAGTAAAATTAAATGGACATCATAATGAGCATTATAAAAATACTTTCCCCCACAGTTTGTGGGAATTAAAAAAAAAAAAACCTGTCAAACCATATTGTTAACTGGAAAGTTGTAGAGAAAGGTTTTTTTTTTTTAATTTTGAAGTGCACAGGACCTCAAGAAACTCCATGAACAATGCCATGGGAATGCCAAAGTTATTCTTAGAAGCGGTATCACTCTGTGCTTTTTTAAATCTCTAGATTATTTTATGTTGATTGGGTTTGCTCCCTTTTTAAAAAATAAAAATAACAGGACGTGATAAGGAGATCAAATACTTCATGTGTACTATGAAGGAATATTTGATGTCTAACTGCAGCCGAGTCCTGATGTATGAAGGATTACCGGGATATGGAAAAAGCCAGATACTTGTGGAAATTGAGTACCTGGCCCAAGGTGAGAACCACAGGTGAGTGTCTTGCAATGACCATTTTTTGTGTGTGTGAGTCCAGGGAATCTTGACATCCTGAAAAGTTTCATTATTTTAATTGCTCCTCTCATTTTTTTAAATTGCCTTATATAAACTATCCATAATCTCTTTTTTCTTTTAAAAAAATTGTATTATAGTTGATTTATAATGTTCTGTCAGTATCTGCTGTACAGCAAAGTAACCCATTTATCATATAAATACATTGTTTTTCTCACATTATCTTCCATCATGTTCCATTACAAGTGATTGGATACAGTTCCCTGTGCTATACAGCAGGACCTCATTGCTTTTCCACTCCAAATGCAATAGTTTGCATCTACCAACCCCAAACTCCCAGTCCATCTCACTCCCTCCCCCTTCCTTTTGGCAACCACAACTCTGTTTTCCATGTCCTTGAGTTTGTTTCTTTTCTGTAGATAGGTTCATTTGTGACATTTTATTAGATTCCAGATATAAGTGATATCATATGATGTTTGTCTTTCTCTCTCTCTCTCTCTCTCTTTTTTTTTTTTTTTGGTCTTTTTAGGACTGCTTCTAAGGCATATGGAGGTTCCCAGGCTAGGGGTAGAATCAGAGCTGTAGCCTCTGGCCTAGGTCATAGCCACAGCAAAGTCAGATCCGAGTCACATCTGCGGCCTACAACATAGCTCAAGGTGACACTGGATCCTTAAACCCACTGAGCAAGGCCAGGGATCGAATCTGCATCCTCATGGATAATAGTCAGATTCATTTCCACTGGGCCATGATGAGAACTCCTGTCTTTCTCTTTCTGATTATTTCACTTAGTATGAGGATTTCTAGTTCCATCCATGTTGCTGAAAATGACATTATTTCACTCCTTTTTTATGGCTGAGTAGTATCATAATCTCTCAGTTGTTATTAGGTGTTATGCCTCTTGTGCTAAATAAATAATTAATGATAAACATATTGAACTGAGAAAATGAGGAACTAGGCTGACCCCTTGAGATCCTGATTTAATACCAAGAGGGGCTTAGATATCGATATTTTAAAGTTTCCTAATGTACAGACAGTTTGAGAACACCTAATATAGTTGTTGAGAACAAGGCTAGATTGGGTTTGCAGACTGAACATGTAAGTTTATCCATATTGCCAACAGGGAATCACTAGTTCAGATCATTTAGCCCTGACAGTGTGGTTAGAGAATGAAAGGCCTCCAGATTTTCCTTTGAAGGCAGAACTAGTGTACTTATGTTATGCTGTTGACCTCTCTTCATATACGGAATATCATGAGGGCTGTCATTGGGACAGCCTATCTCATGGAGGTGGACAGTATAGTATTCAGTACAGTAATGATGACCAAGACAATGGTAGTGATGTCTCACATCCGTACACCATCTAACGTTAAGGCTTTAAGGGGAAATTTCTTATGAATTTAATATCCTTTTTAGCTGTGTTTCTACTCTTTTTTAATGTCAGGGCTGAGAAAGCCTAGTTTTTAATTATCTTTATTTACTGATTTATTTATTTAGTCTTTTTTTTTGTCTTTTTCTAGGGCCATACCCGTGGCATATGGAGGTTCCCAGGCTAGGGATCTAATCAGAGCTGTAGCCGCCAGCCTACACCACAGCCACAGTAACGCCAGATCCGAGCCACTTCTGCAACCTACACCACAGCTCATGGCAATGCTGGATCCTTAACCCACTGAGCAAGGCCAGGGATTGAATCCACAACCTTATGGTTCCTAGTCGGATTCATTAACCACTGAGCCACAACAGGAATTCCAGTTTTTAATTATCTTTAATGTGGCTGAGGGGATAATTCAAATAACCAGAAGACGTTCATTTATTCATTTATTTCATCACTTTAAAAAAGTTTTATTGCATAATAGAAGATAATATGAGAAAAAGAATGTATATACATATATGTATAACTGCTCACTTTGATGTACAGTAGAAATTGACAGAACATTGTAAATTAACTATAATTTTTTAAATTGAAACAAAATAAAAAAGTTTTATAGGAGAGTACTTGATTTAGTGTTGATTTAGTTTCAGGTGTACAGCAAAGTGATTTAGTTATAAATATGTACATGTATCCATTCTTTTTCAGATTCTTTTCCCATATAGGTTATTAGAGAATATTAAGTAGCATTCCCTGTGCTATACAGTAGGTCCTTATTGGTTTACTACTATGTAGATAGTAGTGTGTATGTGTTAATCCCAAACTCCTAATTTATCCCTCCTTTCATGTTCCGTCACTTACTGAGTACCTGCTGTGTTCCAGGAAGTAAGTGCTGTATTAGTTTGCTAGAGCTACCGTAACAAAGTAGCACAAACTAGGTGGCTTAACCAACAGAAGTATACTGTCTCCATTTACAAAAGGGTAGAAGTCCAAGATCCAAGTGTCGCCAAGTTGGTTCCTTCTGAAAGCTAAGAGGGATGGTCTGTTCTGTGCCTCTTTTCTAGCTTCTAGTGGCTTGCTGGCAATCATGGGTGCTCATTGGCTTGCAGAAGCATCACCCCAATCTCTGCCTCCATCTTCACATGATGTTCTCCGTGTATGTTCCTGGGCCCACATTTCTCCTCCTTATAAAGATACAGTCATAGTGGATTAGGGGCCCACCTTATTCCAGTATGACCTCATCTTTTTTTTTTTTTTTGTCTTTTTGCCATTTCTTGGGCCGCTCCCACAGCATATGGAGGTTCCCAGGCTAGGGGTCAAATTGGAGCTGTAGCTGCCGGCCTACGCCAGAGCCACAGCAACGTGGGACCTGAGCCGCGTCTGTAACCTACACCACAGCTCACGGCAACGCCGGATCGTTAACCCACTGAGCAAGGGCAGGGACCGAACCCGCAACCTCATGGTTCCTAGTCGGATTCGTTAACCACTGCATCCACGACAGGAACTCCTGACCTCATCTTAACTTGCCTACTACATCTGCAGCGACCCTATTCCCAAATAAGGTACTGAGTGCTAAGACCAGCAAGTGAATTTGCAGGAGGTGGGCATAAATCAATCTATAACAAGTTCCAAAGTCTTGAAGATAATAAGATTTGATCCTTGCCCTAAGGAGCTCTCACAAAAGAACAGGAGAGAGAGCAAGAACAGTGGAAATGGACTGTGGTAAGGACAATGATAGAAGCATCCCAAAGAGTATTGTAAAAGCTAAGAGAAAGAGAAGTATGTAACCCAACCTGGGGAGGTCAGAGAAGATTTCCAGGAGACTACTCCTGAGCTGAGATTTATAAATGAACAGGAAACAAGGAGTGAGGAGGGACTGTGAGAAGTGGTAACACTCCAGGCTGACCTAAGCAAAGGCATGGAGGGAACAAAGAGCTGGGTGTGCAGGGAACTCTCACTGGTTTGTTGGTAGAGGGTACATTGCTGGGCAGAGAGTGGCAAGAAATGGCAATGAGGCCTTGGAAAGCCTTATATATCATATAAAGGAGTCTAGACTTAATCCTGTAGGCAGTGGGAACCACCGAAAAATGTTAAAATAGAAGAGAAGATTTGCAACTATCTGGACACCTCAGGCTTGTGTAAAAATTATGTATTCAGAGTCATGGCTCTGGGCAGGGGTAATAGTATGTGGTGATAGTAGTATAGGTGAGAGCATGGGGGCCTGAACCAAGGCAGTGGTGGTAGGACTGAAAAAAAGGGGACAGCTAGGTTAAATTTTCAGCACTCAGGAACACAGTAGAGTAAGGGACTGTATCCAAAGCACAAGTAAAAAGCAGCTTCTAGATAACTTGGGAAATCTGTCATTACAGTTGAATATATGAAGAGTCAGAGCTTTCCTTCAACCTTTACTGTTTTCAAAAAATATATTTAAAAACTCTCTCTGATTCCTGGCTTTCTTATAAACAGGACTATTGCTATTGCATTGACTAAGATCAGCTTCCATCAAAATTTTTATACCATCCAGATACTCATGGCTAATGTACTAGGTCTGGATACTTGCAAACATTATAAAGAACGACAGACCAACCTTCAAAATAAAGTCAAGTCACTGTTGGATGAAAAGTTCCATTGTCTTCTTAATGACATTTTCCATGTGCAGGTAACTAGCACATTAGACTTTTTCAAGAAATAGTGATGGGTCAGGCACGGCCACTCCTCCCTGATGCTTTATAGCTTTGCATCTTTGGGGCCTTTATTATCTTTTGCTTTTCTCATCTGGAGCATCCGCATGGTAAGGAAATGGCTCCCAGTCATCCTTGAATGAGCACCCCCTTTCCTAGGATATATTGGAGATATCCAGAAATTCATACTCAAGAAAACCCAAATAGCCATCTGCTGATTTCATTTTTTTTTTTTTTTTTTTTTTGTCGTTGTTGTTGTTGCTATTTCTTGGGCTGCTCCCTCGGCATATGGAGGTTCCCAGGCCAGGGGTCGAAACGGAGCTGTAGCCACCGGCCTACGCCAGAGCCACAGCAACGCGGGATCCGAGCCGCGTCTGCAACCTACACCACAGCTCACGGCAACGCCGGATCGTTAACCCACTGAGCAAGGGCAGGGATCGAACCCGCAACCTCATGGTTCCTAGTCGGATTCGCTAACCACTGCGCCACAACGGGAACTCCCTGATTTCATTTTTGTTCCCACCTTCGCATCATAGCTGACCTGTACTAGCTGGCCCAGGGCACAGAGTCACTCCGATGGGGACTGCCAATGCAAAGACAAGAGTGTGACCTGTTCTTTCCTGTATCTAATAGATTCAATGACACAGAGTATTAGAGCTGAAAGGAATGTTATGCATTATCTAACACATGAGGATTTTAAGGCACAGAACAGGAAAGTGATTTGCCCAGAGTCATACAACTAGTAGTTCCCTTTGTTATTTTCCAGTACTTAGTATTCTCATAATTCTTTATACAGTTTCCTATTTCACGGGAGGTTTCCAAGATGAGCACCACGAGAAAGCAAAAGCACTTGGAAACATTGTTTATGAAGATCTTGGAGCAAGTAAGAGCATCTTTGGGTCAAGTAACGGGGAGGGAAAAACTGGGCATCTTTCCACAAAGCGGTTGACCCCAAGGATTCAGACTCCAATGGGCAAGAAGCTCTAAAATATGTGAAAGCTTTAACCTAAAGTGTTTCATTTTCCTCCATCCTTCTAAACCTCTAGCTAAGAGTCTGTCCAGAATTTAGCTGTACTTGGAAAGAGTCCTTTAACATTATTCCTAGGAGTTGACCCTCTCCTTAAAACCATTCCCTTTTTTTTCTCCCTCTATATGAAATGCATTCTACCAAACTGGCTATATATGTGGGCTCTGCAGTCAGACTACCAAGGTTTGAACCCTTAGGCCTATCACTTGCTCCCTTGGTAACCTTGATCAAGTGACTCAACCTGCCAAAGCTTTTGTTTTATATCCTATAAAATGAGGACATAATGGAACCTAGCTTACAGAGTTCTAAGGTTTGTTTATTTATTTATTTAGTCTTTTTGCCTTTTTCTTGAGCTGCTCCCGCAGCATATGGAGGTTCCCAGGCTAGGGGTCTAATTGGAGCTGTAGCCGCCGGCCTACACCAGAGCCACAGCAACGCTGGATCCCGAGCCACATCTGCGACCCACACCACAGCTCACGGCAACGCCAGATCCTTAACCCACTGAGCAAGGCCAGGGATCAAATCCGCAACCTCATGGTTCCTAGTCAGATTTGTTAACCAATGTGCCATGACAGGAACTCCCAGGGTTCTAAGGTTTAAAATGACTAGATGATGTGTAAAAAAAAGTTAGAATAATGCCTCTTTCATCAGAAACAACCAATGTTATCTCTTTGTCTCTGTGTAACCCCATGACTGTCTTTTAAATATTGGTGATCACCAAATTTATATTCCGTTCTCCAACTCTTTTATAAGCACCAGAACCATATTTCCAAGGACCATCTGTATATTCCACTGGGATACGTGGCTCATACTCAGTTCAGTACCTAAATTCATTTTTTTTCCTATTCCAGTGCCCTATCTTCCTCATTCTGACCCTTGATTTAGTTAATAGCAAATTCATTCACCCATCATTCATTCATGCATCTTTGCTCCCTTCCTTACCAATTGCTACATCTGCTACATTTACTCAGCTGCTGTTATGTCTACCTCTGTTCCCCACTGTAGTTTAGGCTCTTTCCCTTACTGGAATATTTCCATAGCTTTTCAACTAATCTCTGTGCCTCATACCTTTCATCTCTAATTCATCTTCCACATTACTGCCAGAATATATGAAAGTTGCTCCAAGTCATGCTTTATACTATCCAGATAATTAATGCTAATGAGATAAAAGCCAAATGACCTTTTTTGGCCACACCATGGCATGTGGAAGTTCCTGGGCCAGGGATCAAACCCACACCACAGCAAAGACCAAAGCCATTGCAACAGCAACGCTGGATCCTTAACCCACTGTGCCACAAGAGAACTCAAAGGCTTTTTTTTTTTTTTCTTTTTTTGCTATTTCTTGGGCCACTCCCACGGCATATGGAGGTTCCCAGGCTAGGGGTCTAATCGGAGCCATAGCCACCAGCCTACGCCAGAGCCACAGCAACTCGGGATCTGAGCTGCGTCTGCAACCTACACCACAGCTCACGGCAACACCGGATCGTTAACCCACTTAGCAAGGGCAGGGACCGAACCTGCAACCTCATGGTTCCTAGTCGGATTTGTTAACCACTGCGCCACGAGGGGAACTCCCTTTTTTTTTTTTAACCTAGAAAAATGCTGCTCATCCTTCAGTGTCACCTCTTTGGTGAGAGCTCCTCCAAAATCACAATGCATGACTAACTCCTCTTCCATTGCGCTTCTGTAACACTTTGAGCATATTTCTTATATTTATCATACTGTATTGCAGTTTGTTATGTATATGTGTGTCTCTCTCCCTCAGAAGATTGTGAGCTTCTTAAGGAGAGGGAGCCTCTTACTCATTTTTTTTTTATTTTCCCACTGTACAGCAAGGGGGTCAGGTTATCCTTACATGTATACATTACAATTACATTTTTCCCCCAGCCTTTCTTCTGTTGCAACATGACTCTTACTCATTTTTGCATCACTATTGACCTGCAGAGTGTCTGGCACATAATAAACAATTCAAGTTTGTGACATTGTACTCTTCTCTACTGCAGGCAAATAAGCAAGGCTATATCAGCAGTTTCTAAATGTCAGGCTTTGAACTATTTCCAACACAAGTATCCAGGAAGCTTCTTAAAATATATGTATTTATTGTTCTACCCCAAATTTATAAGGGAGTTAGTTCTCTTGTGCCGCAGCAGGTTAAGGATCCACTGATTTATTTGGTCCCTGACCTGGAAACTTCCACATGCAAGGTGTGGCCAGAAAAAAAAAGAGAGGGCGTGCTTTGGGCCTAGAAATCTGTTTAGGTGTTTGTTTTTGTTTTGAAACCTCACAGTTGGTTCCAATCCACAATATAGTTGGAAGCCATGACCAAAGTTGTGCTTAGACTCAGTGCTGTGACCACAATCTTTGGGGTCATTTACTATCAATTTTTTATTTATTTACTTATTGGCCATAGCATGCTGTGGCTTGATGTGGGATCTCAATTCCCAGACCAGGAATTGAACCCAGGCTGCAGTGGTGAAAGTGCTGAGTCCTAACCATTAGACCACCAGGGAACTCCTTAGATCATTTAACTATCTGTATGACCTTCAGCAAATGACTTAACCTCTCTGTGCCTAAATTTTCTCAGTAAATAGGTTCAATATACCACCTCCTGTCAATGTTATGAAGGTTAAATGAGTTAATTTATGAAAGTGCATCACACAGTGCTGGAAACATAGTAGATTCAGCGTACGTGATGGCTTTTATTCACATCAGAGAGGACTCGATTCAGTCTCTTCATTTTAAATGTGAAGGAGTTGGGGCCAATGATGTACCATTGAATTCATGTGGGTTTTTTTGTACTTGCTTTATTCTTCTCAGTTCACAAATAATTCACTGATAAGGCCATCCTACAACTAAAACTCACATTTACATCTGCCCCATAGTTTTTGTTGTTGTTGTTGTTTATGGCTACACTTATGTCATATGGAAGTTCTTGGACTAGGGGTCAAATCTGAGCAGCAGCTGCAGACCTATACCACAGCCACAGCAATGCCAGTTCCAAGCCATATGTGCAACCTACAACACAGCTTTCAGCAATGCCAGATCCTTAACCCGCTGACTGAAGCCACGGATTGAACCTGCATCTACGCATGTGGACACTATGTTGGCTCATATGTTATGTGAGCCACAACAGAAACTGCTTTTTTTTTTTTTTTTTTGGTTTTTGGTTTTTCTGACCATACCTGCAGCATGCAGAAATTCTGGGGCAGGGATCAAACCTGCTCAACAGCAGGAACCCAAACCACAGCAGTGACAATGCTGGATCCCAACCTGCTGAACCACCAGGGAACTCCTGCCCCATGGTTTTAAAGATATTAGTCAAATACAAAGCAAAACAATAGGATGCTAAACCTATTCATTAAAATGTTCTCAGGGTCAGTGAAGAGCAAGTGATCTGATGACAGAATAGGGCTATACGAGGAGACATTGAAGTTCCCTTGTGGTGGAGTGGGTTAAGGATCCAGCATTGATGCTTCAGTGACTTGGGTCACTGCTGTGGCATAAGTTCAGTCCCTGGCCCAGGAACTTCCACATGCCATAGGCACAGCCAGAAAATAAAATTTAAAAAAATAAAAAAATAAAAGGAGACTTATTATGTGTATGTGATAAGACAGGCTATAATATTTTATAATGATCATCTTTTGGAATCTGAAATTTGAAAGTAGCCTTTGTTGCTTTGGTTATAAAAACATTTAGAGGGAAAGAATGGGTTAACCTAATCTCTTCTCGAAGGGAACCAAAAGAAGCCAAGAACAACCTGGAGCCGTACTAGTGGGGAAGGTTTTCTCCATTTAGACATCTCACACGATGGAAATATCAGGCCCACTATGCAGGGGCTTACCCAAAAATAAAGCTCTATATTTTGTCTAATACTATATCCCCAGCACTTAGTACAGCACATGACCCTAACAGATGCACAATAAATGCTTAATGAATAAATAAATTATTCAGAATAGTTAGAGAAAGTCCACACAAGAAAGGGAACACATGATCTGTTTAAGTGTAACATATGCCACGGTTCAAGCTAGAACAGTATAACTGGCCAGCAGGGCAAGGCCAGGTCAGTTTCTCTCAGTGCTCTGTATCCAGCACCTAGCCCAGTGGGTGCTTGGTAAGTATGCGTTCAATATATGTTGGTTGACTAAGTGTCAAGTAGCTATTTCCAGAAGACCTTCATTTTGTGACTAGATTAGAATGATTTGTAGTAAACCTCAGTTGTTTTTATGTAATTAGTGTTTTAACTTGGCTACAACCTCATTTATACATTTGCACTTTTTTTAATAAACTGTTTTTTTTTTTTCTTTCTTTCTTCTTTTTTAATGACCGCACCTGTGACATATGGAATTTCCCAGGCCAGGGATTGAATTTGAGCCACAGCTGTGGCAATGCCAGATCTTTAACCCACTATACCAGGCCAGGGATAGAACCTGCACCTCCACAGCCACCTGAGCCGCTTCAGTCAGATTCTTAACCCACTGTGCCATAGTAGGAGTTCCAATTGCATTATCTTTCCAGAAAGATTTGACCATGTCTATTCCAGCCAGTTCTGTCCCAGTTTCCACAGATTCAGGTTAGCAGAATCTAAATTAACACAGTTATTGAAAAGAAAAGATTTAACTTAGCTCCACCAAATGTAGTGGATACACCTGCATACCCATACACATGTATAAAAACCCAGAGTCCTACAGCATTTCTCTTTCTGTTTCTCTACCTTGTCCAGACAGTGAAAGAGGAAAGGATTATTTTCATCATCGATGAAGGCCAGTTTATTGATTCCGCCTCCTGGACCTTTATGGAGAAACTTATCCGGTCTGTTCCCATCTTCATCATCATGTCCCTGTCTCCCTTCATGCCCTGTGCAGCTGCCAGCGCCATAATGAAGAACAGGAACACCACCTACATCACCCTTGGAGCCATGCAGCCTAAGGACATCCGCAACAAGGTCTGCCTAGACCTCAGTGTCACAGGGATCCCCAAAGAACTGGATATGTGAGTAACCTATTTCTATCCAGAGGCCTTGACATCTGCATTCATTCCCCAGGTCCAGACTTTCATCAGATTCCTTAAGATGTATCTGAAAGTGCCCATTTCCGTATTGTTGGTCCCACATTTCAAAGGGCCCAGTTGGTAGGATGAGCACAGTTGGCAGGATGCACGCTGTTCACCTTTTCCTTATTATGGCCCCTGTTACACCAGCTCTAACTTTGCTTAGTGACCTCAATTTTATTTCTCTTTCATCATGCTGGGTATGGTTACAGACACTAACCCATGGTGACAAAGGGCACCATTGTGGGCAAGTGACATGAGAGGCAAACTGGTAAACATTAGAGACCACAACCCATAGCTGCGCAAACTCTTGGTCAGCTGGCAGTAATGTGGTCTGGTACTGGCGTTCTCTGTCATGGTAGATGTTGAGGTCATTGCTTTCTGAGCTTACCAGTGACTCCTCTCCTTGGGTCTTGACAGCAGTTCCCTTAACACAGACAATGACTCTTCCTTAGCTGGATGTTTACAACCCACCTTGGTATCTGTATCTGTTCTTTCTAATAAGGTTGCCATTCTTCTGGAAGGGAGGTGACTTGGACAAAGTCTCATTTAAGTAGTTCCTGTCGTGGTGCAGCAGGAATGAATCTGATTAGGGACCACGAGGTTGTGGGTTTGATCCCTGGCATTGATCAGTGGGTTAAAGATCCGGCATTGCCTTGAGCTATGGTGTAGGTCGAAGAAGCGGCTCAGATCTGGTGTTGCTGTGGCTGTGGCATAGGCCTGCAGCTGTAGCTCCGATTGGACCCCTAGCCTGGGAACCTCCACATGCCATGGGTGCGGACCTAAAAAATAAATAAATAAATAAATAAATAAAATAACTCCATGGTGGAGAGAAGTTGGGGGGTGGGGGGATGCGCTGCGGGTGTAGGATGGAAATACTATAAAACTGGATTGTGACGATCAATGTACAACTATAAATGTAGTAAGTTCATTGAGTAATAAAAATTTACAACTATAAATGTAGTAAGTTCATTGAGTAATAAAAATTTTTTTTAAAATAAAAAAATAAAATTAACTCCATGGAAGTTCCCTTGTGGTGCAGTGGGTTAAAGATCTGGCGTTGCTGCAACTGTGGTACAGGTTTTAGCTATAGCACAGGTTCAATCCCTGGCCTAGGAACTTCCACATGCCACATGCCAGGAACTTCCAGGTGCTGCCAAAAAAAAAAAAAAAAGGCTAAAACAGAGACTTTTAAAAAAAATAAAAAATAAAATAACTCCAGGTAAAAATTTGGCATGCTCTCTCCCTTTGTCTCTATGTCTGCCTCTCTCTCTTCTCTCTGTATTTTATGTGTATATCATATATATAATAAATGTATATATTTGTTTTATATATATATATATGTATGTATATATATACACATTTATGCATACACAAACACACAGAAACATCTTTTAATCTAGCCTTCCCAATTCTAGGAATCTATCTTAAAGATATAGTCAAAAATATGAAGTGACAGGAGTTCCCGTCGTGGCACAGTTGGTTAACGAATCCGACCAGGAACCATAAGGTTGCGGCTTTGAAACCTGGCCTTGCTCAGTGGGTTAAGGATCTGGCGTTGCTGTGAGCTGTGGTGTAGGTTACAGACGCGGCTCGGATCCCGCATTGCTGTTGCTCTGGCGTTGGCCAGTGGCTACAGCTCCAACTGAACCTCTATCCTGGGAACCTCCATATGCCGCAGGAAGCGGCCCTAGAAAAGGCAAAAAAGACCAAAAAAAAAAAAATATATATATATATAAAGTGACATATGGGCAGTTTTTATTGAGGCATTATTTGTACTAGCGAAGGACTGAAATTAATCCAAATGTCTGTCTCTAAGGGGATAGTTAGAATAAAGTAGGATGCATCCACATGATGGAGCCCTGCATAGCTATGCAGAGAAATAGAAAGATCTACTGATGTGGATGGATGACCAGGATGCATTGCTGAGTGAAAAAACAAGGAGCAGCTTAGTGTATGGTTTATATATGTGCTGTCTTTTATCTAAGGAAGGAGGTGAAATACATGTGTACGTTTCTATAGTTTTTAAAAGAAACATTAAAAAGATAAACTAGTTATGCACAGTTACTTATCAGGTGAAAAAGTGAAGCAATACTGAAGATGTACCTTATTATATTAGTTTTGACTTTGGAAAGATTTACATGTTCATGTAATTTTAAAAATGAAAGAAAAAGAAAAAAAAAAACAACAATCCCTCAAAATGGAAAACAAACAAATGGAGAAAGAGAAGTGATTATTTTCAAGTGATCGAGAAGATTCAAATGTTTTTCCTTCCTTAAAGATGGTTCTTTGACATAATTAGGTTGCCCTATTTCCACTACAGTTACCTGGCAGAGGGAAGCTGTGGGATTCCACTTTACTGTGAAGAATTGCTTAAAAACCTGGACCATCACAGGGTACTCGTTTTCCAAACAATGGAGTCTGAGGAAAAGACAAATGTGACCTGGAATAACCTGTTCAGTAAGTCTCATAATGATGGTTCTTTCTCCCTCTGCCCTGTGAAGAGGGTGGCTGCTTCCAGTAAGGGTCAGAGGGTTGCGGGGGGGTGGGGAGGGAGAGGAGTGGGGAACACTGGACTGGATAGTGCAGATTTTAAGAAAACTTAACATTGCCTGGGACTCACTGGATTGAGAGAAAGAATGTAGACCTGTAATAAAAATGAAAGAACACTGGAGAGTCTTAAAGCCCAAGATCCAAACTGATAGATTTAGATGTTGTTATCTGGGGAAAAGGATAACTTGTTTCCAGAGGTAAAATGATTAGCTCAAAGTGAATTATCAATAAGGTTACCGTTGCTACAGAGAACTACAAAAGGATGAACTTTGAGACCGTAGTACAAACAGGCCGGTTGGCATGTTTACGCAAATAGTTTTAGTGAAGGGAGAAGTGTAGAGATTGGAAAATGGGATAAGGATGCAAGCTGGGAGGTAGAGGATCAAGGTTAATGTGAATGATATGAAAATGTCTGTGGTATACTAGTTGTTTAAAGAGATGGTAGTGATGAAAAGTAAAACTCATATGCAAGAAAAAGAAAGAGAGGGAGGAAGGGAGAAAGGACGGAAGGGAGGGAGGAAGGATGGAGGGAGGAAGGAAGAGAGAGAGGAAGGAAGGAAAAAAAAAACTATGTTTTGACACAAAGGAAACCATGGAGGTTTAAAAGATAGTATCTCTTTCATGAAAAGAGAGAACATAAAGATGTAATCAAAAGAAAAGTTTGACCTTTAGGAGTCCAGAATTCCAGTTCCACAGACGCCATTTAATAGCTAGTATTTGGGACTAGTTACAACCTTTATTGCCAGGTAACTGCTCTAAAATGGAGGTAAAGGAGCTCAACCCTTTCTTATTTATTTACTCAACAAACATCTACTGAGCACCTTCTCTTGTCTGACACTGCAGTAGGGGTTCTAGGAGCCTCTTACGGTTTAAATGAGGTGATCGAATATAATAATACTTTGCTGCCTCATTGTTTTTTTAATTAAACTTTTTGAGGTGATTATAAATTGACATGCAGTTGCAATAAGTACCATAGAGTCCGTGTACCCTTTACCTAGTTTTCCCCAGTAATGAATCAGCAAAACGACATATAATATCACAACCAGGATACTAATATATATATATATATATACACACACACACACACACATATATATATATATACATACACATATATATATATATATATTTTTTTTTGTCTTTTTGCCATTTCTTGGGCTGCTCCCGTAGCTTATGGAGGTTCCCAGGCTAGGGGTCGAATTGGAGCTGTAGCTGCTGGCCTACACCAGAGCCACAGCAACGCAGGATCCAAGCCGTGTCTTTGACCTACACCACAGCTCTCGGCAACACCGGATCCTCAACCCACTGAGCAAGGCCAGGGATCGAACCAGCAACGTTATGGTTCCCAGTCAGATTTGTTAACCACTGAGCCACGAAGGGAACTCCAGGATACTAATATTGATATAGTCAAAATACAGAACATTTCCATCACCTCGAGAACCCCTCATGTTGCCCTGTTATAGCCACCCCCACTTCTCTCCCACCTCTATTAGCTTTTTTAACCATTGGTAATCACTAATCTCCCGCAATAGTGCTCCAGCAGTCCACACACTGTGGCTTAGCCACACTGGTCTCTTTACAGTTCTCTAAATTGCAAAATGCTTTGTGGCTTCTGTGCTTTTGCATTGATCGTCCCTCAGTTTTCCAGTTGGATTATCCCTTCATTCTTTTTTTTTAGGGTCAACCCATGGCATATGGAGGTTCCCAGGCTAGGGGTCTAATCGGAGCTACAGCTGCCGCCCTAAGCCATAGCCACAGCAATACCAGATCTGAGCCGCATCTGCGACCTACAGCACAGCTCACAGCAACACCTGATCCTTAATTCACTGAGGGAGACCAGGGGTCAAACCCATAACTTCATGGTTCCTAGTCGGATTTGTTTCCTCTGTGTCACGAAGGGAAATCCCTCTCTTCATTCTTTATTTTTGTCTTTTTTTTTTTTTTTTTTTTGGTCTTTTGTCTTCTTAGGGCCGCACATGTGGCATATGGAGGTTTCCTGGCTAGGGGTCCCTTCGGAGCTGTTGTTGCCAGCCTATGCCAAAGCTGCAGCAATGGCAGATCCAAGTCACGTCTGCGACCTACACCACAGCATATGGCAACATGTATCCTTAACCCACTGAGCAAGGCCAGGGATAGAACCTGCAAGCTCGTGGTTCCTAGTCAGATTTGTTCTTGCTGTGCCACGACGGGAACTCCCCTCCCTTCATTCTTTGAGTTTCAATCCTCCTCAGTGAAGCCTTTCTGAATCCACCAAGATAATTCATTGTTCTTTGTTCTCTATTCCTCTTTGCTCTTTAGATCTTAAGTTACTTTTCCTGTATTATGATTAATTACCTAAATATCTGTTTCAATAAATTTTAAGATCCCTGAGGGATGAAAGCATGCACTGGCCACATTTATAGCCTTCACAGTTTATGGTGGATGAAAATTCTGTACTGTGTTGATATGAACTCTCCAACACTTACTGCCTGTACCTACTCATGTGGCATTTGTTTACTGTCTGGGAGTCTAGCTCTTTGGGTATGTATCTTTCTAGGAAGGCAGGAGTTTAGTTATATTCATTCTCATATTTCCACATCACCTATCACAGAGTCTTGCAACTCAATTGTTAATGTAGGACTGGAGGCACAAATAAGTAATGCATTTGGGATTACCAGGAGAAAAAGTATTAGGCAAGCTTACTATTCACATTTCACCATTTTTAGTATCTCTTTCTGACAATAACAAAATCTTAAGTTTAGTCTCCCACCGAATGTGTTTGCATCTGAGTGTGGGTATTTCAATGTGCATCCAAGTATAAGGTACCATATATTAGAAGATACATTCTGATGACCTTTGAGTCAAGTTTTTATAAAACTGCATGCATTATTGAAGATATCCAGTAGGAGGGAGGAGGAAAAACACTTTTTGAGTAAATTTCTATTTTCATATATCAGTTTTACTTAAAATACAGCATTTCAGAATATTTGAGGGGCCAACACACATCTCTGCCTAGTTTTTCAGGTGAGACACATCTGGAAGTTTATTGGAAAATCAAGATAATAATAGGACAGTGACTCTCAACTTTTCTTTGCTTTTATCTCCCTGTAGAGAATTTTGCCAAGCCAACAGAAGACTTAAAAATATTTACTTTAGGTTTTGAGGAAGGAAATGGAGAAGTCTGTAACCTCGCTAGTGGTGTCAGATTGAAAAACTTGTCACCACCAGCATCATTAAAAGGTAAAGAAAATTTGAACTAGTGTTCATTTTCCAGGACCTACATTCCCTTTTTGCTTTCTCTAGGATGCCTCCAATAAAGGCGCAAGGAAGATAGCCTGGTTTGTCTGTTTTGTGTTGCCCAGGCTGTGGGAAGGCTCCATTGTAGGTCTGGCTTTTCTGTTCCCAAATGGTAACCACCTTCTCCCTGTGTGTATTCTGGAGTCTGACTTGAACAAAATTTTATTCAACTGCATAAAAGAATGAGGTATAGTACATTTTTAATTAAAAATCAAATAATGAGAGAGAAAATTTAACACTATACTTTTTTCTGCTATCTATGTTTTAAGAAATGAAAGACAAGAGACTTTATATCAGAGGTGTACTGCTATTAATTTCAAGAAAAATTAATTTCAAGCAGTGTTGCAGTATGTTTTCAGTTTCAATCCATGCCATCTATAAAATGTTCAACTTCTGGAGTTCCTGTCATGGCTCAGGAGTTAACGAACCTGACTAGGAACCATGAGGTTGTGTGTGCGATCCCTGGCCTTGCTTGGTGGGTTAAGGATCCGGCATTGCCATGAGCTGTGGTGTAGGTTGCAGACATGGCTCAGATCTCTGGTTGCTGTGGCTGTGGCGTAGGCTGGCGGCTACAGCTCTGATTAGACCCCTAGCCTGGGAACCTCCATATGCCTTGGGTGTGGCCCTAGAAAAGACAAAAAGACCAAAAATAAATAAATAAAATAAAATATAATGTTCAACTTCAGAGTTCCCTGGTAGCCTAATGGTTGAAGATCTGGTATTGTCACTGAACCAGCCTGGGAACATCCACATGCCACAGGCACAGCCAAAAAATAAATAAATAAGTAAATAAATAAAGTTCAAATTCAAATGTTTAACAGGATGACATAGAGACCTCAAGTTCTCAGTCTTTAAAGGAGCAGCATTTGTGTTTCATTCACTGTATCTGTTAAAGTAGCAGAGTGGACTAGCTTGGTTTCTACAGTATTCTGTGGACAAGTTGAGAAGTTCGTATTTTGTCCCTGATGAGGGTGATGTAATTAAAGGACATCCTGGTCAAGATTTCCAGGAAACCCTGTGAGCTATGACACTCAAGCATAAATGAGGAGATGGAATTGGAGCTAGGAATTCTCTGACACTTGGTCATGAACATAGAGATGGTAATGGGTTATCTTAAGACTAAATGAATCCCTGTGGCAGATAGAGAGGACCCTTAATGTTGGGAGTGCCAGGAGAAGGGGTAGCCAGTGAAGAAGAAAGAGAATGACCAGGTGGAGAAGTCAGCATAGAACAACAATGGCAGGCCTTGCTCCTCTGACTACTGTGGTCCCCCTGTGACCTCTTCTCTTCTCATACACTCTTGTCACACTTTAGCACAAAATCAGAACACCTTGAAATCAGTCTTGTTGTCTGGCCAGTGGTACTTGGTATTTTTATATCATAGTATCTCCACCTTTTGTACTCTCAGCACAAGTAGGTACTAAGCAAATACTTCTTTTAGCTTAGTTAGTTTAGCTTAGTTAGCTTAGATTCTGTGAACAAGAACTGTGGAGCAGGACAGTTATCCATCTCTAGAATGTATCTGATAAAGACAGGTGACTAGTTCACTGTCATATGCCTTTCCGCCTGCAGAAATCTCTCTGGTCCAGCTGGATAGCATGAGCCTGTCCCACCAGATGTTGGTGAGATGTGCTGCCATCACTGGCCTGACCTTCACGACAGAGCTGTTGTTTGAGATTCTCCCTTGTTGGAACATGAAGATGATGATCAATGCCCTGGCAACCTTAGTGGAATCCAAGGTCTTTGGTTGTTTCCGGAATGGAAAAGAGCTCAGGTTGGCCCTGAAACAGAATACGGCCTCTTTCGAGGTCAATTATCGCTCCCTCTCTCTAAAGCCCACTGAAGGAATGGGTGAGTAGAACCTGGAAGGGACCCATATTACCTTTAGTTAAAGGCACATCTCAATACCAGAACTCATCTGTGTTTTGTAGCAGGGCCTGACTTGTCGCCCCGAACCTTGCTGAAAATCCCTCTCTGTCCCCTCTAGCCCGAGGCGAGGAGGAGGATCACCGTGAGCTGGAAAGCCAGGTGATTGAGTACCACATCATTCGATTCTGCAAGCCAATGATGCAGAAAACAGCTTATGAGCTGTGGCTGAAGGACCAGAAGAAAGCCATGCACCTGAAATGTGCCCGCTTTCTGGAGGAAAACGCCCACAGGTGTGACCACTGCCGAAGTGGAGACTTCATCCCCTTCCACCACTTCACAGTGGACATCCGGCTCAACACTTTGGACTTGGATACCATTAGGAAGATGGCTAAATCCCATGGATTTCGAAGTAAACTTTCTTTGTTCCTAATTAGTCCTAACTATTCCTTGGGGAACATGGGGGCTAAGACCTAGCAGGCGTGGGTCTGGACCACAAGGGTTTCAAGTTCCCTGAGGGCTCAGGCACCACAAATACTGAGATTTCAGCAGCATAGGGCAGTGAGACAGGAAGAATCCGGGAGTTTACCTGCAGCTGCATTGGCAAAACCAATCTCACTGTGAGACTGTCAGGGGGGATTTGGGGATAAAGACTCTGGCAAAATGGGGTGTGACCAGAGTTCACATTAAAATGGCCAAAGGGGAGTTCCCATTGTGGCTCAGCAGGTTAAGAACTGACATAGTATCTGTGAGGATGCAGGTTGGATCTGTGGCCTCACTCAGTGGGTTAAGGATCTGGCGCTGCCATGAGCTGTGGTTTAGGTCACAGACACAGCTTGGATCTGGCATTGCTGTGGCTGTGATGTAGGCTGGCAGCTGCAGCTCCAATTCGACCCCTAGCCCAGGAATTTACATATGCTGCAGGTGCAGCCCTGAGAAAAGAAAAAAAAAGAAAGAAAATAAATTTTAAGAATGTCCAAAGAGGTGAAACAGACCCAGCTTCATTCACACCACGAGATGGAGTCCAAGGAGGGTAGGGACTAGGGAGCAGGGTCTGACATGATGAAGTCAGTGGAAGAGCAAAGCCCCTAAGGGAGTGGTGTTTCTTGGCAGATAAGACTGTTGTTGCGGGAGTTCCCTGGTGGTCTAGTGGTTATGATTCAGCATTTTCACTGCTGTAGCCCAAGTTCAGTCCCCGGTCTGGGAACTGAGATCCCATATCAAGCCACAGTATACTGTGGCCAAAACAAACAAAAAGAATATTGTTGCTCTGTCGTCTAGTTTGAAACAAAGTTCCAGCAGAAAAAAGAGTATAAGTGGGAGAGAATTATCCAGGGCTAAGCAGGTCAGGGCCCCAGAAAAGAGGGCTTGGGTTCAGGGCAGGGATTTAAGACCATCTGAGACGCGAGTAAAAAAGTTACAAACAGCACAAACTGGCCACATGATCAGAGAAAATGTAATAGCAGATTCAAGGGGTTTAGGGCCCAGAGACCCGGTGACTGCAGGCATGATGAATGTCGGGGCAGCAACGCCAGCTCTAGCCCTCAGTTGGGGGTGGTCAGGGAGCACTCAAAGAGCTGCCTGCCCTAGTCACAGGCCTCGTTGATTATGGCTAAATCTGGTCAGGAGAGCAGAGGCTACAAGTACAGGACTCCTATATTATAAGGACATACAAATTGGGAAAGAATGTATGTAAAGTGCCTATCACATAGTAGGTACAAAATAGATATTCTCATTAATTCTCTATTTTACCTGCATTCTTATTTCATCCTCTTACAACCCTCCAAGGTGGAAGGTTTTTTTCATTTTATAGGTAAGAAAATTGAGGTTCTGGAAGATTAAATAACTTGCCCTGTGCCACAAAACAAGTAATAGTCTTTACTCAGTCCCACGTCAGTCTAATTCCTGAGCTTATGCTCTGCTCATTGACACTTGAGCTTCCCAAAGTACAGGACTGAACTTTTAGGTAATACTGGCCAAGGAAGTTGGAAGAGGTTCAGAGATACAGTATTAGACATTAATCAGAGTGTGAGGAAGGTGATTCCCTTTCAATTCTTGATCAGGGAAAAAGCAGCTTTGTACTGTGGTTTGTGCTTATTGTTGACACTGCACTAAAACTTGCCAATTTCCCTTTTTAAAAAAGAGAAATCAAACTTTCAGTTCAGAGCCTTAGAGTCTGTATATATATAGAGAGAATCTATATATGAAGGTTTCAAGTCCCCAAGGGTGTGGACACAAAGATAATGAAACTTCAACAGTAGTCTCATTTCACTGGGGCAGGGAGGATGTCAAGGGAACATAGCTATAGCTGAGCCTAGTGTTTTAATAAAAACATTTTAAAAACATTTTTCTTCAGGCATTATATGTTTCCAATATTGGAAACATGCTATTATTATTATACTATTCATAGTATGTGTGAAACATGATGTTGAAATTGAAATTTGTGCGAAGCACCAAGATACAATGGATGTTAAAATCCAAAGGGAGATAAATAGATAGATATATGAACTCTGTAAAGGATATAGCTGATAATCTTGGATCCTTCATCTACATTTAAAACATAAAAATGGGGGAGTTCCCTGGTGGCTCAGTGGCTTAAGGATCCAGCATTGCCATTGCTGTGCCTCAAGTCACTGCTGTGGCACAGGTTCATCCTCTGGCCTGGGAATTTCTACATGCTGCAGGCATAGCCAAATGTTAATAATAATAATTGAGGAGGTAGTGTGTACCCTCCTCAAGTGGGTTCCCTCCTTCATCACATCAGCCCTAGGAAGGTGTCTTCTTTGGAATTGAAGACCTCACACCTAAGGAGGCCAAAGTGGCCTGTGGCTGCACAAGGATCAACCTGCCCTCCCAGAGTTTGGGAAAGGATGTGTGAGGGTTTCCCATAAATCAGATATAACTCACCTGGGAGAAAAAGCCAGCCTGGAGACATTTTAAGTTGTTCCCAAGAATGTTCCTGGGAGTGTGAAAAGACCCCTGGGAGTGGACTGCTGGAGTAGAATAGGCACTAAGAGGGCAGGTGGTGGAGAGCTGGAGGATGGGTGTCTGAGCCAGGGAGCTTCCATGAAAGATCCCAACACAGGACTATAGCCAGAGAGCACCAATGAAAGCATGCATAGCAAAGAGGTGACTAACAGAGATAATGGGAAAGAATATTCCAGACTGTGTGGGATCAGTGAGTGTTATTTTATATATCATATATAAAACATATAAAATATGTATTAATAAATTATATATAAAATAACCATATATGTGTGTGTTTTAATTAACTTATTTGGTCAGAGGTAAAATCAGCTGGCAGCTAACAGACAGTTCAGTCTGAGCAGTTAGTTGGTCTTAAGCAGGCTGGCCAGGGCCATCAAAGACAACTCCGGGTATTTTGGGGTCTCCAGTGTACCTTGATAGTTTGGCACTGGAACGTATGTGACCAGATGTCTATGAGTAATGTCTGCTGGTATCATTCCATCAGCATCTCCACCTGAGGCCAAGGCTCTACCAGTTCCCTTAGCAGAATTTTTCACCTGTTTAAAAAGGCTATCTACTAGGAGTTCCCGTCGTGGCGCAGTGGTTAACGAATCTGACTAGGGACCATGAGGTTGCGGGTTCGGTCCCTGCCCTTGCTCAGTGGGTTAAGGATCCGGCGTTGCCATGAGCTGTGGTGTAGGTTGCAGACGTGGCTCGGATCCCGCATTGCTGTGGCTCTGGCGTAGGCCGGCGGCTGCAGCTCTGATTCAACCCCTAGCCTGGGAACCTCCATATGGCGTGGGAGCGGACCAAGAAATAGCAAAAAAAAAAGGCTATCTACTAGACATTTTTTTTTTTTTTTTTAGGGCCACACCCTTGGGATATGGAAGTTCCCAGGCTAGGGGTCGAATTGCAGCTGCTGGCCTACACCATAGTTACAACAATGCCAGATTCAAGCCGCATCTGCAACCTAGACCACAGCTCACAGCAACACCAGATCTTTAACCCACTGAGCAAGGCCAAGGATTGAACCTGGATCCTCATGGATACTAGTTCATTCCTGCTGAGCCACAGTGGGAATTCCTAGACATCTTTAAAGATATTCTTTAGGGTTCCTGAAGGTTTTACCATAAAAACAATAGTCCTATGACCCACTGCCCTGCATACCTTCAGTAGTTCTTCTCAAGGGCGAACATTTTTAACTTAGCTGTTCTTTTTAAGCATTGCCTCCATATACTAAGTGGTGTGTTAGGGCCACCTTTTTAAAAATCAAATTCTGACATCTGTTTTAGTCTTGCTGTGGTAGGTGAGAATTAAACTCTATTATTCCACTCTTCCAGCCCCTTTCCACCACCAATATTATTAAAGTACTATCATTAGATAAATCAGTCATTTATGTTATTAAGACTATATAAATGCTGTCTGTTACAGAATCAAATAATACCCAGTGAGTATATTTCTTAACAAGAATTTATTTTGGAGTACCCTATAACCTGGTTTCAGTAGGTTAAGGATCTGATGTTGTCATTGCTATGACTCTACTCACTGCTACGGTGTGGGTTTGATCCAGGCACTTTTGCATGCTGTAGGTGCAGCCAAAAAAAAAAGGGGGGGGGGGGAGGAAGTTCCTGTTGTGGCTCATTGGTAATGAACTCTACTAATATCCATGAGGACACGGGTTTAATCCCTGGCGTTGCTCAGTGGGTTAAGGATCTGTTGTTTGCCATGAGCTCTGGTGTAGTTCAGCTTGGATCTGCTGTTGCTGTGGCTGTGGCTGTGGCATAGGCTGGCAGCTACAGCTCCAATTAGACCTCTAGCCAGGGAACTTCCATATGCTGCAGGTGCAACCCTAAAGAAAGCAAAAAATAAATAAATAAATAAGAATTTTTAGGAGTTCCCATCATGGTGCAGTGGAAACGAATCTGCCTAGGAACCATGAGGTTGCAGGTTTGAACCCTGGCCTCATTTCAGTGGGTTAAGGATCCGGCATTGCCATGAGCTGTGGTGTAGGTCACAGACACAGCTCAGATCTGGCATTGCTGTGGCTGTGGTGTAGGCTGGGAGCTATAGTTCCGATTTGATCCCTTGCCTGGGAACCTCCATGTGCCTCAGGTGCAACCCTAAAAAGAAAAAAAAATTTTTTTGAGAAGAGTTTATTTTTCCTAGAGTTTCTAGGAAACTTTTCTTTTTGTAGTGTCTTCTTTATAATATCCTGCTTCAATCTCCATTGGATACTCTGTCCATTACCCTTGAATCTCCCAAAGGGTAGGGTATGGTTTCAGGTAATACTGGAAAAGAACATAATTGTAAGAGATTCAGGGACACAGCATTAAGTATGAATCAAAGAGTGAGGAAATTGATTGCCTTTTCAATTCTCTTTCAATCCTCACATTCTTCCTAAAAACTTATTTTCTGAGTCTTGATCCATTCCAAGGACCTACAGCCCATGGGCTCCCTCCCTCCTGGGCCCTTTGCTTCCACTCGCTCCACCTAATTCTTCTTAATTCTTCTTTTATCTTCTCAGCATATGATGAAATCTCATCCGGCATTTCATTTATTCATTCAGCATATATTTGTTGGGTTTCTGATCTGTGCCAGACATTGCTCTAGGCATCTGAGATACATCAGGGAACAAAAGAGCATTCTACTGGGGAGAAGCAGACAATGGAGAAAAAAACAACAAAGAAGTAAATTCTGTAGTATATATAAGTGATCCCAAGGGGAAAACCAGAAAAGGGCAGGGGGATTAGGAGTACAGAGCCATTAGGGTCGCCCTCAGTAAGAGGTAGCCTTCATAGAAAGGCAAAGGAAGTGAGGTATCCTGTTGTGTGGATGGCTTAGGAAGAGCCACTGTAGGCAGAGGGCATGGCCAGCATAATGGCCCTATGACAGGAATGGACCCCTTCTATCCTGTACATTGTGAGTTTATGCTTTTAAAAATTAGGAGTTCCCATTATGGCTCAGGGGTTAACAAATCTGACTAGGAACCATGAGGTTGCAGGTTTGATCCCTGGCCTCGCTCAGTGGGTTAAGGATCCGGCGTTGCCGTGAGCTATGGTGTAGGTCACAGACATGGCTCAGATCCCGTGTTGCTGTGGCTCTGGCGTAGGCCAGCAGCTATAGCTCCCTTAGCCTGGGAACCTCCATATGCTGCAGGTGTGGCCCTAGAAAAGACAAAAAAAAAAATTATTTTGTTATCTTTTTAACAGACTGAAATGTCCTGAGTGTGGAGATCAGGAGGTAAATAAAAGAGGTCAGTTTTTCACCTTAAACATGAAGTCTTATTTCTGGGTCTTTGAAACCACGAAGTGAACAAGTAGTATCTTTGCTTTTCTTCTTTCTTCTGAGAATGTACAGGTATTCTGTATGTTTTTTCTTCTTTTGATTTTTTTACAGGTCCTCTTTGAAGTAGGGGACTTTTAGTATGTATTTCCTTCATAAATGAAGAAAGTCAAGAACTCAAAATAATGTGATTCATGTTATTTTTAAGTAATATGACAAAAATCATATTTTGTATACCTATTTGCTTTATTTAGGCAATTTTGCTTTTTTTCTGCATCTCATTCTAGCACTATTGCAATTTGAAATATGAAACAAAACATATCTTTTGGTAAAGGAGGAATAACATTTTCTTCTTATATATTGGATTTTTTCAACAAATATGCATTTATTTAGCAAATATTTATTGAGTATCTACTATGTGTCAGGCAGTGATCTAGGAACTGGGGATATAGTGTTGAAAATGGTAGATGTATCTATTCTCATATATTTTAACTTTAATGGAGGCCGATAGACAATAAACAAATTATTTAATAAAAGCATCAGGGAGACTTGTAGGCCTTGAGAAATAGTCTGAATTTTATTCCAAATGGATTAAAACACATTGGAGAAGAAGTGTTAATTAGAATTAGTATTGGCTGCATATAACAAAGACCCAGCTTAAATTTATTATTAAATTTGCTGCATTTATTTCTCTCTCTGTAAATTGCTTGTCTCATCACTGGGACTGATATGAGACTCTGTGATCATCAGAGACTCTCGGGCCCAAATGGCTGCCGGAATTGCAACAGTCATATTCACATTTACCACTAGAAGGGGGAGAAGAAAAACCAAAAAATGAAAGGGATGCCCCTTCCCTTTTCAGGAATTTTCTAGAATTCCTGCCCAATACTCCCTCTTATATCTCAGTGACCAAAACTTAGCCACATGGTTATATCCTATTGCAAGGGAGCCTGGAAAATGGAGCTGCCCTGAGTAAAATTGAGTTCATTTACTAAAAAGTAAAGGGGTAATGGAAATTGTGATAGGAAACCAGCAATTTCTGCCATGGAGATCTGAACTGTGTGTGTATGTGTGGGGTTTTGGGGTTTTTTTTGTTGTTGTTTTGGCTTTTTAGGGCCACACTCGTGGCATATGGAAGTTCCCAGGCTAGGGTTGAATCGGAGCTACAGCTGCTGGCCTGTGCCACTGCCACAGCAACTCGGGATCCTAGCCGCAACTGTGACCTACATCACAGCTCACAGCAATGCTGAGCTGTGCAAGTCCAGGGATCAAACCCACATTGACATGAATCCCAGTCAGGTTTGTTAACAGCTCTTGGCAGCATTTGCTACAAGCTGAGCCACAAAGGGAACTCCCTGAATTGTGTTTTTAAAAACTTACTCTGTCAGAGTTGTGGGCCAGCAGTAACGAACCGGACTGGTATCCGTGAGGACTCAGGTTCAATCCCTGCCCCCGCTCAGTGGGTTAAGGCCCCGTAGTTGCCGTGAGCTGCAGTGTAGGCTGCAGACTCGGCTAGGATCTCGTGTTGCTGTGACTGTGGCCTAGGCTGGCAGCTGTAGTTCCAATTCAACTTCCATATGCTATGAGTGTAGCCCTAAAAAGACCAAAAAAAGAAAAAAAATATTACTCTGTCTTCTCAATAGAAAACAGATTGAAGAGGATAGGAACAGAAGGGAGATCAGTTTTTCACACTTGTCTTGATGAAATTTGGTGATGGACAGGATGGTGATATAGTAAAGGTGGCCAGAAGATGGATTCATACAGTTTCTGTGGTAGAGTAAATGAGACTTGCTGATGTACTGCATGGGGATAGGGGTGAGGGAAAGAAAAGACTCAAGGACATTGCCTAGGTTTTTGCCTTGAGAAAATGAATAGTAAGCAGTGATGCTTACTAAGGGAAAAGGTTGGTGGAATAAGTTCCTGGAAGAGAAATTCAAGAGTTCGGTTTGCATCATGTTAATGTTTAAAGTAGGCATCCAAGTGGCAGTTGCCAAGGACACTTGGATGTTTCGAGTCAGTAATTAAGGGTAGATGTCAGGTCTTGTAAAACCAAGTCACTGACGCATGGATAGAATTTAAAGTCATGGACAGATGAAATTATCTAGGGAGACATTTGGATGGAGCAGGGAGTCCATGATCAAACTGAGGCTTACCAGCATTTGGAACTTTGATGTTGATGAGTAGGAGCCAATAAAGTGGGCAGCCAATGAGGGAGGGAACCAAGAGAGTGGGTGAAAAGAAGGAGTGGTCAGTTGTAGCAAATGCTGCCAAGAGGTGTAATGAGATGAAGACAAAGATGTAACCTTTGGATTTGGCAACTTGGTTGTCACTGGGACAAGACACAGTTTTAGAGGAGCAGGAGGATAAAGGCATGAATTAGTTTATTCAGCTTCTGGTCACTAGAGATAAGCCAGACAGCAGACTAGGAGAGGTGAGCAAATCAATCCTTATACAGTGTGATAAAGGACTGATGAAGATCTGCGTGGGGTCCGTGGGCACACACCCAAGTTGGGGAACTAATTCTATGAGGCAGGGTCACAGAAGGCTTTCAGAAGAAGGTGATAACGGATGCTCAAATTGCATGTGGTAAATTACACCATCTGTGGAGTAAGTATTCACCTTGGAGTCAGGAGACCTAGGTTCTAGTCTTAACACCAGCACTAACAGATCTGAGACAAGTCCCTTCCCCTCTAGGAGTCTTGCTATTCCCTGAATGGAGAAGCGGCTAGATTCGATAATCCTCATTTGCTTTCTGTTTTAAAATCATTATGGAATGTTCTAACCTATTGAAGTCCAGATAGACTGAAGGTTTTAAATTCAAGATTCTCTGCCCTTAAGTTCGCCTTTTGAGGTATTACATTTAAATGTCTATATTTCTCCATTAGAAGCTCGAGTCACTTTCTTCAACATCAGTAATCCATAGTTTGAGTTACTGCTTGGTAAATTAGTCAGGATAATGTTATCATCTGAAACAAACCTCGGGGTCCTGTGGTTAGGATTTGGCACCTTCCCTGCTGCAGCCAGGTTAAATCCCTGTTCTGGGAACTGGAATCTCACATCAAGCTGTTTCATGCCACAGCCAAAAATTAAAAAATTTAAAAAATAAACCCCAACATTTCAATGGCTTAACACAATAGGATGATAATTTCTTCCTGCTCGGGTGATGATCCAGTGAGCACTTTGACAAATGGCCTTATACACAGAGAGTCGGAGGCCCAGGTTCCTTCCATCTTGTGGACTTGCTGTCCCTTAGATCCCCACAATTACTTTATTTTCCTGTGGATGGAGAAGGTGGTGAAGATACATAACCCTTTAAATTCAGAGGTAAATCCTGGCTGGGCAACAAAAACGTGACTGTGAAAGGGGAGCAGGACTCTTCAATGGACACCAGACATCTCTGCCACATGAGCATTTCGGTGACCCATGCAACTCATGTGTTTGTTTATTTTCCAGCTGAAGAAGAGATCACCTTTTCCAGAATGGAGATTTCTAAGAGATCTGAAATGTTTTCGGAAAATCTCAGGTACAGGCATCTATAATCATTGAGGAGGGAGAGCATGAACAATTTGCATTAAATTCAGAGCACTGTTAGAACCATTTGTCTGGTCAGTGTTTTGGGTCTTTTAGGTACAAGTGGGATATGTCAGGGAGTGTGTGGTGTGTTGGTTGGTTGGTTGGTTTTTTTTTTTTGCCTTTTTAGGGCTGCACCCACGGCATATGGAGGTTCCCAGGTTAGAGGTCAAATTGGAGCTGCAGCTACTGGCCTATACCACAGCCACAGCAGTGCCAGATACGAGCGGCATCTGCGACCTGCACCACAGTTCACAGCAATGCCAGATCCTTAACACACTGAGCAAGGTCAGGGATCAAATCCGTGTCCTCATGGTTGCTAGTTGGGTTTGTTAACCACTGAGCCACAATGGGAGCTCCATGTGGTGTATTTGATCAGTAGTTATGGTAACTGAGCAGGACCCTATGGGGACTTCCCAGGACAGACCCCTCCCCCCAAATCTCTGCTGTAGCTCCTCCCTGAAGTACCTAGAAAATGGTATCTGATGCACACTACCTGAGTTGTTTTACAGATGCTAAAACTACCACCAAATGGAAGAAATCTACATTAGGTTTTCTTATTATGCTGTTTTATTTGTTTTTAAAGATATTTTCATACCAAAATCTATACTGTATCTACAAGTTATTATTTCTGCATTTGGACAGTTCGGAAGAAATAAGAGAAAAGATCTTGAGATTCCTTGACGTCATTATAACAAAAATGAGGACACCTGAGGAGGACATCATCCCGCTGGAATCTTGCCAGTGTGAGGAGATCCTGGAGCTTGTGATCATGCCTCTGGCTCACCACTTTCTGGCTCTGGGGGAAAACAATAAAGCCTTATATTACTTCCTGGAAATTTCATCTGCCTATCTCATCTTGGGTGATAATTATATGGTAAGCTGTTTCTGCAGATCCCCTCCACCCTTGAGACAACTTACAGACCGCAGAACCAGAAGGGAAGCTCTGGTGTTTTCTTTTGTTTTTGTTTTGTTTTTTTAGGATTTATTTATTTATTTATTTTTAATTTTTTATTACTCAAGTGAATTTATCACATCTATAGTTGTATAATGATCATAACAATCTAATTTCACAGGATTTCCATCCCACAGCCCAGGCATATCCCCCCACCCCCCAAACTGTCTCCTCTGGAGACCATAAACTTTTCAATGTCTGTGAGTCAGCATCTGTTCTGCAAAGAAGTTTATTGTGTCCTTTTTTCGGATTCCGCATGTCAGTGAAAGCATTGGATGTTGGTGTCTCATTGTCTGACTGACTTCACTTAGCATGATAGTTTCTAGGTCCATCCATTTGCTAAAAATGCTGGTATTTCATTCTTTTTAATGGCTGAGTAATATTCCATTGTGTATATTTACCACATCTTCTGGATCCACTCCTCTGTCGATGGACATTTAGGTTGTTTCCATGTCTTGGCTATTGTAAATAGTGCTGCAATGAACATTGGAGTACATGTGTCTTTGCGAGTCATGGTTTTCTCTGGATAGATGCCCAGGAGTGGGATTGCTGGATCAAATGGTAGTTCTATTTTTAGTTTTCTGAGGCATCTCCATACTGCTTTCCACAGTGGTTGCACCAATTTACAACCCCAATAACAGTGTACTAGGGTTCCTTTTTCTCCACACCCTCTCCAGCACTTATTGTTTGTAGACTTTTTGATGATGGCCATTCTGGCTGGCGTAAGGTGGTACCTCAGAGTGGTTTCTATTTGCATCTCTCTAATAATGAGTGATGTTGAACATCTTTTCATGTGTTTCTTGGCCATCCATATGTCTTCTTTGGAGAATCAGGTGTTTAGATCTTCTGCCCATTTTTTGATAGGCTTGTTTGTTTTTTTTGGTATGGAGCTGCAGAAGGTGTTTATAAATTTTGGAGATCAATCCCTTGTCAGTCACTTCATCTGCAAAGATTTTCTCCCATTCTGTGGATTTTCTTTTCATTTTGTTTATGGTTTCCTTTGCTGTGCAGAAACTTTTAAGTTTAATTAAGTCCCATTTGTTTATTTTTGTTTTTACTGTCAGTACTCTAAGAGGTGGATCTGAGAAGACATTGCTGTCGTTTATGTCAGAGAGTGTTCGGCCTATGTTTTCCTCTAGGAGTTTTATAGTGTCTGGTCTTATATCTGGGTCTTTAATCCATTTGGAGTTTATTTTTGTGTATGGTGTTAGGGAGTGTTCTAATTTCATTCTTTTCCATGTGGCTGTCCAGTTTTCCCAGCACCACTTATTGAACAAGCTGTCCTTTCTCCATTGTATATTCTTGCCTCCTTTGTCATAGATTAGTTGGCTGTAGGTGCGTGAGTTTAATTCTGGGCTTTCTATCCTGTTCCACTGATCTATATGTCTGTCTTTGTGCCAGTACCATGCGGTTTTGATGACTGTTGCTTTGTAGTATAGTCTGAAGTCTGGGAGCCTGATTCCTCCAGCTCCATTTTTCTTTTTCAGGATGTCTTTGGCTATTTTGGGTCTTTTGTGCTTCCAAACAAACTTTAAAATATTTTGTTAGAGTTCTGTGAAAAAGTGTCCTTGGCACTGAATCTGAATATTGCCTTAGGTAGTATAGTCATTTTGATAATATTAACTCTTCCAATCCACAAGCATGGTATATCTTTCCATCTGTTTGTGTCAGCTTTGATTTCTTTCATCAGTGGATTGTAGTTTTCAGTGTGCAGGTCTTTTGTTTCTTTAGGTAGGTTTACTCCTAGGTATTTTATTCTTTTGGATGCGGTGGTAAATGGGATTGCTTCCCTAATTTCCTTTTCTGCTCTTTCATTGTTAGTATATAGAAATGCCGTCGATTTCTGTGTATTGATTTTGTATCCTGCAGCTTTGCCAAATTCGTGGATGAGCTCTAACAGTTTTCTGGTAGAGTCTTTAGGATTCTCTAGGTATAGTATCATGTCATCTGCAAATAGGGATAGTTTAACTTCTTCCTTTCCAATTTGGATTCCTTTTATTTCTTTTACTTCTCTGATTGCTGTGGCTAGGACTTCCAGAACTATGTTGCAGAGTAGTGGCGAGAGCGGACATCCTTGTCTTCTTCCTGATCTCAGCGGGAATTCTTTCAGCTTTTCACCATTGAGAATGATGTTTGCTGTGGGTTTGTCGTATATGGCCTTTATCATGTTGAGGTAGGTTCCCGTTATGCCCACTTTCTGAAGGGTTTTTATGAGAAATGGGTGTTGGATTTTGTCAAAGGCTTTTCCCGAGTCTATTGAGAGGATCATATGGTTTTTATTCTTCAGTTTGTTAATGTGGTGTATCACACCGATGGATTTGCGGATATTGAAGAACCCTTGAGTCCCTGGGATAAATCCCACTTGATCATGATATACAATCCTTTTAATGTATTGTTGGATGCGGTTTGCTAGCATTTTGTTGAGGATTTTTGCATCAATGTTCATCAGTGAAACTGGCTTGTAGTTTTCTTTTTTTGTGGAATCTTTGTCTGGTTTTGGTACCAGGGTGATGGTGGCCTCATAGAATGAGTTTGGGAATATCCCTTCCTCTGCAATTTTTTGAAATAGTTTCAGAAGGAGAGATGTTAGCTCTTCTCTAAATGTTTGATAGAATTCGCCTGTGAAGCCATCTGGTCCTGGACTTTTGTTTGTTGGAAGTTTTTTAATCACAGTTTCAATTTCAGTTCTTGCGATGGGTCCATTCATCTTTTCTATTTCATCTTGGTTTAGTCTAGGAAGATTGTACTTTTCTAAGAATTTGTCCATTTCTTCTAGGTTTTCCATTTTATTGGCATATAGTTGCATATAGTAGTCTCTATGATCCTTTGTATTTCTGTGATGTCCGTTGTTACTTATCCTTTTTCATTTCTAATTTTATTGATTTGAGTCCTCTCTCTTTTTTGCTTGATAAGCCTGGCTAAGGGTTTATCAATTTTGTTGATCTTTTCAAAGAACCAGCTTTTCGTTTCATTGATCTTTTCTATGGTTTTCTTTGTTTCTATTTCATTGATTTCTGCTTTGATCTTTATGATTTCTTTCCTTCTACTAACTTTAGGTCTTGTCTGTTCTCTCTGGAGCTGCTTTAGATGTAAAGTTAGATTGTTTATTTGAGCTTTTTCTTGTTTCCTGAGGTGGGCTTGTATTGCTATCAACTTTCCTCTTAGAACAGCTTTTGCTGCATCCCATAAGTTTTGGAGTGTTGTATCTTCATTGTCATTTGCTGCCAGGTATTTTTTAATTTCCTCTTTGATTTCTTCAGTGATCTATTGGTTGTTTAGTAGCTTGTTGTTTAGTCTCCGTGTGTTTGTGTTTTTTGCAGTTTTTTTCTTGTTGTTGATTTCCAGTCATATAGTGTTGTGGTTGGAAAAGATGCTTGATATGATTTCAATTTTCTTAAAGTTACTGAGGTTGGATTTGTAGCCCAGGATATGATCAATCTTAGAGAATGTTCCGTGTGCACTTGAGAAGAATGTGTACTCTGTTGCTTTTGGATGAAATGTCCTATAAATATCTATTAAGTCCATCTGGTTTAATGCTTCATTCAGGGCCTGTTTCCTAATTGATTTTCTGTCTGGTTGATCTGTCCATTGCTGTAAGTAGGATGTTAAAGTCCCTCACTATGATTGTGTTATTGTCGATTTCTCCTTTTAAGGTTGTTATCAGTTGCCTTATATATTGTGGTGAACCTGTGTTGGGTGCATAGATATTTAAAATTGTTACATAATCTTCTTGGATTGATCCTTTGATCATTATGTAATGTCCTTCTTTGTCCCTTAAAATATTCTTCATTTTAAAGTCTATTTTGTCTAATATGAGTATAGCTACTCCAGCTTTCTTTTGATCCCCGTTTGCATGAAATATTTTCTTCCATCCTCTCACTTTCAATTTGTATGTGTCCCTAGAAGTGAAGTGGGTCTCTTGAAGACAGCATATATATGGGTCTTGTTTTTGTATCCATTCAGCAAGTCTATGTCTTTTGGTTGGGGCGTTTAGTCCATTCACATTTAAGGTAATTATTGATATGTATGTTCTTATTGCCATCTTATTAATTACTTTGGATTTGTTTTTGCTGCTCTTTTTTCTTTCCTTCTTCTCTTGTTCTTTTCTGCCTAGAGAAGTTCCTTTAGTATTTGTTGTAAGGCTGGTTTAGTGTTGCTGAATTCTCTCAGCTTTTGCTTACCTGTGAAGGTTTTGATTTCTCCTTCAAATTTGAATGAGAGCCTTGCTGGGTAGAGTAATCTTGGTTGGAGATTTTTCCCTTTCATCACGTTGAGTATATCATGCCACTCCCTTCTGGCCTGCAGAGTTTCTGTTGAAAAATCTGCCCATAGCCTTATCGGGGTTCCCTTGTATGTTATTTGTTTCTTTTCCCTAGCTGCTTTCAAGATTTTCTCTTTGTCTTTAATTTTGGTCAGTTTGATTAGTATGTGTCTCGGGGTGTTCCTCCTTGGGTTTATTTTATAAGGTACTTGTTGTGCCTCCTGGATTTGAGTGAGTGGTTCCTTTCCCATGTTAGGGAAATTTTTGGCTATTATCTCTTGGAATATTTTTTCTGTCTCCTTCTCTCTTCTCCTTCTGGCACCCTTTAATATGGATGTTGGTGCGTTTAACGTTGTCCCAGAGTTCTCTGAGACTCTCTTCATTTGTTTTCAATCTTTTTTCTCTTTTCTGTTCTGCATCCATAATTTCCACTAATCTGTCCTCCACTTATTCGTTCTTCTGCCTCCTGTATTCTGCTGTTAGCTGCTTCTAGTGAATTTTTTATTTCAGTTATTGTATTTTGCATCTCTTCTTGTTTAAGTTTTATATCTTGTATATCTTTGGTCAGTGTTTCCTGGAAGTTATCCGTCTTTGCCTCCAGTTTATTTCCAATGTCTTGCATCATCTTCAGCATCAACAGTCTGAAATCTTTTTCCTGGAGGCTAAGAATCTCCTCCTCACTTAGCTGTTTTTCTGGGGTTTTTCCTTTCTCCCTCATCTGAGTTATAGTTCTCTGTCTTTTCATTTTTATAGGTTTTTGGTGTGGTGACCTTCTTACAGATAATAGAGTTGTAGCCTCTCTTACTTCTGATGTCTGCCCCCCTGTGACTGAAGTCAGTATGGGGGCTTGGTGTAGGCTTCCTGATGGGAGGGGCTGATGCCTGCCCACTGGTAGGTGGAGCTGATTCTAATCCCTCTGGTGGGTGGGGCTTAGTCTCTGGATGGGATTAGAGGCAGCTCTGTGCCTGCGGGGTCTTTAGGTAGCCTGTTTACTGAGGGGCGGTGCTGTGATCCCACCTGGATTGTTGTTTGCCCTGGGGCTTCTCAGCACTGACTGATGGGTGGGGCCAGATTTTCCCAAAATGGCCACCTCCAGAGAAAGGCACTGCTGCCGAATATTCCCAAGAGCTTTGCTTTCAATGTCCTTCCCTCACAACAAGCCACGTTTACCCCTGTTTTCCCAAGATGCCCTCCAAGAACTGTGGTCAGGTTTGACCCAGATTCCCTTGGAGACTTTGCTTTGCCCTGGGGCTCAGTGCACGTGAAAGTCTGTGTGTGCCTTTTAAGAAAGGGGTCTCCATTTCCCCCAGTCCCGTGGGGCTCCTGCACACAAGCCCCACTGGCCTTCAATGCCAGATGCTCCGGGGCTCTTTCTCCCTGTGCCAGATCCCCACACGTGAGAGTTTGATGTGTGGCTCAGAACTCTCACTCCTATAGGTGAGTCTCTGTGAACCAGTTAGTTTCCATTCTGTGGAGCTTCCCACCCAGGAGGTATGGGGTTGTTTATATCACGAAATCGCCCGTCCTACCTCTTGATGTGTCCTCCTCTTTTTGTTCTGGAGTAGGGTATCTCTTTTAAGGTTTCCGGTCCATTTGGATGAAGAGTGCTCAGTCTTTAGTTGTGAATTTTGTTGTTTTTAGGAGAAAAGTTGAGCTCCAGTCCTTCTATTCCACCATCTTAATCCCACCTCTTTTCTTCCCTTTGTGCTTAGTCTAGTTGCACTTGCTCACAGGGGGCCGAGGGCAGAGGCTTCGTGGACCACAGACCAGCTTCTCCAGACCAGAGTTCCTCTTACTTTGTTTTTTTAATTACTTCATGTTCTTAATTCCTGCCAGCCGTCCTTTCCTTAGAAAATCAAACTGTTCAAAAGGGAAATGACCTGAGATTGAGAAAATAAAGTCAGAACAAACTGCAAATACCATTATACATCATTTAAAATATTGCCACTTTTAGAAACCTTGAATTGTCTACCTGTATGAGACCCCTGCTCGCAACTCTTCTGTTTCAGTGGACTCCTCCTCAGTAATGGCCTAGTGGCATTTGCCCTCTGTCCTCCCCAAATATCTGTTAGCACAAATACCTGCAAGTCTTTCAGTAAATGCAGATCTGGTTGTAAGCTTGGGATCCCTGAAAGAAGGGGTTCACTCACTTCGGTCTTCATGTCCTTTGTGTTAAGCAATCGTACATACCTTTAGGCCATCATAGCACTAGATAATTGTAATAACTGTAAATAAGTTTCCAGGGCAATATGCTCTTATAAATGAGGGATTTGGAGTTCCCATCATAGCTCAGCAGAAAGGAATCTGACTAATATCTGTAAGGATGTAAGTTCAGTCCCTGACTTCCCTCAGTGAGTTAAGGATCTGGCATTGCCGTGAGCTGTGGTATGGGTCACAGACATGGCTTGGATCTGGCTTGGTGTGGCTGTGGCGTAGGCCAACAGCTACAGCTCCAATTAGACCCTAGCCTGGGAACCTCCATATATCAGTGGGTGTGGCCCTAAAAAGACAAAAAAAAGAAAGAAAGAAAGAAAGAAAGAAAGAAAGAAAGAAAGAAAGAAAGAAAGAAAGAAAGAAAAAAAGAAAGAAAAATCAATGAAGGATACATACATATAGTGAAGTAAAATGAAATTCAAAATTCATTGGAGTTCCCAGTGCAACAAGATCAATAGCATCTCTAGAGCACTGGAACACAGGTTTGGTCCCTGGCCCAGCCAGAACTATGGCTCAGATCTGATCCCAGCCGGGGAACTCCATACTCTGTGGAGCATCCAAAAAAGAAATAAAATGAAAATTTTAAAAAGAATTCATTGTTAATTTGGGAAACACAGCTGAATAAAGCTAAATAGGCTTCTGTGCTACAGACATGTCAGGACCTTAATATGCTAAGATACATGTAAATCTCCCAGAGGCCTGGGCTAGGACTGGGCCATATTGTTTCTCTCAAGCTTACTTGACCTTAGATCACTTTTCATAGAGCAGCTGGCTGGGCTAAGCGTCCATGTATTCACTTGAGGACATGCCTTTCTGGGCCCTGCATCATCTGACTCCAGCCAGCCTCAGGAAGATCTTCCTTCCCACAGCCAAGTGGCCACAACAGCCATCTTTCCTGCTTGCCCTGGTAGTCGGTTCCATATTTTACAGCTGCTGTTTATCACAGCAGCCTAGATAGCCCCCACACCTTCGATTTATATAAAATTTTAAAATTAAACCATTAAAAATGTCAGAAAGCCCTGATTCTCTCAAGTTTTTTGTTAAGAATAAAATCCTTGAGGAATTCCCATTGTGGCTCAGTGGTTAATGAACCTGACTAGGATCCATGAGGATGCATGTTCGATCCCTGGCCTCACTCACTGGGTTAAGGATCTGGCGTTGCTGTGAGCTGTGATTTAGGTTGCAGATGTGGCTCAGATTCCACATTGCTGTGGCTGTGGTATAGGCTGGTAGCTGTAACTCTGATTTGACTCCTAGACTGGTAACCTCCGTATGCCATGAGTGCAGCACTAAAAAGCAAAAAACAAACAAAAAAAACCCACAATAAAAGCCTTGGGAGTTTCTGTTGTGGCTCTGTGGTTAACAAATCTGACTAGGAACCATGAGAATGTGGGTTCAATCCCTGGCCCTGCTCAGTGTGTTAAGGATCCAGCATTGCTGTGACCTGTGGTGTAGGTTGCAGACACGGCTTGGATCTGGCATTGCTGTGGCTGTGGCCGTGGCATAAGCTGGCAGCTTGTAGCTCTGATTCAACCCCTAGCCTGGGAACCTCCATATACTATGGGTGTGGCCCTAAAAAGAGAAAAAAAAAAAGAATAAAAGCCTCCTGTGCATATTTTATAAATATATGTGAAGAAGAAGGTGATGGTGATATGGCCAGTGAGTCCTAGGAAGAGAAGGTTGAGGTAGCCTTGCAGGCCAACTTACTGAATCTGTGCTTACCCCCATCTTGCTCTGCGGGGAGAAGTGAATGGTCAGGAAAACAATGATTGGAAACAGAGCTCCAGAGCAAGGTCCCTAAATGTGCCATTTGCACCCCCTTTCCCAGCAAAGAAAATCTGGGGCTGGTGTCCACCTCCTGTCTCCCTCATTCTGCCTCCCACATATACCCCTTTGATTGCATGAGACTTGGGGGCATTGCCCCACCTTATTTATTTATTTACTTATTCTGTATTTGTCTTTTGTCTTTTTAGGGCCACACCCACTGCATATGGAAGTTCCCAGACTAGGGGTCAAATCAGAGCTACAGCTGCTGGCCTACGCCAAAGCCACAGCAACACCAGATCCGAGCCACTTCTGCAACCTTCATCACAGCTCACAGCAATGCCAGACTCTTAACCCACTGAGCAAGGCCAAGGATGGAACCCGCATCCTCATGGTTCTTAGTCAGTTTTGTTTCCGCTATGCCTTTTTTCTTTATTCTTCAAGTCTGAGCTTGCCTCCGTGTTCACAAATGCCAAGACCCTCCCAACAATGTCATAGGACATTCAAGATGAACTGAGGAAGTTTGTTCAGGGCCTTATCTTCTTCTTCTACCTCCTAAAGATGGCCTTGGCAAAAGGAATGGGAATCATTCATAATTCCAAAAGTAGAGGCTGGCTTCTTCTTCTTTTTTTTTTTGTCTTTTCAGGGCCACACCTGCAGTATATGGAGGTTCCCAGGGTAGGGGTCAAATTGAAGCTGTAGCTGCCAGCCTACACCACAGCCACAGCAATTCGAGATCTGAGACGCGTCTGCGACCTGCACCACAGCTCATGACAACGCCAGATCCCCGATCCACTGAGAGAGGCCATGGATCAAACCCACATCCTCATGGATGCTAATCAGATTTGATTCCACTGTGCCATGAAGGCAACTCCATGAGGCTGGCCTCTCATAGATGTGGGGGTGTTATCGGGGCCATGAGTACACTGTTGGAAAAATCGGGAGGGTGGGGATGGAATTACTCAAAGGGGAAAACTACCCTGGGGAAAACTTCAGGTAAGAACACTTACGTGACAGCATGAGGAAGGAAGGAGGTGTCTAGATTCATCCTCTAGAATGAGAGATTTATTGAACCAAGATAGACATGAAGGTGGCCTCTATCTTCAGTGGGAACTTTCCCCATCCTGTCTGTCTTAGAGTCGAGGGCCCTTTCTGATCAGGACCTGAAGGCAGAGGTGGAGGCGGGAGCAGAAGTGATCCTGCTTCTCTTCCTTCGGCAGAATCTGGAGTGATGGCCCCTCTGTGGTTTGGATCCCTGCTGACCCAACTGACCTTCTATTCCTTGTGCTGGTTGCAGGCTTACATATATTTGAATGAGGGAGAGAGGTTGCTGAAAACCCTCAGGAAGGAGAAATCTTGGAGTAAGACTTTTGAGTCGGCTGCATTTTATACCCTCAAAGGTCAGGTAAGAGAGAATTAACAACATGATTACTCTGCTATTTACTGTTGGGGCTTTACACAGAAGTAGACATCATCCCTCTACTTTCCACATCCTCCTCCCATCCTCTGCCACAGATCCTTTCCAGGACTCCAGAACCCCAAGCCCTGGGACTCAAACCTCCTCACCACCACTTGCCAGCAGCAAGATCTTCTTATCCTCTCAGTTGACATCTTTATGAACTATTTTTCTAACAACCTCCAAACGTGGACAGGAATGGTAAACATTTTCTCAGAGGCAGATGACAAACGACAATGCTAACTCCTAGTCATTCAACAATCCTTCCATCCTTCCTATCCAATAAACATTTACAATTGTGCCAAGTAGGATTTTATTTCCTAAGCCTAAAATGACCTATTTTTGATGTGATTCCTAAACTATGTATTTTTGGACCATGTCAACCAAGCCCAGAACCATTGCTTTTCTTCTTTTCCTCTCTTACCCTTTCTTCCCTTTGTAGGTCTGTTTCAACATGGGCCAGATGGTGATTGCCAAGAAAATGCTGAGGAAGGCCTTGAAGCTCCTCAATCGAGTCTTTCCTTGCAACTTAATCTCCTTGTTTCTCCAGACCCATGTTGAGAAAAACAGAAACTTTTATTATGTGAATCAGAATCAGCAGGCCCAGGAGAGCTCACCTCCAGGGTAAGGAGGGAGCTGGGGAGAGCTGAGTGTCTCATCTTCTTCCCCAGAGAGAAACCTACACATAGGCCAACAGTCAGCCCCCAGAGCCTGGGCCTCTAGGGAGCATGTGGAGTCCTGGTGGCTCACTGATGGGAGAGGGAGTGAGTGGGGTGGGACTCCCAGGCCAGGGCTGGGTTGCCTGAGAACCACTTAAGAGGCACCTTTTGCCAAAGGGAGTTCAGGTGACAAAAACTTAAGGGAGCCCTGTGCCAGGTGAGCTCAGTGCCCCTCCATACTCATTTCACCCACTAATACTTCTGGCCATAATGTTCCAATAGGAACTTGCACCACCTGTTCGTAGAGCCTCAGTCACAAACCCTTTTCCAATTCAGTGCTAGAACCTTGGGTGGTGTCCACAACCCCAAGAAAAGGGGCAGGTCCTTGAAACATTTGCCCAAAGACAAAGCGGCCCACCCATTTTTGTATCTCTGTAGATTAGGTGGGTTACGTGGGGTATCCATCCATCAAGCTTATACCATTCAGAGTTGTGCATTTCAATGTACGCAAATGTTACCTATAAAAGAACTATACACAATAATGAAGTGGGGGTAAGGGAAAAAATATATTCTACCTATTTAGCAATTGATACTGAAAGAGATGCCAGCTAGTTGGGGATCTGGAGAGCTGAACAGTGGATATCTCATCCATCTTGGGAGAGGCCCGTAGCAATATTCCTTCAGGTTCTGCCCAAGATACAAACATCAGTTTCTGTGAGCAAGTTGCTGCAATTCTTTTGCAACCCCTACCCAAAAGCTGCCTTCCTCAGTTTCCCAAAAGCATTCCCTTGACTGTGGGGGTGGCTGAGATGGAAATGAAGTAGAGCTGAGCCCCTTTGCAGGGTGGCAACAGGTTCCTGAATATAGGAGTTTCTCCTGCAGCCTCAGGTCACACCAGGAGGGGAGGGGCTAGAAGAAGTTCTGCAGAGATCTGAGAGATAAGAGAATTGGAATGTGGGTCACACAGAGAGTTGCCAGAAGAAAATAGGCTCTCCAGTTAAATTTCAAGTTCAGAGCAATATGAATGATTTTTTTTTTTTTTAGTATACATTATTTCACACAAAATATTTAGGACATGTGCCTTCTCAAAGAATTGTTTTGAAATTCAAATTTAACTGGGCATCCCATATTTTCATTCCCTAAATCTGACAAGCCTAAGGTAAAACCACATTTTGTAAAAGGAATAAGTCCCTGAACAAGAAAAGACAAAAAAATGATGATCAGGAAGAAACTCAGAACTAGTTGCTTAAAAGACTCTCCAGTCAAAAGGTTCTTATCTCAAGAATGGGGACAACAAGAAACAATATTAAATGCCAGAGTTTCTACAGCTTCATGAACTCCTATGTTCTAAGGGATTTTACCTTCTCCACATTTCCATAGAGTCTTTAAAAAATAATTTCCACAACAGAATGAATGTCATCAGTGTCTAAACTGAAAGTACCCAGAATTCCTCTTTAGGAAACTCTAGGGTATCTCTTTTTTCCTTCTCATATTTATTTAAAATCTGTTTTTTTTTGTTTTTTTGTTTTTTTGGCTTTTTTGTTGTTGTTATTGTTGTTGTTGTTGTTGTTGTTGCTATTTCTTGGGCCGCTCCCACGGCATATGGAGGTTCCCAGGCTAGGGGTCTAATCGGAGCTGCAGCCACCGGCCTACGCCAGAGCCACAGCAACGCGGGATCCGAGCCGCGTCTGCAACCTACACCACAGCTCACGGCAACGCCGGATCGTTAACCCACTGAGGAAGGGCAGGGACCGAACCTGCAACCTCATGGTTCCTAGTCGGATTCGTTAACCACTGCGCCACGACGGGAACTCCTAAAATCTGTTTTTTTGATAGATATTTCTAATTATATTTTGTTTTCTTGGTGTTGTTAAATTAGTAATACTGTAGCTAGTTTAGGATCCCATTTTTTTAAATCACAAACAGTGAGGACCAGGGGTTACATTGTGGAGGCTGAGACTAAGACCCCAGTTATTCCTGGTAGGTGGCCAGCCATCCCCCTTGAATACTTCCAGCGCAGGAAATTCACCATCTTCTGCCACATTCCATTCCATTATCAGAATGTGTTTTAGTCTGTTTGGGGTGCTATAACAAAATACCACTGACTGGGAGGCTTATAAACAGCAGAAGTTTATTGCTCACACTTCTGGACGCTGGAAGTCAGGTCCAAGTGCCAGTGTGGCTAGGCCAGGGCCCTCTTCAGTGTCACAGACCTCTCCTCCTGGTGAAAGGGTGCCGGGGAGCTCTGTGGAATCTCTTCTATAAGAGCACTAATCCCATTAATGAAGCTTCCACCCTCATAACCTAATCATGGCCTTGTCAACTTAAAAAAAAAAGCACAACCTGAAAGCTGAGAGTTAAGTTTTATCTGGGGCAATATTAGGACTTAAGCCCAGGAGACAGCATCTCATAGCTCTGAGAAACCACTCTGAGGAGGTGAGGTGGGAGCTAGGTGGTATAGGAGTTTTTGCAACAAAGGTCAGGTAGCAGGAACAAAAGAGGCCTGGGCTCACTGAAATCATTCCTTTGATATGCACCTCTGCTATCAGGGCCAGTATCCTGAGTTTTCACAGCTTGCAGGACTCACCAGTTCTCACCATTTGGAGGTGACTGCATTCACAGATGACCGTGACATTCTTTGTTTTATCCTCAGCTATAGACCGGGGGGCTATTTCAGAGCTATCTGAAGTACCACCCAAAGAGGAAAAGGGGGAATATCAGGATATGATAAAGGTGAGGGGGCAGGTACATGCAGCTGTACACACATTTTACAAAAGTTTCCTGCTCCTGCTGATATCCTCAGAATTACTTCTAGTCACAAGGAGCAGACATCACCATGAAGGATTTTAGTATTTTTCTAGATATGAGGAGATGCAAGAATTGGGCACATAAAATCTTCTCCTAAAAATATCTAATTATCTGAAGACCTGTTCTTCCAGTTTTCCCGGAGCACAGAGGGCCTCACTCCTGATTTTCATCCTGAGCTCCACTCTGGATGCTGTGGATCCGTAGCTGCAGTGGGTCATGATTTAATCCACGTAGAGGCTGGTGTTAAGAGCCAGACTTCAGTTCACAGCCCAGGAGCCCCATCTACTTTGACCATCACTTTGAGGAGGTAGAATTCAACCTGTGAATTTTGGGAGGATGCATTCAGACCACAGCAGTATGAAATTGTTTAAAATGTTCTTTTCAAGAGTTCCCCTTGTGGCCCAGAGGAAACGAATTCAACTAGTACCCATGAGGACGTGGGTTCAATCCTGGCCTTACTCAGTGGGTCAGAGATCCAGCAATGCTGTGAGCTGTGGTGTAGGTCAAAGATGCGGTGGATCCCATGCTGCTGTAGCTGTGGTGTGGGCTAGCAACTGATTTGATCCCTAGCCTGGGAACTTCTATATGCCGCGGGTGTGGCCCTAGAAAGCAGAAAAAAAAAAAAAAAAAGAAAAGAAAAAAAAGCTAATTTCTTTGGTTGCGCTGAGATCTAGTGCCTGACAACAAATACATTGGACTGGTCAGGCTGGAGGTGGACAGGGCTGAAATTCTGGCCCCATCACATTCTAGCTGTGTGACTTTGACTTAATTATTTAACCTGAGTCTTTTTTTTTTTTTTTTTTGTCTTTCTGCTATTTCTTTGGGCCGCTCCCGCAGCATATAGAGGTTCCCAGGCTAGGGGTCGAATCGGAGCTGTAGACACTGGCCTATGCCAGAGCCACAGCAACGCGGGATCCGAGCCGCGTCTACAACCTACACCACAGCTCATGGCAACGCCGGATCGTTAACCCACTGAGCAAGGGCAGGGACCGAACCCTCAACCTCATGGTTCCTAGTCGGATTCGTTAACCGCTGAGCCACGACGGGAACTCCATAACCTGTCTGAGTCTTACCTTTAGCTTATGGAAAATGGAACTGATTATTCCTTCTTTTCTTACAGGGTTGTCATCAGACTCAAATGTGGTAAATCCTATAAATGTGCTTTTTAAATAATTTCATTTAAATGGCAGTGACCTGAGAGGGGGCGGGTGATTAACATAAATATTCTTAATCATCACAAAGTAGGTATTATGGTCCCCATTGTACAGTGAAGAAAAATGTTCTTCGTAAAAATTAATGTGCATGTTAATTTCCATGTAAAGGAAACAAGCCTCGAACTGAAGTCCGTTTTGACCCCCCCTTATGAGGACGCTGCACCTGCGCTTCCCTAAGTCATGCTGGTGATGAAACCGTCTTATGTCCCGTGTATGTACTTTATCTAATAGGAAGAAGAGGCTAGCACAACTTTACCAGCAAACTACCTGCTTCTCCTTGCTGTGGCAGATCTGTAGCTTAAATTATTTTTTTCACTACAAGTATTATAGCCACCTGGCAGCTATGATGCAAGTAAATACTGCAATGGAAACTCAGGATGATTTCCAGGTAGAGTATTTTGTGGCTTCTTTTTACATTTCTGAATCTCATTTGGAGAGAAAAGCCTAGGGAAGGCCAACCAAAATTCAAAATCATGAAGATATAATGAAAGCCCTCCAGGCTGAATTATTCTGCTGAGGCTAGTAGTCCTCAAACATTTTGTTTCCAGGATCCCTTCATATTATTAATAATTAAAGACCTTGGAGTTCCCCTTGTGGCTCTGTGGGTTAAGAACCCGACATAGTCTCCATGAGGATGTGAGTTGGATCCTTGGCCTCACTCAGCGGGTTAAGGATCTGGCATGCAGAAGTTCCTGGGCCAGGGATCAAACCCTAACCACAGCAGCCACCTGAGCCACAGCAGTGACAGCACCAGATCCCTAGCCCACTGAGCCACCAGAGAACTCTACATTTTTGCAGATATCTTCATGTCTGACTTCACAGAAGTGAGCTGGATTCTCAAACTGCTTCCATCTTCATCCCTTGTAGTATCATGTAATTTTTCCCTGGAAAACTCCACATTTTACTTGTGAGAGGAAGAGAGTGAAAAAGGAAAATGTAAAAGGATAATTCTTTTTAAAAACATAAAAACATGAGTCATACACATACAAAAAGAACATGTATCAAAGATTTTATTGAGCTCATTATAATAGTGAGAGAACCAATAAGGAGTTAACAGCTGTTTCTCAGGAGAGTTTAATTTATGAATGGGAGTTCCCATCATGGCTCAGTGGTTAACAAACCCGACTAGGAACCATGAGGTTGCGAGTTCTATCCCTGGCCTCACTCATTGGGTTAAGGAGTCAGCATTGCTGTGAGCTGTGGTGTAGGTCGCAGACATGGCTCGGATCTGGCGTTGCTATGGCTCTGGCATAGGCCAGTGGCTATAGCTCTGATTGGGCTCCTAGCCTGGGAACCTCCATGTGCAGTGCGTACAGCCCTAGAAAAGACAAATAATAATAATAATAGTAATAATTTATGAATGGGAGTTCCCGTTGTGGCTCAGTGGTTAAGGAACCTGACTAGTATCCCTGAGGATGCTGGTTCAATCCCTGGCCTCGCTCAGTGGGTTAAGGATCTGGCATTGCTGTGAGCTGTGGTGTGGGTCACAGACATGGCTTGGATCTGGCATTGCTGTGGCTGTGGCTGTGGTAGCTACAGCTTTGATTCAACCCCTAGCCTGGGATCATCCATAAGCCTTGGGTGTGGCCCTAAAAAGACAAAAAAAATTATTAATGCATGCAAAAGTACTCTAGTCACAAGGGCAAGAATCATTGAATTACTTGTATCCCACCAAACATTTACATTTCTATGAAAAAGAATCATTTACATTATTATCAACTTTTTATTGCCTACAGAATTGTAAAGTAGCCCAAAAATAGTGAAAGGCAGAGATAACCCTGATGAGTGAGCTAGATGGACACCCACTGAGTTTTTTGGTTTGGGCTCATTTCAAGGTGTTTCACTATTTTTCCTGACACATATAATCCCTTGACGTTATGAAACTAGCTTTGATCTTGTCACACCCTGAGTTCCTAGGATGGTGTTTGGCACGTAGTAGGTTCTCAACGAATATTTATTGAATGAAATGCTTTACTTCTTCACTCTTGGGGCTATCTCCTAAAAAGCTGGTGGAGTCAAGGGCAGGGAAGGCTAAAATAGAATTGGAAAAACAGAATTGGAAAAACAGTATTGGAAAGTGAATCAAAAGATGCTTGTTAACACAATGGCTGTGACAGAAGGCAGAAGAAGGGGTGTTCAAAAGCAGATGAGGTGCTCCATGTAGGATAAGAGAAAGAACCAGAATGATTGCCAAGAGAGGAATTTCCAGGACTCCATCTATCTGTGGTGTGACCACGAGCAAATCACATAACCTCCGAGCTTTATATTTTCTCTGTAAAGGGAAGCAGATGGACTCAGTTCTCTTGGCCCAAATCTAGGAAGAACTAGGCTTTATACAGCTTTGCTTTTTCATTTGCCTGACAATCCCCTCTTCCACCACTATTTCTCCCCTTCTGGAGACTATTTGAAAAACGTTCTAAACAAAGAATGAAGGAATTCCCTAAGAATGATTTTGTGGTTTAACAAGCACCCACAAAACTGCCTATGACACAGAATTTTTGGACTGGTTATTTTGTGTGATTTGAGGAATTTCAAGAAAAAAAGTCCCCTTCTCCAAAATGCCTCCCCCATCATTCTACCATTAGGGATTCTCTATTTCTTCTATTTGTACTTTTCAAAGCAGTTTTATGTATTCTGGGTTTGCAGTGGAGGGCAGGTTTTCAGTGTGGGTGGCGGTGGTATTTTTTGTTTTTTTCTTTTTGATAATAAACTCTGTCTCTAGTAGTAAATATTTTCTCTTCACCCTTCTCCAAGTATGTATATCTTGAAGCACCTTTATCATTCTAAAGGGTTGTTTGAAGATTAGTCAACTTCTCTTAAATCTTCCAATTAAGTTTAGAACTAGTCCTTACATTTTTTTAATTTTTTGAAGATTTTTTATTTTTTCTATTATAGTTGATTTACAATGTTCTGTCAATTTCTGCTCTACAGCAAAGTGACCCAGTCATACACACACACACACACACACACACACACACACACACACACACATTCTTCTTCTCACATTATCCTCCATCAAGTTCCATCACAAGTGACTAGATATAGTTTCCTGTGCTATACAGCAGGATAGTCCTTACATTTTTTTCAAAGCAAATTAAACCAAACTTCCTTTATTGTTAAATAACAAAAGTTAAGATGCTTGTTATAACAAATTAAACATCACAGAAATGCATTAAATAAAAACTCCCTCTTCTCCCTCAAATCTCTCCTCCAACCCCAACAAATAGGTAACTGCTTTTTAAAGTTTGGAGTGAATCCTTCTAGGCTTTTTGATAAACAGTCATATATCCACATATATGAGTTATTACTTTTATTTTTCACAAAAATTAAAATTCTTATATTTTGTTTAAGGACTTTGTGTGGACAAGCAAGCCCTTGACCTTGTCTTGGATCATGCATTAAATAGGTGGCAGAGGGGAGCTCTCTTGTGACTCAGCAGGTTAAGGATCTGCATGGTCACTGCAGTGGCTCTGGTTGCTGCTGCGATGTAGGTTCGGTCCCTAACCCAGGAACCTCTGCATGCTGTGGGTGCAGCCAAAAAAAAAGAGATCATAGAAACTTAGTTTCTGTGTCTATCCCATCATGTAGCCAAATGTCCAGCTCCACTCCCAAGCTTAATAAATCCATGTTTACTGGCAGGCATTATGTGATACACTGGGCTTTCTGCTTTGGGTTCCATCCCAGTCTTGCCCTGCCTCTCCTTCTCCCCTCCACTGCTGCCATTTCAGATCGTTAAGGCCTACCTGGACTATTCACTGTACCACCATCTGGCCGGCTACCAGGGCGCGTGGTTCAAATACGAGGTCATGGCCATGGAGAAGATTTTCAACCTCCCCCTGAAACTCGAGAGTATTGAGATCACGACCTACGTGGCAGATAAGCTTGGCTATATCAAGCTGCTAATGGGTCACTTGGACTTGGCCATTGACTTAGGTAAGGGCTGGCTGGTCAAGAAAGGACATGCAGATACAAGTAATGCCTGGGAATATTCTGGAATTATTTTCTTCCCAGGCTCGCGAGCCCACAAGATGTGGTCATTGCTTCGGAATCCCAACAAACACTGTCTGGTCCTCTGCTGGCTCTGTAAATCCCTCTTCTTGAAAAGCAGGTATTTATCTCAAGACATTTTCCAAAATTAGGGAAAGAAAGCCATATTAATGGAACATCCAGGTTTCCTTTACCTTGGCCATAGGATAGGGAAGAGAGGAGGGTTTACTGGGAGCAGATGTAACTCACAATCATCATCCTTTGGATACCACTGCTCTTTCATAGGATTCCTTCACTGGCATCTTCCCTAACCTGGTTGCTCTGGCCAGTGACTGAAGGAGCATCAGACCATCACCCCCCACCCCCACTGTGGGAATCAGGCTTCCATCACTGCCAGGTGGCAGAAAGGGAATAGTCGCATAAGGGAAGCAAATGCTTAGATTCTGGCAACCAGGACCAGAGGTCCCAGCCAACTTGACCTCATTCCAGCCACCCTGATAGGTCCATGAAAGAACAGTTTGAACAAAGAGCTGACTTGAGATTTCAGAATGGGTTTGAAGTCTGTTTAAGGATTGTATATGGGAATTCCTATTGTGGGTGTCCATGAGGATGCAGGTTCAATCTCTGGCCTTGCTCAGAGGACTAAGGATTCGGCATCACTGTGGCTGTGGCTCAGGCCAGCAGCTGTAGCTCCAATTTGACCCCTAGCCCAGGAACTTCCATATGCCACAGGTGTAGTCATAAAAAGAAAAAAAGAAAAAAAAAAAAAAGCAGGATTGTATCTGGTCCTGAATTACTGGGCAGACTGAGTCCAGGACTGAACTTCCATCTCTCCTCTCCACCACTTTTATTTTATTTTTTTAAAATTATTTATTATTATTTTTTTCCCACTGTACAGCAAGGGGGTCAGGTTATCCTTACATGTATACATTACAATTACATTTTTCCCCCAGCCTTTCTTCTGTTGCAACATGAGTATCTAGACAAAGTTCTCAATGCTATTCAGCAGGATCTCCTTGTAAATCTATTCTAAGTTGTGTCTGATAAACCCAAGCTCCCGATCCCTCCCACTCCCTCCCCCTCCCATCAGGCAGCCACAAGTCCCTTCTCCAAGTCCATGATTTTCTTTTCTAAGGAGATGTTCATTTGTACTGGATATTAGATTCCAGTTATAAGTGAGATCATATGGTATTTGTCTTTGTCTTTCTGGCTCATTTCACTCAGTATGAGGTTCTCTAGCTCCATCCATGTTGCTGCAAATGGCATTATGTCATTCTTTTTTATGGCTGAGTAGTATTCCATTGTGTATATATACCACCTCTTCCGAATCCAATCATCTGTCGATGGACATTTGGGTTGTTTCCATGTCCTGGCTATTGTGAATAGTGCTGCAATGAACATGCGGGTGCATGTGTCTCTTTTAAGTAGAGTTTTGTCCGGATAGATGCCCAAGAGTGGGATTGCGGGGTCATATGGAAGTTCTATGTATAGATTTCTAAGGTATCTCCAAACTGTTCTCCATAGTGGCTGTACCAGTTTACATTCCCACCAACAGTGTAGGACGGTTCCCTTTTCTCCACAGCCCCTCCAGCAGTTGTTATTTGTGGATTTATTAATGATGGCCATTCTGACTGGTGTGAGGTGATATCTCATGGTAGTTTTGATTTGCATTTCTCTTATAACCAGCGATGTTGAGCATTTTTTCATGTGTTTGCTGGCCATCTGTATATCTTCTTTGGAGAAATGTTTATTCAGGTCTTTTGCCCATTTTTCCATTGATTGATTGGCTTTTTTGCTGCTGGGTTGTATAAGTTGTTTATATATTCTAGAGATTAAGCCCTTGTCGGTTGCATCATTTGAAACTATTTTCTCCCATTCTGTAAGTTGTCTTTTTGTTTTCTTTTTGGTTTCCTTTGCTGTGCAAAAGCTTTTCAGTTTGATGAGGTCCCATGGGTTTATTTTTGCTCTAATTTCTATTGCTCTGGGAGACTGACCTGAGAAAATATTCATGATGTTGATGTCAGAGAGTGTTTTGCCTATGTTTTCTTCCAGGAGTTTGATGGTGTCCTGTCGTATATTTAAGTCTTTCAGCCATTTTGAGTTTATTTTTGTGCATGGTGTGAGGGTGTGTTCTAGTGTCATTGCTTTGCATGCAGCTGTCCAGGTTTCCCAGCAATGCTTGCTGAATAGACTTTCTTTTTCCCATTTGATGTTCTTGCCTCCCTTGTCAAAGATTAATTGACCATAGGTGTCAGGGTTTATTTCCGGGTTCTCTATTCTGTTCCTTTGGTCTGTCTGTCTGTTTTGATACCAGGACCACACTGTTTTGATGACTGTGGCTTTGTAGTATTTCTTGAAGTCTGGGAGAGTTATGCCTCCTGCTTGGTTTTTGTTTCTCAGGATTGCTTTGGCGATTCTGGGCCTTTTGTGGTTCCATATAAATGTTTGGATTGTTTGTTCTAGTTCTGTGAAAAATGTCCTGGGTAATTTGATAGGGATTGCATTGAATCTGTAGATTGCTTTGGGTAGTATGGCCATTTTTACAATATTGATTTTTCCAATCCAGGAACATGGACTATCTTTCCATTTCTTTACATCTTCTTTGATTTCTTTGATTAAATTTTTATAGTTCTCGGCATATAGGTCCTTTACCTCCTTGGTCAGGTGTATTCCGAGGTATTTGATTTTGTGAGGTGCAATTTTAAAAGGTATTATATTTTTGTATTCCTTTTCTAATATTTCATTGCTGGTATACAGAAATGCCACTGACTTCTGAATGTTAATCTTATATCCTGCTACTTTGCTGAATTTATGAATCAGTTCAAGTAGTTTTGGGGTTGAGTCCTTAGGGTTTTCTATGTATAGTATCATGTCATCTGCATACAGTGACAGTTTGATCTCTTCCCTTCCTATATGGATGCCTTTTATTTCTTTTGTTTGTCTAATTGCTGTGGCTAGGACTTCCAAAACTATGTTGAAGAGCAGTGGTGAGAGTGGGCATCCCTGTCTTGTTCCAGATTTGAGTGAGAAGGCTTTCATTTTTTCCCCATTGAGTATTATATTTGCTGTGGGTTTATCATAAATGGCTTTTCTCCTCTCCACCACTTTTAAATCCTACCACCTTCTCTTTGCCATAGACACAAGCAATTGATCCAGGTGCTGGGGTGGCTGTGGGATCTCTCCATAGCAGAAGAGCACATCTTCAGCAAGGCATTTTTCTATTTTATCTGCCTGGACATCATGCTTTATTCTGGTGAGCATGGCCTTGGAATATATAAGAAACTGGGGATAGGAGTTCCCTAGTGGCTCAGTGGATTAAGGATCTAGCATTTTCACTGCTGTGGCTTGGGACGCTGCTGTGGTGTGGGTTTGATCCCCGGCCTGGGAACTTCCACATGCCATGAGTGTGGCCCCCCAAAAAAAGAAAAAGAAGCTAGGGGTATGAAATTGCGTTGGTAGGGTTTGGCAGCTGTTAGTGCTAAGATTTTGAGGCCATTGGGTTTCTGGCTAGAAAGTCAGACAGGTCAGGGAAGGGGAGAGCCTAGAGTTAGGAGATGAAGAGCCATCTAGAAGGTATACGGATTTTAAGGGACCAGAAGGAGAGAATTTAGAATTTAAGCTGCCAGTTAAAATGTCAGATCATTTTACACACAAGTGATAGTGCTGACAGTGTTTTACTATGTGCCTTTTACTAGAGTATTTCATTTCTAGCAGGATAGACTTAGAGACTTCATGCTTTAAAGTGAAGTACTGGGGAGTTCCTGCCTTGGTGCTTTGGGTTAAGAATCTGACTGCACCAGCTTGAGTTGCTGCAGAGGTGTGGGTTCTGTCCCAGACCCAGCACAGTGGGTTAACGGATCTGGCTGTAGCTGCGGCGTGGGTTGCAGCTGTGGCTTGGATTCAGTTCCTGGCCCAGGAACTTCCATATGCTGCAGATGTGGCCATAAAATAAATAAATGATTAAATAAAATAAAATGAAGGATATTGCTGCTACAAGTGAGGGTTCTGGGCACTGGTAGCTATTGGTGATTTGGAAAACAAGCTCTTTCCTTAACCTCAGGTTACACCAGGTATTCAGGCCTCAGCGTACATATTAAATCAGAGAGGCCAACCTGGGCATTCTTTTTCCCATGCATATTTTTATTTTATTGTATTTTATTTTTCCTCCAACCATTTACCTTTGTTTGTTTTATTTCCCACTCATATTTTTAAAGGGGATGCAGATATTGCTGCCAACAAGGGAAGTCTGAGTGGGTAGGTTAATTCCCAGGCTGCACTGAGGCTGGTTCCCTGGGCTCAAGCAGGAAGGGTTGAGCCCACTCCTGCCTAGTTGAGACTATGAACTTGTATCATATATGCATAACCTTCCACAAAAGCAGGGACTCAGAAAACACAGGGCAGTGCAGTCACCTGGTTGTTGTGATCTGTGAGACCCTTGGATTCATAAAGTACTCAGTGGGAAATACTTCTGGGGGCTAGTAGGCCAAAAGATGACAACCACCACCCACTCCACCCCCAGCCCCCTATCCACTAGCCTCTCCTCTTTCTCTCTGGTATTTGTTTGTTTGGCTGTGCCTGGGGCATGTGGAAGTTCCTGGGCCAGGGATCAAACCCACTCCACAGCAGCCACCCAAGCTGCTTCCATGACAATGAGGGATCCTTAACCCACTGCACCACATGAGAACTCCATACTCTTTCTCTCTGTTTTAGGCTTTGTTTATAGGTCATTTGATGAATGTTTGGATTTCATATACCAAAATGAAGACAACAAAATCCTCAAGTTCCAAAGTGGAATGCTCCTGGGACTTTACTCGTGTACAGCCATCTGGTAACAATATACTGCACATCACTGAATTCCCAAATTTGAAAATGTTGAATCCTGAAAGAGTTCTATGAGATTTACAAAAAAGAAAAGTACTTTAAGTTTATACCTGAGGGAGTTCCTGTTGTGGCATAGAGGTAATGAACCCGACTAGTAACCATGAGGATGCAGGTTCGATCACTGGCCTCACTTAGTGGGTTATAGTTCAGTTTTTTTGTTTTGTTTTGTTTTGTTTTGCTTTGTAGGGCCACACCTGTGTCATATGGTCATTCCCAGGCTAGGGGTCCAATCGGAGCTGAGGCCACTGGCCTACACCACAGCTGCAGCAATGTGGGATCTGGACTGAGTCTGTGACCTACACGACAGCTCATGGCAACACCAGATCCTTAGCCCACTGAGAGAGGCCAGGGATCAAACCCACAACCTCATGGTTCCTAGTCAGATTCATTTCCGCTGTGCCACAATGGGAACTTCACTCAGTGGGTTATGGATCTGGTGGTGTTGTGAGCTCTGGTGTAGGTCACAGACACGGCTCAGATCTGGCATTGCTGTGGCTGTGGCGTAGGGGGGCAGCTGCAGCTCTGATTCGACCCCTAGGCTGGGAACTTCTGTATGCCTCAGGTACTGCCCTAAAAAAAAAAAAAGCACAAAAAGTTTATACCTGAGACAGACTGAAGGTGACAGAGAAAATTTGTGCTGAAAGACACACTTCGGGTTCATCCCCCTCAACAGAAAGTAATGCCACCTCAGTTGTGTTCGATGCAATAAGCATTTACTGCATACTTAGCATGTTGTGGTGATACAGATATGAATAAGACAAGAGTACTTGTTTCTGTGAAGTGTTGGGGTTTGAAGGAGACTAATAAATAGCACTGCCTGCCCCCTCCCCACCCCCAAGATCTAATCATAATCATTGCTATTAGGATAGAGCCGATGTCGGAGTATATGACTTATATCTGCAGGTGGCAAGAGAGCTTCCTAATGTTGAACTTCAGGACTAAGACTTACCCCCCAGCAGCAGACAGTTCTAGAAAACTCCACGCCACTCCCCACACCACTGAGGGAGACAGCACCATGCTCCCTGTGGGTCTCACTGGCTCTCAAGTTGACAGAGAGCTACACCTGCCTAAGTCCTCTCCCAAAGTCACCACCAACCAAGTCCATTGGAGGAGTGACTGAGGCCAGGAAAGAAAGGAGCTCTGCTCCAGTGGTTCTACCTTACATGGAAGAAAACTGCTGGAGGATGGAAGAAGCAGTCTTTGTGTTCCCCATTAAGCCTGAGGCTTAATCTCTTTAACCCGTATCATTTTTAACTCAGTAAGCCCACAGCTGTGGCCTTAGCTCCAAGGAAGTCGATCAAACAGTAAGGCTGCAGAACATCAACTAAATTACTTCCACATTCATTCCCTATTCTACTTCCCATCTTAAATTATATATGCAGCCATGTTGACTGAAAATCATTCCCTATTCTACTTCCCTTCTTAAATTATATATGCAGCCATGTTGTCCAATATTGAGAGATTTTGTGCTAAGATTAAATGACAATATGAAGACCTTCCTGTATAAAGTGTCACAAACTAGAGCAAACTTGAATAGGAATCTCCTCTTATTATAAAATTCGTTGGGAGAAGTTAAAATCCAAAAATCATTTACCCTTGCCAGTTAAAGTCTAAAGAAATTAAATTTCTAAGTCAAATGAACTTGCCCTGCCCATGCGAGTTAGAGTTCAAGGAATCCAAAGTGCAAAAATCACCCTAATTTCTTATTCTTTATCTCACCTGAAAAGTTGAACTTCCAACAGCTGTAGCCTAGGCCAATACTGCTCACACTCTGTGGGCATAGGAGTCACCTGGAGAGTTTGTTAACTAAGTAAGATTCCTGGCCCCATCCCTGGAGTCTGTCTGATGTAGTAGATCTGGGTGGGACCAGAGAGCTTGCAGTTCTAAGGAGCACTGGGGTCATACTGACAAAATTGAGCAGTTTCTTTAAGCCCCCCAGTTTATAGCTCCAAGGGCCTGATCCTGCTTCATTTCTTAGAGTCCACATTGTTAAGTGGAGACTAATACTGCCCAAGTGTTCCCCTCAATTCTATTCATTTCAAATCATCAAGGAAATCTATTCTGTCCCGGAATGGATCACATAATTTTCCCTGAACGTAGCAGGCTTCCCAAGGCCCCGGGGCACTGGGAGTGACTCCTCTCAGAGAGACCCATTTCAGGAAAGCGGCCCCTTCCAAGGGGGATACTGACCTCTGTTTTTCTCCTTTGGTGGTGCAGGTATGCCAGACTTCAGGAGTGGGACACCTTTCACATATTTTGCAATAAAGCCAAAAACCTGATGTCAAGAAGAACCCCGACAGCTCTTTACTACATAGGCATGAGTAGGTACATGGAAGGGCAGGTTCTCTACCTTCAAAAGCAAATTGAAGAACAATCAGAGACGGCTCAGGACAGTGGAGTCGAGCTCCTCAAGGTAAGGCCTATTCTCTCATTTCCAGGAAATATAAAAAATCCATTTTATAGGCTTTCTCTACCTCCTGTGATAAATATTTTCTCTGATCACAGAAATGAGGTGTTTATAGCATAAGTTTTTGAAGGCAACTCCCTCCGCAAAGTTAGAGTGTAAATTGCCCATAACCTTACTACTCAGAGATAACCACTTTATACATACTGAGACCTTACTTTTCAAGTTTTCTTCCATGTGTGTGCATGCATTTCCATTTTAAAAACTTGCTGCTAAATGAGATATATTTATGAGTATCTCCCTGTCATTAAATTGTTTTCTACACCACTAAAAGGAATCCTAGTGTTTTATCTTATAGATTTGCTATTAGATGATGTTACCAAATTATTCTGAGATAGGACTTCTCTGTAGTACTTTACTGCTCTTGCTGTGGTAAACATCTTGGTAGATAAACCGTTGTGTGTAGAAATTTTCAATATTCATCTGATATATAGTAGGCACCTGGTACTAGGTGCTGGGGTACAAGAGTGAGCAAATTAAACCTGGTACCTGCCTCCCAGAGTTTACAGCCCAGCATGGGACAAGCCCCTAAGAGAATGAAGGGCTGAACCTCTGGGGTCATCTTAACACCTGTTCACCTTGTTCTCTTAAAAACTGAATGCAGGGAGTTCCCATTGTGGTGCAGTGGAAATGAATCTGACTAGGAACCATGAGGTTGCGGGTTTGATCCCTGGCCTAATTCAGGGGGTTAAGTATCTGGCGTTGCCATGAGCTGTGGTGTAGGTTGCAGACGTGGCTCGGATCCCGTGTTGCTGTGGCTGTGGTGTAGGCCAGCAGCCTCAGCTCCAATTCAACCCCTAGCCTGGGAACCTCCATATGCCATGAGTGTGGCCCTAAAAAAAGAAAAAGAAAAAAAAGATTAGAGCAGAAATTAATAACATAGGGACAAAGAAAACAATTGAGAAGATCAATGAAACCAAAAGTTGGTTCTTTTTTTTTTTTTTTTTTGGTCTTTTTGCTATTTCTTGGGCCGCCCATGCGGCATGTGGAGGTTCCCAGGCTAGGGGTCGAATCGGAGCCGTAGCCACCGGCCCACGCCAGAGCCACAGCAACGCGGGATCCGAGCCGCGTCTGCAACCTACACCACAGCTCATGGCAACGCCGGATCATTAACCCACTGAGCAAGGGCAGGGACCGAACCCGCACCTCATGGTTCCTAGTCGGATTCGTTAACCACTGCGCCACAACGGGAACTTCCAAAAGTTCGTTCTTTGAAAAGATCAACAAAAGTGATAGACCTTTAGCCAGACTCATCAAGAAAAAAAAGGAGACAGTTCACATCAATAAAATAAGAAATGAGGAGTTCCCATCATGGCCCAGTGGAAACAAATCTGACTAGTATCCATGATGATGAAGTCTGGATCCCTGGCCTTGCTCAGTGGGTTAAGGATCTGTCATTGCCATGAGCTGTGGTGTAGGTCGCAGATGCGGCTCGGATCTGGTGTTGCTGTGGCTGTGGTGTAAGCTGGTGGCTGCAGCTTCAATTTGACCCCTAGCCTGGGAATCTCCATATGTTGTGGGTATGGCCCTAAAAATAAATAAATATATAAAATAAAATAAGAAAGGAAAAAGAAATTACAATTCTGATGCTGCAGAAATATTAAAGATCATAAGAGGCTACTATGAGCAACTGTAGGCCAATAAAATGGACAACCTAGAAGAAATAGATTCTTGTACAAAGATACAAGCTACCAACACTGAACCAGGAAGAAATAAAAAATATGAATAGACCAATCACAAGTGCTGAAATTGAAAATGTGATTAAAAAACTTCCAAAAAACAAAAGTCCAGGACCTGATGGCTTCTCAGCTGAGTTCTACCAAACATTCAGAGAAGAGTTAACATCCCTTCTTCTGAAACTTTTCCAGAAAATTGCAGAGGAAGGAACACTCTCAAGCTCATTCTATGAAGCCACAATTACCCTGATACCAAAACCAGTCAAAGATCCCACAAAAAAAGAAAATTACAGACCAATGCAATTGATAGACATAGATGCAAAAATCCTCAACAAAATATTAACGTCACATACAAATACATATTAAAAATATCATACACTATGATTTATCCCAGTTTACAAGGATTCTTCAGTATCCACAAATCTATTAATGTGATACACCACATCAACAAACTAAAAAATAAAAACCAGGAGTTCCCGTCGTGGCACAGTGGTTAACGCATCTGACTAGGAACCATGAGGTTGCAGGTTCGATCCCTGGCCTTGCTCAGTGGGTTAACGATCCGGCATTGCTGTGAGCTGTGGTGTAGGTTGCAGACACGGCTCGGATCCCGCGTTGCTGTGGCTCTGGCGTAGGCTGGTGGCTATGGCTCCGATTAGACCCCTAGCCTGAGAACTCCATATGCTGCAGGAGCGGCCCTAGGGAAAAAAACAAACAAACAAAGGCAAAAAAAAATTATTAAAAAAAAATAAAAAAATAAAACCCACATTATCATCTCAATTGATATAGAAAAAGCTTTTGACAAAACTCAACACCCATTCCTGATAAAAACTCTCCAGAGAGTGGGCACAGAGAAGACCTACCTCAATATAAGAAAAGCCATTTATGACAAACCCACAGCTAACATCATTCTTAGTGAAAAACTGAAAGCATTTCCACTAAGATCAGGAACAAGACAAGGATGTCCTCCTTCACCAGTGTTATTCAACATAGTTTTGGAAGTCCTAGCCATGGCAGTCAGAGAAGAAAAAGAAATAATAGGATTCCAGGAATTCCCATTGTGGTGAGCAGAAATGAATCTGACTAGGAACCATGAGGTTGCAGGTTCAAACCCTAGCCTCTCTTAGTGCGTTAAGGATCCGATGTTGCTGTGGCTGTGGTGTAGGCTGGCAGCTGTAGCTCTGATTTCACCCCTAGCCTGGTATGCCATGGGTGAGGCCCTAAAAAAGCAAACTAAATAAATAAATAGATTCCAAAAGGAAAAGAAGAAGTAAAACTATCACTGTTTTCAAATGACATGATACTATACCTAGAAAATCCTAAAGACACTATCAGAAAACTATTAGAGCTCATCAATGAATTTGGTAAAATGTCAGGATACAAAATTAATACACAGAAATTGACTGCATTTCTATATACTAACAACAAAAGTTCAGAGAGAAATTAGGGAAACAATCCCATTTATTGTCACATCAAAAAGAATAAAATACTTAGGAATAAACCTACCTAAGAGACAAAAGACCTGTACTATGAAAAATATAGGATGCTGATGAAAGAAATCAAAGATGACATAAACAGATGGAAAGATATACCATGCTCTTAGATTGGAAGAATCAATATAGTCAAAATAACAATACTATCTAAGGCAATCTACAGATTCAATGCAATCCCTATCAAATTACCGATAGCATTCTTTACAGAACTAGAACAAAATATTTTTAAAATTGTATGGAAACACAAAAGCCAAAGCAATATCGGAAAGAAAAAACAGATCTGGAGGAATCAGGCTCCCTGACTTCAGATTCTACTTCAAAGCTGCAGGCATCAGAACAGTACAGTACTGGCACAAAAATAGAAATATAGAGCAATGGAACAGGGTGGAAAGCCTAGAAATAAACCCAAGCACCTATGGTCAACTAATCTGTAACAAAGGAGGCAAGAACATACAGTGGAGGAAAGATAGTCTCTTCAATAAATGGTGAGGGGAGGGAGTTCCCTTTGTGGCTCAGTGGTAACAAACCTGACTAGGATCCACGAAGATGTGGGTTCAATCCCTGACCTTGCTCAGTGGATTAAGGATCCAGTGCTGTCATGAATTGTGTGGTGTAGGTCACAGGCACAGCTCAGATCCCACATTGCTGTGGCTATGTTATAGGCCAGCAGCTATAGCTCTGATTTGACCCCCAAGCCTGGGAACCTCCATATGCTGCAGGTGCAACCCTAAAAAGAAAATTAAATAACTAAATAAATGGTGTGTGGGGGGGGACTGAACAACTGCATGTAAGAGAAAGAAATTAGAACATTTTCTAACACCATTAGCAAAAATCAACTCAAAATGAATTAAAGACCTAAATGTAAGGCCAGATACTATAAAACTCCTAGAGGAAAACAGGCAGAACACCCTTTGACATAAATCACAGGAACACCTTGTTTGACTCACCTCCTAGAGTAAAGATGATAAGGACACAAATAAACCAATGGGACCTAATTAAACTCAAAAGCTTCTGCACAGCAAAGGAAACATCAAAAAAACAAAAGGACAACCCACAGAATGGGAGAAAGTTTTTGCAAATGACTCAACTGACAAATGTTTAATCTCCAAAGTAGGCAAACAACTTATACAACTCAACAACAACAAAAAAAACCCCACAAAAAACCCAATGGAAAAATGGACAGAAGACTGAAATAGACATTTCTCTAAAGAAGACGTAAAGACGGGCAGCAGGCACATGAAAAAATGCTCAACATCATTAATTATTAGAGAAATGCAAACCAAAACTACTATGAGGTACTGCCTCATACCAGTTAGAATGGCCATCATTAACAAGTCAACAAACAACAAATGCTGGAGAGGATGTGGAAAAAAGGGAACCCTCCTTCACTGCTGGTGGGAATATAATTGGTACAATCACTATGGAAAACAGTATGGAAATACCTCAGAAAACTAAATATAGAACTATATGACCAGCAGTCCTACTCCTGGGCATATATCCAGACAAAACTTTCATTGAAAAAGATAACGTGCATCCTGTATGTTCATCACAGCACTATTCACAATAGCCAAGACATGGAAAGAACCTAAACGCCTGTCAACAGATGAATGGATTAAGAAGATGTGGTACATATATACAATGAAATAGTACTCAGCCTTAGAAAAGAACAAAATAATGACATTTTCAGCAACATGGATGGAACTAGAGACTGTCATATGAGTGAAGTAAGTCAGAAAGACAAAGACAGACACCATATGATATCACTTATACATGGAATCTAAAATATGGCACAAATGATCTATCTACAAAACAGAAACAGATCACAGACATGGAGGACACACTTGTGTGTGCTGGAAGGAGGGGGAGGGAGTGGGATGGATTGTGAGTCAGGGATTAGTAGATGCAAAATGTTGCATTTGGAGTGGATGGGCAATGGGATCCTGCTGTATAGACCAGGGAACTATATCCAATCACTTGTGATGGGTCAGGATGGAGAATAATGTGAGAAAAGGAATGTATATATATGTATAACTGGTTCACTTTACTGTACAGCAGAAATTGGCAGAACATTGTAAATCAACTATACTAATTTTTTTTTAAAAAAAAAAAAGAAGAAAATGCTTGGGTTTTTTGGTTTCTGAACCGAACTTGGGTCAGCTTACACAGCAAAGCCAGTTTACTGACACTGGGTAGTGGTGAAGAAAAGTACAGCATTTATTGTAGGGCCCAGGAAGGAGAATAGGCAGCTTATGTTCAAAAGATCCAAACTCCCCCATGGCTTTCAGGGAAGGGTTTTTTAAAGCAACATTTGGGGTGAGGGTGGCAGGGAGTTTGACTTTCTTCTGATTGATTGGTGGTGAGGTAACAGGGTGATGTTTCAGAAATCCTAATCATCAACCTTCTAGGGTCTACATCTTGTGGTCAGCATGTAGTCACCATCCTCCACCTAGGTGGGGGTGGGGTCTTAATTCCTGCAGAACCACTCAAAGTATGTATCAGATTATGTATATCCCTTGAGGAGGAAGTAGGACTGTTTTATCGCTGAACTATTTTTTCTTGACTGTTATTCTTCATTCTCTCACTTCCCTAATTAGTAACCGAGTCTGCTCTTTGGAACTGAGGGAAGGCCTTGGAGACCAAAGCCTTTTTCTGCAAACAAGAAGTGGGGGAGGAGTTTCCGTTCTGCCGCAGCGGAAATGAAACCGACGCGGAACCATGAGATGGGTTAGGGATCTGGCATTGCCGTGAGCTGTGGTGGTGAGCTGTGGTGTTGGTCGCAGATGCAGCTCAGATCCTGCATTGCTGTGTCTGTGTTGTAGGCTGGCAGCTGTATCTCTGATTCGACCCCTAGCCTGGGAACCTCCATATGCTACAGATGTGGCCCTAAAAAGACAAAAAAAGAAATGGGGGATACAGAAGGACTTTTGTACATGGGAGGGGTCTGCACATTCCTGCTTGGTTTCAGTCCCCCCCGCCCTTTGATACTCTTCAGTCCTGAGAGGAACTGGGGGCAGGACAAGCAAGAGAATGAAGTTTTCAATAGGTTAATCATAAACATGGCAGGAGAACTTAGTTTCATAGGGACTTCATTTCATTTTTAAAGTGGTTGCCAAGAAAGGTTAGTGAGCCCATCCATATCACATTCTTGGTCTGGGTAGGCCACTGGGGCTGCTCTATCTGACATTTATCATCTAATCTCCACTACTTACCAGCATGTCTCTGTAATATGCTTTTTCTTCTTTTAAATTTTTAAAATTATAGTTGATTTACAATGTTCTGTCAGTATCTGCTGTACAGCAAAGTGTTATACATATATCTGTATCCACTCTTTTTCTCATATTATCTTCTATTGTGTCCTATCACTAGTGATTGGATATAGTTCCCTGAGCTATACAGCAGGACCCCATTGCTTATCCGTTTTAAATATAATAGTTTGCATCTACTAACCCCAAACTCTCTGCCCATCCCACTCCCACCCACTTCCCTCTTGGCAACTGCAAGTCTGCTCTCCATGTCCGTGGGTCTGTTTCAGTTCTGCAAATAGGTTCATTTGTGCCATATTTTAGATTCCACATATAAGTGATGGCACGTGGTTTGTTTTTCTTTTCTTTCTTTCCTTTCTTTCTTTCTTTTTTTTTTTTTTTTGTCTTTTTAGGGGCCCTACCCACAGCATATGGACATTCCTAAGCTAGGGGTTGAATTAGAACTGCAGCTGCTAGCCTACACCACAGCCACAGCAATGTGGGATCCGAGCCATGTCTACGACCTACACCACAGCTCACAGCAACATGGATCCTTAACCCACTTAGCAAGGCCAGGGATCAAACCCACTTTCCTCATTGATACTAGTCTGGTTTGTTACTGCTGAACCACAATGGGAACTCTGGTTTTTGTCTTTCTCTTTCTGACTACTTCACTTGGTATGGGAATTTCTAGTTGCATCTATGTTGCTGCAAATGGCATTATTTTGTTCTTTTTTATGGCTAATATTCCATTGTGTATATGTACCACATTTTCTTAATCCATTCATCTGTTGATGGACATTTAAGTTGTTTCCATGTCTTGGCTTTTGTGAATAGTGCTGCAGTGAACATAGGGGGGTGCATGTATCTTTTTTTCTTTCTTTTTTTTTTTTTTTGTCTTTTTAGGGCCACATCCATGGCATATGGAAGACCTCAGGCTAGAGGTTGAATTAGAGCTGCAGCTGCCGGCCTCTGCCAACAGCAATGTGAGATCTGAGCCATATCTGCAACCTACACAACAGCTCACAACACCAGATCCTTAACCCACTGAGCAAGGCCAGAGATTGAACCTGTGTCCTCATGGATACTAGTTGTTACCACTGAGTCAAAACGGGAACTCCCTTTATGTATGTTTTTGAACAAAAACTTTCTTCAGATATATGCCCAGGAGTGAGATTGCTGGATCATATGGTAGTTCTACATTTAGCTTTCTGAGGAATGTCCATACTGTTTTCCATGGTGGTTGTACCAATTTACATATGCTTTTTCACTTGATTGCTTCTATCCTTGAAATGATACCAAATTATCTGAGAAGGAAAAATCATGGCAGTCAAGGACCCCTTTCTGATTCTGATATATTTCCTTTTCTTAGAACCTGGAGAGTTTGATCGCTCAAAATACCACTGGGCCTGTCTTCTACCCAAGGCTCTACCACCTGATGGCCTATGTCTGTATACTAATGGGAGATGGGCAGAACTGCGACCTCTTCCTGAACACAGCCTTACAGCTCTGTGAGACACAAGGAAATGTGCTGGAGAAATGCTGGCTGAATATGAGCAAAGTATGTACTGTCTGCTAGCAAGCTGGGGAAGCGGGTGCTCTCAGGGGATGCAAAGGAGCCCCAGAAGCCCACTGCCATCAGAGGCAGTTCTGGACTCTTACTGAAAGGGGTGACATGTCCATAGCTTAGGTATTTGCACTTCCTCTTCCCCTTTGGGTTCTCATGGGATCTCCCCCTCCTCCAAAACTCCTTTGGCAAGATCTCTGCATTCTTGTGACCCTCACCACTTTGCACTTTGTGTTACATTCATATGCATGTCCTGCCTCCCCCAAGAACGTGACCTCTCAGGAAGCAAAAACTACTTAGCCCCTAGCATAGTACCTTTTTCTCAGTATTTGTTGAATAAGTGAATGAATGTACACATCTACATGATTATTAATAATTATGTGCCAGGAGTTCCCGTCATGGCTCAACAGTTAACGAACCCAACTAGGATCCATGAGGATGTAGGTTCAATCCCTGGCTTTGCTCAGTGGGTTAAGGATCCAGTGTTGCAGTGAGCTGTGCTATAGGTCACAGGCTCAGTTTGGATCTGGCATTGGTTCGGCTATGGTATAGGCTGGCAACTGTAGCTCTGATTGGACCCATGGCCTGGGAACCTCCATACACCACCAGTGTGGCCCTAAAAGGCAAAAAAAAAAAAAGAGTTATGTGCCAGTGTCCTAGTTGGGACAGCAAAACTCATTGTTTGTGGGTTGGCCTCATTCTAAAAGCTCAAGGATATTTGACCTTTCTGGTATTGGATGACACTGGACCACACAAGCTGAGAAGCACTGATGAATCTTTGTCCTCTTTGTCGCCTCATAGGAATGGTGGTACTCAAGCTCTGAGTTTACAGAAGACCAATGGCTTCAAACAATCCTGAATCTCCCATCATGGGAAAAGGTTGTATCAGGCAAGGTAAACATGCAGGATGTTCAAAGAAACAAATTCCTGATGAGAGTTAATATCCTGGACAATCCTTTCTAACATTTCCTGAAAGACAACGAATATTTTAGTAATGCTCACTCTTTTGTGATTATCCGTTATTAGCCTTTCTCTTCTGCCATCACCCTCCAGCTTCCTACACACTCCCTTCTGTTGCAGACATGGAATAAGACCTGCTGGTTTCTCCTCTGTTTGCGGGGGTCAGAAAAGGTTGGCAGTGTCATGCTTTCCTTTCTCCCAGCTTTTCAAGGATTCCCTTGGCTTCTCAAGTTGTTTTAGCTTAGCCTGTCTATTTTTAGCCCCAGCAAAATTATATCAGATGGAAAATTTTTTAAATCAAAGTGATACATGTTGTGACAGATACACTTCTACTTAATCTATTAAATTGAAAATGGTGATTTTTAAATGTCTAGTCATTCCATCTTTTATATGTAGCCCAGGATTACAAATAGTAAATTCTCATCAAGGTTTGTAAAGGGCAAGATTTGAAAAGGCTCCTCTTTGTCATGCCTAAGGGCAGCCTCCCAGTCCCTGCTAACCACATGTATCAAATACTGTGCAAATAAATTATTTGAAATGGAAATACTAGCATTTATGTGGGTACCTTTGACATGGTTAGAGTTTATATATGTCTATATTTAGCAAAGTAATAGCATTCAACTTCATTTCCCAGATGTTGGAAAAGCTGCCCCACAGCCACCTGTGGTCACTTCTCTTTCTTAGCAGACAGAACAGATCTGATAGCAGTTTGTGCCTCTGAGGGCACACAAGGACCACGTGCAGATTCAGCCCATCCTTGCATCTCTGCAGCTCCCTCACATTCGCTCACTTCATGGACCCAGGTGGCCTCCTCAAGCAGGTGCTCCAGGATTTCCACCTGCTGACTCTTGTCACCTTTCATTTCTGGAAGGAGGTTCTTCTGATGGACATTCTTCTGATGTCCACTTTAAAGCACACCTCAGGAGTTCCCATCGTGGCTCACTGGTTAATGAACCCAACTAGTATCCATGAGGATGAAGGTTCGATCCCTGGCCTCGCTCAGTGGGTTAAGGATCCGGCATTACTGTGAGCTGTATAGGTTGAAGATGCAGCTTGGATCCTGCATTGCCTGGCTGTGGCATAGGCCAGCAGCTATAGCTCCGATTAGACCCCTAGCCTGGGAACCTCCATGTGCCCCGGTTACAGCCTTGAAGACCAAAAAAAGAAAAGGATCCGGCATTGTTGTGAGCTGTGGTGTGGGTTGCAGACGAGGCTTGGATCCCATGTTGCTGTGGCTGTGGCTTAGGCTGGCAGCTACAGCTCAGATTTAACCCCTAGCCTGGGAACCTCCCCCAAATTCTCGTTGTGATTTCCATAGGCAGTGCCCCACGTGGGCATTCCTTTCACAGGCCAGAATTCCATTGTCCTTCTGCAAAAGGCAAAGCTGTGTTTTTCTTCCTGGTAATATAACTGAGTTCCACCAGGCATGGTGAATAATCTCAATGTAGCCACAGATGCCTGGGCCCTGGCATGGTGGGAAGAACAGCAGGCTAGGAGAGCAGAGCAGTAGGTTCTAACACGAGCTCTGCCACAAGCATATTCCCGGGGCTCATCACCTGACCTCCCTATGTGGGTATGAGTATCACGTAAGATAGTAAAGGTGAAAGATGTTGAAAATCATAACGTGCCATACACGTTAAAAAAAAAAAAAGGCATTAAGACAAATGACTGATTTTAAACAAACACATCAGTATTAAACTTTACATAAATATTGTCCCCTTCAAATCTTGCATCCCAAGCCTGTTGTGGCGCAACTGAAATGAATCCCACTAGTAACCATGAGGTTGTGGGTTCAATCCTGTGTTGCTCTGGTTGTGGCATAGGCTGGCAGCTGTAACTCCAATTCGACTCCTAACCCGGGAACCTCCATGGGTACAGCCCCCCCCCCCAAAAGGAAAGCTGGTATTCTGCAAGTTGCATGCTTGTCCCATGTGCTGCATAAAAATTCCTTGCTTTCTAATTGCCTTTATTATTTTGTGTATCATTCATCTTATTCATTCACTTATTTACTCATCCAACTAATATTTTTTTGGACTAATCCCTATGTATCAGGCATTGATTAAGTACCAGAGATTCAGAAACACAGACAATCTTGGTAAGTTCATAGGTCCAGTAGAGAAGATAGACACACAAGTAAACCTCATTTAGGCCATATTTCACTGCAAGTATAAGAGAGGCGTATACACAGCAAACAGCCCCTTGGAGAGAGTAGCAGACACAAACCCAGACATCTCTGAAGACTTAGACGAGTGTGAGCAACACTTGGCCTCTAGCAGAGAGGTGTTTGACATGGAGCTTATAGAAGATGGAGGTCACGCATCCTCGCAACAGAGGCTGTGCTGTTCAGGAAGCGAAGTGCTGTCCTCTCAACCCCCAGCTCACACTCCCTCCTGGGCAGAATCTTCCATTTACGTCACCAGCCCCCTCCAGATGAAGTCCTCCAGTGAGAAGCTGGGGGCTGGGGTGTGCCCACAATCCTTCATCCTCCAAAACTTCAAAATGTTCACATTATTTTATTGACTTCTGACCAAGCCAAAGCAAAGACTGGAGGAGGTAGACGGGAAGTCAGGCTGTTCCTGAAAGTGCAGTGAGGTGATTTCCCAAAGACTGATCAGAGAAACTGAGCACAGAGGAAGAAGTAGGAAAAGACCAAACTGCAATTTAGAGATTTAACATTCCACGTGTCTGAATCCAGGGGAGCGGGCAGCAGGCTTTACAGGAATCCTCAACTTGGTTTCTGGCTGTGACTACGCCACCTAGCAGTTATGTGACCTTTTCATCAGGTTTCTCACTTCCGAACAGGTTGTGACAGGCTCCCATCCCTCCCTATCCGGCTGGCATTACCACCGCCTACCAGTGGGCTAGGTGGGTGTCCATCTTCACTGTAGCCAGCAGATGGCAGCACTGGCTCTTTGCTATGGCTGTGGCCCAAAGAGCAGTTTCTGGTCAAGCTCCAAGCTTTTGTCTTCAGATTCACAGCCTAAGCACTGAACACTTAGAACCCTGTCAGCTTCCATGGTAGCTCCCCACATTACCTCCAGGAAGCTTCCAGCAAAAGGTTCTCAGGAACGTCACTTGAGAAAGTAGATTTGGGCTAGAATTTTTTTTTTAGGAGAAGGTAGATAATTCACAAACTTTCAGGAAAAGAGAGTAATGGAGAAGTGATGATTCTCTCTCATCCCCCCCTTTTCTTCTTTCTTTCTTTTTTTTTTAATCTATGAACTTCTAGGGAGCAGAGGTTCTGTCTTCATTCCTTCTCCCCAGCTCTACACACAATGCCTGGACATATAGTAAGTACTCAAGAAGTGCAGATTGATGAATTAAAGCACGTTTTCATTTGATCATCTCAAGTTAATTCTTACAGGCACTCTCAGAAGCGGGAGACTAATATTTGTTGAATGAGTAAATTATATGGGCCCTCATGGAGATCAACAAAAATTACTTATCATCAACTGTACTAGCCAGGTTCTGCACTAGAGTTACAATAAGAAATGGTCTGCCTAGTGATCTAGTGATTACAGATATCAATTTAAAAAACCCAATCATCCAAAACATGCACAACCTAAGAGCTGTGCATTGAGTTTCTTTGGTGTCTTACTGAGGACTATATCATAGGAAACAACCTCTCAGATAGCTCTGAGAATCTGTCCAAAGAGGTAAGGGAGGAGCCAGGATGTATATGATCCTTTTTTTTGCTTGGGAAAAAAACAAAAAACAAAAAGACCCTCACATAGTCTGTTCTTGCTAATCTCAAAGAACAGACATCTCAAATTAATGATGTTAGTGCTTTTCTTCTTATGGGAAGATGCAAGAATCTGGGGTCTTTGACATTTTTCCATAGATGTTTCTTAACTATGTAGGGGCCAGTATCCAAAGCACAGAATGCTTCCTGTTTTCCTGCAACCTTAATTCCCCTCAGGCAACTACAGTGGCTAATGGCTTGATCCTTGTAGAACTGGAATGGCAGGCAGCACTGTTCTTCCTTTACACAGACGTGGACCTGGGGCCTCACTGAATTGGTTCTCCATACAGAAGCTAGCTTTGTGTCCCCAGGCAAGTTATTGAAACTTTTTGTGTCTCAGTTCCCTTGTTCATAAGGTGGGGGTGATGATAGTATTCTCCTTATAAAGTTGGTGTGAGATAATTAAGGTAGAGCACTCAGAATTCTGCTGAGGGAACAAACAGGCAATTAAAATGCAGAGCTATGAAGGACCCTGCACAGGGTTTGCCAGAGAGCAAATGTAGAGGCATGCACCCTAACATGGCTTTAGAAGATTCTAGAAAGTTTCCTGGAAGAGGAAATAGGATGTAGCCAGGTGAAGACTTTCCATGTGGGGACCTGGTATTCAGTGCTGGAGAAGTTTGGAGGCCGTGGAGAGCCTGGTGCTTCCACTTTGTCTGGACAGAGCTCTACTGAGTGAGGGGAGGCGTGTGAGTGATGACACAGGAGACCGGTAGGATCCGATCACTAAAGGTCACGTGGGCCAGGCAGTATAGGAGTTAATGCCATATCCTGCCAGCAGTAGAGGAGTCACTGAATGGCTTTACTGTGGAAGTGCATGGGACCACATTTCCGTTTTAGAAAGACCACTCTCTTTGTGGAGAATGGATTAGAAGCGAATATGAAGCAAATATGGCCAATATGAAGGCTGGGAGATGGTTGCTCTTGCAAGCTTGGAATGGATGTTGTGCAATAAAGAAGGGGTAGTGGAGATAGAAGAGCTCTGACTTGAAAGATATCAAAGGAGGTAGATATTGAAATTCGATGTTGGATTTTTAAGGAGGATGTTCAAAAGGAACAGATACCTAGAGAAAGGCCCAATAAACTAAGGACCGAGAACTTTCAAGCATTTGCATGGTTCTCATTACTTGCTGAAGGACTATTATATTCACTTTCCATTCCCTCCCTGACCCCACCTCCACCCAGAATCACCTACTCATGGCCAAGTTTGCCCTCTCTATTGATGGTACCAGTCATTGGTCATCATGATTCTTCTCTCTTTAATTCCCCAGCCAGTCATATTTTTCCAGCGCCCTTTAACTTTCTTCCTGATACTTCTCAGATTCTCCCTCCTCGTCTCTGTTCCCACCACTGTTGAAAATCCAGTTCTGACATCTCTGAGTGAGCTCTGCAATAGCCACATAATTCACTGGCCTCTCAATTTCAGGTTTCCATCCTTCACCAACGGGCAGGTTAAGCTTGCTTTTTAAAAACAAGCCGGCATTTGTTACGCCTCCACTTAAAATCCTCTTTGCCTTCTGGAAGCATCCGGATTTCTTCCCCTGGAATGAAAGGCGTTCAAGGTCTGGCCCTCCACCAAATCCAATGCTGCAATCGTATGGGCCTCACTCACACCCATTCTGAAACTTTGAGGCAGTCCCTCCAACTGGAATGGGCTCTACAAAGTCTTTCAGGTTTCTCCCATCTTGCTTCCCAATGCCTCTGCCCCTGAGTTGGGTTCATCAGTCCATCCTTGTTATTCCCCAGCCACTTTCTTTCCTCCTTAGAGCAGCTCTCACAGGACTACCAGGAGCTGTTGTGTGGGGCTGTCTCCTCTCTGGGTTCGTCAACAGCAGGGATTCCATCTCCTTTGTCTTTGTATCCCTTGGGGCTACACTTGGCATAGGGTCAAGTATTAGAAAGCCATCAGTTTGCTCTGTCTAGTTCACAGTTGTAGCCTACGTGTCCTCAGTATGGGGGACACAGTAGGCAATAAATGTTGACTGAGACAGTGTCAGAGGGACCACCTGTCCACCAGAGTGGCAGCCACTGGGACCACCACTGTGAGGTGTGTCTCCCCGACACACACACACACACACATCCATAGCAAGAGAAAAAAGGGTTGTGGGGAAACTGTGTGAGCATGTGTGTGTGTAACACAGCACAACTATCCAAAATTTTGACAACTCCATTATGGTCTACACGATTGCTGTCCAGTAGAATTTTCTGTGATAAAGGAAATAGTCTGTCTTTGAATGCCCAATGCCACTTGTTGCTACCGAGTGCTTGAAATGTGGTTAGTGCTACTGAAGATTTGAATTTATTTATTTATTGTTTGTTTGTTTATTTGCTTATTAGGGCCACACCTGTGGCATATAGAAGTTCCCAGGCTAGGGGTCAAATCAGAACTGCGGCTGCTGGCCTACACCACAGCCACAGCAATGCTGGACCTGAGCCACATCTGCAACCTCCACCACAGCTCACGGCAACGTGGAATCCTTAGCCCACCGAGTGAGGCCGGAATCGAACTTGCATCCTCATAGATACTAGTCAGGTTCATAACCTGCTGAGCCACAACCAACAGGAACTCCTGAATTTTAAATTTTATTGCAATTAAATTAATGGTCACATGTGGCCAGCAGCTATGATAGAGAACAGTGTAATAAGAACATTGACCTTAACATGCCAAAACAGAACCACTGAAGGTTGAGCTGGAACATTTCTATGGCAGAGAATAATACCAGCTTGGTTCAGAGGGGGATTATTAATACATAGGAGAAAATGTATCAGGCCGGTTAGGCTAAACCTCTTATGCATTACATATTATGTGTTTTTCCAATGAATGTGATACCAGGATACCAAACTAGTGCTTATTAACAGATGAGATGATAGTCTAATTCTCCAGTCACGCAGTGGCTAGGTTGCTTGACTGGGCCTTTGCCTCCACAGGAGCAGATTGCATCTTGCAATGACTTTAATGCCTGCTGCCTGACAGGGAGGAGGAGCCCTGAAGGGTGAACCTGGAAGAGTCATAATCTAAAAGCTTGAAATTAATTGAATAAGACAGAAAATTTACAGTGAACCCAGATCTTTTACTTTCTCTTACGGTGTTTTTATATACTTTTTTTTTCAATGGCCATATCTGTGGCATATGGAAGTTCCCAGCCTAGGGGTCAAATCGGAACTGCAGCAGCTGACCTGTGCCACAACCACAGCTGCACCAGATTCAAGCTGTGTCTGTGACCTACACCACAGCTCATGGCAGGCGTGGATCCTTTGAGACCAGGGATGGAACCCACATCCTCACGGATACTAGTCGTGTTGGTTACCACTGCACCACAGTGGGAACTCCCACTCTTATGGTATTTTTGAAGAGGACGTGGAAGGAGTTATTTCCAGCCAAGTGCTAGCTCTCTTCCTAAGTTTACCTCACTTTTCTCCCTTGGGCTTTGTTCTCTCTTGCTCAACCTCTATTAGCCCACATTAAATCATGAGCTCAGCCTCCTGTCTGAGAGCCCAGCGTGTCCTGAGTTGTCCTGTGTCAGCGGATTCATGCTACACCCTCGGCAGTGTGTGCTGCTCCCCGATGATGCAGTGCTGGTTCACATCCTTTAACCTTGAGCTTGGTTTAGCTGCCTCAGCTAAAGGACACAGAGCAGGGTGGCATTTGCTGGCTGCCAGTACCCCTGTGCTCCACAGATGTTTCACATTCTTTGGAACCAAGATCTTTGAACAAGCTTTTCAGAGCCATTTCCCCTCTGCCAGACCCACTTTCTTTAGGAACGGCTTTCATGTTAAAAAAAACAAAATAACAGCAAGAAAACACAGGGCTTTTACTCAACTAAGAGCATCCAGACATGTTATAAACAAAGCTGGGGTTCTGCTGGGCCAGCAAGAGCAAGGATAGGGTTTTGCAAAATGATCCATAGTGCTCTGAGTCTATTGTACATTTTAAGATGTTCTTTACAAAATAAGTATAGATTTTATGTTTCTGTTATCTAGTTGAAAGAAACTGTACTTTAAAACAAACAGGGATTTCCCACTGTGGCTCAGCTGGCCACTATTGGTTCTTAACCCAATTAGTATCTATAAGGATCGAATCCCTGGCCTCTCTCAGTGGGTTAATGATCCAGCTTTGCCTCGAGCTGTGGTGTAGGTCACAGATGCAGCCCAGATCCCTTGTGGCTGTGGCTGTGGCTGTGGTGTAGGTTGGCAGCTGCATCTCCAATTCAACCCTTAGCCTGGAAACTTCCATATGCCCCACCTGAGGCCCTAAAAAGACAATCAATCAATCAGCAGCACCCCCCCACTCCAAAAACTATTCAAAGCCAGAGAAAGAACCAAGAATGAATCTAGATTCAGAACCCAGTCTCTGCAGAGTCCTTGTCAGGGGAAAGGAAACCTCAAGCCTTAAGAAAGCCAGCTTGAGCTTTGCTCTGTCCCCTGCGGCCACAGCAGAGCAGGGGTTCAGGTCCACATGCCTGAAATTACCTAATGCCCCAAAGGGCAAAGTAACCACAAACGTGCTAGCCACAAAATGCTGGAAGGCGGGACTCGAAAGCAAATGTGAGAATATTAAATATGTCAGACTTCCTTTTCCCAGGTGTTGGGAGATTTAAAAAAAAATCCCAGACCTTCCTTATATCCTGGAACAAGAAAAGTCGGATCCACAAAGTCCACTGTGAAGGAATGGACAGACAATCAAATCCAAACCCTGAGCCAAGAAGGGACAATAGTTTAACATCCTGTTTGCAGGAGGAAATGGACGCTGGAAGCAACAGTTCCCCTGGGACTCTCCGTGCTTGAAAGATTTGTGCTTCCTCCTTGTAAACACAGCCAGGTCTCCTGGAGGGTCTAGAGTTCCCTCCCTCCTGCCTTCCCCCCAATTGTTTCCTTTCTGACTCAGTCCACGTGAGAGCAGCTTCTGCCAGCTGTTGGGGAGGAGGGGAGGGGAGCTTGATCTCCGCCCTCATCAGCCTCGACTTAGGTCCCATTGCCAAAGTCCGGGAGGACTTGTCTCTCATTCTGAGCTGCTTTTCCATGGCTGTGAGTGATTTGCATTTGGCTTTTTCCCCCCTTTAATAGTTCATATGGACAAAGGACAAGTACCACTTGTGACAGGAAAAAAAGAAGACAACTGGGGAGTTCCCATCTTGGCTCAGCAGTAATGAACCCGACTAGTATCCACGAGAATGTGGGTTCGATCCCTGGCCTCGCTCAGTGGGTTCAGGATCTGGCATTGCCCTGAGCTGTGGCGTAAGTTGAAGACCGTGGCTCGGATCTGCTGTTGCTGTGGCTGTGGCATAGGTCGTAGATGCGGCTTTGATCCCATGTTGCCATGGCTGTGGCTGGCAGCTGAAGCTCCGATTTGACCCCCACCTAGCCTGGGGATTTTCATATGCCATGGGTGCAGCCCTAAAAAGACAAAGAAAACCCCAACAACAACAACAACAAAACAAAAGAAATAAAAAGAAAAAACAAGACAGCTGTAAACAAATCTCCAGAAACAATTTATAACTGTATGTCCCGTCTGTTACTCCAAAACTGTGTTCACTTGTTGGCGGGTATTGAGCCACTAGACACAACCAAGCCAAAGATCAGGAGAAGGAAGGATTTATTATTACTTGCAGAAAGTCAAGGCACTGAGGATCTTTCCCAAAATAGTGTCTCTCCAAACAGCAAAACTGGGAAAGTTTTTAAGCTAGGGGTACATGCATTTTCATGAAAGGGCTTGAGCAGAGAATTCAGGATAGAATTGGAGCAAAGGTTGACCAAGTACAAGCTTTAGTTGACTGAAGTCAGGAGGGTCAGCAGCATCATTCTCTAATCCACCTGGATGGCAGCTTTTGTTCCTGCAGAGCTCAAAGATAAATTATTATGTATATCCCTTGTGGAAGAATTGGGACTTTGCTTTATCACTGGACTATTGTTTGACTCCGTTTTCTCTGCTTCTTCATTCCTGTGTCCTCTTAAGATCATTAATTACTGAAACCTGTTCAAGGGAAGACATTGCAGCCAGGCTTAGATCACACAATGGCTTCAGCCAAAATGGCTTCTCTTATGTCCAGAAAACCATGCCTGTTCTTTTTCTCTGGGGACCCCCTACCCTATCTGCTTACATATCTAGGCGAGAAGGCCCTGCAGGTGTTAGTAATAATGACCCAGTTCTTTCCGCACTCACAGAGAAGCTTCTCTGATACGATGCCAAGGGGAGAAAGCAAACTGCAGAGTTCCATGGCCCCATTTTTGTTTTTAAAATAGGCAATAGGCAAGGTGTCTTTACTGGAACCGTGTTTGTAACCTGATTGGAAGAAACCATTTGGAAAAAGGAAATTTGAGTATGAATGGGGTATTAGATGAAATCAGGGAACTGTTTGTTTAAATGTGGCTTTTTAAAATGTTTCCATTGAATATGATATTATAGTTATGTAAGAAAACATCAACATTTTAAAAAGATGCACGCCAAAAAACTGGGGTGAACTGATATGATTTGGAGATTTGTTTTCAAATAATTCAGAATAGAGGGAAATGAAAAAAAGGGATGGATGAAGTGATTATTCAGGATGGGGACGTGGAGATTGATTTTACTATTCTTTCTTCTTTTCTGCATGTGTGGAATTCTTCATAATAAAAATTTTGAATGCCCAGGCAAAATGTGTGTCAGGGGGAATCTGCTGTATGATGAGGCCACTCAAGACAGCTGCTCTCTTGCTCTCAGCACATCCCCTGCTCCCAGTCTCTGCCTCACACCCTACTCAACTGACTGACTTGTAGAGCCTAATCAGTAACTGCCCACCTGCTCCCTTCCCCCTTCCTCCGCCCCAACTAGAATTGTAAGGATCCTGCTGCCTGGCTCCACCCAGCTAGTTTGTCTAAGGGATAAACTAGGGGGCTATGAAGGACTGGCTCCTCCCCTCGTTTCCCTGGTAATCAGTGAGCCAACCTGAAGTCAATTCCCCCTATAACCGTAACATCCCTCTCCCCTGGAAATAAGGACTGCTGCCCACCATCCACCACCCACTGCCCACAATCCACGTTGGGATGTTGCTCCAGGGCCTTGCTTCGGAGACATGTAAGCTCCCCTCTCATAAACCATTGTTGTCTCTGTCTGTGCCTCCAGGCTCTTTCTTCCATCACAAGCTTTGGCCACTGCAAAACTTGCAGGCCTGCAGGGTGCAGCCCAACAATTGTTGAACCAGCCAGGAGACCCAGGATACTTGTGAGCTCTGAGATGTTAGGAAATAAAGACAGGGAAGGAAAAGTTGCAGGGGAAATCCCAGAGTGGCTGTCGCTAGCATGTGGGACCCTATGCTGGCTGTCCTTGATGAATAGGGGCCACCAAGGGAGTACTGAGAACTCACAACACCCCTATTGGAGCTATTGGCCTCCATTATGGTGGAGAAAAGCAGGCAGTAAGGCAGTGGCTCTAGCTGCCATCGTTTGCTGTGTTACGAAAGGCCTCCGCTGCTGAACTAGCAGCCAAGGCTGCTATCATGCATCTAGAGGAGGGCGAGAAATGGTAGGCTGGCCCAAATCAAAACTACAGACACATTAGTGGCCAGATTGAGGGAAGAAGATGGGAAGTTAGAGATATCAGCCCACTGAGTGGCACAGATAAAAGGGAGGCTGCTTCCCCGAATAAGAGTCCAGATGGTCGTGGCCCATACAGACTGGGACCCCAAAGTATAGGACCCTACTGAAGACGGTTGGGATGAAGTCACAGAAGTGCCTGTCTCAGTGAGGCCAGTGGCTGGCCCTGTGGTGACCACCAAATACAAATCAGGTTAGCCTAGACCACAGGGTGTAGATGACAATCTGCCCCTCCTCCAGAGTAGGGTACTCTGGCCACAGAGATACTACACTGGGCTGACTAGTTGAACTTGGTGACAAATTTGGACAAAAGGGGAGGGAAGCAGTTGTGGCTCGGTTGCTCTGTATCTGAGATGTCAGTGGGGAAGGCATTATCATAACTGGTCAGGAGATGTCAAAGACGGCCCTCGGGCAGAGTATAAACGAAAGGGATTCCCCTGCTCTCTGGGGTAATGGCCATCTGCCACATCACCTGACCCAATGAAGTACGTACTCCTCCTCTCTGTTGGCAAACTGTAGAAAACTACGGGATGTAAGAGAACTAGGCATGGAACACGCTGTATAAACTCAGCACTATCAGGGCTCAGGCAATGAATTATTTACAATAGGCATGGAGAACATAATCCTCTAGTCTGCTCCTGGGCAATGATATGGGACTCTAGTTTCCATCCTGAGTCCCTTAGTCAGGCATGCAGTTGCTCAGGTGATGCAAGCCACTGCAAAGTTGGGAGAAATGGAAAAGACAGTGCTGGGGATTCGGAGCCATCCATCCACAAGACGCAGGAGAAGGAAATAAGGTTCCTCCTTGTTCCTTCTGGAGACTCACCTGAGTAACTAGAAAGCAGATATGGCAGAACCTAGTAGTAATGGAGACCCCTATAACCAAGATATATAAGCAGCCCAATGCCGCATCACCGGGGCTATGGCAGAAGCTAAAGCCTGAACAATAGTTAACCAAAATAAGAGACTCAAGACACTCCTTCCAATGCTCCATAGGAAGAGGCCCTACCGTTGGAGGTGGAAGGAATGTGTCAGCCCCCAGGGCCCCTACATTAGGGGTATGGCCAATGTCCCAGAAGGTCCCAGGCCACAGAAATGCAGGTTTCAGGGGAAAGTCATGGGCCACAGTAGTGCGGGTTTCAGGGAATTGGAGGCCTTACATAGAATTAACTATTTATTGGTTCCTAAAAATTAGAAAACTTGTTTTAGCTCTGGTGGACACCAGGGAGAGAAATGTCAACTGGCTCTGTGGCTCACTCTCGGTCATTGACAGGTACGGGGATGGAATGGTAAGGGAAAAAAGGATAGGAGTTCTTTTGTGGCACAGGAGGTTAAGAATCTGGCATTGTCACTGCAATGGCTCAGGTCAACTGCTGTGGGGTTAGTTCAGTCCCTGGCTCAGGAACTTCCACATGCATAGTCATGGCCAAAGAAAAGCAAAAAGGATATCTTTTCTTTCTTTCTTTCTTTTTTTTTTTTTTTTTTGTCTTTTTAGTGACACACCTGCGGCATATGGAGGTTCCCAGGCTAGGAGTCAAATCAGAGCTGTAGCTGACAGCCTGTGTCACTGCCATAGCAACGCTGGATCTGAGCCACATCTGCAACCTACACCACAGCTCACAGCAACTCTGGGTCCTTAACTCACTGAGTGAGGCCAGGGATTGAATCCGAAACCTCATGCTTACCAGTTGGGTTCATTAACCACTTAGCCACTACGGGAACTTCAAAAAAGAATATCTTTGATGTTACAAATCAAGCAGTTACCCCCCACGCCCACAGAATTGAAGTATTCATTGCCCCAATCCCAAAATATATACTTTGGATGGATGTGATAGCAGGTCTTACCTTACAAACTACAGTGGGGAATTTCACCAAGTGCAAATGATGAAACAGATTAATAGAAGTTTTGTCAAAAGGACACCTATCAGGAGTTCCTGTCATGGTGCAGTGGAAACAAATCCGACTAGGGACCATGAGGTGGTGAGTTTGATCCCTGGCCTCGCTCAGTGAGTTAAGGATCCGGCATTGCTGTGAGCTATGGTGTAGGTTGCAGACACGGCTCGGATCCCGCATCCCTGTGGCTGTGACATAGGCCGGCAGCAACAGGTCTGATTGGACCCCTAGCCTGGGAACCAACATATGCCAAGGGTGTGGCCCTGAAAAGTCCAAAAAAATAAAAAATAAAAAAAAAGGACACCTATCAGATATTCTTTTTTTGTTTTATTTTGTTAGGTTTTTGGCTGCACCTGCAGCATGCAGAAGTTACTGGGCCAGAATCAAACCCATGCCACAACAGTGGCAATGCTTGGATCCTTAAGTGCTAAGGCACCAGGCAACTCCCAGATAGTCTTAAGAACACAGAAGAACTGAAGGAAATGAATGCTTGAATTCATATCTTACACTTAAGAAGGGCCTCTACATTGGACTGGTCTATAGAAAAGACTGACATCCAAAATGGGATGAGAAAAAGATGAAAACAGTGGTAGGCAGCTGACCCCCAAATCTGGACCAGGCCTGTAAGACCTATTCTACTAATTTAATTTAACTTTAAAAAAATTTTTATCTCCCTGTCAACACTGAAAGTTAGTGTTTTACTTCTAACTGCACTGTTGCCCCCAGTGTTCAGGATAGAGAAATCTCTAGTGAAGTTGTTGGAGAACAACTACTGTGTAACACTGCTTGCTTTAAATCTATTGCTAAAAGCACATATACGGTGTGTAACAGTTTATTATAACTGATAAAATGTATAGCCTCTAAAATGTTATTCCGCTAATATGCCTCTAAGCTTGATTAGTTTTCCCAAACTAATGTATGTGTGTACACACACACAAATTAAGTAGACCTAGCACAGAGGGACATGATGGGCCAAGGGTAGGCAGCAACCACCCTGGCATCAAGGGACACATATTTTGATCATCAGAGCTTTCTATTGAAAGATTCGCAATCCAAAGGGGGAAATGATATGAGTGTTCACAAGAAGTAATTCTGATCTATACATAATTTAATTTGAACTTTAGGCTAACCCAAAAAAACCTGTTTGTGGCCTATTAAACATGCATTTTACATCTGCTTTAATAATTGAAGAGAGGAGTTCCTGTCATGGCGCAGTGGTTAATGAATCCGACTAGGAACCATGAGGTTGCGGGTTCGATCCCTGGCCTTACACAGCGGGTTAAGGATCCAACATTGCTGTGAGCTGTGGTGTGGGTCACAGATGTGGCTCGGATCCCTTGTTGCTGTGGCTCTGGCATAGGCCAGTGGCTACAGCTCCAATTAGACCCCTAGCCTGGGAATCTCCATATGCCATGAGAGTGGCCCTAGAAAAGGCAAAAAGACAAAATAAATAAATAATTGAAGAGAAAAAAATTTTTTGTCTTTTTAAGGCCATACACATGGCATATGGAGGTTCCCAGGTTAGGGATTGAATCAGAGCTGTAGCTGCCAGCCTATGCCACAGCCTCAGCAATGTCAGATCTGAGCCGCATCTGTGACCTACACCACAGTTCATGGCAATGCTGGATCCTTAACACACTGAGAGAGGCCAGGGATCAAACCCACAACCTCATGGTTCCCAGTCAGATTTGTTTCACTTATATGATGACAGGAACTCCCCTGAAGAGAAATATTTTTTAAAATTGTGATTTAAATATCCTTAAGCTATACATAATTATTTGGAAAGGGACGTATCCATTGTGTCATACTATACTTATGAAGGGCAAACATCTGTTTCCTTCTGATACAGCCATTGTGGAGCATTCTGAAGGTGATTGTGTGTCTTGTGTAGCCAGTACCATTTAGTCCCCAAAATGACTTTCACAAACTAAAGCCAAAATTTTATGTATATTTTATTTTTATTATACTTGACTTACAATGTTCTGTCAATTTCTGCTGTGGAGAAAACTGACCAAGTTATACATATATATGCATTCTTTTTCTCACATTATCCTCCATCATGTTCCATCACAAGTAATGAGATATAGTTCCCTGGGCTAAGCTGCAGGATCTCCTTGCTTATCCACTCCAAATGCAATAGTCTGCATCTACTAACCCTGAACTCCCAGTCCATCCCACTCCCTCTCCCTCCCACTTGGCAACCACAAGTCTAGTGTCCATGAGTTTGTTTCTTTTCTATAGACAGGTTCATTTGTGCCCTATATTAGTTTCCAGATATAAGTGACATCATATGGTATTTATCTTTCTCTGACTTACTTCACTTAGTATGAGAGTGTCTAGTTCCATCCATGTTGCTGCAAATGGCATTATTTTGTTCTTTTTATGGCTAAGTAGTATTCCATTGTGTATATGTACCACATCTTAATCCATTTATCTTCTTTTGTTTTTCTGATTACTGTGGCTAAGACTTCCAATATTGTGTTGAATAAAAAGTAGGGAGAGGGGGGATCCTTGTCCTTTTCCAGATTTTAGCAGAAAGGCTTTCAACTTTTCTCTGTTGAGTATTATTTTGACTTTGGGTTTGTCATAAATGGCTTTTATTGTATTAATGTATGTTCCCTCTATACCCAAGAATTTTTATCATGAATGGATGTTGGATTTGTCAGCTGCCTTTTCTGCATCTATTGGGATGAATTTTCTTTTGTTAATATGGTGTATGACATTGATTGATTTGCATATGTTGAACCATCCTTGTGACCTTGGGATGAATCTCACTTGGTCGTAGTGTATGATTTTTTTATATGCTGTTGGATTCGCTTGGCTAAAATTTTGTTGAGAATTTTTGCATCTATATTCATCAAAGATATTTTTATAGTTTTCTTTTATGGTAGTATCTTTGTCTGGTTTTCATAGTAGGGTGGTGGTGGCCTCATAGAATGTCTTTGGGATTATCCTTCAACCTTTTGGAAAAGTTTAAGAATGGGCATAAGTTCTTTTTCGTATGTTTGGTAGAATTCACCTGTGAAGCCATCTGTTCTGGGACTTCTGTTGTAGGGAGTGTTTTTATTACATATTCAATTTCATTTCTAGTGATTGGTCTGTTCAATTGAACTATTTCTTCTTGATTCAGTTTTGGCAGACTATATGTCTCTAGAAAGTTGTCCATTTCTTCTAAGTTGTCAAATTTGTTGGTGTGTAGTTGTTCATAGTATTCTCTTACAGTTTTTTGTATTTTTGCAGTATCTGTTGAGATTTCTTCTTTTTCATTTCTTATTTTGTTTGAGTTCTTTCTCTTCTCTTCTTGGTGAGTCTGGACAGAGGATTGTCAATTTTGTTTACTCTCTCGGTTTTATTAATTTTTTTTATCTATAGTTTTTTGAATCTCTATTTTCTTGATTTGCTCTTTGATCTTTATGATTTCTTTGCTTCTACTGACTTTAAAGTTTTGTTTGTTCTTTTTTTTCTAATTATTTTAGGTAGTAGGTTAAGTTGTTGATTTGAGATTTTTATTCTGTTTTGAGGAAGAGCTGTATCACTATGAGCCTTCTTCTAAGAACTGCTTTTGTGGCATTCTATAGATTCTGAATGGCTGTGTTTTCATTATCATTTGTCTCAAGGTATTTTTTAATTTCCCTTTTGATTTCCTTGTTGACACATTGGTTTTTTAGTGGCATGTTGTTTAGTATCCATGTAGTCAGTTTTTTCTCATTTCTTTTCCTGAGGTTGATTTCTAGTTTCATGCCATTGTGGTCAGAGAAGACACTTGAAATAATTTCTATACTCTTAAATTTGTTGAGGTTATTTTTGTGCCCCAGTATGTGGTTAATCCTTGAGAATGTTCCACATGCACTTGAAAAGAATGTACATTCTGATTTTCAATTAAGTGTAACTCTCCTATTGTGTCATTTGGGATCTCTGTTGCCTTTTTTATTTTTTTTCTTTTTCTTCTGTCTTTTGTTTAGGGCCACACCTGTGGCATATGGAAGTTCCCAGCCTAGGGGTTGAACAGGAGCTGTGGCTGCCAGTCACCACCACAGCCACAGCAATGTGGGATCCAAGCCATGTCCTTGACCTACACCACAGCTCATGGAACTGGATCCTTAATCCACTGAGCAAGGCCCAGGATTGAATCTGCATTCTCCTGGATACTAGTTGTGTTCTTTACCACTGAGCCACCATGGGAACTTCAGCCTTACTGAATTTTTGTCTAGAGGATCAATCCATTGATGTGAGTGGGGTGTTGAAGTCTCCTACTATCATTGTACTCCTATCAATTTCTTCTTTTATGTCTGTTAGTATTTGTTTTATTTATCTGGTTGCTCATTTATTAGGGGCATATATATTGAAGAGTGTAATATCCTCTTCTGAATGGATCCTTTTATCATATGTGTCCTTTACCCTAAGGTGAGTCTCCTGTAGGCAGCATATTGTAGGTGCTTGTTTTTTAAATTCAGTCTGCCACTCTATGTCTTTTGATTGGAGAATTCAGCCCATTGACATTTAACATAATTACTGATAAATATGTATTTATTGCCATTTTAAACCTTGTTTTCCAGTTGATTCTGTTTCTCCTTTGTTCCTTATTTCTGGTTGGATGATCTTTTATTTTATGCTTGTGTCCTCTTCTTTATGTACTGTTTGGTTTTGATTTGCGGTTGCCCTGTTTTTAAGCTATGTTAACCCCTTCCTATATCTACTTGTTTTAGCCTGATAGTCACATAGGCTCAAACACATTCTTTTTTTTTTTTTTTCAGGGCCGCACTCATGGCATATGGAGGTTCCCAGGCTAGGGGTCTAATCAGAGCTATAGCTGCCAGCCTACACTACAGCCACAGCAACACCAGATCTGAGCTGCATTTGCAACCTACGTCACAGTTCACAGTAATGCCAGATCCTTAACCCACTGAGCAAGGCCAGGGATCAAACCCGAAACCTTATGGTTCCTAGTCAGATTCATTTCCACTGTGCCACAACGGGAACTCCTTGATGTCCTTTTTAGATATCCTTTTTTAACATCTTCGTATTCAACCTCTAGCTGTTCCCTGGGTTTGTCACTTTTTTTTTTGTATACCACAGCCAAAGCAACATTGGATCCAAGCTGTGTCTGCAACCTACACCATGGCTTGTGGTAATGCTAGATCCTTAACCCACTGAGCAAGGCCAGTGATCAAACCCACATCCTTATGGATGCTAGCCACTGAGCCACAAAGAGAACTTCCTATCATTGCTTTTAAATAGGTGGGTTTTTTTTTTTTTATTTTTAGACCTGTATACTTGCTTAAGTGATCACTTTCCAATTGTGATTTCCTCCATCCTATTTTCTTCTTACTTCATTCCTATTTAGAGGAGCTCTTTCACTATTTCTTTTAGAATGGGATTAGTATTGCTGTACTCTTTCAGTTTTTGTTTGTTGGAGAAATTATTTATTTCTCCTTCTATTGTAAATGATATTCTTACTGGGTAGAGTATTCTAGGCTGCAATTTTTTTCCCTTTTTGAACTTTGAATATATCTTGCCATTCTCTCCTGATCTGTAGTGTTTCTGTAGAGAAATCAGCTGATAGCTTTATGGGGGTTCCCTTATGATTAACTTTTTGTTTTTCTCTTTCTGCCTTTATTTATTTTTATTTTATTTTATTTCAGGGCCACACCTGGAGGTTCCCAGGCTAGGGGTTGAATTGGAGCTACAGCTGCTGGCCTACACCACAGCCACAGCAATGGCAGGTCCAAGCTGTATCTGTGACCTACACCACAGCTCATGGCAATGCCAGATCCTTAAACCACTGAGCAAGGACAGTGATAGAACTTGCATCCTTATAAATATTAGTCAGATTTATTTCCACTGAGCCACGATGGGAACTCCTTTCTTGCTGTCTTTAGAATCCTCTCTTTAACTTTGCCATTCTAATTATAATACGTCTTGGCATGAGCTTGTTTGGGTTCAGTTTGTTTGGAGCCTTCTGTGCTTCCTGTATCTTGATATCTCCTTCCTTTCGATTTGGAAAAATTTCAGGCATATTTTCTTCAAATATGTTTTCAATCCCCCCCCCCATTTTTTTGTCTTTTGTCTTTTTAGGTCTACACCTGTGGCGTATGGAGGTTCCCAGGCTAGGGGTCAAATCAGAGCTACAGCTGCTGGCCTACAGCACAGCCACAGTAACTCCAGATCCGAGTCATGTCTGTGGCCTACACCACAGCTCTCAGCAACACTGGATCCTTAACCCACTGAGCGAGGCCAAGGATCAAACCTGCAACCTCATGGTTCCTAGTTGGATTCATTTCCGCTGCACCACAATGGGAACTCCTCAAACCCTTTTTCTTTTTCTACTCCTTCTGAAATCCCTATTATGCGTAGATTGGTCCACTTTATATTATCCCATAAGTCTCTTATATTGCTTTCCTGTGTTTTCACTTAGTTCTCTGTCTGCTGTCCTGATTGGGTGATTTCCATTATTCTATCTTCCAAGTCACTAATTCGTTCCTCTGCATTATTCATTCTGCTCTTCAGTGCCCTTAACTCAGCTTGCATCTCTACAAAGGAATTTTCTAATTTTTCTTGGCCCCTCCTTATATTTTCTAATGTAATCTGAATTACTGTTTATATCCCCTCTTAATTCCTTCATATTCTCTCTTAACTCCTTCAGTATTTTCACTGTATCCTTTTTGAACTTGGTGTATGTTAGACTTCAGAGGTCTGTTTCATTATTTGCTCCTTCAGGTGAATTCTCCTGTTCTTTTAACTGGGAATGGTTCCTGAACTTCTTTTTTTTTTTTTTGGTTTATATTTTACTTATTCTGTGAGTTTAGGAAAAACAACTACTTTAATCTTAGAGGGCTATTTATATGTGAGAAGGCCCCTGGGTATTTTGTGAAGGCTTACTATTTATTTTTGGCATGAGGGATGCTTTTTTGGAAGCTTGCTGTCTCTTTCCTCAGTGTGTGCAGGCTGTTATTCTCTTGATAGGGTGGCGCATGTGCTTCCAGGGAGATGGAAGCAATGCACAGGGCTAGTAGCCAGTGCCTGGTTGCTGGTCCCTTGACAGTGGTAAGGACCTATGGGAAGGTGGCACAGGCTGCTCCTAGTTTCAGGGTCATGGGAAGTGGCAGTGACCCTCAGGCAGGTGTAGGCAGCACTCAGAGCATTTACAGAGGCAGTGGTAGGGCATGTGCATTCCCAGGGGATTGAGAGCAACAATGGGTAGTGCTTGGTTGCAGTGCACTCCTCTGTGCCAAACTCTGAGGTGACTGGGGCCTGTTCATGGACCCCTAGTGGTGGTGGACCATGCCCAGCTCTGGAGTCTGAGATGACTGTTTGCCCCTGCTGCCTATAGACCCCACAAGAGGTGCCCCATCATGCTTAGCACACGCAGAAGGTCCTGCCACATGTAGCGCATGCAAAAGGGGCCCATCTCCCACACCCCACACAAGAGGCTCCTTGCTGCCCATAGCCCCACCCTCAAAGAGTCTGCATGTGCAGAGATATCCCTATTGTGCTCCCCCCTCTTCTTGCCCTTCCCAACAATGGCACCTTGCTTCTCCTGTGGGCCCAGACCTCCTTCCAGTTTCCCTTGGATGTGGTGCTCTGCTCCCCAGCCCTTGGTGCACTGCTCTCTAGCCCCTTAGGCTGTCTCCACACAGTCAACCCTAGTCCTATTCCTGGAACTGACCTCTGGAGCCTGAGTTTCAGTGCCCAGCCCCTTTTCACACATCTCAGGCTGTGTTGTCCTGGGATATTGTACTGATGATCTATGCCCCCCTCTCTCTGCTTTGCCCTCCTCAGTCCAGCTGCTGTGCTTTTCTCTGAGACTTTGAGGTCCCTCCTTCTTGCTGATCTCCCCATCAGTTAGGTGGCTTCCCAGGGTGTGGGTTCCTTTTCTCTTTCACAGCTCCTTCTCAGGGTACTAGTCCCATCCTGATTCCTTTCTCATTTTCTCTCTTTTTTTTTCCCTTTTGTTCTACCCAGTTATGTGTGTGGGGGGGGGTTTCTTACCCTTTTTGGAGGTTTAAGGTCTTCTGCTAGGGTTCAGTAGCAAATTGTTCTACATGTAGATGGGTATTTTTAATGTGTTTGTGGGAGAAGGTGATCACCACATCTTACTCCTTTGCCATCTTGATCCCTTTCCCCCAAATTATATTTTTAAAATACAGTTGTATTTAAGTTTCTGACTTTTCCTCCCTCCCTGCCTTTTTTTTTCTTCTTTTTTCATAAGTATATCTCAAAGCCATTGCAAAGAAAAAAATCAAAAATAGGGAGTTCCTCCTGTGTCTTAGCAGGTTAAGAACCAAACACGGTGTCCATGAGGATGCAGGTTCCACCTCTGACCTCGCTCAGTGAGTTAAGAATTTGGTGTTGTCACAAGCCTCAGCAGAGGTTGCAGATGTAGCCAGGATCCAGTGATGTCATGGCTATGGCATATGCCTGCTGCTGCAGCTCCAATTAGACCCCTAGCCTAGGAACTTCCGTATGCTCAGGTGTGGCTATAAGAAGAAAAAATAAATAAATAAATAAAAACTAGAGTAACTATGGTTTAGGCATCCAAAATAGGCAGGATGGCCAGATGGATGTGATTTCAGATACATTCTTTTATTACTGAAAATTTGGATTATCTGAAATGTATTACATACCAGGGCAATAACCACAGGCTGTTGTGGTATTATTTCAAAATGCAGTTACTACATGTATTTTGCTTAATGGTCCTGATCTTCCCTGTCTTGTACCTTTAAGATGACTTACAATTAATCCCTAGCATAAGTTGAGGGACTCTACTCAAGGACTGAGCAGCAAAAATGGCCTCACTGTGAAGTGATTCTAATTGCTAGGTCTACAGAGAGATGCTCTTGTGCTTCTCTGAACGTCCGTGGAAAACTGACCTGGCTTATTCAGCTGTGTGGGAACAATTGGCAATGTGGGGACAGATTCTCACCATCTTCCTGTCCCACATGCCAATACATCAGAAGGACTCTCATCAGTAAACATTACCGTAAAGACCTAATGGGTCCACCCCTAATGACACCCAATATAAAAGGGGTGGCAAACCTGTACTGTGATTCCTGACACCTGGCCAGGCAATCAGAATGTTCCCTTTAAAGCTGGGGTCTTTACCTCCCCATGGGGGTGACTCTGAGTTTGTGGAATCTTGAGATGGCCTTCTCTTATGACCGGATATGACACTGCTGCCCTTGACTTCCTCTCTGTTGAGTAGATAAGCACTTGGCTCCCAACTCTATCTACATCCTGGAGAGCTACTATCTTCAGCATACTGGATATCTTACTCTTAATCTGCTTTATCTGCTGTATTTGTGGTATCTAGTTGCAGTGCACCTCCATATATGTAACCCCAGGGATATTGCCAAAGAGGTGTGGACCAAGTTTGTGAGGGTTGAACAGGGTATGTAGGGATAGAGTGTATGATCAGTCACTAAAAACAGCTTCTCTCTCTCTCTCTCTTTTTTTTTTTTTTTTTTGCCATTTCTTGGACCGCTCCCGTGGCATATGGAGGTTCCCAGGCTAGGCGTCTAATCAGAGCTGTAGTCACTGGTTTATGCCAGAGCCACAGCAATGCCAGATCTGAGCCACGTCTGCGACCTACACCACAGCTCACAGCAACGGCGGATCCTTAACCCACTTAGCAAGGCCTGGGATCGAACCTGCAACCTCATGGTTCCTAGTTGGATTCATTAACCACTGCGCCACAATGGGAACTACAAAACAGCTTCTCTCTTGCTGTCTGTACAACCCCTGTTCAACCAGTCCCTGTCTCACCTACACCCTACCCAGTCGCACCTAACCCTACTCACCTGATTCCCTCTCAATCATAGATCCTAAACAGTAACTGCCCACATGCTTTTCCCCAACCCTCCCCCCGGCTATTTCTTATTCCAATTCTTGGGCCAGAACTGCTCTACCCTGCTTGCTTGCTTGCTTGCTTATTTATTTATTTGTTTGTTTGTTTATTTATTTATTTATTTATTTATTATTTTTGTCTTATTTGTCTTTTTGCCATTTCTTGGACTGCTCCCGTGGCATATGGAGGTTCCCAGGCTAGGGGTCTAATCGGAGTTGTAGCTGCCAGCCTACGCCAGAGCCACAGCAACACTAGATCCGAGCCGCGTCTGCAACCTACACCTAGTTGGATTCGTTAACCACTGCGCCACGACGGGAACTCTGACCCTGCTAATTTATTAAACTGAAACACCTGCCTGAGACAGTCTTAACCTGAGGGGCTAGGGATGTGCCCCCTCTGCAGGTTTCCCTGGTAACTAATGAGCAAACCTGACGTCAATTTCCCCTATAACTGGTAACTTCCTCCTCCTCCTGGTAGTTAAGACAGTTGCCCTGTCTTTAGTTCCTCAATCCAGTTACCAATGTAATCACCCAAAGGAGTTAGAAGGGGGCCTGTGGTTATAAGGGGGCAAGAGAGTTCCTGAGATTCCCCATTAAACATGAAGCCAGCTCCATTGGGGCAGTAGTTACTCTCAGAAAAACCTATATGTGTTTGGTTGGTATGTTACTTGTACAGTTTGGAAATCAGAGCCCCAGAAGAAGTAGGAAAATTGCCAATACTTTATGCTAATTTGGGAGGAAATGAGAGAACCCGTAAGATTTCATTACTGCTATCCTTCCATTCTTGGGGAAGCATCTCTGTTCCTTTTTGCTACATCACACATGACGCAGTTCACAGGAGACTCATTCCTGCAGGTTTTCTTGCCAGCTCAAGAAACCATTCAGTTATTCAAGCTGAATCCATGATAATTATACAATAAATCACCAGAAATCTTAAGGCATTATTTGTAACACAGTTCTCAAAAAATAAAGTCAGTATATCATCTTCCAAACTAAGGTTAAGATTCCTGGGCATCCGTGTCTCCACCACCTACAAAACCACCTCCCTCAACTCACCCACACAACACCTTTATTTGAACACAGAAGAAGTTAGGTTCTTCTCTTTGGTGAAAAAGGCCACAGGGCACAGGTTAAGACAAGGTTTTGTGTCAAACAGAGCCAGTGGCAGCCCTGTCTCTCTGGACCTTACTAGCTGAGTGACCTTGGGCAAGTTATATATCCTATGCCGGACGTTGTCTTTTTTTTTTTTTTTTTTGTAGTAGATAAAATATTGTGTTCGTTGTTTATTTCTGCTGAACATCAAAGTGATGTTACACACACACACATTCTTTTTTACATTTTCCATTATGGTCTATCACAGGATATTGAATACATTTCCCTGTGCTATACAGTAGGATATTGTTATTATCCATTTTATACATACTAGTTTGCATCTGCTAATCCCAAACTCCCCCTCCATCCCTCCCCAGTCTCCCTCCCCCTTGGCAACCACACATCTGTTCTCGATGTCTGTGAATCTGTTTGTTTTGTAGATAAGTTCTTTTGTGTCATATTTTAGATTCCACATTTTTTGAGGAAATGCCATACAGTTCTCGCTAGTGGTTGTACCAATATACATTCCCACCAACAGTGTAGAATTCCCTTTTCTCCACACCCTCTCAAGCATTTGTTATTTGTAGACTTACTAATGATGGCCATTCTGACTGATGTGTGGTAGTACTTCATTGTAGTCTTGATTTGTATTTCTCTAATGATTAGCAACATTGAGCATCTTTTCATATGTGTGTTGGCCACCAGTGTGTCTTTGGAAAAGTGTCTACTTAGGTCTTTTGCCCATTTTTTTTCAATTGAGTTATTTGGTTTTGTTGTTGTTGTTTAGTTGTATGAGCTGTTTGTATATTTGGAAAATTAACCCCTGTCAGTTACATCACTTGCAAATATTTTTCCCATTCCATAGGTTGTCTTTTCATTTTGTTTATGGTTTCCTTTGCTGTGCAAAAGCTTGTATGTTTGATTAAGTCCCATTTGTTTAGTTTTGCTTTTGTTTCTATTGCCTTGAGAAACTGACCTAAGAAAACATTGATATGAGTTATATCAGAATGTTTTGCCTAAGTTCTCTATTAGGAGTTTTATGGTGTCATGTCTTATATTTAAGTCTTTAAGCATATTGTGTTTATTTTTGTGTATGCCGTGAGGGTGTGTTCTAACTTCATTAATTTACATGCAGCTGTCCAACTTTCCCAGCACCACTTGCTGAGAGTTTTTTTTTTCCCCCATTGTATATTCTTGCCTCCTTTGTCAAAGATTAACATAAGTGTGTGGGTTTATTTCTGGGCTCTCTATACTGTTCCAATGATCTGTATGTCTGTTCTGTGCCAATAACATCTTGTTTTGATTACTGTAGCTCTTGTAGTGTTTACTGAAGTCTGAGAGGATTATGCCTCCTGCTTTATTATTTTTCCTTAGGATTTTTGTGGCAATTCTGAGTCTTTTATGGTTCTGTATAAACTTTCTAAAGTGGGTCTCTTGTGGACAGCATATATATGGGTCTTGTTTTTGCATTCATTCATCCAGTCTATGTTTTTTGCTTGGAGCATTTAATCCATTTATATTTAAAGTAATTAACAATCCATATATATATTCTTACTGCCATTTTGTTAATTGTTTTGGATTTGGTTTTGTAGGTCGTTTTTCTTCCCTTCCTCTTTTGTTCTCCTGTGATTTGATGACTATCTTTAGTGTTGTGTTTGTGTGTGTCTGTGTATGTATATACATATACGTATGTAAAAACATATATATATATATATATGTTGGCTGTACCCACAGCATGTGGAAGTTTCTGGGCCAAGATTAAACCCGTGCCACAGCTATGACCTGCATCACAACTGTAGCAAAACCAGATCCTTAACCTACTGTGCCAAATGGCAACTTCCTAGTATTTGGATTGCTTTTCCTTTTGTGTGTGTATCTACTGTAGCCTTTTGGTTTGTGGTTCCCATGAGGTTTTTCGGGGTTTTTTTGGTTGTTGTTGTTGTTGTTTTGGTCTTTTGTCTTTTTTTTTTTTAGGGCCGCACCTAACATGGAGGTTCCCAGGCTAGGGGGTCTAATCACAGCTGTTGCTGCCGCCCCATGCCACAGCCACAGCAACAACAGATCCAAGCTGCGTCTGTGACCCACACCACAGCTCATGGCAATGCTGGATCCTTAACCCACTAAGCAAGGCCAGGGATCGAACCCGCAACCTCATGGTTCCTAGTCGGTTTCGTTTCTACTGCACCACGACAGGAACTCCTCCCATGAGGTTTTGATATAGCAATCTATAGATATACAAGATTGTCTTCTGGCCTCTTAATTTCAAATACATTTCCAATGTCCTGTGTTTGTACTCTCCTTAAGATTGCTGGTCTTGATATATTTGTGTGTGGATAATTTCCTATATTTACTGTATGTTTGCCTTTACTGGTGAGCTTTCCCATTTGTGATTTTCTATTTGTGACCTTTTCTTTTTTGCCTGGAGAAGTTCCTTCAGTATTAGTTGTAAAGCTGGTGTGGTGGTACTGAGTTCTCTTAGCTTTTGCTTGTATGTAAAACTTCTGATATAGCCATCAAATCTGACTGGGAGGAGTTCTCACTGGTGCAGTGGTTTAAGAATTTGACTGCAGCAGCTCAGGTTGCTGTGGGGGCATGGGTTTCATCCCTGGCTTTGCACAGTGGGTTAAAGGGTCTGGCATTGCTGCAGCTGCAGCTGCAGCTCTGATTCAATCCCTGGCCCAGGATCTTCCATATGCTGTGAGTGCAAGCATTAAAAAAGAAGAAAAGGAGTTCCCATCGAGGTGCAGTGGTTAACGAATCCAACTAGGAACCATGAGATTGCATGTTCGGTCCCTGCCCTTGCTCAGTGGGTTGATGATCTGGCGTTGCCATGAGCTGTGGTGTAGGCTGCAGACGCGGCTCGGATCCTGCATTGCTGTGGCTCTGGCGTGGGCCGGTGGCTGAAGCTCTGATTAGACCCCTAGCCTGGGAACCTCCATATGCCGTGGGAGCGGCCCAAGAAATGGCAAAAAGACAAAAAAAAAAAGAAAAAAGAAAAATCTGAACAAGAGCCTTGATTTTTTTTTTTCTTTTTATGGCCACACCCACAGCATATGGAAGTTCCCAGGCTAGGGGTTGTATTGGCACTGCAGCTGCTGACCTATGCCATGGCCACAGTAACACCAGATCCAAACTGTGTCTCCAACCTACACCACAGCTCATGGCAATGCCAGATCCTTAACCCACTGAGCGAGGCCTGGGATCGAACCTGCATCCTCATGGATATTAGTTGGGTTCCTTACCATTGAGCCATGACAGGAACTCCAGATGTATTCTTTATTGTAGCTTTTCCCCTTTCATCACTTTAAATTTATCATGCCACTCCCTTCTGGCCTACAGAGTTTCTGCTGAAAAATCAGCTGATAACCTTATTCCATTGTATGTTATTTGTTGCTTTTAATATTTTCTCTGTCTTTAATTTTTGTCAGTTCGATTACTATGTGTCTCTTCGTTTTCCTCCTTGGGTTAATCCTGCCTGGGACTCTGCACTTCCTGGACTTGGGTGACTGTTTCTTCTCCCATGTTAGGGAAGTTTTCAGTTATTATCTCTTGAAAAATTTTTCTCAGACCTTTTCTCTCTTCTCTTTCTAGGACCCCTATAATGCAAATGTTGTTGTGTTTAATGTTGTACTCTTAAACTATGCTCATTTCTTTTCATTCTTTTTTCTTTATTCTGTTCTGCAGCAATGATTTCCACTAAATCTGTCTTCTAGATAAACTATTCATTCTTCTGCCTCATTTTTTCTGCTATTGACTGCTTCTTGCATATTTTTCATTTCAGTTGTGTACTGTACATCTCTGGTTATTCCTCAAATCTTTTAGCTCTTTATCTTCTCTGGCTGTGCCTCCATTCTTTTCCTGAGACCTTGGATCATCTTTATTATCATTATTCTGAATTTTCCAGGTATACCTATCTCTACTTCACTTAGTTTTTCTTCTGGGGTTTTATCTTGTTTCTTCATTTGGAACATCTCATTTTTTTTTTTTAACTTTCTGTGTTTGTGGTCTTGTTCCATAGGCTGCAGGACTGTAATTCCTCTTGCTTCTGGTGTCTGCTCCCTGATGGTGAGGTTGGTCCACAGGCTTGTGCAGGCTTCCTGGTTGGAGGGACTGGTGCCTGCCCACTAGTGGGCAGGGCTGTGTAAAATTGCAATTAAAGGGGGCTGTGAGCTCAGGGTGACTTTAAGCAGCCTGTCTGCTGATGGGTGGGACTGTTGGTTGTTTGGCCTGAGGCATCCCAGCACTGCAGCTGCATGCTGTTGAGTGAGGCCTAGTTTCAATGTTAAAATGGCAACCGCTGGGAGAGTCACATCAATGACTATTTCCTGGGGCCTGTCACTAGTATCACTGTACCCATTGTGAGCCCCAGCCAACCCTTGCCTCCCCAAGAGACCCTCCAAGACCCAAGGTAGGTCTGTCCCAGACTCCCGTGGAGCCACTGCTTTGCCCTAGTTCCCAATGCACATGAGATTTTGTGTGTACTAAGAACAGAGCCTCTCTTTCCCCTAGTCCTGTAGAGCTCCTGCACTCAAACCCTGTTGGCCTTCAAAGCCAAATGCTCTGGGGGCTCTTCTTCCTGAGGCCAAATCATGGAAGCCTGACGTGGGGTCAGAACCCTTACTCCTATGGGAGAAGCTCTATGATCTATTTCCTAGTTTGTGTGTTGTCCACCAAATCCAATTTGGGAATTGATGATATTGTGAGTGTGCCCCCCACCCCCCATCTCATTGTGGCTTTTTGTCTTTGGAGGTAGAATTTTTTTTTTTTTGTAGCTTCCAGGCTTTTTTGTTGATGGTTGTTTAGCTATAGGTTGTGATTTTTGTGTTTTTGTGAGGTGAGCTGAAGTCCTACTTTGCTACCCTATCTCCTATCCCCTATTTTTATTGCAGTATACTTGACTTACAATGTTTTGTTAGCTTTGGATGTACAGCAAAATGATTCAGTTGTATTTCTTTTTCAGATTCTTTCTCATTACAGGTTGTTACAAGATAATATATGTTAATCCCAAACTCCTAGTTTATCCTTCCCCCCACTTTCCTCTTTGGTAATGCTAAATTTGTTTTCTGTCGAGTCTGTTTTGTAAGTTCATTTGTATCATTAAAAAATATATATATATACATATATAAAATTTTATGTATATATAAAAAAATATATATACATGCCACATCTTCATTCATTCGTCTGTTGATGGACACTTAGGTTGCTTCCATGTTTTGACTATTGTAAATAGTGCTGTTATGAACGCTGGGGTGCATGTATCTTTCTGAATTAGTTTTTGTCTTTTACAGATATATGTGGAGTGGGACTGCTGGATCATAGGCAACTCTATTTTAGAGAAATGTCTGTTTAGGTCCTTTGCCCATTTTCTGATTTTTTTAAAATTAAGCTGTGTGAGTTGTTTGTATATTTTGGAAATTAAGCCCTTGTCCATGGCATCATTTGCAAATATTTCCTCTCAGTTTGTAGGTTGTTTTTCATTTTGTTTATGATTTCCTTTGCTGTGCAAAAGCTTCTAAGTTTGATTAGGTCCAATTTGTTTATTTTTGCTTTTGTTTCTTTTACTCTAGGAGACAGATCCCCCCAAATACTGCAATTTACTGACACTATCTTTTTAAAAGTGGGTTTAAGATTGGAGTTCCTGTTGTGGCTAAGTGGTTAATGAATCCGACTAGGAACCATGGGGTTGCAGGTTCGATCCCTGGCCTTGCTCAGTGGATTAAGGATCCGGGATTGCCGTGGGCTGTGGTGTAGGTCGCAGATGCGGCTTGGATCCTGCGTTGCTGCAGATGTGGCATAGGCTGGTGGCTACGGCTCTGATTTGATCCCTGTCCTGGGAACCTCCATGTGCCATGGGAGCAGCCTTAGAAAAGAACAAAAAAAAAAAAAGAAGAAGTGGGTTAAAGATTAGTACAACTAGCATAGTGCTATACAGAGCAAGAAATGCAAAAGGCCTGACACACAACTATTCAATAGTTATTAGTTACTACTATTATGCTACTTTCTCTCACCTCTTCTGTGGCAAGTTTTTTGAGGAACTTTGTATTACCAGCAGTGTCTGGTACAGGATAGTTCTCAAAAATAGATAGATGATGGGTAGATGGATTTATCCATTTAATCAATCTAGTCAACACTTACTGGCTAAATACCAGGTACTATTCTACACACCAAAGGTGGAGCAGTGAACAAAACAGCAATGTTCTGGCCTTTTGGTGCTTATATTCTAATAGAGAAAACAGACAAGCACAGATATAGTTTGACAGGGTGAAAAACTGAGCAGGGTTAAGGGATTTAGGGAGAGCTGGGGGTGGGTGAGATTGCTCTTTAATGTACCACAGGTCTGAGAAGGTGACATGTTAACTTAAGGAGGTGAGGAGCAAACCACAGAAATATGTGTATTCCAGGATGAGGGAGCAGCAGGTGCAAAGAGCCTGAGGCAGGCTCATGAGTGGTGTTTCTGAAGAATAAGAAGCCAGTATGGCTGGAGTGGGATAAATAAAAGGGTTTGATCTCTTCCTCACTTGATTAAAAATGAACACATAACACAATCCAGTAGCTGAAAAAGATGTATTAAAATATTCACAAAAGTACAACAATTGAAAAAGAAAATCATGAACTTGATGGTTTTTTTATGGAGCCAGATCCCTTTCCATTGAAAAACTACAGATAGCTTGACATTTTAATCTTAAGTAATCCCTTTTAGGTCCCCCCCCCCCCGCCCCCTTAGAAAAACCTCGTGTAATTTTAAGAGGTCTCTGCCAGTAATTAGACACAGAAAGGACAGCCCTGGCATTTGAAAGCACCACCACTGTTGTCATCTGTGGCCAGGGACAAAGATGGTGAGTCACGGGACCAAAAGGGCCAAAGACCCACAGGAGCCGGTGGGAGTAGTTTCCAAAAAAGCCCCACGTGTGAGCAGCTCCTTCAGACAAGTTGGTCATGGAATGGGAGTCGGTAGGGGACCACTCTTGCCTGGTGGAGGAGGGTGATGAAGGCCAAATAAAGTCTGAGGTATCTGGTTGAGTGGTCATGCCCAGAAGGAGGTGCAAGGGGGTGGTGTCCCGCTGACAACTGGTTAGCGGGAGTATAGGCTGGTGCTCTGGGTGGCAGCTTCACAAACATGCAGAGAAATTAGGGCTCTTGCTATCAGGTCATGTTAGGAATGTATAGTAGATTTATTAGACCTGCTGAGAAAAGGAGAAAAGGGAGAAAGCCACTTTTCTCTATAAAAAATGACTGTGAGGAAACTATACATATCAAGAATGCGGGCTTGCTACATTCTTCCCATAACTGTGGGTTTTCAATTTCAAATGAAGAAAATTATTTTAAAACAAAATCATCCAGAAAATGGGGAAATGACAACGTAAGTGTTTAATGATTTTCACCATGCTTTTCATCCCCAGTTTAAAAAAAAAACACATAGGTTTGAGATGTGGGTCGGGCATAGTCAATGGGAAAAAATGTTACCGAGAAGGATGCCAAAATTGTCTTTATTTTTCCTCATCTTATTGTTTCTCAATACCATGTAACTGGGGAGGGGGTGAAATAAAAAGGAAAGGAGGAAGGGAGAAAGGAATTTTAAAAAATGCTGGGAATCTCTTCTCAGTTCCCGTTTTTTTTTTTTTAAGTCTCTATGAGTTCCCTGGTGGCTCAGTGGGTTAAGGATCTTGTCACTGTGGCAGCTCGGGTCACTGCTGGGGCAGGGATTCAATCCCTGGCCTGGGAACTTCCCATGAGCCTTAGGCATGGCCCAAAAAATTAAAAAAAAAAATTAAAAAAAAAGATTCTCTAGAGAGAGCTCTGGGCTACTAGAGACTGGCAGTTGAATTATCCCATTTCCACCGTCTCAGAAGGAAATGAAACACTGCTCCTTTGGCTGTCTGAGGACTTGTTACCAGTATGAAGAACTACAGCAAAGAATATAACTGATACTTTTTGCTCTCCAATGGTACAGGACCCCTCAAGCCAGGCCTGGGTTCTCTATGTCGATTATGTCTGTGGTGCTGATTGAAAAGCACCTGAAAGGAAGTGGCCTCTGGCCTTGGTTCCACGCTATTATGAATCCACAAATTGACACAATATGCTTAAAGGGCATCATGTTATTGTCTACACAACAGAAAGCTAAAAACTGCCCTGTATTTGAGAGAGAAAAACATCAATAAAAATTCTCAAACTGTCCTCAGGTGGCATGGAGAATGGATGTTTTCTAAAAACCACCACCAAACAGGGGGCACGCTAGGTCAAAGGCCACCCTGAAGGTGCTTCCGCCATAGTATCGCCACTCTCCAACCACAGGACATCCTAAGGTGGGTTAAGCCCTTAGATTAAAAGGCCATGTCTATCAGAATACTAAAAGAGCTGCTACAGTCTCCATTAAGGCAGACCATATCTAAGTGATGGTGACAGGAATGTGTCTGAATTTCCTCAATTGTAAGTGACCCCAAAGGGAAGTACAAAAACAGCAAGACAATTTACACATACGTAGAATCATACCGCCCCGTCATCATGCAACACTGGCTCCTCTCATCAGGAAGATTAAATAGAATATTTATACATCTCCTTTATACAAATCTTTTTCTCCCTCTATGAATAAACATGTGCTTGTTCTTGTTCAGGTTTCCAAGGCCACACGTGGTAATGGGCTACATTTTCTGCACAAGAGTCCAGTCTGGATTTGTTTCTTGCTTGTTGGGATGTCACTGGGGTCTTCTCTTAATTTTTCCGGATGTCTGCATATACCACAGACTCTGACTTGTTAATCTTGTCGCTGTGATGTCCGCCAGAGTGGTCTAGCTGTGCATATATGACTGGGCCCTGGAAAAGAGAAGCAGAAGTAAGACATTTTGAAAAACTAGTGGCCCCGTTAGGTGCAGGGACAGAAGCAATGATTAAAGTGATATTGTTAGAGTTCCAGAGCAAACTCTGGAACAATATGTCCCGGACTGACTTTTTTTCCCCTCTAAGATTGACTTTAAAACAACATTGAGGAGTTCCTGTCGTGGCACAGTGGTTAACGAATCCGACTAGGAACCATGAGGTTGCGGGTTCAATCCCTGGCCTTGCTCAGTGGGTTAACGATCTGGTGTTGCTGTGAGCTGTGGTGTGGGTCGCAGACGCGGCTCGGATCCCATTTTGCTGTGGCTCTGGTGTAGGCTGGCAGCTCAGCTCCAATTAGACCCCTAGCCTGGGAACCTCCATATGCCGAGGGAGTGGCCCAAGAAATGGCAAAAAGACAAAAAATAAAATAAAAATTATAAAAAAAAAAAAAACATTGAGTATACCTGGTCATTGTTCAAGGGGGTGCACAGAGATCTGTGACATTCCCCTATCTACTTTTGTATCTGTTTTAAAATCTGTAACAATATTCTTTCTCAGGGATTACCTTTAGCTTAATACCTGTCTCAGAATTCCTCAACTCTTGGAATTGGGATCAGTCTCAAGGACAAAGATGGGCACTTCTACCAACCTGAGACTTACTGAAATCATGACTTTCAGAATGAGCAAGAATCTAACATATTCGGTGCCACTCCAAAATACAATCGATTTGAACTGGTCACTTTATACAAACAGGTACTTAAAAACTTCAAATATTTTCTCTCTCTCTTCTTCCTCTTTCTTGGCCATGCCTGCAGCATGTACAAGTTCCTAGGCCAGGGACTGAACCTATGCCTAAGCAGTAGATACAGCCACAGCAATGACAATGTCAGATCCTTAACTTACTGAGCCACGAGAGAACCCCAAAACCTCAAACATTCTTTCATGTATCTTACAATGCAATTCTTTTAGTTTAATCATATCATAAGCAATAAAAGTACTGCTTTTTTTTATGGCTACACCTGCAGCATATGGAAGTTCCCAGGCCAGAGACTGAATCCAAGCTGCAGCTGCAGCAACGCAGGATCATTTAACCCATTGTGCTGGGCTGGGGATTCAAGCTGCAGCAGTCAGATTCTTAACCCACTGCGCCATACCACGATCTCCAAGTATTGCTTCTTTGATATCTAAGGTAAGAAAACCAAACCATTTTTCCTGTTTTAAAATTTAAAACAACAACAAACAAAAAAACCAAAGCCACAATCTATGGAGCTATAAGGAAAAGCTCCAGATGGACTAGAGTGGAAGAGGTTCTCTTAGCTTCAGCAGTAAGGAAGCAACCCGTCAGGGTCCCATCCAGGATAGCAAGGAAAGGTTGCCTGGGGAGAGCAAATCCTTTGACTCTTTGGGAAGGAGGGAGGTTCAAATATCAGAAAAGTGGCTGCACTTCACAATCCTTAAAAGACTTCCAACACAGAGATTCTAAAATTGTAAACAACAACAACATAGCCCTGGTGTGAAGTTTAATATAACCCAAAGTCAACTTTTCTCCCAATCCAGGGAAACTCTCCTTGCATACTCTACTCTTGTGCTTAAGCTTTCAACTTTGAAATCATGAGTTCAACAGCCAAAAGCATGTGGTTTAAAACAACCATCCTCACTCCCATCTAGAAGCACCATAACCTGCATTCTTTAGTGTGTATAACGGGATCCTGCAGAATTCAGGCACCCCAACTTCTACAGAGGAAACAAACCCAGCTATAAGGGCTAAACAGTGGTAGACCTAAAAGTGGAGTCATAAATTATACTCAGAGGCTAGACCCATTTGAACTTTACCAGATCCACAGTCTACATGCATGAGAAATTCTTTTTGAGTAACAGTAGCACTGGAGAGCACTACACGTGTGGTCTCAGGAGTATTTTTAAATTCCTGAGCATGAGTTTCTTCACCTGTAAGACAGCACTAACAATAGTATTATACCTCTTAAGGTTTTTGTGAGAATTAAATGAGATGATATCTAAACAAAAGCAGTATCTGACAGGTAGCGCTCAATACACGTCAGTCTCATCATGAACAGCCTGCTCTACAAATATACTTGCAAGTACACAGAGGTAACCAATGAAGTAAATCAAGCAAAATCAGTGTGTGATATTCTCAGGCCTGACATAGGTAATACAACAGATCACGCTGCTAATGCTGAATCAAACTGAGACCTTCTATATTCATGTCAGAAAGCTGCAAGTTAAATGTGACTCAAAAAACCCCCCAAAAACCACACATCCTATTTTCTACTACTAAGAATGAAAACAATGAAAGTATGAAGTATCTTCTAGTAAGTTAACTAATCCTTGGTAACAGTCATTTCAACAGGAAAGACACCAAAATTAAATTATGTAATTTCCTTGACAATAAGACCTTATACCATGAGGAGTTTTAGTTCATGGGGGAAGAGGTTCATGCCCCATGATGGATTGTAAAAATGGCTATAAATTCTTTCTTTTGTTGCATCTACATCCTAGCTATTAATGCTGCAACTCCTCCCACCAAGAGCATGAACCTACTTCTGAATCCCTTAAATCTGGGCTGGTCTTGTGACTTGCTTTGACTCACAGAATGTGGCAGTAGAAACATGTGCAAGTTCCATACCCAGCAGGCCTTACAGCTTCCACTCTTCTTGATCTTGGCACCCGCAGAGCCACCACCCCATATGAAGAAGCCCAAGCTTCCTGCTGGCTGATGGGGGACACATGGCCCTGTGGTCCTCTGTCTCTCTGGTCAACTGCCTGCCAATTGTCAGCCTATGAGTGAGACCCCTTCAGGCTGTCCAGCCAACTGCGGATGCACCAGTGAGCCAGCAGAGGTCAGCTGAACTGCCCCAGACCAGAAGATCTGCCCACAGGAGCAGGAGCCCAATAGAGGGTGGTTGCTTTAAGCCACTATCTTTTAAGGTGGCTTGTTACATAGCAATAGATAATTGATACACTGTGGGAGTGGGAAAGAAAGAGAACAGAGAGAGCAAACAAGAAAAATGACAGAATAATCTCTGAATCACTCAGAAAATGTTAAAACACGAGCAAGGTCTTTCATGTGAGACAGTACCGTCTTTCATGGCAAGAGAACACAAGCATTTGTGGGAAAGTAACTGGGAAAACATTAACTGATAAAAGGAACCCCTTCCTATTGATGGATTTGGTTTCTTCAAATTGCTTCCCACTATCTGATGTCCTCACTCTCTTTCCCCCTTAGAATGTAACAAGGTCATAAGGTCAGGGGCTTTGTTAGTTAAATGGCTTTAACAATATTTGGAAAACTATAGGTGTTAGATGAAGGGGTAGATGAAATAATGGATCTAGAGGAAATGTGGGGTGTGAGTTGAGATCAGGGATCTGCTGATAGATCTAGTTCAATCCAGAACAGCTCTCTGGAGTCTTGTTCCAAGGGATATTTGCAAGCTAAAGATACCATGGGTCTCTGTGGAACATGCCTCAGGACTCTGACACTTTGAGGGTGAAGGAGACCACTCAAGACTTCAGAAGGGGCCAGAGAACAAAGATCAATTTGGAAGCAAACGTACCATCGCCAAAACATTTACTTTTGGGTGTTTGAGAGTTAAAACAATATTACCACCACCTACACTAACCTAGCTGTTTTTACTGTAAACCGCTTGACACTCACTCTTCCTCATCCTCTTTTTTTTTTAAAAAAGGGCTGTACTTGTGCCATATGGAAGTTCCCAGACTAGGGATTGAATTGGAGCCGCAGCTGCCAGCCAATGCAACGTCTGTGACCTACACCAAGCTCACAGCAGTGCCAGATCCTAAATCCACTCAGTGAGGCCAAGGATCAAACCCACATCCTCATGGATACTAGCTGGGTCATAATTTGCTGAGCCACAAGGGAACACCTCAGATTTTTTTTTTTTTTGATGTTGCCACAAAGAATTACAACAACCAAGTAAAAAATTACTCTTACTTATACATTTTCCCCAACTATTTACTATACAAATAGTCCTTACCATTGAAAATATTTCAAGAAGTGAATTGCTTGACTTAGGTTTATTCTTTTAGTTCCAATTAGAGATAAATTACTCCTGAACTCCACTTGCATGCATTTTATTCCCATATAAAAACATACTAGTGAAAGCATGGGGACAGTCCAGGAAGAGAAGGTTATAGGAAAGCAAGGTGACTTCTAAACACATATTAATTACTCAGAAGCAATTATGGTATGTGCTGAAGTACACTTTCCATGGTCTCTGTAGTTCTTCAGAATCTGAACCTTGTCCTTCAGGCACAGAGCAACCACGTCTGACACCCTAGCACATGCGTCACTAAGAGAACATCTGCCTTTACCATGTGCTCACTGACTATTCACCAAACACATTTTCAGTATTCATTTCACATCACCAAATATAGTTATGAAACACATCTGTGTATTGTGACATTCTTTGAGAGAAACGAAACATTATCAAAATGAAATTGGAAAGAAGTGAACAGGCAGAAAAGAATAAGTACACACTTCTTAAAGCCACACAGTTGCCTAACACCAGCTCTGCCACTAACTACTAATCTTGAGCAAGTGACACAATTGACTAAGCCTCAGTTTCCTTGAGCGTAAAATTGGGATAATAAAAATTACCTCATAGGGATGTTGTAAGGTCTAAATGAGTTCAAGCGCATGACGTACTTCTGGAAACATCACCTACCTATAGACTACAGTTGACAAACTCACAACTATTGCATTTACTGTCCTCCAAGACTACATGCCTTCTGTGTACAAAGCATTAGCCATTTCCAGAAAAAATATCTAGAAAACCAACTGTTCTCAGGTAAATACAGAAAATTTATTTTAAACCAATGTCATTCAAGACTAAGCTTTACAAAGAAAATTTTATATTTATCTTTTCCCTAAGGTCAGAATACTCCAAACTAGAAAGTGCTTACCTAACACCCTTCCCAACTCAACTTCCCATTCCGTTTGCTGGAAAAGCCCCAACTTGGGTCTGGTGTTCACCCTCCCTTCGCACAGGCAGATGAACCCACCTTCCCCTGCCTCCAGGGATGAGGCCAGTCATAACTGCTGTCCCCTTGCAGAGGACTGCAAGAGGCATCAGTGTGTGACCCACTCCAACCAAGGAGATGAGACATTTGCTGGGGGGTAGGGTGGGGGGAACACTTCAGGTAAAACTTTTCCTCCATAGTAAAAACTGCCTACAAGGAGATTCAGCTCTTTCTGCAGGTAGCTTTTTTCATGAGCTGCCTGAAACCATGGCAGCCATTCAGAGGCTGAAGGAAGGAGCCCCAGAACAAAGACAATATGCAGAAAATGAAACAAGATGGAAAGAACTTGAGTCATAATGACACTGTTGGATGACTGAAATAATGAACATAGAAGTACCCTGCTTTGGGACCTCCTGTGAGTTAGTAAACCTCTCATTGTTAAAGGTACTTTTAGTCAAGTCTTCTGTGACTTGTCTTCCAATTAAAAAAAAAAAGTGGGCCAAAGACAAATGAGTAATATAGCACACTTAGTATCCTGCCTGGCTGTTATGTTTCATTTTCCATGTTTAAATTTCCTTCCTGGAGCACTAATATTCTTTTTCTTCTTTTGATAAAATAACTTGGAGTTATTTATTCATCTAAAGAGTAATGACTAATGCTATTAGATGATGCCTGCAGGTAGAAAATGGAACGTTTAGCTGATCAGGAAACATGTCACGATAGAACCCTTGGAAGAAAGCACCAAAGGATAATCTGCAAACATTCCTACCATGCCCCCATTACACAGATCTGATTGCAGTACGTGGGCAGCAACTGCCTAAATTTATCCTTATAAGGCACTGTGTGCCATGAACCCTTATAATTAGAAATGGAAAAATGAGAAGGGTCTACCCAACCCAGCATTTCAAAGATGAGGGAAGAGCTGTGGAAATAAAAGAATTCTTGGAGGTCCCATCACTACTCAGCAGTAGTGAACCTGACTAGTATCCGTGAGGATGAGGGTCTGATCCCTGGCTTTGCTCAGTGGGTTAAGGATCCAGTGCCGCCATGAGCTTTGGCACAGGTTTCAGGAGCTGCCTGGATCTGGCATTGCTGTGGCTGAGGGAGTCAACCCCTAGCCTAGGAATTTCCATATGCCGCAGGTGTGGCCATTAAAAAAAAAAAGAAAAAAAAATTAAAGAATTCTTTGCGAGTTAAAATCATTACTGGGACGCCAGAGTCAATACTAGTTTGTAAGACATCACTAATCCTTAAAACACTAAGATGTTTATCTAAATATGAGTATTTCCTCAAGATTGTTTGTCAGGATGTGTAGAGAAAAAAAATTCCCCATATCAGGGAAATGCCTGAAAATGATCTGAACAAGCCAGGAGACCCTGACGTTCTGGAGAGCAGGGACTAGCTGATGCTCATCCTTGCACTTCCCAGGTTTCACTCACACTGCATGTATGCCGAGCACTCATATGTGTGAGGAGCGATCAAAGACGGCATACAATGGAATGATTAGACCGTCAGAACAACTGCTACATCTGGTTGTGCTCAACTTATAAAAAGGACTTAATCTCATAAATTCTATCATACGAGGAACATATCGGGTCAAGTCAGTTTTCTTCCTCAGAACAATCTGAAGACAGAGGGTGTCAATAGGATTCTGGTGAGAGCAATTTTCACAAAACCCTCTGGTGCTCTGACAGGTTTTCCAATGTGCCTCCTCAGGACGGCTTGTGATGGTGAGTAAGAGCACACACCAGGATCAGCAAAGGCCCTGGGGTGCTAGGAATTTTTGTGGAGTATATGAAGCAAATGTTTTTAACCCTAGGATAGCAGCCCCTGCTGTAAGGTGAACACTGAATGCAAACCTAAATGAAACAGAAAATTGGAAGATACATCTGCAAGGAGATCACACAGTCCACTCCCAAGTCTTGTGCTGACGGGCAAAGGCATTATAAGTTCCAGAAACAGGTAAGGCAGAAAATATCTAACAATTTAACTGTGGAGTTCCCGGCATGGCACAGCAGAAACGAATCTGACTAGGAGCCCTGAGGTTGCAGTTACGATCCCTGGCCTTAATCAGGGTTAAGGATCCAGCGTTGCTGTGAGCTGTGGTGTAGGCCAGCAGCTGTAGCTCCTCTTCAACCCCTAGCCTGAGAACCTCCATGTGCTGTGGGTGCAGCCCTAAAAAGCAAAACAAACAAACAAAAAAACATTTAACTGTACATAAAAGGTACATTATGACTTGATGAAAAGTAAGACAAAGGGTCCTCCAGGTACATGTCACCGAACAAAAAACCCTGACTTGCAAACAAGTTAGAGGGTGAAGCCTTAAGGGGCCTGTGCTGAGTGCAAAGGAAATAACCGAGGACTCAACAATGAGGAACACTACAGCTTTCCTCTCAAAGCTGACCTGGTGTCATACTGCAAATGCTGAAAAATGATCGAGATTGACACGATGCATGAATTGCTTCTCACCAACCTCCAGAAAATGCCACAGAGTCAGGCCTGGGCAGAACCCTAGGGATCTACTTGCAGGAGAGCTGAGCCGTCTCTGACTCAGGGACAGCAGGCAAGGCCGGGTGGGGTCTTGGCACTGGAAACAGGGCAGGCAAGTCTGCTTACTGAGCAGCGAGCCCTCTCCTCCTCTCCCCTCCCCTCTCCTTCCTCTGCTCCATTCCCAAACATGGAATCAGAGGACTTCTGAGAAACTGACTATTCCACAAGAGAGGACCCTCAGCAACTGACAAGAGAGGTTGCCCAATGAGAGGCAGCTGGCACTTTATACAAAGAGTGAAGCCCACTACCCAGTAAGTTCCATCTCTGCACAGAGAGCTTGTGATCAGATTTGAATGCCTTCAATATAAACAGATAACCAAGGAGCTTTGGGCATTTGAGGAAAGCTTCTAAATGAATGACAAAAATTATTAAAAAAAAAAAAAAAAAAAAGGAATTCAAAAGAAACAGCAAAACCCAGTAACAGAAGAAAACATAAAAACAAACAAACAAAAAACCCATATAGGAGTTCCTGTCATGGCTCAGGGGATTAAGAACCCAACTAGTATCCATGAAGATTCAGGTTCAATCCCTGGCCTTGCTCGGTGGGTTAAGGATGTGGTACTGTCATGAGCTGTGGTATAGGTCACAGGCTCAGCTCAGATCCAGATTGCTGCGACTGTGGTATAGGCCGGCAGCTGTAGCTCCAATTCGACCCCTAGCCCAGGAACTTCCATATGCTGTAGGTGCGGCCCTAAAAAGAAAAAGGAAAAAAAAGAAAAAAAACATATATATATATAAAAAACACAAGAAAAAATGAGTTGCACAGAGAGATAAGACAATGCATCCAAGGAAACAAGTATGGGGTATCAGAATCAGAATGAGCAACAGTCCCTGAAAATTAATAAAAAGCAGAAATTAAATATTCAATAAAAGTTAGAAATAAAGTTGCAGATTCTCTAGAAAGAAAAAAAATGCAAAACAGGAAAAAAAACTAAAGGTTTGCTCTGGGAGATGATCCAATTCCTAACAGAAAATTTCAAAAGAGAATTTTAGAAAATGGGAAGAAATTTTCCAAAAAATAATGGAAGACAAATCCTAAGACTGAAGGACAATTTTTCAGATTGAAAGAGACCACTGAGAACAGTAACAATTTTGTAAAATTTCAGAGCACAGGGAATTAAAAAAAAGATTCTAGGAGAAGAGGGATTAAACTGGTTCTACACAGAGGAGGAGGAATCAGAACAGTATCACCTTCTTAACACTGGTATCTAGAAAAATCAGCAGCCTCAAAATGTTGAAGGAAAATGATTTCCAAACTGGTCTCCTACCCAACCAGATTATCAGTCAAGCTTGATGGTAGAGAATAAAAATAATTTTAGACCTTCTAAACACAAATGTATTATGTTTCAGTTTGGGAGGTCAGAAGTCTGCAATGGGCTTCATTGAGCTCCATCAAAGTATCAACAAAGCTACATTCCTTCTAGAATACGACAAAATCCAACATCCACCAATGAAAAATTCACAATGTCTGGCACCAGTTAAAACTTATCAAGCAAACAAAGAAGGAGGAAAACAAAACACATAACCCAGAGGAAAGGTCAATCACTAGAAACAAGCCCAGAAGTGACAGAGATGATGCAATTCACAGACAAAGACCTTAAATCAAGTATTATAAATCTTATAAATAAACTTAAGGGTATAAAGGAAAGCTTAGCAAAATGAGAGAAACCGAAATGTAAAAAAGACCAAAATGGAACTTCTAGAAATTAAAAAAAAAAAAAAAAAGCAAAAAACATTGGATAGCATAAATGACAGATGAGACACTATAGAAGAAAAGTTTAGTAAATCTGAAGAAGCAATAGCAACTATCCAAAATGTGGCATGAAAGTAAGACAGACATGCTTTGGTAGTGGGTACTAATTACTCGTAGTAATTTATTTTGATTCTTTAAAAGCTTCCTTGTTATGGTGGATCCAGAGAAAATTTAGCCCCCACTACCAAGGCATGACCATTCTGAGGACTCAACCAATATCCTGTATGTAAGAAGTCCTCTTCATTCTGGCTTTTAGGAACACAGACTCTTCCCAGTCCTGTGTGTAAGTTCCAGGCATCGTAAAACCTACTGCTTTTCAGGTGGTTCTCCCTCTGGTCTCGGAGTTTTTACCCATGCATACACAAGTCTATATTCAGCAAAGGCTCAAGGGGACCCACTCCAGACCTTGAGGGTTGCTCTCTCTGTGCAGTTTCTTCCTCTTTAGTACTCTGCCTCATAAATCCTAGCTACCTTGGCCTCCCCAACTCTGAATTCTCCCTCCTCAGTTCAGTGAGACAGCTGAGCTTGCCCCAAGCACTGCAGTCTGGAAACCACATGAAAGAATAAGCAGGGCAAACACAGAGCTCCCCTGTTTCCCTTTTCTCAGGGATCACGGTGCTACACAATCTGTTTTCCAATGTCCAAAATTCACTGTCCCCGTCCACCGAGTTTGTTCACAATAGGAGAACAATTCTCACGGCACTTCAAGGGCAGAAGAAAGTTTCCAAGGCTTCTGTAGGTATTAGGCCTACCTGTAATCCTAACGCCTTTATTTTCAACCCTATTCCCATTCACAATCCAAATTAGTGAACTGAGGTATCTGAGACATACTATGTAATCCAGGGGGGTGGGGGGGGGGGGGGGTGGAGAGGGAGGGAGGGAGACTGGAAAAAAAAAAAAATGAGAGAGATGGACAGACTAGGAACAGTAAGGAGCCTGATGCTGTGAGAGATGCTGTTGCCTAGAAACCTGTGTTCTGGTCCAAATTCTGTCACTAACTGGGTCTCTGCTTTTAGTAATTTCATGTTACAGTGTCTCAGTTTCCTCATCACATATGACAACTGTGGACTAAGACTGGGGGTATTTCTTCAGCAAAACAGTTACTCTTTACTTTCTCTTAAATCCACCTGCCTGCTACATCCCCAATCCCTTCTCCTCACAGCAAAGTTTTAACTGGCCAAATTCCTTCTATGTTTTCTACCCTAGAAGAACAGAAGTGGTACTAAACTATGGAGTTTCTGCCATGTCACAATCATAGTTACAGTAGCATGGCCAAAACACAGTATTAACCACAATGTTAGATTCTATGCTAGGTTCCAAATAAAAGTTATATCTTCTCTGTACTTTCTCCAAGAAGTAGAAACCAAAGCCTTTTCCTTGTTCATTGAGCCTACTTATTATTCCAATAAATGCTTACTTTCAATTACTTCTAAAGAATTCACCTAAAATAACTTTTCTGTTTTATTACTGATTCCAAGATCAACTTTTCCCTGTGAATTCCCTAGCTTATAGAGTACCTCAGTATAGAATCTAGTTCATTAGCTTTATTTCCTCTAGCAATTAAGGAAGAATCATTTACATCTGACAAAGCCATTGCCTGACTTCACTTGAGCCAATGTATTAGATGTTGTTTGGTGGAAACCTCTACAACGAGTCAGCTTCCTCTTCACATATATTCTCATGGTCCTCCGAAACCAGCCCGTAAATTCCCCTCTTGCTTCTCTTGCCCTGTCTCTCACAGCTCAGTATTCTTTTTCAACCCCGGAATGAGACACAGCACTAGACTGCAGAGCGTGGTACAGTGGGCAGAGCTGCAATCAGCCGTTACCTGGTGAGATCCAGAAGGCAGGCTCTTTACTAGACCCTCTGTGTCGAAGGGGGACTTCCGTGGAGCCTGCTTAACTGGTGACACGTTCTCTGATGTATTGCAGCTGATGAGTTGGTGATTTGGAGAACAAATGTTAAAAAAAAAAAAAATTAAAATAAATGGAAACAAAAAAATACAGAAATGCAAGTGATGACAAGATGAAGTAACAGATGCATAAAAACGAAACAAAACAATGAGTACAAGAACAATCACATATCTTGAAACTATTTTTTATCCTTGACACTAATTCTTCCAAGTCAGGGAAGCTACTCTTGGGGGGGGGGTACAGAAAGCAATGAAGTACAACCTCTTCACCCCCAGTTTACAATAATGATATATGCTGAATGGGATTCTGGCTACCATGAACATGTATCCTTTTGCTACTTTGTCTTTTACCTCGCCTCAATCCTCAGATGGGATAAAAGTTTAAAGGAGCAAGCTATACATTCTTAATAGCAATTTGCTTTTGTGATCATCAAAGGTAAACTTCTGAATATGCTTCCAAAATAACAGACACAGATCTAGGCTCATAGTCTTGGCTCATCTCATTCCTTCCATTCCCTAGTTCCCCAGAATTTGCTTCCCCACCAATTCCGCAACCAAACCAAAGAAAATCTGGGAAGTTGTGAAATGATAAGCAACTGTGGAATGCCACATCACTTGGGCTGAACTTTTTCAGGGACACAGGGGTCTTAGCAGCAAGCCCTTTGTCATAAGTGAGTCAGCAAAAGTGGATGCCAGGAAGTAACTCATTAGGGAATCCCTAATGGGATGTGTCAGCAACAGAGCTTAAATCCTTTATGACGTACTTTTAAAAAATCTTAGGAGTGGGAGTTCCCATTGTGGCTCAGTGGTTAACAAATCCGACTAGGAGGTTGTGGGTTCGATCCCTGGCCTCAATCAGTGGATCCGGCGTTGCCATGAGCTGTGGTGTAGGTCGCAGATGCAGCTCGGATCCTGAGTTGCTGTGGCTGTGGCACAGACTGGCGGCTACAGCTCCGATTTGACCCCTAGCCTGGGAACCTCCATATGCCGCGGATGCGGCCCTAGATAAAAGGCAAAAAGCCAAAATAAATAAATATAGTAAATAATAAATCTTAGGAGTATGGGGAGAATTATATTTAAAGTGTTGTTACTAAGACCAAAGCATACCGTGCCTTCTGCAAACTGTGCCTTCTCTGAAACAAGGCTATTACCTCAAACCAAAACGGTTTGAGTAGTCTAACACCAAGAGGGTCTCACTCAATAAAACAATTCCTGGAGTTCCCGTTGTGGCTCAGTGGTTAACGAACCTAACTAACATCCATGAGGATGCAGGTTCAATTCCTGGCCTTGCTCAGTGGGTTAAGGATCTGGCATGGCCATGAGCTATGGCGAGGGTCGCGGATGCAGCTCAGATCCCACATTGCTGTGGCTGTGGTGTAGGCCAGTGGCTATAGCTCCGATTCAACCCCTAGCCTGGGAACCTCCATATGCTGCCTGTGCAGCCCTAAAAGACAAAAAGACAAACAACAACAACAACAACAACAAAAACAACCAATTCCTATATATACAAAAAACTAAGACACACACAGGCATTTTACATGAAGAATGACCATAAGACCTCCATGTAACTTGACAACCCAATTTCTTTGGTTTGGTACACTCAACATGCTTCTAATACAGACACATGATATATTGTGGACAAACCATGATAGCTGTTGGGTTAGCGCATAGCTAGCTGGTTAGCTGTCAACAAGGGAGATGAGCTGCATACATACACATGAATATTAACAGCATTGGCCAATGCAATTAGTTACCATGTGTCTAGTGGGAGTGGAAGAGGAGACCCAGCCCTGTTATTGTCCCAATGTGTCGTCTATGTCAGCTTTTCTTAAGAAGTGGAAGATAAGCAGGATCTGATCCCAGCACACCAAAGTAGAAAAGGCAGGGGAAAGGAAAAAGAAAAATCAAAGTAAGAAGAATAGCAGCATTCACGATGCCATGCAGGATTTGAAGGCACACTTTTCCGTGCCTTCATTAACCCCCCAAAGCATGAACTACTGAGACACCACCCTGGATTAGTTTCAAGTTGAAAACCAACGCTCCAGTTATATTTCACTGTAAACCACTCACCATGCAAGGGGGCAGGTATAGTCAGTAGAAGAGAAACATTCAAAGCAAGTAATATCTGACTTCGAATACTCAAACTCATAAAAACACAGCACTGCTAGAAAGTAGAGCAGCAGAGTCCAAAGGGATAGGTTCCCACCACCACCAGCCAGGGAGTCAGGAGCATGCAATCTATTCAGAACATGGTCCCTTCCGTGCACCCTGAACACAGCTCGTGCTACATCATCTGACACCCAGCCTCACTCTCAGTCTTACCACACGAGTTCTACAGAGCTCACACGGGCCAGCTTTCTGGCTGAAGTGGTGAAAAGAGAAGTCCTTCGATCACACACACACACACACCCTATGCTCAAACGTGTTTTCTTTTGAGAAGCTGCAGACAAAAAGAAAATCTACTTTTCTTTATTGCCGGTATATTTTGGTGTTAAACTCTTATTATCCTAGCTTAAATGAGTCCAGCCGTGCATTTGAGAATCCTCAAAGCAATAAAACTGCTTATAAAGCTACAAACAAGAAAAGTCCTGCCTCATGACATCAGGTGAGGGCCATTTATCAGCAAATCTTTCTTATATAACTATACATTATGTTTACCTGACTGAAAAGAACCTCATGACATTATTACCAAGAAATTAAAATTAAACTCACATTGAGTAAGTGATACCTGTGGCTTAATAACAACTAATTGCAAGAGGTTCCCGTTGTGGCTCAGTGGGTTACGAACCTGACTAGCATCCCTGGGGATGTGGGTCAATTCCCGGCCTCACTCAGTGGATTAAAGGATCTGGCGTTGCTGTGATCTGTGATGTGAGTTGCAGATGTGGCTCAGATCCAGAGTTGCTAGGCTGGCAGCTGCAGCTCCAATTAGACCCCCACCCTGGTAACTTCCACATGCTGCAGGTGCTGCCCCAAAAAGCAAAAACAAAACAAAACAAAAACTAATTGTAGAGTGGATGGAACTCAAGCACAGACTACCAGCAGTCCATTTCACCAAACTTAAAAAAGAAACTGAAACAGGGATTGGTGTCATCCTCCATAATTAATAGTGGGCCACTGAGTTCTGCTGGCCCATGTCAGAACACCTTCTAAGGAGATGGCTCAGTTCCCACTTAAGAGCAAACAGTAGCTAATTCTCCACAATTCTTTTTCTATAAAACATACAGAAATTTTCATAAACACTGTTACCTTCCCTCCACCCTTCCCCCTAAAAGCAGAGTTTCTTACCCAGTGTAATCTCGTTTAGAGTTTTTCCTTCTATAGAGGACGGCCAGAATCATAGTGATGAGCAGAGTGAGACCCAGGACCACAGCAGTAACTATGCCCACCACCCCCCAAACTGGAAACGCAGGCAAAATCTCTACAGAGAAAGAAGAAAATTGTTTTAAGGTACACTGCTATGGAGAGAAGAAATGGAATTTTATTAAATTAGTAAACAAATATCAAGTTCCTGTTGTGGCTTAGCAGGTTATGAACCTGACTAGTATCCATAAAGATGTGGGTTCGATCCCCAGCCTTGCTCAGTGGGTTATGGATCCGGCTTTGTCATGAGCTGTGATGTAAGATGCACATACAGCATGGACCTGGTGTTGCTGTGGCGTAGGCTGGCACTGCAGTTCCAATTCAACCCCTAGCCTGGGAACTTCCATATGCTACAAGTTCAGCCCTAAAAAAGCAAAAAACAAAATAAAACCAAAAAACCTACAAATGTCTCTCTTCACCAATTACCACACTCTTATTATCCAAATTATAAGATCTTAATATCTAATTGATGACATACAAATATTCATCAGAACTAAAAACATTCTACACATATAATCCCTCTCAATGCTCTAAAATCCAAGAAAACTTGGGATGCGAATTTATCCCAATCTATTCTCCAACAAAGCAGACTTTATTTCAAAATGAAACACCAGGACCTGCATTTCCTGATGATTCTCAAAAAAGGTCAAGAAACAGCTGTACATTTTGCCAACATTAAAACTTCTTCCTGGAGAATTTTTTTTTTTTTTTTTTGTCTTTTTAGGGCCATACCCGCAGCATATGGAGGCTCCCAGGCTAGGGATCTAATCGGAGCTGTAGCCACCGGCCTACACCACAGCCACAGCCACTTGACCTACACTACAGCTCACAGCAATGCCAGATCCTTAACCCACTGAGGCCAGGGATCGAACCCACAACCTCATGGTTCCTAGTCGTATTTGTTTCCACTGCATCATGTCGGGAACTCCGAATTTGGTCATATTTCTAATGAACACTGAAAAATTCACACTTCTGGAATCAGATCAATATTCCAAACAGAGGGTATATAAATGGAGAAATCAACCACTCCAGTGGGAATGAGTTTCTGACCCGCCCCCGGCCAAGGCATGTTTGGTAGAGCCACAGGCCCATGGAACTGGGAGCAAAACTGTCTGGCAAAAATACCTCCTTTAGGAGTTCCCGTCGTGGGGCAGTGGTTAACGAATCCGACTAGGAACCATGAGGTTGCGGGTTCGATCCCTGCACTTGCTCAGTGGGTTGACATCCGGCGTTGCCATGAGCTGTGGTGTAGGTTGCAGACATGGCTCGGATCCCGAGTTGCTGTGGCTCTGGCGTAGGCCGGTGGCTACAGCTCCGATTTGACCCCTGGCCTGGGAATCTCCATATGCCGCGGGAGCGGCCCAAGAAATAGCAAAAAAGACAAAAAAAAAAAATACCTCCTTTAAACACACCCCGAAGCATAATTCTTTTTTTTTTTATTTTCCCACTATACAGCAAGGGGATCAAGTTATCCTTACATGAATACATTACAATTACATTTTTCCCCCACCCTTTGTTCTGTTGCAACATGAGTATCTAGACAAAGCCGAAGCATAATTCTGACCAAGCATGAGATAGAAGGGACTCTGCTATTACTGCAAAACTACTCAAGGCCCATACCTTTCTCTACAACATAGAGCCTAATGTGTCCTGGCTGGACAACAATGTCAGGAGGGTTTTTGACATCACAGATGTAGGTGCCATTGTGTATAAACTGAATATTTTCTATGTTGATTGATGCATCTTTCTTCTCGAGGTCTCCAGCCCAGCTGATTCTATCTTTAAATGGTGGATAATTCCCGGCATACACTTGCCCTTGGGAGTAGTGGAAAAACTGCAATTAGAAAAAAGAACATATGAGCTATTCTCAAAAGCATAAGTTCTAAATTCTTAAAAGAACGTTTCATAACATGCCTATAATAAAGATTTCAGGAGTTTCCGTCGTGGCACAGCAGAAACGAATCCGACTAGGAATCATGAGGTTGCGGAATCAATCCCTGGCCTTGCTCAGTGGATTAAGGATCTGGCGTTGCTGTGAGCTGTGGTGTAGGCTGGCAGCTGTAGCTCCAATTGGACTCCTAGCCTGGGAACCTCCATATGCAATGGGTGCGTCCCTAAAAAGCAAAAAAAAAAAAAAAAAAAAAAAAACAAAACAAAACAAAAAAAATAGACAACTTCATCCAGAATGAAATGCCACATCATATTATAAATCTCAAGTTTAAAACCTAAGTCAGACAGAGGTTTAGAAATCAGAGTTCGATCTTATTTCAGCTGAAGAAATAGACTTGTGCATTACCTCTAATCCTCTCACTATCCCAGAGATATTGCAATTGCAACCCATATTTTTATAAATAAGGAAATGGAGACTCAAGCCATTTGCCCAAGGTCACAATTGATAATAGGTGCTGGATCCAGAATCAAAGTCAAGACCACTTGACTCTTGAAAATCAAAGCTCTGATTGACACTATGATTACCTCAGTGAATCCAAAGTTTTCAGCCTTAATTCACAAAGCTTACCATTAATATACACAAAGGCATCAAGAAAAAAAAAGCCTAGGAGTTCCTGCTGTGGCTCAGCAGGTTAAGAACCCCACTAGTATCCATGAGGATGCAGGCTCGATCCCTGGCCTCATTCAATGGGTTAAGGATCTAGCACTGCTGCAAGCTGCAGTGTAGGTCACAGACATGACTCAGATCCAGTGTTGCTGTGGCTGTGGCAAGAACCGGCAGCTGCAGCTCCAATTTGACTCTTAGCCCAGGAACTTCCATATGCCGCAGGTGAGGCCATTTAAAAAAAAAGATGTGGCTGTAAAAAAAAATAATAATAATAGAAGAAACCTAAAGAGCACAGATCAGTTAATCTGGTGAGTTACCTCCTCTTATTAATGGTTTCCTACAGGAAAGTCATGGGTATGTGAAAAGAACACAGCCCAGATAACCCCAAAATATTCTTGCTTGCCTTTGCTGGTTCAGCCTTTAGCCCCTTTCGATTCTCACGCTCCCTCTCTCCTCAGACCTGCTTCCAGCCAAGAAACACATTTTTCAAAGTAACTTTGTCAAACCCAGCACCTTGTAAGATGGGCAGAAATGTGAAACATCATGAAACATCATGCTCGAATGCTCATAATCACCCTGCAAGGTGAGATTTGCCTTCTAGATATTTTAAGAGTGAGGAAATCGAGGCTAAGAAAACCTTAGTGACTTCCTCAATGTCACAGGTCTTAGAGGTAGAACACAAACCCAGCTTTGATTTCAAAACTTAAGCTATTTTCATTATTTAATGCCTCTCGTGTCTGATATCTTGCTTGCCTAAAACCCTTCACTCTCTTTTCTTTACCAGGAAATAAACCATAAACTCTTAGCTTGGCAGGCAAGTCCTTCTGTCATCCGGTCTGCTTTCTTTTCCTACTTCATCTACAAACATCCTCTGCCCTGCATTTCTGAACCAGCAATGAAGACTTACACGACACTTTTCCACTGTCAGGTCTCGGCAACCCCTCCCTCATTAGCCCAAGTGCCCTCTGAAGGCAGGTATGAGCTGTATGTCTCTCTGTACCCCTCCGGACTTAGCGCATCACAGGAACTAAATATGTTTGCTGAAATGATTAAGGATGCTTTGGTTGGAATTCCCTTGTGGCTCGGCAGGTTAAGACTCTGGCATTGTCACTGCTGGAGGTCTGATTTGGGTTTGGTATGGCCAAAACAAAACAAAACAAAACCCCAAAAGCACTTTGGTCAAACCAGTAAGAAAAAGAGAAATGAAACAGTAAAAAAAAAAAACCAAAACACCCACCTTACAAAAAACTTTACAAAAAAGAAACAGTAAAAACAAAACAAAACAAAAAACCTCTTACAAAAAAGGCCAGGGATTGAACCCACATCCTCATCCTCCTTACTCAATTGGTTGGGGATTTGGTATTGCTGTGCTGTAGGCAGGCAGCTGTAGCTCTGATTCGACCCCTATCCTGGGAACTTCCATATGTTACAGGTGCAGCCATAAAAAAAGGGGGGGGGGGACTAGATCTCCTTTTATCGACCAATATTTATTAAGTGCAAACCACAGTGCTGAAACTGTGAGGGACAAAGGTATAAGACAGGTCTCTACCCTCAAAATGCTTACATTCAAGATGAAGAGAAAAGGTACCATAATAAGGGATGCTATCTCACAGGAGTGGCCCAGACAATGTGGGCAGTGAGCTTTAAGACCAGTTGAAAAGGTCAAAAGAAGTATTATGGACGGATCAGACTGTGAAAATGGAATATGACTTAAAGGGCCAAGAATTCAGAAGTGGGGCTGTAACAGAGGTCTTTTTTTTTTTTTTTTTTTTTTGGCTACTCCTGAGGCATATGGAAATTCTTGGGCCAGGGACTGAATCTGAGTCATAGCTATGACAATGCCATATCCTTAACCACTAGCCCACCAGGGAATTCCAGACAAGCGTTGTTCTCAATGAGAAAATAAAAGGCACTGGCAGGTACCTGGTGGACTGAAAGCGTGGACTGCAAGATGGATGATAGGAAGTGGAGAAACAGCCAAGGGGTTACTGCATCAGTCTCAGCACACGGTTGTTTTTGTTGTTGTTGCTGTCTTTTTAGGGCCACTTGGGCGGCATATGGAAGTTCCCAAGTTAAGGGTTGAATCAGAGCTACAGCTGCCGGTCACAGTCACAGTCACGTCAGATCCGAGCCTCGTCTGCAACCTACACCACGGCTCACAGCAACGCCAGATCCTTAACCCACTGAGCGAGGCCAGGGATCAAACCCACAGCCTCATGGTTCCTAGTTGGGTTTGTTTCTGCTGTGCCACAATGGAAACTCCTCGGAACACAGTTTGTTATTACTTAATGGTAAATGGAGAATCAGTAAGGCTGACAAAAAGCTGGATGCAAGAAACAATGTAGAAAGAGCCAGCAAACATTCTTTTTTCTCAGGGTGGGAGTGAGGGGTAAAAGGGAAGAGGTAGTGGATGGGGGGAGGAAGGGCCCAAAAAAAACCCTACAAAACTCAAAATTTCAACAATCCAGTCCCTAAAGGAACCCTCCCATACTGTTAGTGAAAATGTAAACTGGTACAGCCAGTATGGAGAAGAGTATAGAGGTTCCTTAATAAACTAAAAATAGGACTATTATATTATCCAGCAATCCCACTCCTGGGCATATGCCAGAGAAAACCGTAATTCAAAAAGACACAGGCACCCCTATATTCATTGCAGCACTAATCACAATAGCCAAGACATGGAAGTAACCTATTGTCCACTGACAGAGGAGTGGGTTAAGAAGATGTAGTATATACATACAATGGACTATTACTTAGCCGTAAAAAAAGAATGAAATAATGCCATTTGCAGCAACATGGACAGACCCAGAGATTAGCAAACTAAGTGAAGTCAGGCAGAAAAAGACAAATATCACATGATATCACTTATATGTGGAATCTAAAAAATAATACAAATGAACTAATTTACAAAACAGATACAGACTCACAGACTTCAAAAACAAACTTATAGTTAACAAAGGGGAAGGATGGGGTAGAGGGACGGATTAGGAGCCTAGGATGGCATATGCACACCATTGTACATGATATGGATGGTCAGTAGGGACCTGCTATATATAGCACAGGGAACTCTAGTCAATATTCTGTGATAACCCATATGGGAATGGATGTGTGTGTATGTATAACTGAGTCACTTTGCTGTACAGCAGAAATTATCACAATATTGCAAATCAACTATACTTTGATAAAACTTTAAAAAATGAAAAAAAACTTTAAAAAGCTTAAAAAAAAAAAGGTGAGTTCTTATTGCAGCTCAGTGGCAATGAACCCAACTAGGTATCCACAAGGATGCAGGTTTAATCCCTGACCTCCTTCAGTAGGTTAAAGGATCTGGTGTTGCCACGACCTGTGGTGTATCTGGATCCCACGTTGCTGTGACTATGGTGTAGGCCAGAGGCTGTGGCTCCAATTTGACCCCTAGCCTAGGAACTTCCATATGCTGAGGGTGAGGCCCTAAAAAAAAAAAAAAAGAAAAAAAAATAAATAAAATTTTAAACAAATGATATAATAAATGAACTTATTTACAAACCAAATTAGACTCACAGACATAGAAAACAAACTCATGGTTACTAAATGGGATGCTAGGGGCTCGGGGGCAGAGATATCAGGCCCTTAGAAGAACGTAAGTACCAGAAAGAACCAGCAGAGAAGGGAAACTGGGGAGAAAGATGAGTTCTGTTTTAGATATGTGACCCCTAATTCATGGACCAGAAAAGCCATCTCTGGTATGTTGGGCTTGATTTCACTTCCTGAAAATCTATAAAAATGATGAGCATCCTGCTCATCTTAATAACTGTGCCCTGACGTTTAAAGGTAAAGGATCTTATTATCAGCAACTGAACATTCTGGAATTAACTATAATCAGATTAGTCTGTAAGTATAAACTGATTAGCTAAAAGCATTAATCAGAAATGTAGCATGTTCTTAATACTGTCTTGGGATAAGTAAACCTTATCTGACCCACATAATAAGAATGTTTTGCGCATAAACGGAACTGCTTTTTTTTTTTTTCTTTTTAGGTCTGCACCCATGGCATATGGAGGTTCCCAGACTAGGGGTCAAATCAGAGCTGTAGCTGCCAGCCTACGCCATAGCCACAGCAAAGCCAGATCCAAGCTGCGTCTGTGACCTATACCACAGCTCATGGCAACACCAGATCGTTAACCCACTGAGCAAGGCCAGGGATCAAACCTGCATCTTCATGGGTATTAGTCAGATTCATTTCCACTGAGCCATGACAGGTACTCAGGAGCTGCTCTTTAAAATAAAGAGCATCTGGGTGTCTTCCTGATTGATGCTTGATTTCCTTTCTTTTTTTTTTTTTTTTGTCTTTTGTCTTTTCTTTGTTGTTGTTGTTGCTATTTCTTGGTCCGCTCCCGCGGCATATGGAGGTTCCCAGGCCAGGGGTTGAATCGGAGCTGTAGCCACCGGCCTATGCCAGAGCCACAGCAACACGGGATACGAGCCGCGTCTGCAACCTACACCACAGCTCACGACAACGCCGGATCGTTAACCCACTGAGCAAGGGCAGGGACCGAACCCGCAACCTCATGGTTCCTAGTCGGGTTCGTTAACCACTGCGCCACGATGGGAACTCCTGATTTCCTTTCTTTCTTTCTCCCTCTCTCCCTGCTTGCTTGCTTTCTCTTCCTTCCTTCCTTTTCTTTCTTTGATTTTCTTAGAGCCAGACCTGCGGCATATGGAAGTTCCCAGGCTGGGGGTCAAGTAGAGCTACAGCTGCCAGCCTGCACCACAGCCGCAACACAGGATCCGAGCCATTTCTGTGACCTACACCACAGCTCACCAAGAGGCCTGATCCTTGACCCATTGAGCAAGGTCAGGGATCGAACCTGTGTCCTCATGGATACCAGTTGGGTTCATTAATCACTGAGCCATGATGGAAACTCGGATGCTTGACTTTCAATAGATAAAACAATGTCCTGCACATCTGGTCTGGCAAAAGATGTCAGGAGGAAATCTTCACAGATTAAAATAATTCTTTGGACTCTCCTGAGTGTGTCTGTGTGTTTAATTTTGCATCTAAAAGATGTATGTTCCACATTGATGCGTGTTTATGGGAAACAGCAGAATGCCTCTGACAACATGTGCAGGGGTTCCTGTTTTCACTCACTCTGGGATTCTGTTTTACACAGAACCACCCCCAACTGGACCCAGTGAGGAAGTTATCTAAATTTGTAATCTCTGATTTACCTCATCTTTCCTTCCTTCTCAGGCATAACACCTAAGGGCTCCCCTTTTTATAAATCCCAAGACACAAAGGTCTACTCAAAAATTAGGTAATTAGGTATACATTCCAACCCAGTATATAGATATAGATATTAATACAGACAAGAAGCTGCATTTAATTTATTTTGTCTTTTCTAGGGCCGCACCCACAGCATATGGAGGTCCCCAGGCTAGGGGGTCTAATCGGAGCTGTATCTGTCAGCCTACGCCAGGGCCACAGCAACGTGGGATCCGAGCCGCGTCTGCAACCTACGCCACAGCTCACGGCAACGCCGGATCCATAACCCACTGAGCAAGGCCAGGGATTGAACCCATAACCTCATGGTTCCTAGTCGGATTCATTAACCACTGAACCACAACGGGAACTCCAAGAAGCTGCATTTCAAAGATGCTGAATCTATTTTTTCCTGGAGAGTCTGAAGAAACAGAAGGGCCCCGAGGTCTCTAATAGATAACAAACACAGTCATTTTAGAAGTGAACAATCAGAAGAATGGCTCATTAATAATACTACAGGAGTAAAGAACCCCAGCGGTAGGAACAGGGAGAGCAGACAAGCATTCCTACCGACACAGTGCTGTCAGTCCCCTCTGGCTGGAAGCTCCAGGAGACTGAAGTCAGTGTGCCGGTCATGTTAGCAGACTTGAACTTGCATGGCAGCTTCCCTTGTGTCCCATTTGCCACGAAGATTTCTTTTGGTGTATAAACCTCCAGGGCCGATCCACCAGCTGTCACTGAAGAGAGAGGAACAAGGAAAGCTAAGGAGTAGGATTTACATGAATATCACTGTGCCTGTTTACCAGAGAACAAAGATATAAGAACATCACGGGATATATAAGTAATTCACTGCCATTGTGGACTATACATTTCTGGCAGAATATTATATACCCAGGTACTTTCTTACCCAGGATAAACCACTGAGTCGTCACTGGTTCACTAGTTCAGCTACACCTAATTATTTGTTTTCTTTTGAATTAAAAGACTTTACCTTTTTTTGTCTTTTGTCTTCTTAGGGCCGCACCTGCGGCATGTGGAGGTTCCCAAGCTAGGGATCCAATCGGAGCTATAACTGCTGGCCTACACCAGATCCAAGCCTCGACTGCGACCTACACCACAGCTCACAGCAACAGCAGATCCTTAACCCGTTCAGGGAGGCCAGGGATCAAACCCACAACATCATGGTTCCTAGCTGGATTTGTTTCCACTGTGCCAAAACAGGAACTCCAATAGACTTTACTTTTTAGAGCAGTTTGAGGTTTGCAGAAAGTAGAGTGTTCCTATATATTCCCTCCTTCTTCCCTCAATTATTAACCTCTTGCATTAGTGTAGCACTACCATCCAGAATATTCTATAGTTGGAATCACAGTAAATGTAGCCTTTTCAGACTGGCTTCTTTCACTTAGTAATTTTCATTTAAGCTTTCATCCAAGTCATTTCATGGCATGACAGCCCATTTCGTTTTATTCCTGAATAATGAATATCCATTGTATGGATGTACTACAGTTTATCCATTCACCTCTTGAAGGAGATATCATCATGCTTCCTTGATGGCCTGTTTTTAATGCTACGGAGGCCATATTTTTATTTCTTTAGATAGTTCTCACATTTACCTCATATTTCAATTGACATATTATGTTGAACTATATTCATCTTCCACATTTAAAGCAATTAAAATTATTCTAAGTACGATACTGATTCATTTTTAAAGCCATATTATTTAACTGACCCCCTTTCTTATAAGGGACTTAGGGCAAAAAAAAAGGAAGAAAGAAAGAAAGAAAGAAAAAAAAAAAGAAAAGAAAAAGCATAACATATCTTGTTTTCATTAGTGACATCTTACCATTGGATTTCAGTGCACTAGATACATTTATACTCAATAGCTGACCACACTGGGCCATGTGTTCATGCACCCACCGAGTTTTTTCCATTAGTTTAAGCCCAGGAAGTAGTAATTAAAACGTCTATCACTTGGAATATAAAAATAGCTCTTTTTAAAAGATCTGTAATCAGTGGCAACTGCAGGAATTACTAAGGATGAATGCTAAAATAAAATCTTCACTCAAAAAGAGACCCTTTCATGGACTAAATGAAGGTTAGAAAGAAGTTTATTTGGCCTGAAAGTGGAAACAATTAGAACTAATACAGAAAAGATTAAAAACACCCATTTTCAAAATAAGATATTTTTTAAAGAAATAGTTCGGAGAGAATCCCTATCTGCGGTGTTCCAATTATTCTTAGAATATAACAGACAAGCAGAATAAGGCTGGGTATTGTCACCCAGGACTGATGGTCATATTCAGAATTTTTTCTTCCTGAGGTCTTAACTATGACTCTAGGCCAAGGAGAACAAGAGTCCTCCCCCATGCCTCCCAACCATCTTCCAAATGTTTATTCTCAGGACACAATGAGCACTTTTGGCCATTCTTCTAAATAAACTGATAGCCACACTGCATCAAGCAGATTTTTTCTGCTAGAGAGGGTGGATTATTATTATAGGGAACAATGGATTATTATTTGTGATCCAAACCTCAAAACAAGCCCTTCTTTGCAACAAGAAGCAAACAAAAGACGTTCCTTGCTATTGCGGGTAGGCAGAAAAGCAGCCCCAGGGCACTTGAGTTCAAAATGAAGGACAAAGCACAAGACTGGACGATGTGACCAGTTCATTCCAGGAAGCAGAACTGGTCTGTAACCCTTATTTACTCTGTGTAATTTTTGACTGGTTTTCTCCATGGTGATGAGCACTGCAAGGAAAGCCACAGTCTTTGAAGTCAATAAATAAAGTTTCTCAAGGATTTTCTCAAACCAGATCCTTGCCACAAGGCCTGGCTACGAGAACTGTTACCCTGAGAAGTTATTTAAAAATGGAACTAGGCCAAGTGCCCAAGTTTACAGTCATGGAATTTTGACCAAGACGACCAGTCAATCCCAAAATGGGCTTTTAAAAATCTATTTCAGACAGACAATTTAATTGTACCAAAACTGATTAACAAACATGTGGATTTAAAAAAAACAACAATCTACCATCACTCTTTGGCTAATGAGAGCCAGAATTATGAATTCCGACTCTAGCCAATCAGCTAGTTCCAGAACAATAAAATAATGCCATACATAGCCAGTTAATTTCCCCTTATCCCTGGCTCTTTCTCTCTCCTACTCTTGTCATAATTCTTGGAGAGTCCATGAGTCATAAGAAGAACCTTCCAAATCCTGGTCTCTTTGTTTATCTTCTGTTCTCCAATAATTTTATCCTCAGGCCTAACCCTGCCACTAATTCCTATAATCATACCCTAGCCCAGGACTTCCCAATCTTGGCACCACTGACAGATTACTCTTTGCTGTGGGGGATGTCCTATGCATTATAAGATGCTTAGCAGCATCCCTGACCTCTACTAGGAGCCCAAAGCATCTTTTCCCCTTCCAGTTGTGACAACCAAAAATGTCTTCAGACAATTACATATGTTTCCTCAGGGGCAAAATGCTCATGGTGGTTGAGAACCGCTGCCCTAGATCCTATCATCAATACCCACACCCCCTCCACAATCTCAATTTCAGGCTCTCTACTCTCTGACTGACCACCTCCCATTTTTCCAGAGCATTTCCTCAACACCCTGATTCTACCACCCCTTCAGCCACATGAGAACCAAAAATCCTTCTGTTCTCCAGTCCTTTCACTGTCTCATCCCCCACGTCTTCATGTGTCCCACTCAGATCAGATCCGCGTTGTCCCACAAGACTCACCCCTGTCAGCTCCCTTGTCCCTCTCCTATCTGTGCATTCACCTGGCAAACCTCAGTCCCAGTTAATCCACGACTCTACCCACTCTGCACAGATGGAGAAAAGCACAAAATCCCACTAGCTGGTTTCACTGTAAATTCCTGACCCCTAACTTCAAAGAGGACTCCTGAGGGTGCCCAGCAATCCTTCCACATTCTACTCCATCTATCTGCTCTCCTAAAGGACTATTTTATACATTCCCCTCTAACCTCAACTACCTCCCCTCTGCTTCTCTTGCTCAGCTAATGACCATGCTTCCTGTTTCACTGAGCAAACAGAAGCAATCAAAGGAGAACTTCCCTATGTTCCCAACCACATCCTACCCGGCGTTTGCATCTGTGGTCTGCCTTCCTATGCAGGAAACGTCTGCACCCTTCTAGGTCAGCCCTCCACTGGGCACTGGATCTCATCTTCTCTTGCCTACCTAGGGACACTAATTGAGCAACTCTCCCTTTTTCTCCTGAATTTTTCACTCTACTGAGTTCCTGACACCAGCCATAAAATTAGATATATTTATGTCCCAACTTTAGGGAAAAAAAATCTTGCCCCTACATCTCCCCCCAGCTATGATCCCTTTGCCCTTCTTTAATTTACAAATCTTCAAAGAACTGTCTATACTGGGGGGGAGGGGGAAGATAAATTAAGAGTTTGGGATTAACATATACACACTACTACATATAAAACAGATAACCGAGAACCTCCAGTAAGGCACGGGGAACTATACTCAATATTTGGTAATTTCCTATAAGGGAAAAGAATCTGACAAAGAATACTCACACACACACACACACACCACATGTATATATAACTGAATCACTTTGCTGTACACCTAAAACTAACACAACATTGTAAATCAACTATACTTCATTTTAAGAAAGAAAAAAAGAAAGGGAATTGTCTATACTCCCTGTGCCCAGGCTCCCTCCTCCCACTTTCTCCAGAATAAACCCAGTTCAGGCTTTCATCCCCAGTACTCTGCTAAAACTGTTCTTAAGGAATCCAATGATCTCCATGTGGTTAAATCCACTGCTAATTCTCAAATCCCATTTTAGGGACATATCTATATTTGATACAGTGTTTTTTCCAGGCTGACTTCTGAAACATCGCTCCCTTTTAATTCTCTTCTCATCTCATTACCTGTCTAGTTCTCCTGACCTCTATATGCTGGGAAGTCCCAGGGCTTCCCTCTGACCTCTTATCTAGTCATTCTCTTGGTGAGTAGTTTTAGGGCTCTAAGTACCTGCTAAATACTGATGACCCTGTACCACACACACCACATATGTGCGTACGTATACATATGTTATACCCAACAACTTCACTTGGATCTAACTGGCATCTTAAATTTAATATGCCCAGATTGAACTCATGATTCCCGCCCCCGAACCTGCCCTTCCATGGTCTTCTCCATGTAAATGACAACTCCTGCCTTCTAGTGGCTGAAGCCAAAACTCTGGACACCTCTTTCTCCTAACTTAATTTCAAGCCATCACAAAACCTGTGTCTCTACTAAAAACCTATCTAGAAGTGGCTCTCTCCTGCCCTTTCAGTGCCACCATCTTGGTCTGTGCCACCATCATCTTTCACTCAGTTATTTGAGTGACATCCTAAGACAGTGTTTCTGCCTCCACTCTCACCCACTTAAATGCAGCCAATCCACAGAGAGTCCACAGAGATCTTGCTAAATTCAAGTCAGATCTTATTGCTCCACTACTCAAAATCCACCAAGAGTTCCCCACATCAGCCAGGATCATGTCTGAGTCCTCAGAGTGGCCCAGAAATCCCCAGCCACCTCTAAGACCTCATCTTTGCTTGCACTCCAAACATGCTGAGCAGCCACCCCATCACCCTGTTGCTTCTCTGCCTGTCCTGAGTGCCCTCAGCACAGAGTAGGCTATGGACAGGGAGACGGGAAATGGTGATGCCACAACAGAAGATAAGCAAACTTGTGAACTGCTGGAAGTCAGATGCTCTGCACAGCCGACCTCAGGGGGAAGTTGCAGGAAAGCCCCATACTTAAAATTGCATGTGGCTACCAAGCACATAACAGAAGCCCAAAGTGCTTACAGCAGTTTCTGATCAATGTCAGTGAGCATGAATAACACCTGGTTAGAAAGTGTCTATGTGGGGAAAGGAGAGAAATAAAAACAGAGACCTCCCTCTCAGACTACATTCCATGTAGCCTAAGCAAGAGATGAGTTCACTGGCTGCAGAAACAACTGGGAATGGTTTGCTTTGTCCAGTCTTTTTTTTTTTTAATGTGACTAGGGGTATTATGGAGGTACACAGTAAATTATTGTGGAATTCAGATGGCTCATCTTCAGAGTCATAAAAGAGAGCTTTAAGGGGCTAAAGTAGTTTAAAAATGCAAATATAAAGAGCACTGAGATGCAGAGAAATTACTGTTCTATCCACATCATCCCCTGTCACTGTGAGACTGGAATTCCAGTCTGAATAAGATATTAAATAGGTTTCTTTTAGGCCTCAGATTTACAACTATGGTATAGTGGCAAAAATCACTGTGAAAAGCAGAAATTAACACAACATTATAAATCAACTATACTTCAATAAAATTTTTTCAAAAAAGGGAGTTCCCATCGTGGCTCAGCAGTTAACGAATCTGACTAGCATCCACGAGGACTTGGGTTTGATCCCTGGCCTTGCTCAGTGGGTTAAGGATCTGGCATTACCGTGAGCTGTGGTGTAGGTTGCAGATATGGCTCGGATCCTCTGTGGCTGTGGCGTTGACCAGCAGCTATAGCTCAGGTTCAACCCCTAGCCTGGGAACCTCCATATGCCGCAGATGTGGCCCTAAAAAGAAAAAAAAATAAATAAATAAAAAGAAAAAAATCACTGTGTAAAGTATTAACTCTTTAGTTTTAAAAACTCAGATGAGGTCAAAAAGTCTGCTGCTGAGTCCTGGAAAAACAAACTGCCTCAGGAATAAAAATATAGAAATGAAATGAAACGATTAAGTGGAATTCCCATCATGGCTCAGCAGTAATGAACCCAACTAGTACCCATGAGGACATAGGTTCAATCCCTGGCCTCCATCAGTGGGTTAAGGATCCTGCATTGCTGAGGCTGTGGTGTGGTCTGGCAGCACAGTTCTGCCTAGCCTGGGAACTTCCATGTGCTGCAGGCGTGGCCCTAAAAAGCAAAAAAAAAAAAAAAAAAGATTAAGTTACAGACATGTTTCTATGACTCTGAGTTACATATTAACTTACAGATAAACTTCAGAATGGTCATGGGAGCAGAGCTCGCCTTCTTCAGGAGAAAGGAATTGTGCTAAGCCACACTAGAGTTCAAAGGGCAAGAAAATAAACAAAAACAACTTCTTGTTCTGGCATGGCCTGGGAAATAAATTTCTAAAATGCACCACATTGCCCAAAAGGACCATTTGGCAGTGATGTGGCAATAACCCTCAAAGTAGGAGATCAATTCAAATAAAAAAGCGTGCAAAATCATTTGACAAGTAATCAAAAAGCTTGTGAAATCTACTCACTAAGGGTCATTTCTAGAGTAGTCAAATAGGATACCTAAAACTTGGTATTCTTCCATTCTGGATGGGGAACCTGAACAGTTTAGGGGAAAATGAAGGGCAAATACAGAATACATAAAAAACATCCATCACAATTCCAAAGAAAGAAGCAAATTCAAGAATGGTCAGCTCAAGAGGCTATTTCCTAATGGGATCTATTTCAATACTTTGAATTACTAAAGTGATAGTGTCAATAGTATCTTCCAAGGAACATGTCAAGATGACCTTACTCCAGTAAATGCAAACTCTGAAACCACAAAATCATTTTAAATACACCGGCGAAGCATTATTATGAATGAACAAATAGTTTCACGACCTGGTTTAAAATAACAGTGGTTTCACTTTATTGGCTACAGCAATTCCTTGTCATGTTATTGCTGGATCTAGGTGTAGTAACCTAGTTTGTAAAAACCTTACCCTTTTAACAGAGCTTGTTAAGGATTTCCTTGAAAATTGAAAGGCTTTTAATTTGTTTAAAGCACTTTGATGTTACCAGTCTATTCTCCTCTTTGAAAAAGTATAACCACGCAATTTATTCAGCTTTCCAGCCTATCTCTTGTTTGTGGTTGGTACACACTGATAGCCTGATATTGTTATATGCCCTAGAAGAATAAGACCTTCTAAAAAGGTAAAAGAATTCCTTGGTGGCTCAGGAAGTTAAGGATCTGGTGTTGTCACTGCTGTAGTGTGGGTTCGTGTGGGTTCAATCCCTGGCCTGTAGAACTTTCATATGCTGCAGGTGCAGCCAAACAGACAGAAAAAGAGGACGGGAGAGAAAACTGAACACAGAATTCAGGTTACTGGTTATGACTGAAACAGGGTGGAGGGGACAGGATGCAAGTAAGACACACTACTGCTCATGTTTAATTTCCTAGCTTAGGTAGTGAGGGCACGGGACCTCATTTTATTCTGCAAACCACACACGTGTGCAAGAAGACACCCACCCACACAGCCTTTTGTACATATCTTATGCTTCATAATAAAAACAAATTTTGCAGAGAGGAAGGAAGATGGCAGTAGATGCTAAGAGATTTTCTTTTCTTTTGTTGTCTTTTTTCAGCTGCACCTGCAGCAAATGGATGTTCCCAGGCTAGGGGTCAAATCGGAGCTGCAGATGCCAGCCTACACCACAGCCACGTGGGATCTGAGCTGTGTCTGCAACCTAGACCTCAGCTCACGGCAGCGCCGAATCCTTAACCCACTGAGTGGGGCCAGGGATTGAACCCACATCCTCATGGATACCAGTCAGGTTCATTACCATTGAGCCACGACAGGAACTCCCAGATTTACTTCTTTACTTCCCAAATGCTCCACTGAAAGCATCCAGCACACAGCTCCCTCCCAGTGCAGCTGTGACTCCCATACTCAGGCTGGATAAGGAAAGCCAAATGATGGTTATGTGTGAGTGGAAACAATGCCGGTGTCGGGTCAGAGGCCTCCAGCCTCTCTCAGCACTGGGCCACCCTGCAGCTGACATGGGCTACATTCTGCCAGGCATCAGGGCTATTCTGGACCTTCCTCAGCTGGAGGACACAAAGTCAGGAGGCTACAAAAATATATTTTATTCAATGAGCCATAAATATTAACAAATTAAGCTTTGGACTTCCTGACATGGCGCAGTGGAAACGAATCCAACTAGGAACCATGAGGTTGCAAGTTCGATCCCTGACCTTGATTAGTGGGTTAAGGATCTGGCGCTGCCGTAAGCTGGGGTGTGGGACGCAGATGTGGTTCAGATATGACGTTGCTGTGGCTGTGGTATAGGCGGGCAGAAACAGCTGTGATTCGACCCCTAGCTTGGGAACCTCCATATGCCGAGGGTGTGGCCCTGCAAAGACAAAAAAGACAAAATTGATTAATTAATTAGGCTTTTCTTTTGTCAGAAACACACTCTTCCCTACCCTTTGTCTGAAAACATGCTTCAGGCCACAATCTAAAAGTGACCTCCTCCCAGTGTCTGGCTCACATTCCCTACCCCGTGCCCCTCACATCCTGCTTTCCCTGTCAAGCACTCCTCACACTCTGCTGGAGCGAATGGCTGGCTGGAACCAGGGCACCTTGTTCACCACACCACCCACCTCCATTACCTTGCAAATGCCTGCCCCTGTCAGTGTGCCCCACAAACATTTGTTTGCAAGCTGGAAAAAAAATGAATGAATGAAATGAATGAACGAATGAATGGAGAGAAGAATGAAAGAGACCAACCTCAATTCACTTAAGTTCAGTCAAAATTGTACTTGCTTCACAACTAATGGCTTCAGCGTAGTATCCAACCAAAAGTTATTTGCAAGTTTTTGTTGTTTTTTTTTGTTTGTTTGTTTTAGGGCCACACTCATGGCTTATGGAAGGTCCCAGGCTAGGGGTCAAATAGGACCTACAGCTGCTGGCCCATGCCACAGCCACAGCAACACCAGACCTGATCCGTGTCTGTGACCCACACCACAGCTCATAGCAACACCACATCCTCAACCCACTGAGCAAGGTCAGGGATCAAACCCATCTCCTCATGGATACTAGTCGGGTTCATTACTGCTGAGCCAAGACAGGAACTCCAGTATTTGCAGATATCACTCGGGGTCAAGTTTGAATGCTGACATCATCTTAGAGAAAGCTTAGATAGGTTTCCTCCAAGAGTCATCCTCCTTTATTTTTTTTGCCATGCTCAGGGTATGTGGAAGTTCCTGGGCCAGGGACTGAACCCTAGCAACAGTAATGACAATGCAGAACCCTTAACCTTTAGGCCACCAGGGAACTCTGAACCTTCCTATTTAGATGAGAAAAATCCCAGAGTTCCTGTTGTGGCCCAGCAGTTAACAAAACTGACTAGCATCCATGAGGACGTGGGTACAATCCCTGGCCTTGCTCAGTGGGTTAAGGATCTGGCATTGCCATGAGCTGTGGTAAAGGTCACAGATAGTGGCTCAGATCCTATGTTGCTATGGCTGTGGCACAGGCCAGTGGCTATAGCTCCAATTGGACTCCTAGCCTAGGAACCTCCATGTGCCGAGGGCGCAGCCCTAAAAAGACAAAAAAGAAAAAAGAAAAAAAGAAAAATCCCAAAGATGACTCACCCTTTTTTTTTTTTTTGGCTTTACCCATGGCATGTGGAAATTTCCAGGCCAGGGATTGAACCTGCACTACATCTCTATTCTTAACCTTTTTGCATCAACAAAGACCTTTCTGTTTCTCAAATGACAGATAGTCAAAAGGTCTTGAATCAGGCCAGTCACTGAACCAATCACACCTGACTCCTTAAAGCCCTGGTATTTCTTGTCAGCCCTCCTCTATGTATGTACTGTTCATCTTTCTTTCCTGCTACACCTTTTTTCAATCAACTGCAGTGACGATGCCATATCCTTAATCTGCTGTGCCACAAGGAAACCCCGACTTATCTTTTGAAATGTTTAAAAAAAAAAAAAAAAAAAGGCCATGTACTTTTTCATGAACACATAGGATTACCAAATTCTTCTTTGAGATGATTCTTTTCACTCATGATTAATGGTCAGCTGGCCACATCTCTATCCTTAACCTTTTTGAACCAACAAAGATCTTTCTGTTTCTCAAATGAGAGATAGTCAAAAGGTCTTGAATCAGGCCAGTCATTGAACTAATCACTTGACTCCTTAAAGCCCTGGTATTTCTTGTCTGCCCTCCTCTATGTATGTACTGTTCATCTTTCTTTCCTGCTACGCCTTTTTTCAATCAACCATTCATTCTTTCAAACCATGCCGGGCCTCGGCTCTGCCCTTAATGGACCAACAGTCTCATGGGGACAAAGGAACAAACATCTACAGGGCTGTGGCAGAGGCACAGTGTCTGGCCTCTCAGATGTACATGGAGCTGGTGCAGGGACAGGGCAGGGCCTCCACTAAAGACCAAAGTCTCCAAACAATCAAGCAGTGGACACAAATGCCACAGCTGTAGTGAACCTGAACTGTATCATCTGTATCCAAATGTGTCCACTATTGTCCAAACATTTCTCAGTTCTCAGCAAGCAGATGAAAACAAGATACTTTTGGTAAGAAGTCAGACTGCTTTACTTCTGACAGATTATAGTGGACTAAAATGCTTGGCATCAAGAACACGTTGAAGGTTCTGAGAGCATATCTCATGGATAAAAGAATAACACTCTCATGTATTTTATACTTCCCAGGTGCTGAAATGGTATATCAAAATCTCTGTTCGAGCAAAAGGCCACTGCACTGTAAATCTATCTTTCCGAGCTCTCAAGTCCCATCAGAAGGCCTAAAATATGTCAGGAGATATTTGAATCAAAATGTAATCCAAACGAGGAAAGGCTAATACAAAATATTACAGGAATGACAAAACAAAAGACAGTAAAGTATGTGCCTCTGATTAATGGCAAGAAGGCTATTCCTCATGGAGTTCCCGTCGTGCTCAGTGGTTAACGAATCCGACTAGGAACTATGAGGTTGCAGGTTCCAACCCTGGCCTTGCTCAGTGGGTTAAGGATCCGGCGTTGCTGTGAGCTGTGCTGACGTGGCTCGGATCCCGCATTGCTGTGGCTCTGGCGTAGGCCAGCAGCTGCAGCTCCAATTCAACCCCTAGCTTGGGAACCTCCATATGCCGCCGGAGCGGCCCAAGAAAATGGCAAAAAAAACCAAAAAACAAAAAACAAGGCTATTCCTCATCTCTAAAACAGAGCAAAAAGAAAAGGAGTTATAGACAAACCATTACTTATTAAGTGCTTACTATGAGTTAAGCATAATCAACCTGTGGTACCTTCATATTTTTTAACATCACTGTTGGGTATTATCTACTGGATAGGAGCTCAGAGAGGCTAAAAAACTTGCCCAAGAAACTTTATTCAGCAAATGTGGAGCCAAAAGTTGAATCTCAGACCCTCTGACTCCAAAGCCTAGCGCTTTTCACTAAGCTGATCATCAACCTTTAACAGAGTCCTCTATTCAAATAAAATCTTATGGGGAGCACAACACATAATGGAGACAGCAGTAGCTTGCACATGCAATTCTAATAAGAAGTACTCAAAATTCACAATAACAAGTCCCTTTACTTTACAGCATAATGGTTCTCAACCTTGGTTATATTTTGTAATTGCCTAGAGAGCTTTGAAAAATAGTAATGGCTACTGAAACCACTGTGATGGATATACATCATACTATGTATTTGTCCAAACCCACATGCAATACCAAGAGTGTACAACACCAAGAATGTAAACGATGGACTTGGATGATTATGATGTGTCAATGTAGGTCCATCAATTGTAATAAATAAACTCTGGGGGGGGGAGATGTTGATAATGGGGGGGAGGGGCGGGCAGAAAGAATACGGATGTATGGTATATAACCTCTCAATTTTTCTGTGAAAAATAAAGTCTTTTTTTTGTTTGTTTGTTTGCTTTTTAGGGCTATACCCACGGCATATGGAGGCTCCCAGGAGAGGGGTCTAATTGGAGCTATAGCTGCCAGCCTACACCACAGCAATGCAAGATCTGAGCCATGTCTGTGACCTATGCCACAGCTCATGGCAACATCGGATCCTTAACCCACTGAGGCAGGCCACAGATTGAACTCGAAACCTCATGGTTCCTAGTTGGATTTGTTTCTGCTGCACCACGATGGGAATGCCAATAAAGTCTATTTTTTAAAAAATGCTGATGCCTAGGTCCTGCCCCTACTCCCAGGGATTCTGATTTAATTAGTAGGGGGTATGGTCTCGGCATCAGGATTTTTAAAAGGCCCTCAGGTGATTCTAAACTTGTAACCACTATCTAGCAACAGCAATGAGATGTTGGACTTACGATACTATAATAAAAAAGACCATGTCTGAGGCAGATGAGCCAAGACTTGCCTGGCACTTGATTGAGTGTAGGAACAGGTATGTTGACTTATAAAACATATGTTAGTGCACATGCATGGACCTGAATTTTTCAAAATATTGGGGCAGTGCTCTACTTCCCTCTTAAACACACACTTATGAGTTTAAATGCATACCCAGAAATTATAAAAATCTGCTTTATTCTAAAGAATGCACTGGTTGCTGCAGTTAACGCAGCAGAGCAGTCAAAGTCCCCAAGTTATTGGAGTTAACACGGCAATAGTCATCAAAATCCCCAAGTTACATATATAACTTACTATCTGGCATGTCGTCCCTTATTATTTTACTAGAAATACATTTTACATCTCAGAAAATTAAAAACAGGAGTTCCCATTGTGGCGCAGTGGTTAACGAATCTGACTAGGAACCATGAGGCTGCAGGTTCGATCCCTGGCCTTGCTCAGTGGGTTAAGGATCTGGCGTTGCTGTGAGCTGGGGTGTAGGTCGCAGACACTGCCTGGATCCTGCGTTGCTGTGGCTCTGGCATAGGGCAGCAGCTACAGCTCCAAGGAGACCCCTGGCCTGTGAACCTGCATATGCCACAGGTAAAGAATAGAATAGAATAGAATAGAATAGAATACAATAGAATAGAATACAATAGAATAGAATACAATAGAATAGAATTCTGTTTACTAAATAGAGGGAGTTCCCATTGTGGCTCAGCAGTAACGAACTGACTACTATCTCTAAGGACGTGGGTTTGATCCCTGGCCTCACTCAGTGGGTTAAGGACCCAACATTGCCAGAGATGTGGTGTAGGTTGCAGACGCAGCTCAGACTGGGCATTGGCTGTGTCTGTGGCGTAGGCCAGCAGCTGCAGCTCCAATTTGACCCCATCCTGGGAATTTCCATATGCCACAAGTGCGGCCCTAAAAGACGAAAAAAATAAAGAAAAGAAACAGTCCTACAGACATAAAGAACAGATTTGTGGCTGCCAAGGTGGGGGAGGGAGAGGGATGGACTGGGAGTTTGGGGTTAGTAGATGCAAACTGTTACATTTAAAATGAATAAATAACAAGGTCCTAATGCATAGCACAGGGAGCTATATCCAGTCTCCTAGGATACATATGTATAACTGAGTCACTTTACTGTACAGCAAAAATTGGCACAATATTGTAAATCAACTATACTTTAAAAAAAATACATAGAAAAGTGTACACACATACACGCAAATTAAATCTAAATAAATTCATGGAAAAGAAGAGAAATACACTTTAGAAACAAAATGAGGAGTTCCCTGGTAGCCTAGTGGTTAAGGATCTGGCATTGTCACTGCTGTGGCTCGAGCCCAATCCTAAGCCCAGGAACTTCAATGCGCCAAAGTTGCAGCCAAACAAAGAAAAAGAAACATCAAACATTGGCCATTCTAAAGCACAGTTCTTGAAACCTAGAAATCTATCAACGAGAACATGAAAACTGCTTCTCTGCTTGGTTTTCAAGAAGTTCAAGTTTACTACAGATGTGTAAAACCAGCGTCTACTGCCATAGCAACCTGAAGCTGGACAACAGACTAACCACATTTTAACCACACAGGGGGAAGTGAAGTAGTAAATGGAGGAAATACTTAATCCTTTAGGGCCATAGGTACTGTCAGAACTGCGTCTTCTACCTGATAATTCTTTAGTCAGGTTCTTAATGAAATGCAAATCTGCCCATGCTAATTTCTCATTTAAAATTCAGTTCCCAAGACCCCCTAAGTCTTCCTGAGCACACAGTCCTCAGCATGGCACTCTAAGCCTTTCTAAGTAACACCCCGTTTTCCTGCTTTACATATGGTGAGGGCTATTGCTGGTGAGCTGGTATCAGCTTGCTCTTGCTTCCTTCAACATGCCAGCTGGCATACCTCTGGGCACATGGTATGCATATTCACTAAGTTTGGAACAAGGCCACCTCTGAAATCCTACAAAATCTTAACCCTACCTCAACATGACTTCAGGAAAACCCTCCCTGATCCAACCACCTCTTCTTGTGCCCCACTTCTCAGTGTTTCTGGTACACCTCTGTACAGCTTCAATCTGCTGAAGCTACCTACACCTTCAAGTGAAAAGCCAGATCTTTTGCGTAGCAGTCCTGCAAGTGTCTAGAACTCCCCTATTAGACTTTCAACCCCTCAAGGGATGGAACTACTTCTTTTTGGCCTGTGTGTGCCCTACACATGAGACACTTCCGATGGTCAGAAAGCTCTCCAGGAACATTTAAGGAGTAAACCAACTGAAAACAGTTGCATTTTTTGGATTCCTAAAATGTGAGGCTTTGGTTAATGAAACATATAAGTACAGAAAGAAAGAAAGAAAGAAAGAAAGAAAGAAAGAAAGAAAGAAAGAAAGAAAGAAAGAAAGAAAGAAAGAAAGAAAGGAAGGAAGGAAGAAAGAAAGAAAGAAAGAAAGAAAGAAAGAAAGAAAGAAAGAAAGAAAGACAGAAGACGGACAGACAGACAGAAAGAAAAGAAAAAGAAATTAAGTTGCCCTTAAATGGAAACCTAACCCCACTCAGTCAAGGGATCTCTGGCTCTTAGAAAAATCTGGCAAAAGAGTCCAAATTAATCACCGCCAACTTATCAACTCAAGAGTTCAAAGTATAAATGCTCAGCCTTGGACAAAGTAAAATACGAGATGAGAATGGATATATGTGCCCCATTTCTTGCTGAGATTCAGGCTTTGTTAGAATAACACAAAGACAATAACATCAATTAAATAACTCATTTACTGAATAGCAAATAAGGGCTAGGTTCTGGGGGATGCAGTCTCCTTGGATACTATGCATGAACATCCACACATAGGAATGTGTACATCAAACACTGGGTGCCCACAGTGGGCAAGGTCTGTCACAATGGAGGACACAGGAGAAGAGCCCTCCAAAGGACGCTGATGTGCCACCTGGTTTGTATTTTATTTCTGGTTTATGCTACCTTATAATCCCTAAAAAAGTTCTTACTAAAGCATCTCCTTAGAGTAGCAAATAGACTACATGATGTTAATTTAGCTAGTTTGAGGAGCTCCCGTCATGGCTCAGTGGTTAACAAACTTGACTAGGAACCATGAGGTTGCAGGTTTGATTCCTGGCCTTGCTCGTGGGTTAAGGATCTGGCACTGCCATGAGCTATAGGTCGAAGACGCGGCTATGACCCAGCATTGCTGTGGCTGTGGTGTAGGCTGGCAGCTGCAGCTCCAATTTGACCCCTAGCCTGGGAACCTCCATATGCCTAGGCTGTGGCCCTAAAAAGACAAAAGACAAAAAAAAAAAAAAAAAAAGCTGAAGTTGAAAAATGAACAGGGCAGGGAGTCTTTTATGGGAACTACACTTGAATTTTATCTGGAATGTTGAGAACAAATCAAGATGGACAGATGGGAAAACCGTTTTGTCCAGATAGAAAAACACGAGATGATATTTCCAAATGGATTATGTAGATTAATTTGGCTGGAGTCAAACTTTAAAGAGAACTTTAAAGTTGGAAAGATAGGTTGATAAGTTGGAACTTGATCCTGTGGGAAGTAGGCACCACTGAATATTTCTATGCAGGGCAATAAGGTGAAAGTGGACTTTTTGGCAGAGATATGAAGAAACAGAAAAATGACAGAAAGGAGAGGCATTTAGAATTTTTTTTCCTCTCAAGGAATTTTTGTTTGGTTCAATCTGTCCCCATCACTGGACAAAGCAGAAAAAACTTCCAGGAATGACTCATCCCTGTCCTTAAAAAGCAACAATATTACTAAGAAATGAAATTATTTTTAAATGTATAAGCCTACAAAGTGACTTTAGTTATGTGAAGGATACTTTTTTTTTTTTTTTAATTTTTTTCTTTTAGGGCTGCACTGCATGTAGCATATGAAAGTTCCCAGGCTAGGGGTCCGATCAGAGCTGGGGCTGCTGGCCCATGCCACAGTCACAGCAATGCCAGATCAGAGCCGCATCTGAGACCTACACTGTACCTTGCAACAACATCAGATCCTTAACCCACTGAGCAAGGCCAGGGATCAAACTGGCATCCTCATGGAGACTAGTCAGGTTCTTAACCCTCTGAGCCACAACAGGAACTCCAAGGATATCTTTTAAAATTGAGTACTGCAAATATCTAATTTCTCTGAAATAATACTAAGGAATTCTATGGGTAAACAACAAGGTCCTCTGTATAGCATAGGAACTATATTCAATGTCCTATGATAAACCTAATGGAAAAAAAATTTAAAAAATGTTTTTACGTATGTAACTAAATCACTTCACAGCACAGCAGAAATTAACACATTGTAAATCAACTATTCAATTAAAAAATTCGAACAAAACTGTTCCATGTAAATACACAGGCATAGGGTCTAAGTTTAGGAGTACAAATGTAATACTTATTAAAAATGCAACTTAATACTACAAATGGTCAAAAGAAAGGATACTACAGGAGAGAGAGTACCCGAGGAAACATAGAAGGAGTTCCTGTCGTGGCTCTTTTTTTCTTGATAAGTCAGGATAAGGGTTTATCAATTTTGTTGATGTTTTCAAAGAACCGGCTTTCAGTTTCATTCATCTTTTCTATGCTTTTCTTCATTTCTATTTATTTCTGCTCTGATCCCTATACTACAAAGTGACAGTCATCAAAACCATATGGTATTGGCACAAAGAGAGAAATATAGATTAGTGGAACAGGATAGAAAACCCAGAATTAAACTCACGCACCTACAGTGAACTGATCTATGACAAAGGATGCAAGAATATACAATGGAGAAAGGACAGCTTCTTCAATAAGTGGTGCTAGGAAAACTGTACAGCCACATGGAAAAGAATGAAATTAGTACACTCCCTAACACCATACACAAAAATAAACTCAAAATGGATTAAGGACCTAGATATAAGACCAGATACTATATAAAACCCTTAGAGGAAAACACAGGCCAAACACTCTCTGACATAAACGACAGTCTTCTCAGATCCACCTATCAGAGTATTGACAACAAAAACAAACAAACAAAAAAATGGGACCTACTCAAACTTCAAAGTTTCTGCACAGCAAAGGAAACCCTGAACAAAACAAAAACACAACCCACAGAATGGGAGAAAATCTTTGCAAGTGAATCGACTGACAAAGGATTAATCTCCAAAATTTATAAACACCTTCTGCAGCTCCATACCAAAAAAACAACCAACCCCATCAAAAAATGGGCAGACGATCTAAACACATGATTCTCCAAAGAACACATACAGATGGCCAAAAAACACATGAAAAGATGTTCAACATCACTCATCATTAGAGAAATGCAAATCAAAACCACTATGAGGTACCACCTTGCACCAGTCAGAATGCCATCTTCAAAAAGTCTACAAACAATAAGTGCTGGAGAGGGTGTGGAGAAAAAGGAACCCTAGTACACTGTTTGTGGGATTGTAAATTGGTGCAACCACTGTGGAAAACAGTATGGAGATTCCTTAGAAAACTAAAAATAGAACTACCATTTGATCCAGCAATCCCACTCCTGGGCATCTATCCAGAGAAAACCATGACTTGAAAAGACACATGTACCTCCAATGTTCGCTGCAGCACTATTTTCAATAGCCAAGACATGGAAACAACCTAAATGTCCATCAACAGAGGAGTGGACAAAGAAGATGTGGTACATACACACAATGGGATATTACCCAGCCATTAAAAGGAATAAAATACCAGCATTTTTAGCAAACGGATGGACCTAGATATTATCATGCTAAGTGAAGTCAGTCATACAATGAGACATCAAATGCTTTCACTGACATGTGGAATCTGAAAAAAGGTCACAATGAACTTCTTTGCAGAACAGATGCTGACTCACAGACTTTGAAAAACTTATGGTTTCCATGGAGTTCCCGTCGTGGTGCAGTGGTTAATGAATCCGACTAGGAACCATGAGGTGCGGGTTCGGTCCCTGCCCTTGCTCAGTGGGTTAATGATCCGTAGGTGTGGTGTAGGTTGCAGACGTGGCTCAGATCCTGCATTGCTGTGGCTCTGGTGTAGGCCGGGAGCTATAGCTCCGATTCAACCCCTAGCCTGGGAACCTCCATATGCCGTGGGAGCGGCCCAAAGAAATACCAAAAAGACAAAAAAAAACCAAAAAAAAACCCATAAAATTTGGTGCGAAAAAGGATTTGAACAATTCCAAAGTTCTTTTTTGTGATATCACACTACTTTGAACAGTATATAAAATAAAGGAAACAGTCCTTAAAAAAGACCTGTGTTATGAGTAAAGCTTAGGAACTTGAAGAAATGGACTTTGTCATGAATCTTAGGTGTCCCTTGGCCTTTTCTTTGCTTACCTTCATGTGGCCAGATAAGCTGCTGCAGATTATCAAAGTGTTGGTGTATTTCAAGGTTTCCCCCTAAGCTTCCTCTTTATTTAAAAAAGAAACCCACATGCTTCACAATCTCCAAGTATTCTACTGCTTACTGAGTGGCTGAATGAATCACCCAAAGTTTAGGTCATTGCTTACCTGGATTCACATACACAAGAAATAATACCCCAAAACCACAGAAGGAGGATACAGGCTCCTAAGTCATCTGTAACTGAATATATTTTAAAATGTACAAAATATTAGAGCACCTGGTTCCTCCAAAAGTATTTTTACAGGTATTTTCAAACAACTGAAAGAATCTTCTGCCTCCTGACTTACTATAAACATTTAATGGAGTGAAATCTCTTGAAATAATTCCTTGGGGTCATTCTCCCCAGAAGACTGGCATGTACTCAAAGGCTTCTGCAAGAATTGCTTAAGACAACAAAGTCTGTGGAATGGTTGAAAGGGCCATTTTGAGGGGGCTGGTATGAAATAACTTTTCTTTTTTCTTTTTTTATCTTTTTGCCATTTCTTGGGCCGCTCCCACAGCATATGGAGATTCCCAGGCTAGGGGTTCAATTGGAGCCATAGCTGCTGGCCTACACCACAGCCACAGCAACGCGAGATCTGAGCTGAGTCTGCAACCTACACCACAGCTCATGGCAACAGCGGATTCTTAACCCACTGAGCAAGACCAGGGATCAAACCTTCAACCTCATGGTTCCTAGTCGGATTCGTTAACCCCTGAGCCACGACGGGAACTCCTGAAATAACTTTTCAAGCCACATGACATTCTGAAATAATTTCCAAACCCAAATGTTTATGTAAATTTCCACCAACGGGGGGCTTATAAATAAATTTGGCATATTTATACAAGGGAATACCCTGGTATTATAAGAATGAGGAAGTTCTTTAGTGCTGATATGATCTACAAGATATACTACTAAACGGAAAAAAGCAAAATAGAGACACATCCTATACAAAAATTAACTCAAAATCTACCACTGACTTAAATAGAATTAAAACTATAAAATTCTTAGAAGACAACACAGCAAATTCGTGATCTTGTATTAGGCAATGGTTTCTTAGTTATGACATCAAAAGCATGAGCAACAAAAGAACCAAAAGATAACCTGGTATTAATCAAAATTAAAAACCTTTACACCTCAAAGGATACCACCAAGAAAGCCAACCCACACGGCAGAAGAAAATATTTGCAAATCATGTATCTGTTAAGGGACTTATATCCAAAATACATAAATAACACTTGTAATTCAACAATAAAAAGACAAGTATGTGAATTTAAAAATGTGAAAAGGGGAGTTTCCATCATGGCTCAGCGGAAACGAATCTGACTAGTAACCATGAAGACGAAGATTTGATCCCTGGCCTCACTCGGTGGGTTAAGGATTCGGCATTGCTATGGCTGTGGTATAGGTCAACGGCTACAGCTCCAATCCAACTCCTAGCCTGGGAGTCTCCATATGCCACAGGTGCAGCCCTAAAAAGTCAAAAAAAAAAAAAAAGAGAGAGAGAGAAAAGGACTTGAATGGATATTTTTCCAAAAAAGATATACAAATGACCAATAAGCAAATGAAAAGATGCTTCAACATACTAATCATTAGGGAACTGCACGATACTACTTCACACCTACTAGGATGGCAGTTCAAAAACACTGTAACAGAAGCTCCCATGTGGCTCAGCCCTGTAATAAGCCCGAGTGGTATCCATGAGGATGCAGGTTCGATTCTTGGCTTCACTAGGTGGGCTGGGGATCCAGCGTTGCTGTGGCTGTGGCCAGCAGCTGCAGCTCCAATTCAACACCTAGCCGGAGAACTTCCATATGCTGCTGCTGTGTGGCCCTAAAATGCAAAAAAAAACCAAAAACAAACAAACGAAAACCACCACCACCAACAACAAAAAACACAGTAACAAGCATTGGTGAGGATGTGGAGATATGCTAACTCTACATTGCTGGTGGGAATGTAAAAGAGTGCAGCCCTTTGGAAAACAGATTTGCAGTTCCTCATATGGTTAAACCTAAGATTACACCACATGACTTAGCAGTTCTACTCCCAAATATGTATCTAAGAGAACTGAAAATATGTCTATCAACTGATGAATAGGTAAACAAAGTGTGGCATATCCACACAATGGAATATTTTTCAGCCATAAAAGAAAATATTGATACATACTGTATCATAGATGTGACAACACAAAATTCTATGCAAAACAATACACCTAGGGGCTAGAGAGGGTAATAGGGCTAAAATTAGCCTAAAGTAATGGGAAAAAATCAGTAGTTTTCTTTCCTATACTGTTTAATTCTGGTTCCATTAACTTTTCACTTTTGGTCTTCTAACTCTTTATATCTTAGTGGCTCTTTGATGAAGAAATTTTTTGTACCTCTTTTATTTGGAAACCCAAACCAAACAAATTTCTCCTATAATGGATCAGATCTACAAACTTTTTTTCTGAGGAAGAAGTAGGAAAAAAAAAAACATTAAAAAAAAAAAAAAGTTCTGGGAGTTCTGCTGTGGCCCAGCTGGTTAAGAATCTGACTTCAGTGGCTCAAGTTGCTGTGGAGGTATGGTTTGCTTCCCACCCTGGCATAGTGGGTTAAAGGATCCAGTGTTGCTGCAGCTGTGGCATAGGCTGCAGTTGTGGCTCAGATTCAACTCCTGGCCCAGGAACTTCATATGCCATGGGTATGGCCATAAAATAAAACAAAAATTCTGATAAAACCTCCCTCTGCCAGACATTATACCTTAAAGGAAATGAAGAATAATACATTGGAGTTCTCGTTGTGGCACAGTGGTTAATGAATCCGACTAGCAACCATGAGGTTGCGGGTTCCATCTCTGCCCTTGCTCAGTCAGTTAACAACCGGCATTGCCATGACCTGTGGTGTAGGCTGCAGATGCGGCTCAAATCCCGAGTTGCTGTGGCTCTGGCGTAGGCTGGCAGCTACAACTCAGATTCGATTCCTAGCCTGGGAACCTCCATATGCCACGGGAGTGGCCCAAGAAATGGCAAAAAGACAAAAAAAGAAAGAAAGAAAAAAAAGAATAATACATGACCCTTATAAATCAAGGGTTTAATTAAGGGAATAAAGGACCCTTAGAAAAAAGCCAAAAACAGCTTAGTAACACTATATCCTACAGGCTCCACTCCTAAATTTCCATCCTAATGGAATAAAACTGCCCTCTGAGGAGTTCCCGTGGTGGCGCAGTGGTTAACGAATCCGACTAGGAACCATGAGGTTGCGGGTTCGGTCCCTGCCCTTGCTCAGTGGGTTAACGATCCGGTGTTGCCGTGAGCTGTGGTATAGGTTGCAGACGCGGCTCGGATCCCGAGTTGCTGTGGCTCTGGCGTAGGCCGGTGGCTACAGCTCCGATTGGACCCCTAGCCTGGGAATCTCCATATGCCGCGGGAGCGACCCAAGAAATAGCAAACAAACAAACAAACAAAAAACAAAACAAAAAACTGCCCTCTGAAGGCCATTCTCCATTTTTCACCAACTTTGTCATAGAGCTAGTCCAGAAACAGGCTTCCAAAACAGGCCCCTGGACCCCCAACTCTGCTCACAACTGGGGCAGAAGGAAATATCCCCACTTGGTGAAGTTCTCCCTTCTATTTAATTCCCCACCACTGAGCTGGAATCAGAGCGTAGTTCCTTCCATTTTGGAAAGTTCTGTGCTGCAGATCTTATCTGGTATATTGCCTTATCTACACTCTTTGTGATTATGTCAATGCCACACACTCCCTTCCGATGCAGAGAAGGGAGAGCTGCTTTACAAGGCTGCGTGGCTGTAAATACAGCTGACTCCTTAGCACACAAAGCCCTTCAGGGCCTGGCTCCAGGTTACTGTTCTGGCCAGTTATCACTTTCCCAATCTCACCCCAGATCCTACATATCTGCCTTCAGGCATTAGGAGTCCAAATTGTGGCTTAGCGGGTTAAGAATCAGACTAGTATCCATGAGGATGTGGGGTTGATCCCTGGCCTCACTCAGTGGGTTGAAGGACCCCACGATGCCATGAGCTGTGGTGGAGGTCACAGATGTGGCTTGGATCAGGTGTTGCTGTGGCTGTGATACAGGCTGGCAGCTACAGTTCTGATTCGACTCCTAGCCTGTGAACTTCTACATGCCATGTGTATGGCCCTAAAAAGACAAAAGACAAAAACAAAACAAAAAAAACAAAAAAAACCCAAACTTCTAACCCTTCCCCCAACACAGTACACTCTTTGAAAACAATATGCTTTGTACATGCTACTTCGTCTCAAATGCCATCTCCACCAACTCCCTTGCCCAAATGGGGCTGAGGCCTATGCTTCCTGCAAGGACACTCCAAGATAAGCACCTCTGTAAAGTCTCCCCTAACTTGGGGTCTATTCCTGGACACTTTTCCTGAAGTGTCAATAAATTTATATTAAAAAAATAATAATGTTATAGAAATCACGGTATTTCATCAATTCTAAGAGAGGACTAATGACAACACAATTTTATGTGCCACATGAATATAAAAATGCTGGCTCTGACTCACCAGTGATTGTAAGGCACATTCCAATGTCAGAGATATTAAAGTGTACAAAACCATCTTAAATTTTAAAAATGTAGTAGACCACAAATCTGAGAGGCAAAGATGTTATCTTCCAACTGTTTACTTACAACACATCCATTGATAATTGTTTCCCAGTTTCTCCCAGGCCTTTGGCATCTAAAATTTTGGATTTTACTCACATTTGATTCTTCTCAATAATTAGCTCAGGATCAAAACCCCAAGATATGCAAGGTAAAAAAGATTCCAATTTATTACATCTAAAAATAAGAGTTCTCAACATTTTTCCAAAGAAATACAGATGGCCAACAGGCACAAGAAAAGATGTTCAACATTGCTAATAATCAGGGAAATGCAAATGACAAGCTCTGTGAGGCATGCCTCACCCCTGTCAGAATGGCTATTATCAAAAAGTTTACAGATAACAAATGTCAGTGAGGATGTAGAGAAAAGGGAATCCTTGCACTGTTGGTGGGAATGGTGCAGCTACTATGGAAAATAGTACGGAAGTGTCTCAAAAAACTAAAAAGAGAATACCACATGACCCAGCAATTCCACTCCTGCGTACGTATCTGAAAAAAAACCCAAAACACTAATTTGAAAAGATACAGGGAGTTCCCGTTGTGGCACAGCGGAAACAAACTTGACTAGTATCCATGAGGATGTGGGTTCAATGCCTGGCCTTGCTCAGTGGGTTGGGGATCTGGTGTTGCCATAAGCTGTGGTGTAGGTCACAGACATGGCTCAGATCCCACATTGCTGTGGCTGTGGCGTAGGCTAGCAGATGTAGCTCCAATTCGACCCCTAGTCTGGGAAGTTCCATATGCCACAAGTGCGGCCCTAAAAAAAAGCAAAAAAAAAAGATACATGCACCCCAATGTTCACGGCACCATTATTTACAACTGCCAAGACCAGGAAACAACCTAAGGAGCCATCATTAGATGAAAGGATAAAGATGTGGCATACACACACACACCACACACAAAATGCACAATGGAATACTATTCAGCCATAAGAAGAATGAACCAGCTGCACAGACATAGGTGGACTTGGAATGCACTATGCTAAATGAAATAAGTCAGAGAAAGACAAACATTACATATTACTTATACGCAGACTCTAAAAATACAACAAACTAGTAAGAATAACAAAAAAGCAGCAAACTCACAGATATAAACTAGTGGTTACCAGTGGGAAGGGTGGAGGGAGTGGTAATACAGTGGACATACAAACTCTTGGGTGTACAACAGGTTCAAGAATATATTGTCGATATGGGGACCATAGCTAATATTTTATAACAGGTGTTAAATAGAAAGTAACCTTTCAACATTTTTATAAAAATAAATTTTAAAAAATCAGGTTTAAAAAAAAGTATTCCTATTTATTAAGCACATGTTTATTAACAAAGTACAAAAAGAGGGTGATAACTTAGAAATCATTTATGCCATAAAATTAAACCTTAGGAAACAAAGCTTCTTTGCCCAGTGACCCAGGCAATACCCTTTTTTATTTTCCCAGTGTTTTTTTAAAAGATACACAGGATATGCCCTTGTATCCAAGGTTCCAAAAAACATTCTTGGCAGAATTTGCCAAATCTTCCATTAACAACATTAGGTTAATGTGACATGGTATTTACTTAGCACAGAGACAACATTTTTTGCCCCATAATATAAACAATGATAAGCACTTAAAAGATATATTTGTCATAGAGAATCTGATGTTTGCTGACAACTTTCAAGCTGTTCCAGTCCCCTTTCCTGAGGGCAAACTGATCAGGTGATCCCTCCTTTGGAGCAGATGGGAAGTTAAAACCAAGCCCTGGCAGCACAGATGGGAACCCTGACCCTGGACGCACCGCCTCATCACAATAAAAGCAAAGCCATTTTCCATTCTCTGTTCTTTCAAACCACTCCTGGACCAGCTTGAGAAGCCTGCCCTGTTCTTCCCAGAAAGCCTCATTATGTGACTAACAAACCTTTACCTTTTCATAACCTCTCGGTACATAGTGTGGCATCATCGGTTCCTTTCTCTGAACCAAATAGGGAGGGGAGGGGGAGTGTCCACCTCACCTCTGCGGATGGTCACAGCAATATTTACTCTTGAATTGATGGCAGTAGATATTATTCTGTTATGATGTCATTCCCACTTTAAAGTAAATAAATTTAATGATACAAATGGACAAAAATGTTCACTCACTGTTGTAAAGGGTCCATGATAAGGACTTTTATTAAGGCCTTTATGTAAATTTATTTCAGAGAGAGGAGGCGGGAAAACCATCTGTCTCTGTGGGTTCCTACAGAAGCCCTGGGCTTAGGCATATCTTCTAATATATCTTATTTGTTTTACACATCAAAAAAGGTTCTTCCCCTAGTAAGGTTAAGTTTTTTTTACAAGATATCTAGATTTTTGCTGGAAAACCACCAGAGTGGCTATGTGGTCTGCCACTACAGAGGCCAGAGGGCTACCTGAAATAACAAGGAATGACATATAGCCTTGTGGAAAAAACCTCTTGGTGCCTCAGCTTCATCTACTGTAAATTTATTCTAATAACAGTATCTACCTCATAGGGTTATTACAAAAGTGAAATGAGCTAATATTTATAAAGGGTTTAGAAGAGTGCCTGGCTTATGATATGCTCCACTGTACATATGATAAATAAATCAGGAGCTGCAAGATCACTTAGGTATATTTGTGTAATGTGATGCTTCTGGATTATAAAAAGTATCTATCAAAATAGACAAGAACATTGTGATGATGGTTGTACAACTATAAATATAATAAAATTCATTGAGCTGAAAAAAAAAAAATAGACAACAGCCTCTCCTTTCTCTGAAAATCGTTGCATTTGTAAGGAGTCCAAAAGCGTTGCTGCCATTTACTTCACGTGTATGAGTTACCCCTCCAAATAGACGTTAGGCACCTTGAGGGCACGGCCACTCCCACCATCCTTTACTGTACCCGCCAAGCGCTTTCACAGCTTCAAGCTCCTCAGGTTTAGACAGCAGTGTTGGAGGACTGGCTAACTTTGGGAATGGAATAGTGTGTAAACGGTGCTGGAAGCAGAGGATAGAAATGCTGCCCAGCTCGCTTCCAGCATATGGAAGTTCCCAGGCTAGAAGCTGAATTGGAGTTACAGCTGTTGGCCTACACCACAGCCACTGCGACGAGGGATCTGAGCTGCGTCTGCGACCTACATCACAGCTCACAGCAATGCCGGATCCTTAACCCACTGAGAGAGGCCAGGAATCAAATCCGCATCCTCATGGTTACCAGTGAGATTCGTTTCTGCTGTGCCACAACGGGAACTCTGAGAGGTACTTTTTTTGAAATGGAAGGTGTTCTAAAGTAATCCCTAAGTGGAGTTCCTGCTGTGGTGCAACAGGATTGGCAGCACAAGTCCCAGGTTCAATCCCCAGTCTTGGCAGAGTGGGTTAAAGGATCTGGCATTGCCACAGCTGCGGCATAGATCACAACTGTGACTCAGATCTGATCCCTGGCTGGGGAACTCCATATGCTGTGTGGTGGCCAAAAAAGAAAAAAAAAAATTAATAACCTCTAAGTGAAGACTGTTCAACAACTGTTCATGCAGACTCCAGAGACAGAGGCCGACGTAGCTCTGATTCAACCCCTAGCCTGGGAACCTCCATGTGCCTCCGGTACAGCCCTAAAAAAAAAAAAAAAAAAAAAAAAAAAAAGATGACCCATGGAATCAGGAAAAGATCCATTAAAAAATCAATACTGGGGGGTAGGGTAACAGAACACAGATTCCCAGGAGATGTGGTCTATTCACTAGCTAAAATAAGCTTTTCCTGGCCAGTGTCTCTCATATAAGGTATTTCTCACATACCTTATAGAGCGCACCCTGGGTAATGCAGAGGGGATGTCTTCAAGAACAACTGACAATAGCGCCAACAGTTTTATAAAGCAGGCTCTCCTGACACCCCTTAAAAACAAACAAACAAACAGAAAAACAAAAAAACAAAACTGATGCCATTACACCACCACAGGATTCAAAGAAAGCAATTGTATAAGGAGCCAAAGCATGACTGTCCAAACACAAAGCCAAACCAAGGCAAGGACGTGGGACAGCTACAGAAATAAATGGACTGCAAAGTGCTTGAACAATCCTTGACAAATACCACTTCCCTTGACTGGGCTCCTGATAAAAGTTGTTTGGTGAAAGGTTTCCGGTTATATTCTTTGGCAGTGTGGTCTGTGTTGACTATCAAACATAGATCCACATTCTTGACAGATCAAAGAACAGAGCATGTTTGAGAGTTCACTGTAAAAAGTGAGGTGCTGGGTCAAAGCTCTCACCTTGATCCGTGGCTGTCTCGCCTAGGGTGGGAGGTAAGTCATGTGAATGCCCCTTGCAAGCAATAGAGAATGACTTTGGGATTGCGCCAGAATAAAGTACAAAAGATTGGTCATACTGCCAATTCTAGACCATAGAATGCAGGCAATATGATTTTAGTCCAAAAACTTCCCACAGTACTTGCTAACAATCACCCAACACGGCCAGGAGCTACAGTAGGCAGAGCCCAAGCCAAGGGTGGAAGGTCTTGGTACCTGGATCAGAAGGGTAAGAAGACCCTGCTGAGTTGCCCACCAAACCCACCAGAGTGCTTCCGGCCTAGGAGGCAAGGGAATGGTCACCAAGCAGCTCTACCCAAAGACACCCCAGGGCACCTGTGGCTGGCAAGCAGTGGGCTAAAGACCCATCCCCAGGAAGCAGGGAGGTAGCAGAAAGGAAGCTTCCATGTGATCTGAGGCTCTGAGGCCCTGCACAGCCCAGTGTCTCATCAGACTTCACTCACAAACTATACATTCAAAGATAAAATTAAGACTTTCAAGGTGAACTCAGAGCATTAAATACTAAGCTGGTTATAAGGTCCTTCTGAATGCCAGGCCCTGTGTGACTATGCCAACTGCCTGCCCTTGAAGCTGGCTCCACCAGCTTGCAAGTTCTGCAAAATGCTCTCACAAAGTGTCTGATTTTGAATGATAAAACTTATCAACAAGACTATCAACTGAATGAGTCAAAAAAGAGTTCACAACTCTCTATGGTATCAAATATAGTACACATTGGGTTAAAGTTCTACCACCACCACCAATAAGCCAACATATCTATTGGTTTCTCATTTTCTCTAGAGTTGCTTATGTTATTAGTAAGAGCAAATTGAAGTGGTTGCCAGGTTTGGGAGGGGAAAAAAGGGTGCACAGAGAATTTTTTAGGGGAGAAACTATTCTGCATGATATTTTAATGGTGGATGTGTGTCAAATATCAAAATATATATCAAATATCAAAAATATGTCAAAATCCAGATTGCACAACAGTGAACCCTAATGTAAACTATGAAATTGACTTAATAATAATGTATCAGGAGTTCCCATTTTGGCACAGCGGAAACGAATCTGACTAGAAACCATGAGGTTGCGGGTTCGATCCCTGGCCTTGCTCAGTGGGTTAAGGATCTGGCGTTGCCGTGAGCTGTGGTGAAAGTCACAGACGTGGCTCAGATCTGGCATTGCTGTGGCTCTGGTGTAGGCTGGCAGCTACAGCTCCAATTAGACCCCTAGCCTGGGAACCTCCATATGCCACGGGTGTGGCCCTAAAAAGACAAAAAAAAAAAGTATCAATATTGGCTCATCAATTATAACAACTGAACTACACTAAAACAAGATATTAGTAGCAGGAGAAATGGGAAGGTAGGTATATGGGAACTTTGTCCTTTCCACTCAATTTTTTTTTAAAAAAACCCTAAAACTGGGGAGTTCCCGTTGTAGCTCAGTGGGTTATAAACCTGACTAGTATCCATGAGGAGGATGCAGGTTTAATCCCTGGCCTCACTCAGTGGGTTAAGGATCCAGCATGGCCATGAGCTGCCATGTAGGTCACAGATACCGCCTGGATCCCACACCGCTGTGGCTGTGGCATAGGCCGGCCACTGCAGCTCCAATGAGACCCCTAGCCTGAAAACGTTCATATGCCACAGGTGAAGGCCTACAAAAGCAAAAAAATAAAAATTAAAAAAAAAAAAACCTAAAACTGCTCCCCAAATAATAAAGTGCATTAATTAAAGAGAAAAATGATATATCTAGAGTTTTGGCTCTAATCACAAAATTAACCCATTATTTCTATTCTGACTATGGCAGACTGACAATAGACTAGGGACTCCTTATCAAAATTCCTTCAGGCAATCCACGTTAATTTATTTTAAAAGTTGCAAAGTACCTTTTTCGCTTGAAAGTTACTATTCATATACCTGTCCATAATACAATTGAACAACATACTCTTATATACTCTATATTCCAAGCTTTTGACACTATGGAAAATAAGAATAATTTGGTCAGACTGAAAGGTGTTAAAAACTTTTAGGAGAGTGACATGCAATTTAAAATAATTCTTGCTGGAACAACACTATACATCAATTACATTTTAATAGAAAATAAAATAGTTCTTGCCTCTATGTAGAAAATGGAATGGGGGAAAATATGGGTAGAAACAGGGACATTCGCTAAGAAGTTACTGCAATAGGGTAGGGGATGAGCTGGGGGTTTGGGATGGAAATGCTATAAAATTAGGTTGTGGAGTTCCCATCGTGGCACAGTGGTTAACGAATCCGACTAGGAACCATGAGCTTGTGGGTTTGATCCCTGGCCTTGCTCAGTGGGTTAAGGATCCGGCGTTGCTGTGAGCTGTGGTGTAGGTTGCAGACGCGGCTCGGATCCCGCGTTGCTGTGGCTCTGGCGTAGGCCGGTGGCTACAGCTCCGATTGGACCCCTAGCCTGGGAACCTCCATGTGCCGAGGGAGCGGCTCAAGAAAAGGCAGGGGAAAAAAAAAAAGACAAAAAATAAATAAATAAAATAAAATTAGGTTGTGATGATCATTGTACAACTATAAATGTAATAAAATTCACTGAGTAATTTAAAAAAAAATTTTTAAAAAGTTACTGCAATAGTTCTTGGATAGAGTGGTAATGACCTGGACTAGACGAGATGGAAAGAGACATGAACAACAAGACTTCCTGCTGATAAATGAATATGGGAACAAAGAAAAGGAATGAATCAAGAATAACGCCAGGAAGTTCCCATCGTGGTGCAGCAGAAACAAATCCAACTAGGAACAGTGAGGTTTCGGGTTCGATCCCTGGCCTCATTCAGTGAGTTAAGGATCCGGTGTTGCCATGAGCTACGGTATGAGTCACAGACTCGGCTTGGATCTGGCATTGCTGTGGGTGGTATAGGCTGGTAGCTGTAGCTCCAATTAGATCCCTAGCCTAGGAACCTCCATATGCCATGAGTGCAGCCCTAAAAAGAAAAGGAAAAAAAAAAAAAAAGAGTAACTCCTGGAGTTCCCTTGTCATGCAGTGGGGGTTAAAGATCAGGCATTGTCACTGCAGTGGCTTGGGTTTCTGCTGTGACTCAGGTTTGATCCTTGGCCCAGGAAATTCCATATGCCATGGGTGTGACCAAAAGAAGAAGAAGAACTCCTAGGTTTCTGGCTTGAACAACTGAATAAATAAAGGTGCTTGCAGAGCTAGAGAATTACTTAGGGCGAAGAGAAATCAACCAGCATTTTTGGAAATGTTAAGTTTGGAATGTCTAGGAGACCTCCAAATGGAGTCAAGCAGAGACCTCTGAGGCTCAAAGAGGTCTGGCCTGTATAAATTTCTGAAGTTACAGGTGGTATTTAAAACCACAGAAGAAAATAGTATATAGTGAAAGATGAGGGTCAGGTGTGTGTGGTGGCAGGCCCTTCCAAAGGTAGATCAAAGAGAACAAATTATGGAGTTCCCGTCATGGCTCAGTGGTTAACAAATCCGACTAGGAACCATGAGGTTGCGGGTTCGATCCCTGCCCTTGCTCAGTGGGTTAATGATCCAGCGTTGCTGTGGCTCTGGTGTAGGCTGGTGGCTACAGCTCCGATTAGACCCCTAGCCTGGGAACCTCCCTATGCCATGGGAGCGGCCCAAGAAATGGCAAAAAGCCAAAAAAAAAAAAAGAGAGAACAAATTATGAGAGGGAAAGAAAGCCAGAGGATGGGGTGTCAGGAAAGCCAAGAGAAGATGAATGGTAGGGGGTCTCAGAAGATGACTACTGGAAAGGATAAAGGGAGCTGGCAACTTGGAGTGCACTGGTGATCCTGACATGAGCGGTTTCCGCGGCATGGACAAGGCAGCCATGAGAGTTGGAGGGAAGAACAGAGCTGTGTACAAAGACAGAAGTACAGACAATTCTTCAGAAATCTTGCTGAGATCCAAAGCCTGGAAATGTGGCTAAGGAGACTGTGGGACCAAGAAAAGATGTTTACAGAGTAGGAATTCTAGAGCTTGCTTATACTGTAATAAGAACGCTCTAAAGAGAAGCAACAGTTAAAGCAACAGATCCTTGAGGAGATAAAAAGAGATGATAGGGTTGGGGGTTGGCTAGTTGATTACCACAAAGGGGAAGGGACAGAAGGGCAAGGGAGGTAAGAGTATTGGAAAGGGAGTGATTCTAACAAAGGACCATGGACTCCAAGCTGGAGAGGGAAAGAGGAGCAGCCAGGAAGTGACTAATGTAAATAAGAGAGTGGGGAAGAATCAGAAGTCTTAATGAGTTCCAGAAAGTCTTGCAGTGAGACTGGAAGGAGGAGGTCACGCAGGATGAGATTTTGGAGTTGGTGCATTTTCTGGTAGTGACAAGGCTCGGAGAAGACAGCTCAGAGAAGATGGGTAAGAGAGATGGCCAGAGAAGGAGATGTTCGGAGTGGTAAGAAACAACTCCTTAAGAGATGGCACATGCCCGGGACTACCTGCAGGTGACTAAGGTCAACAGGGATTGGAAGACGCAAGGGGAAAAGTCCAGATACTCTGGGACAAACAAGTTCGCTGGCTGCAATCCCCAGGTATACAGCTGCTTAACAGGTCCCCTGGGGCTTCTTGAGGTGTCATGACAATATTTACGGGAAGGCAGGGCCTCCTGAGAATTTCCAATCTCCATGTCCACATTGGAGTAAGGCTACCTTATACTGACTTTTAGAAAGTTTTGATTTTTATTTTAAAAACTTGAAAAGCTTCTTTATTTCAAAAATTTCAACAAACTTTAACAAAGTACAACAACATTCTGCCCATCCCAAAAATATATTCAACAAACACTTACTGGGGTCCCCCTATGTCCCAGGCACATTCTGGGCCTTAGTGGAGATTTCTAGTCTAATGGGAAAGCCAAGAAATAAACATATAGGGAAGAAATAATGTATTTTCAGCTATAAACAGTAGGGAAAATACAAACTAGAGCAATGGATCAGCAAATAATGGGGTTAGTGATTGTATGCTCATTTTATTTTGTGCCATTGTACTGTTAATCGACATGAGTGTGTTTGTGTTCACTTTTGTGTACTCTGACTCCTAAGTCCAATGTACTTTCCATTTAACATTAGTACATTAAATACCTTGAAATCTGGTATAGAACTGATTAAAAAAACAAAACAAAAAAGGAAGGTCAATGAATTTTGAAACAAGATGTTTCAACACTCAATGGATGATACTGGTCATCGGTAGAGGGGAATCCACTCTGTATGACAGGGTTTCTGTCTAGGAAAACTCTCAGGATGCAGGAAACTATCAAGGTTTCCAATCAAGCCTTCCAGGATGTCTCGTCACGTCTAAAGTGTCACTGTGACACTTTAGTGACAGCACTCTCCAGTGAAGGGGGTGACTTAACCAATCTGACGTGTCTGTCAGTTATATGCTTGCCATAGAGAGAGGAGCATTTCAGAGGCTGTCATCCCCGTTACGGTCATTCAGTAAGCATCCATTGAGCTGATCCCATATTCCCTGAGCAATCTTGTGAGAATAGTCTTTGGACAGGGAGAAAAATGCTCAATCCACTTAAACAGTCTAGGCCCCCCAGCATTTATAATGCTCACTGAACCCAGAAAGCTGACACAATACTCTTACTGATACAATGCTTTTGAGAGCTTGGTTAGACAGCTCCCCCCTTGAGCCACATCACTGTCAAATCCAATGTCTGAACTACAAAGCTGACTGCTCCCTGGATCTTGAGATTCCCAGTTTGGGAAGGACCTGCATCCCTATTTTCACTCACTCTCTCCTCTAATATTTATAGTTCCCAAATGAGTTTCAGCTCAACAGTTCACCCAGTACCAGCTAAACACTACATTCCAAGTATTGTGCTAAGTATTGGAAACCTAAAGATGAATAAGGCATAGTTCTGCATTCAGAGAAACACTCATATAGAAAGATAATTTTAGGAGTTCCTGTTGTGACTCAGTGGCAACAAACACAACTGGTATCCATGAGGATGTTGAGTTCAGTCCCTGGCCTCGCTCACAAGGTTAAGGATCTGGTGTTGCAGTGAGCTGTGGTATAGGCTGCAGACACAGCTTGGATCTGGTATGGCTGTGGCTATGGTGTAGGCCGGCAGCTAAAGCTCCAATTCAACCCCTAGCCAGGGGACTTCCATGTGCCTTAGACGGGGACCTAAAAAGATAGGGGAAAAAAAAAGAAAAGAAAGATTATTTTATTTTTATTTACTTATGTCTTTTTGCCATTTCTTGGGCCGCTTCCTTGGCATATGGAGGTTCCCAGGCTAGGGGTCTAATTGGAGCTGTAGCTGCCGGCCTACGCCAGAGCCACAGCAACTTGGGATCCGAGCCACGTCTGCGACCCACATCACAGCTCATGGCAATGCCAGATCCTTAACCCACTGAGCAAGGCCAGGGATCGAACCCGCAACCTCATGGTTCCTAGTCAGATTCGTTAATCACTGTGCCATGACGGGAACTCCAGAAAGATAATTTTAGATAAAGTGATAGAATAGAAACTTAGAGACAGGGCACTTGGCCTTGCCTCGGAATATCTGCCAGGTGAATTTGAAGTTGAAAATGGAAAGACTAAATAAGGATCACCAGCTAAATAAATAAGGAGATGAGTAATCAGGAGAGAGAGTAAACATACTATACAGAAAAATCAAACAGAAATGTTGCAAACAAGCAATAATGCAAGGAAGAGAATGGCAGAGGATAAGGGCAGAACATATGAATCAAGCTAAAGACCTGAGGAATTCCCGTTATCGATGAGATCAGCAAAGATGAGCACATGATGAAACTAGCAGAGAGCTGAGAGCAGAACCTAAGGAAAATCAGTGTTGGGGTACAGGCAGAGGGGGGATGCTTGGAGCAGACAGGGAAGAGATCAGAATGGTCAACAATGTTGAGGAAGCAAAGAAATCCAGAAAGGAAAGCACTGAAATAGGTCGCCTGATTTAGCAACATCGAGTGACTTTATCAAAGGATCAAATGGGTGAGAGGAGGCAGAAGTCAGATTGTACTGACCTGAGATATGACCAGGAAGTGCTAAAACAGAGCAAGGCATACAACAATTTACCATCAGAGGAAATCAACAATTTGGGATTTTTTCCCTTATGGCTTATCTTTCATAACTTGCATTACTGGTATGGTGTTTAAGTGTCAACTGGATTGGGCCACCAGCTGGGCCAATAATCTTTGATCAAGATTACTGTGGATGTTTCTACAAAGGTGTGTTTTTGAATGAGATTACCATTGAAACTTGCAGACTCTGAGTAAAGCAGATTATCCTCCCTAATGTAGCGGAGCCTCATCCAATCAGTTGAAAGTCTTGAAAAAACAAAGACTGACCTCCCTGAGAAAGAAAGCTACCAGCAGACTGCCTTTGGACTCCAACTACACTACCTCCCTGAATTTTCAGCCTGCTGGTAGATTTTAGACTTAACAAGCCTCCACCATTGGGTGCCATTTCCTTAAAATTACCTATCTATCCATCCATCCATCCATCCACCCACCCATCCTGCTGGTTCTGTTTCTCCAAGAATTCTGACTAATATGAATTTTGGTACCAGAGTGGGTCTAGAACAGAATTAAGGGTAAGTTTTCTGAATTGGTTCTGGCATTTCTGGAATTAGCTCTTCAGACTGATTAGATTTAAAGACACTAGTGGCTCTATTTCCAGTAATAAAGAGAGTGATGATAGCCCACGGCACAATGTGGTAACAGAGACATGGAAATGCCACCACTGGATACTCCTAAAGGCAAGGTCCTGGACACAATGTATATAATACTTCTAAACGTTTCTGTCCAACTCATGAGTATAATCACATTGGTTAACTGCTCCTAAAGTCACTGGACAAAGGGAAGAAAGAAAAGGATGAGCTCAGGGAATCGAATTCCCAGCTCAAGTGCTCATAAACGACCAGAAAACACCTACACCTACCCTGAAAGGGGCCCTTAGCCCCTACAGCCGCAGAGCTGAGACTGCTGAAAACCAAATCCAGAAACTCATCCTGAGAGTGGCTGAATTACAAAGCAATGTGAATCCCACCCATCACAGGGTGTCTATTATTAAAGTGAGGACACTGACTGAGAAGGAGTGAGGACCCTGTGGAAAGACCCTAATAAGATCCTGATAAAGCATTTTACCCCTAAATATCGATGAGTCTTCTTGGCCAGTAGACCCCAGCCTGAGATTAACCCTTTTGCCTGAGGCAATCTTAATGACCTCCCTGAGGCAGTTGCATTGAAAGAGGCTGCTGACTGCCTTCAGAACCTGGCCACCAGTCCTCTTTGTTTTCAGATTTATCGCTAGACTCAAATCACAGAAGGCCTCTACCAGTACAAAGTGTGACACATGAGGAGATACACTGCACTCCAAAAGAACTACTTGATTTTTCTAATTTATACACACAGAAATCCAGGGAATACGTGTGGAATGGATACTAAGCATGTGGAATAATGGTGGAAGGAACATAAAGTTGAATCAGGCCAAACTGATGGATATGAGCCCATTAAACAGATTTTCTGCACTTAATGCTGCAACTCAGGGAGTTAGAAAGGCTCTAACAGATTGTTTTGGTTCCTTGGCTAAAACATGGACCATAAGCAGACCCCAGAAAATGAACCTGAAATGCCAGACCTGCCTTGGTTTAATGCAGAGGAAGGGACTCAAAGGCTCAAGGAGACTGGGATGTTAGTGTGGATTTGTCATTTAAGAAAAATCATCCATCCTAGGAAGATCCAGAAGACATGCCTTTCGGCATAACTGTGAGAAATAAATGTTTTGAGGGGTTTTGTTTGTGTTTGGTTACATCCGCAGCATGTGGAAGTCCGGGATCGAACCCACACCACAGCAGTGGCCTGAGTAGCTGCAGTGACAGTGCCGGCTCCTTAACGCACCATGCCACAGGGAACTCCGAGAGATAAATTTGTGAAAGGTGCCCCAGTATCCTTGAGGAGCCCTGGAACCACTCTTTTATGTAGGCCGGAACTTAACAGGGAAAACCACTAACACTGATGTGATGCTCCTAAACGTATGGAAGGAACTGCGTCCCGGAGTGGCAGTGGGACCGTGGCAGCACTTAACTGCCAAAGGCGAGGCAAGTATGGTTACCAGAGTGGAGAGCAAAGGGAAAGCAGCTTTCAGAATAGTCTAACTCACAGAGACCTGCAATATTGGCTAGTTAATTATAGTGTTCCTGGAAGTGACAGAGATGCTAAGTCCACTAAATTCTTATTTGATCTGTATAAGCAGAGAAGTTCTAGGTCATGTGAGCAAAAAAGTCTAACTTGAATCATAACAACAGAAAGTCATATCTCCTCAATCAAGTCCCAGATTTGAGCCAGTTTACAGACTCTGAATTCCTTCAATAAAGGGGAGGCCAGGTCCAAAGGAATTTGAAAGACGGTGTGTAAATGGCAAGCCATTAGCTTTATGTATTAGATGTGATTCAGAAGGTAGAATTTTTCAACAATAAAAGCCTTCTGCACAGTACAGAGAATTATACTCAATATTTTGCAATAACCTGTAAGGAAAAAGGATCTGAAAAACAACGTGTGTGTGTGTGTGTGTGTGTGTGTGTGTGTACATACACAAACGCGAGAATCTGAGTCATTGTGCTGTATACTTGAAACTAACATGGTTTTGTACATTAACTATACTTTAAAAACTAAATTTTAGGAGCTCCCTTGTGGCATAGTAGGTTAAGGATCCAGTGTTGTCACTGCAATGGCTCAGGTCACTGCTGTGGCAGGGGTTTGATCCATAGTCCAGGAACTTCCACATGCCGTGGGCACAGCCAAAAAGAAAAAAGAAAACAGGAGTTCCTGTCGTGGCTCAGTGGTTAACAAATCCGACTAGGAACCATGAGGTTTCGGGTTTGATCCCTGGCCTTGCTCAGTGGGTTAAGGATCCAGCATTGCCTTGAGCTGTGGTGTAGGTTGCAGATGCGGCTCGGATCCCACGTTGCTGTGGCTGTGGTGTAGACCAGCAGCTACGGCTCCGATTCGACCCCTAGCCTGGGAACCTACATATGTCACAGGAACAGCCCAAGAAATGGCAAAAAAAGAGACAAAAAAGACAAAAAAAAAGAAGAAGAAGAAAAAGAAAAACCAAGAAAAACAAAAAATTAAAATTTTTAAAAAGAGATTACAGGTTTTAGAAAACTGATGTGTATACTATATTACAGGCCCAGCTTGTCTCAGGCAGCATCCCATAATCAAACACATAAGTATTTCTGTGGGGAAACATATGATTAGTCTTATCAAGTGGACCACAATTGGAAATAGTCTCATTAGTTCAGGTCGAATTTTGCAGCTAAAACAGTTTGTATCAAACTTAGGAAAAAACTTTCAGTTTTCAAAGCTTTGGAAATTCCAAAGTTGCTTATAAGAGTTTGTGGACCTGTAATTTGAAATAAGAATGAGAAACTGCCTCTCAGCATTCTTTGTTCTAAATCCATATACAAATTCCTCTCACCTCTGCTTACTATTAAAATATTCTCTAATTTTTCTAGTGTGTACACATCAGCAAGCCTTACTGAGGATCTTCTACACTTACAGTCACTGGGGAAAAAAATTAAATTCCAAACAGCTGAAAGTGATCAAGACTGAAAGTCCCTACTAGTTAGGAGACAAGGGCTGGAACTCCTGCTGGAGGCAGGCAGCAAGGCAGCAGGGCTACAGAACCTCTGCCAATGAGGTGGAAGAACCAAGGAAAGGCGCTGGTGAGGAGCTTCTGGTTGGAAAACCCTGAGCCTGTTTGGACATCCTCAAGGGCAAGCCTGCCAGGAGTCTAACTGCAGAAGGATGTGCACAGCCTCCAGGGAGAAACTCAGCCCAAGGGAAGAGGGAAGGCTCAGTGGCTTGGTCCACATGTAGTGCCTCTGGATGAGGGGGCAAGGAGCCTTTCTGAACCTCGTTTGGTGTCAGACAATTAAATGGATTCATGCTAGGTCCTAGCCAGAGGAAGGGGTGTTAAAGTGAGAACCTACAAGAACCACACCATTAAAAAACCCCTGGGACACCTGAAGTGAATACAATATTGTAAGTCAACTATATTTCAACTAAAAAAAAAAAAAAATCCTTAGAGTTCCTGTCGTGGCTCAGCAGTTAACGATCCTACCTAGTACTAATAAGGAAACATTCAAATTCAAACCCTGGCCTCACTTAGCGTAAGGATCCGGCATTGCCCTGAGCTGTGGTGTAGGTCACAGATGTGGCTCAGATCCCGTGTTGCTGTGGCTCTGGTGTAGGCTGGCAGCTACAGCTCCAATTCAACCCCTAGTCTGGGAACCTCCATATGCCGTGGGTGCTGCTCTAAAAAGACAAAAAAAAAAAAAAAATCTGAGGAGCAGTAAACATGATTCTTCATCATTAGTGAGGATGGTTTCAACATGGCAGCTTCATTCCTCTAGAGCAGAGTCAGCAGCATCAAAGCATTGGGTTCTTGGCACAACCATGACCACAGAGAGGAAGGAACTGGTGGATGCCTGGGACAGTTAAAGGGCTCCTGCAAACATTCAAGACATCCTGGAAGCCTCCAAAAAACTGGTAAGAGACTTTGGAAGAGAAATTCTATAATAATGCAGAGTAGCTGCAAACATATCCTTTGAGGTTTGAGTCCCAACCCTACCATATATTAGCTTTGTAATTCTGCACAAGTTACCCAATGTACAGATGAGGATTCATTTTCTCATCTGTAAAAGTAATAAAATAATTATCATCCAGAGTTGTGAAGAATAGATGAGATAATGTATATAATTGCTTAGCAAAGGTTTGGCACATGGTAAGCACTCAATAAATGAGGGTAGAACAAAAGAAATAACATGAACCCAGTTTTTTGTTCAAACTTCTAAGTTATACCTCACTGAAAAGAGAAAAAAATATATATATATAATGTATGTATTATATACATATGAAATCTGTATCTATCTCTAGATAGATAATGGGGTAATTAAAAATTTCTACCTACTACCCACTCACTTTCTCTTTGCCCTTCTTAGCCATTTAGGAGGTTTCAAATATTTACATCTTAACACATTTTTCTCTTAGGAACCTGAGTCCTTTAGTTACGTTTCCTAGTGACACCTTTCAGAGGAAGGTAGACAGCAATTACAACATGGACATAACTGTAAGAAACTGTCTGGCACAGGGTTGTATAAGTTCTCATTGACGCTTAGTCTACGATTTAGCACCTTCATCTTTTCAAGTGTTATCTGGAAGAAGTACATGATTATGTTAAATTTACAAAACTCTAATGTATTCTTTAAAGTTTGTAGAGAAAAGGATGAATTTCTTAATTTTGATAAAGGCATTGTTTAAGGAGTTCCCATTGTGGCTCAGTGGAAAGGAATCCGACTAGGAACCATGAGGTTGTTGAGTTCAATCCATGTTCTCTCTCAGTGGGTTAAGGATCCAGCATTGCCATGAGCTGTAGTATAGGTTGCAGACGTGGCTCGGGTCTGGCCTTGCTGTGGCTCTGGCATAGGCTGGCAGCTGTAGCTCTGACTCATCCTGGGAACCTCCATATGCCATGAGTGCGGCCCTAAAAAGCAGTGGGGAAAAAAAGGCATTGTTTAAATGGTTTTAAATTGCATATAACAAACACCTCAGATCCCAGCAAAGAATATCGGTCTCAGTATAGAAAATGTTCATTGCAAATTCAGCAATATTTATTCAGTTGGTTACAGAGCACAGTACTAGCAAGCTCAAGTTAAGGATTTCATTCTATAGGGCAATCTTAGCTACTATAATAAATAACTCAGGCTCAGCAAAGACATACTGCATTTCTAACCCCAACCAGTTAAACCTAAAAAATGGGTAAAATGCATCACAGTTGTTAAAAAACTATTCATCATGACACAAGTCTGACAGTATATCAGAGGTATTACAAAGGATCAAACTTCTTATAGAGACCCTGAGTTTAGAAGGAAAAAAAGAAAAAAGAATAAATCAATGAAGGAGAATTTATCAATGAAATCATCCTCTGTTCCTGGATAAACACCTAATGGGACCAAAGGGAAATTATAAGTGAATAAAAAAATTACAGCAGCCACATGCATTCAAAGAGATACTGAAGGAGTTCCCATCGTGGTGCAGCCAAAATGAATCCAACTAGGAACCAGGAGGTTTTGGGTTTGATCCCTGGCCTTGCTCAGTGGGTTCAAAATCCTGAATTGTTGTGGCTGTGGTGTAGGCTGGCAGCTGTAGCTCTGACTCAACCCGTAGCCTGGGAACCCCCATATGCCGCAAGTGCAGCCCTAAAAAGCAAAAAAATAATAATAATAATAATAATAATGAAGAGGTTTAAGGCCACATGCATCCAAAAAGAAATGAGGAGGTTTAAGAGCAAAGATATAAAGGTCCCAGGAGGTAATTACGGACTTCTCAATTTAGGTACTCTAAATGGTCACAAAGCCAACTGACCTCTGTCCTAACAGCCAAAATTCCAGGGACATAGGTCTGGACTCAAGCACATTGCTAAGGTCAAGCACTTGGCAAAGTAAGAGGAGAAAAGGAAGAAACATCACTCATGATATACAAAGGCTTCATATCTCACCAGCCTTAGACACCAAGACCCAGAGACATATGACACTTGAGACCCCAATTGATGTTTCTAGTTTTTCTAATAATTAAATTTCCTTTGATGAAGACTAAAGATCAAACTAGTTGATAATGAATTCCAAGCCAAAGCAAACCATTTATTCTCTTTTCAAAATAACATCGGAGTCCTCTTGTGGCACAGTGGGTTAAGGATCCAATGTTGTACAAATAAATAAATAAATAGCATGATACCAATAGTCTTAGTCACATTAAAATCTTCCCCAGGTTTAGGTACATGTCCTGCACAGAAAATCCAAATTCTCAGATAAATGATACTTCAATAAAAACACAACTGATGGAGTTTCCATCGTGGCTCAGTGGTTAACGAATCCAATAGGGACCATGAGGTTGTGGGTTCGATCCCTGGCCTCGCTGAGTGGGTTAAGGATCCAGGGCTGCCGCAAGCTGTGGTGTAGGTCGGCAACCCTGGATCCTTAACCACACCACACTCGGCTCAGATCCCACGTTGCGGTGGCCCTGGCGTAGGCTGGCGGCTATGGCTCTGATTGGACCCCTAGCCTGGGAACCTCCATATGCAGCAGGTGGGGTCCTTTCTAAGACAAAAAATAAAAATAAAAACACAACTGAGCTCCAGTTAGAGGATTCGAATCATCCAGGAGAAATGTGATTGTGACTACAGTAAATCAGCCTCAGTGGTGATAGAAAGGAATGTGAAAAATATTTAGCATGCAGACCAGCATTTACTAGACAGAGGGGAGGCAGCAACATTTCCACCAAACTATGTATATCATGTTTTTCCCAATTAAATCATTTTTAAAAGCTCAGTAGGAGAGATCAACCATTAATGAAATCCCACAATGTATCCTTTTACTTTAAGAAACATCTATTTTGTAATGCCAATAACTTTCTCTCTTTTATTTTTACTGTAAACTTTCATAATAGGTGAGTATTTTCAATGTGGTGACTGTCTGGAATTTAATCTGTCTTTGGGTATTCACTACTTACTTGAAAAGTCTATCACCTAGAACTAGGCTTCCTGCTGCATCCAAGGTACCTGAAACAGAGCCTGGCACCCAGGAGGTCTCCATTTAGTTCAGTAAGTGAATAAAGACATTGTGAAAATACAAATTTGCACTTTATGTACTTTTCACATATACCCCTCTTTCACTTAATATTTGTCTTTATTTCTTCTTTTGGCAGCTTCTGATCCTAGTGAATACCCTGGAGTTAGGGTAAAATATTAGAAATATTAAATAAAAATATTTTTAAAAGAATATTAAAAAAGATGAAATTTTTGTTTTATTATATGAACTAGTAAATAAGTAAAAGGCTGAGGGAATTGGTAATGAGATTTGTGGCCTTTCAACTACAGGGGTAGTGTCTCAAGCCTAAATTTGGTCAAAAAAAAAAAAAAAGAAACATTTCATTGATAAAACACTTAGATGCTACAACACACAGGATAAAAGTAATTTAAATACTAATTCCAAACCTGTACTGTTTAAAGGGGTCAAAGAATGTTAATTTATTCCATACATTTCTGAAGAAATATGAAACAGTACTTAAAGAGTGAAAATTATCAGATAATGCATAAAACCACACTTGGAAAAAATACTTCTTCTTTCAACTATTTTTTTTGTTGTTGTCTTTTTGCCATTTCTAGGGCCGTTCCCGCAGCATATGGAGATTCCCAGGCTAGGGGTTGAATCAGAGCTGTAGCCACCGGCCTACGCCAGAGCCACAGCAACATGGGATCTGAGCCACGTCTGCAACCTACACCACAGCTCACAACAACGCCGGATCCTTAACCCACTGAGCAAGGCCAGGGATCGAACCCACAACCTCATGGTTCCTAGTTGGATTTGTTAACCACTGAGCCACAATGGGAACTCCTCTTCTTTCAACATTTATTGGATACCTACTGTGCACCAGGCTACATTCCAATTACATGTCACAAAGTACGAACAAACTGTTATCAAGACAGGCCTACACCTCACTGCCATTTAATACGATTATTATCTATCATATACACTACACTAAGCACTAGAGATACTTCTATCAACAAGACAAATGATTATTGTCCTGGATTCTAGTGGAGGGAAAAAAAGAGAAAAACCACCAAATAGTGAGAAATGACAATAAAGACATAAATAGAGAGCCAAGAAATGATAACAGGGGACCCCTCTGGATAATGTGGCTGGAAACTGTCTCTCTGAGGAAGTGACATTACACTAAGGCCTCACTGATGAAAAGGAAACAGCTCTGGTTGAGTTCCAGATGTATTTTGGAGATGGGAGAATGGGGGGGATTGAAGGGCAGGGAGGAATCAAGGATGGACCCTAGGTTTCTGGGTTGAGCAATTACATGGATGGTGGCACCACTGACTGAATGGGTGCTGCAAATTACTGAGACTTAAACTTCATATATTATGTGTTCATTCCTGCCTAAGCGTTACCAAAGACATTCCAATTGCCAAATTCAGTGACGTATTCACTCTTTTATCTGACACTGTTGACCATTGCTTCTTTCTTAAAAACTTCATTCTCTCTTGGTTTCCAAGACACCACACTCTTCTGGTTCTTTTCAAATTCAATGAGCTTCCTTCTCAGGTTCCGTATACTGGAGGACTCTGTCCTTGGTCTTCTGCTTTTCCTTCAATACACTCACTTGGTGACCTCATCCAAGCAATCCACTGCTTTAACTGCTATCCACAAAAAGCCTCCCAAATCTCTAGTTCCTACCAGAACTTTCTCCTCACCTTTAGAACCATCCACCCAACTGTTTTCTACCCACTCCTATGGAGATGCCTCAGTAGTATCTTAAACTCAACATATCCAAAAGGAACTCCATCATCCTCTTCTATGAACACTCCTACTTCCTCATCCCATATTTTTTATCATCGAAAAGCCCCACTTTCCAAAAATATGCCTGGCTACCCAAGCCCCAAACTGTAGCCCCAACTCCTCTCTTTCAAGTCCACATCAAATTGATTTCCAGGTCTTATCAAATTTACTTTCTACTGAGCTCTTGGTTATATCCTCTCTTCATATCCCACACCTTTAATTCAGTTCTTCATCCTCTGGATTATTATAACACTCTGGTTTCTTCAGCCTCATACCATTCTAACCTACCCTTCACATCTCAATAGACAGAGAAATCCTTCACAGGCTCCCCACAGCCCTCAGGATCAAATCTGGCCCCAAGAATGGCAAACAAGGAGTTCCTGTCATAGCTCAGTGGTAATGAACCCAAATAGTATCCATGAGGATATGGGTTTGACCCCTGGCCTCGCTCAGCAGGTTAAGGATCCAGCGCTGTGTGGGTGTGGTGTAGGCTGTTACAGCTCCAACTGGACCCCTAGCCTAGGAACTTCCATATGCCATGGGTGCAGCCCTAAAAAGACCAAAAAAAAAAAAAAAAAGGCAAAATCTTGTGAGTTAGTGCCTCTGACTGGCTTTCCTGCCTCAACCCCTACCATCTCTCCTATACTCTCCAACCTCCCATCACAATGACCTACTAACAGGTTCATGCATGACTCTGCATATCCTGTTTCCTCCCCCAATGCCTACTTGGCTTAGGCATCCCTTTTTCTAGCAGCCTAAACTGAGATGATGACTCCCCTTAGTACTTTCACAGCAAACCATTAAGGAAAGACTTCAATTGCTCATCTCATTGGTTCTCCCACATGTGTAAATTATGTGAGGCCAGGGACTGTCCTTAATAGAATACCTCTGGTGCTTAATACTTAAAAACTGCTTAATGTTTGCTAAATAACTGTATCTGGGTCAAACTCAAGAAGACAGTCTATAAAACACAAACTGTTATGTACAGTATCCAGAACAAGAAAAGATAACTTGGCAAGAAGAAACATTCAATAGTTTTCTAAAATTAACCAATAACATTAGCTGCAGACTTTCACATATTAGCATTCATCTTTCATTACTGAAAGGCTAGGTATGTCCAAGGTGTGTGCAGATGTTATTTCAACAATCTCTCTCTCTCTTTTTTTTTTGGCTGCAGCGTACACACCACAGCAATGCTGGATCCTTAACCCACTCACTGATTGAGGCCAGGGATCAAACCTGAATACTCTTGGATGCTAGTCAGATTCGTTTCCACTGAGCCTCAATGGGAAATCCCTTTTATTTAAACAAAACAAACAAACAAACAAAAAACAAACCTCAGAAGAGACATTTATACATAATGAATTTTGTCTTATATGTATAAAGTACATCTTCACCTATCAATCTCCACAGGGTGGGGGACTTTTACAATTAGACTTTATAGTTCATGGAACCATTCATTAAATGTTATTTTTCCTGGCATTTCCTACCTGGTGCAGTGGATTAAGAATCAACTGCAGCTGCCCTGGTGTCTGGAGGCACAGGTACCATCCCCCCACAGGTGCAGTAGGTTAAAGGATCCAGCATTGCCCCAGATGCAACCTCAGCTGCAGCTGGGATTCAGTCCCTGCCCTGGGAACTTCCATATGCTGTGGGTGCAGCCATTAAAAAAAAAAAAAAAAAAGATATTTTCCAAAGATTACATTAAGGACTTTTCCATGAAACTAATTGAGTATACTCTTGTTCAGATACTGTGAGGCAACTGACATTTTGCAAAACAAAAGAAATGAACAAGTCTCCGTGGGTTCTTAGGAGTTGGCCCTCTTTATAACCATTACTTAACCACATTCTCAGACAGCAACAAGTACTCTGCTTTGAACAACACACACACAAACGCCTATGGGGGACTGCGGATATCCCTAAAAGAACTCATCCAATTCAATCAGTCCAGTCTCAGGTTTACCTTATGTCTCACTCACGAAATCTAGCAAGGAAAAAAAAAAAAAAGGATTTTTTTTTTCGGATAAAAGAAAAATGTGCCTTTTAATGTCCTATGTCTTGTCAAAAAATGGTGACGATGTCTCGAATGATTATGGATTTGCCCGAACTCTTAAACCAGGTCATTCCAGTGGTATTTCCAATTCTGCATTCTCACCCAAAAGTAATGTAAATTTCTTCTTGGTGTTCTGCAGACCCCAGAGATAAGCCAAATTAAGCTCCGGGACTCTTCTATCTCAGAGGCTTAAAAATGGGTACTTTACGAGGTTAAAAAAAAAAAAAATTGCTTAAAACAGAGGAACAAACAACAAAGGCCCTACAAATGAAAAACCTGCAACCTTCCGCCACCTCCCAAAGGTGGAGAACGCCAGAAGCCCGGGTTCCTGAACCGGAATTCCAGGCGGGCCCAGGCGACCCAAAGTCACCATGCGGGGAAGGTGGGCGAAATCAGCGAGGGTGCGATGCAGCCGCCCGTCGGGCCTGCTCTCCAGACAGCTTCCCCCAGGAATGAGCAAGGTAGGGAGTTTTTCCCCCTTCCTCCTCACGCAGGGACCGAGGAAGAAGAAAGAAGCTCCGCGCCCCCTGTGCCCGTAGCGGGGCCCGCGATCCCCGCCCGCCGGCTCGGTTCCCCCAGCCCCAAAGCGCGTAGGCCGCGCCCCCTCCCCACCTCAGCGCCCCTCAAGCTCAGGGCCCGCCACCCTGCCCCAAGCCCCCGCCGCCACCGCAACACTCACGGAATCCGAGCGCCGCCACCAGCACCGACCACAGCCAGCGCCCGCGGTCTGGGGCTGCAATCAGTGCCCTGGCCCCGGCGGGCGCTGCCATCGTCCTCTCGCTGCAGCCGCAGCCGCCGCACCCCCGGGCCCCGGTCCCCACTGTGGTTAGCTCTGCTCGGGGCTGAAAGAGCCTGACTCGCCGCCACCCGCGTCCGCTGGCACCTCCACGCCGCGCTCCCCACTCGCGGCCCCAGGAGCAGCCAGCCAGCCCTCCGCCGCGGCCTCGGCTCCAGCTGCCTGCTCATTGGCCTGCCCCGCGCCCTTTGAAGGACGGGATTGGAAGGCATTTACTGTCCATCACCCCTCCCCCAGGTGTAGCCCCGCCCCCCTCAGTCCCACCCTGGCTCCTTATCCAGGCGCTGGAGGTCCCCGGCTGTCCGAGGGAACCGCCGCCAAGCCCTTTGCCTGCCTGCGTGGCTGCCGCCTGCCTTTCTCCTCTGCCTCTCTAAGGGTCCAACCCCCCAGATCTCATTATCTGTCCTCGCCTGTTTCAGCTCTTCTCCGTTTCTCTGAGCCTCACCTAAAGAAGCAGTTCATTTACTAAATTAAAAAAAGAAAAAGAAAAAGTAAAAGAAAAGAAAAGAAGGATTAGGGTACAATGGGGAGAGACTTCCAGATAGAACTCGTTTCCCCGCTTGCCCTGCTTCCCGAGGCGTGTCCTTTGCCTGGACCAGATAATTTATGTGTTGCAATTTGAAAAATCTACTAGCTTAAAAAGAAGTCTCCATCTTGTCTGACTCCCCTCTTAGGAGGCCCTCCTTTTGGTTTAAGAAGGGTCAGGAACTGAGAACACTTTCCTGCAACCTAGAGCACAAATGAATGGGGGTTTGTTTGTTTTGCTTTTATCAACAAAATGTCCCTTAATTTATCAATAAAAAATTGGCTAGTTCTCCACCCTGACTCGGAAGTGCCTTGCCTGAGCCGGCTCCACTTGGTTATCTTGGCCCAGGACAATGTCTCCAACTTATTGGTTGCCCAGTAAATACTGTAAAGTGTTTGGAAGGGTCCTTCTGAGAGTAGCCCATGAAAGAGAGAAATGAGACAGGAGCACAAGAAAGATGATGGTGAAGGAAGAAAAGGAAAAACCCAGATAGGAGGCCAATAGTGTGAGTGAGGAAAACAAGTACTAGGCAGTTAGGAGAGAGTGGGGGAAGAGCGTGGTGAGAGGACCTAAATGCAGCCTCTCATTTCAGGATTTTGTCTAAAGTCAATCTTAGTAACACCTCTCCTGATTTGTTGCTGTTTTAGCCTGCTAGCCTTGCAGTACCGCAAACTCATAATAATTACTTTAGCACTAGTGAGAGAAAACTGAAAACTACAAAGAGAGAGAGGGACCATTTCAATCTATTTCTTGCTCAGCATGACCTTATGAAGGTTTCTGGAATGCCATAGGTTGGAAAGAATACTAATATACAAGTGCATTAAGGAATTTCCCATCGTGGCTCAGCGGAAATGAATCTGACTAGCATCCACGAGGACTCGGGTTTGATCCCTGGCCTCACTTAGTAGGTTAAGGATTCTGCGTTGCAGTGAGCAGTGGTATAGGTTGCAGACGTGGCTTGGATCTCATGTGGCTGTGGCTGTGGTGTAAGCCTGCAGCTGTAGCTCCGATTTGACCCCTAGCCTGGGAACCTCCATGTGAGGCCCTCAAAGGACAAAAAGAAAAAAAAAAAGTGCATTAAGTGAGCAACTACTGTGCTGTAGATGTACAATACCTAGACTTTACTCTGAAGAAGCACAGTCTACTAGTCAGTGTAGCAAGCAAGTACGTAATGAGATTTTTTTCTCATGCTCTATGAGATCAAATAAAGGAGAGACCTAAGGCCAACAGGGACAATGAGGTTCTCAAAAACACATGTAATGTGAAAAGCTTCTCCACTGACTGTGATGTATCTCAACACACATATTCTCTCTTCTGAGAACCACTGGCCCATGAGGTGTCTGGAAAAGATGCACAGAGGATGTAGCATTTGAGGTGGATTTTAATGGGTGAATAAAGTTTCACCAGAGGGAAACAGGAAAAGTCAACTCAGACACAAGAAAGAAGTACTAGGTGTAAAGGAATAGTGGATTAAGCTTGTGTGATTTTGGGACTTCAGGGGTTTTAGGATAGGAGAGAACACTGGAAAAGCAGGCTGTGGTTATATTTTAAAGAGCCTTGGATTGTCTTTATTCTGTAGGCAGTGTGTAGTGATGACAGGGAGGTGACAAATTCAGACCCATGTATTAAAAGGGTGACCCCTGCAACAGACAAGGCAAGAGTGAGGAGAGTGCAAAATAAGTTATTGATAGTGATGATGGAGCGGACGATTGGAAAAACCATTCAGAATGACAAGACTGGGTATAAATTGGATGGGAAGTTTAAGCAAAGACAGATGTGACCTCCACTTTCTAGCCAGAGTGGAGAATGATGCTGGCAGTTAACCAAGACTAAAAACCCAGAAAGAGAACCTGGTCTGGGAGGAAAGCTAATAAGCGGGGCCCTGAACACAGCTTCAGGTGCTGAGAAGACCCAGATGGTCAATCAGAAGGCAGTTGGATACCTAGGCCTGGAGCCCAGGGAAGAAGAGAAGGGCTAATGTGAAGTTGAAGGCCTGCCGTGGTGGCAAAGTGTTACCACACTAAACAATATCAGACCATCATTAATAAAATATTTGTTGAATGAACACATGAATGGTTTATTAAGTTAATCTAGATAAGTTACAAAGGAAAAAAATGCCACTTTGCTTTAGCATAGTCCTTACATTGTGGTTTCTTTCTTTCTTTCTTTCTCTCTCTTTTTTTTTTTTGCCTTTTTGCCTTTTCTAGGCCTGCACCCGTGGCATATGGAGGTTCCCAGGCTAGGGGTCTAATTGGAGCTGGAGCTGCCGGCTGACACCACAGCCACAGCAACGCCAGATCCAAGCCGTGTCTGTGACCTACACCATAGCTCACGGCAACGCCAGATCCTTAATCCACTGAGTGAGGCCGGGGATCAAACCCGCAACCTCATGGTTCCTAGTCGGATTCGTTAACCACTGAGTCACAACAGGATCTCCACATTGTAGTTTCTGATCCTTCTGTAGAGATAGAAAATGGAAAACAAACAAACAAAAAACCCTCTGGATTTCAGCCACTACTGTGAGCCTGAGGGTCTTACTCAACAAACCTCCTCTTCAGATACCTCCCTGTTCCTCCTGGAAGCTCCTATTTCTAGCTCAGTCAGTCCAGGCAATACAACCAGAATCAAATGAATCACAATCAGGTGGGAAGGTCCGTTTTGATGGGCTGCTGCCTTGGAAAGGAATGGTCTCCTTAGGGAGAATTTTCCCCACAGAGTCAATAAGAAGGAAAATCACGTGCAGAGTCCTCTCTGATAATGATTATCCATCAGCTAAGTAGGATCTATGTGCAGATCCATCAGCCTCACAGACTTCCTGCTTCGTGAGATGGACAATGGACAATAAATGCACTAGTGAGGAGCGGGGTTGCCTTGCCAACACCTCAAGGCTTTAAATTTTCTCTCAGTAGAGACCAGGTAAGAGGCACCCAGGAGCAGCTAGTTTTGGCAAATATATATGGGGAGAATCTTCTAGACCTGGAATTAATGGGAGAAGTTAGAAGAGAATGACAGGAACCATAATTTCAAACATCTTTGTGATTGTGGTAGAATTCTCTTCCATCTCCTGTACTCTCCCGGCATTCTCTCCTGCCTTGTCTTTTAAGATCTGTGGCCAGGGGGAAATTGGAATGCTGTGTGATCTGCAGGTGGTGATAACAAGCCATTTCAGGAACACTGAGATTGAATGACTACCAGATCGAGTCCAAGATGAATCCCAGGCCATGCTGAGAAAGATTTACCTGGAGCTAAATTAGTTTCTTGAACATTTCTACAGAGAAAATGTCTTCATCCAGGAAAAGTGTGGCATTTTTGCTAGGACATTTTTGAAAATCTGATAGTTAGAGTTCTAGTGTCTCTGGGGTCCCTGGGCACAGAGGCACCAAATTGGGGGAATATGAGTAACGGGGTCTTTATGGCTCATTGTATAGGAGAAGGTATGTCACCAGGCTGCTTCATTCCCTGTGGCGGGGATAAAATACTCCTCAAGGTTCTCAATCTCCCTGTGCCCTGCAACCACCTAAGTACTACTTCTGCTTCACCTATGAGGGAAGGAAGTGCCTCGGAAGAGGCATCACAGACAATCCTCCTACCATGATAGAGGCATTTCTCACTCTGAGTTGGGCAATGGAGAGCCTAAGTTTTGTTACCCTCAGTCTTCCTGTATCATTGTTGGGAGAGCAAATGAGATATTCTGGTGGCACCGGCAGTGGAAAAAATAAATACTTTCAATGACTAGAGAGAAGGAGGAGGAAGAAAGAAGAAACCATAAAGTGATAACTGCGGTGAATTCCAGTGGGGAAAGTGAGCATAGAGACAGACCTCTTATGAAAAGCCATGGAGGTTTTCAGAAATCTAAAGCGGTTACATTATTTTACCTAAGGAAGTTATTTTGTAGTTTCCCCTTTCTCTGGAGAAACAGAAAGTTTTTAAATGTCCAGGGCACATTTGTTTTCCAGTTACGTTCTGATGAATAATCTGTGCAGGCATCTAGAACTAATGAACATTTTTAAAGTATATTTTTATCCACCCTACCCTGGGCCCTAAGAAGGACTGAGAACTCAAGTTAGGACAGTTTCAAATAAAACAAAGAAGGATAGTAACTGAATGGTAGAGCTCCAGAACTATAATTTACTGCTGTCAAGCCATAAACAACTTAGAGTGTGGCACATGGTGCTTCTAAATGTTTGTTGAATGAATAAGCCATCAAATGAATGAATAAACTGATGAATGAATGGTGTAGGGAATCAAATTTTAAAAGAGATCTGTTTAGGATAGTCACCCTGTCTCCTTGTTTCCTATCTGGTTAGTTAATTGCTAGAGTGACAATGCGCAATTACTGATCGTCCAAGTACCAAAATTTGTGTGTTTAAGGGATTTGAAATGAATTGCAGTCATTCAGCAATTATTCACTGAGCACTAGCTTTGCTAGCATAAGCCTCAATGCTAAGTATTTAAAAATTTTAAATAAATAAGCTATGCCTTGAAGATATGGGGACAACCAGGCACCAACTGGTTGTCAATTAGTATTCAGTGCTGCTGTTGATGTCTTGTCCTCCAGTAAGTTATGATTAGAAGAGACAAGACTACAACCCAATTATATACTGCATACAATTGGTTTTAAATGTTAAGGGATTTGGGGAGGGAAGGTTAGAGTTTGGGATTTATGGAAAAAAGAGAGCGAGAGAGATTTTCTAGGTGAAGAAAACAGTTTGAGGAAAAATAATACAGAGATGGGAATTCTCAAAGCTGGAAAAGTGGTGCTTTGAACACTAGAGTAAAAGGTGTAGGCAAGAAACCGACGATTTTGCTATTACTGGAAAGCGCAACATCCAGAATGTCCTTGCACCCCTTTCTGAGGGTAGGGAGAGAGTCTGAAATCCGCCTGCCACAGGGATATTGCCACACACTCACTGCAAGTTATGAGCTATGAATATAAATAGAATTATAAATATCACACCGGAAGTGACACGGTTATTTTCTTTTGTGTTACTGATTTTCAAAGATCAAAAGAGAAAAGGAAGAAAATCGAAAACAGCTGAAAGATATAAACTCATTACACAGGCAACCACTTGGGGGCGCGGACCTAAGTAATTCCACCTTCCTTTGTGATGGCAGAAAGAGCGTCTCACCGCGGCTCGTTGGTCTAGGGGTATGATTCTCGCTTAGGGTGCGAGAGGTCCCGGGTTCAAATCCCGGACGAGCCCTCCTTTTTCTTTTCGTGAATTAATTGTAATTCTAAAGTTAATTTTACCACAGATCCATAAACGCAATAAATGCATGTCAGTGAAAAACACAAAAGTGAGACTTAGAGCACATTTTACATTCAAATGCAATTAAAAGACGTAACATGAACACGTAGAAAGTTTGCTAACAATGTTAATACTCTGCAAACGCTGTCCCCAACCCCGGCCAGTTCCAGAGTCAGCGCGTGTGTAGTAACTGAGTTCCGATCGTGTTTAAACTTGCGCTCTCCAGCTATAATGGAAAAAATAAAAATCATTAAAAATAAACAAACAAACAAATAAATAAGTAAAAATAAACGCGTTCGCCCACGCACGTCGACCTGCAGAGCAGGGTGTAGGCCACCGCGGGAGGAGGACAGCGCGTCCCATCACCTGGGTCGCGCTAATCCACGGCGCCCCCTTCACGTTCGGAGTCTTCGAGGGGGGCCCAAGGAGTCCGCACGAGGCGTGTCTCTTTCCCAAGTATACGTGTTTTAAATGGTACGAGCATTTTCTTGCCTTCTTCTAGGATGTACAAATACCACATGTTATAGGCATTGCTCTCAGTCGATCCTTTACTTAAAACTACGGAGAGATTCGTGCTCGAGAACAGTTTAATTTCAGCCTCTAAATAGGCTGTGTGGGAAAAAGCTGGTCGGTTTTTAAAGAGAAAAAGAGCCTGGGCTCGTCCGGGATTTGAACCCGGGACCTCTCGCACCCGAAGCGAGAATCATACCCCTAGACCAACGAGCCGCTCTCGGCAACCGCGCTCCCGGCGCCTCCCTTCAGCCTTGCCCCGCCTCTGGCCGCGCTGCCTGGCTGAACCGGGTCGGCGACCTTTCTCTCGCTCTCCAGGCCTGGGGTCCGAAACCCTTCTCGCCACCCGGAAAGCGACCCGAAGGGACGCGCGTTTTGCCCAGCGGGACCAGCCGTATCACCCGCAGCCGAGGCTTTGCACCTCGGCCTGCGGCCATCCGCACACGATCGGGGAAGCCGCTCGGATGGCTCCTGGAGTGCTTTGGCGGCCGGGCGCTGGGAGCTGGGCTAGGAGGGCGCATGCAGGGCCCCTCGGACTTACCGGACGCCGCTGGCACCAGTGCCCATTGTCTTCACGCCGCCTGTTTCGCTCCTTGAGGGGGGCTCCCGCCACCCTCCGTTCTCAGACCACCCTCAGTGCTCTCGGCTGCGTGCCCCATCCGCCTCCCATCCCTGTCACCTGCGCGGCCGGGGGACAACGCTCGCGGGTGGGTGGGGCGGGAACGGCTGTGGAGGAGCGGGCGGCATATGGAGAGGGTTCACCTTATCCTTTGGAGGGAATAATGGGCCGCAAGAATTCTCAAAGGGAGAGTATTAACAGCTAACTTTTTTCGAAGGTTCATTTTGGGGTGGTGCACCCTTTTAAGCGCTTTGCATGTATTGAACTGCTTATTCTTCACAACGTGTCCCCTATGTACTCCTGTTATCCTCATTTCACAGGGAGGCCCAGAGACCTTAAGTAGATCACTTAGGACCACACAGGAACAGGACCGTGGTCTTGGGAGGTGGGCTGAATGGGGAGGGTCTTGGCAAGGACTGGGGAAGGAGGGGGCAGAGTTCGATGCCTGAGCAGCTGGAGGAGTGATAAAGGCAGTGGCAGTGGGCAGATCCTTTGCTCTGGCACCACCTCACCTCCATCCCCTACTGTTAATGGGAAAGAACAAATCAGACTCCATCTTGGATCCGTTTATTTATTTATTTTTTACTTTAACCTTCGTATTTTATTGTTTTTGATACAATAAAACACTAAACGGATGTTTCCTATGGCTTACAATACACATAACGGCCCATCTCTGGGAGCTCTGCCTCCCACGCCTGAGCGTTAAGCTAAAATACCTGTAAATTCACAGAAAACATCCTGAACCCGCTCACCTGTGAATGGGTGCAGGAAAGACGAAATTAACACATCCGCTCCTGGCCAGAATCAGGAAATATTTGCAACAACTTAGCGCCTTCTTTTTTACTTTAACCTCTTCACCTCCCCCTCTTTGTTCTATTTGAAAAACTAGCATCCAATCCCCGGGGAAAGATTATTTTTTGGGACACTGGTCCACCATCTTCCCCTTCTGATGAATAAAATCGCTATTCCTTGCCCCAACAACTGTCTCTCAATTTACTGGCCTGTCCTGTAGCAAGCAATAAGCTTGGACCCAGTGACACTACCTACACCCTTATGCCCGGCCTAAGGCCCCACTCCCAGTGATCAAAAGTGTAGGGTCTCCCACATGTAAGGTCTCTCTGCCTGGGGTCTTCAGCTAGTATTATCTGCTTTCTGCCTGCACTCCCTCTTCCCTCCCCGCCCCTACCTACTTGGCTTCTCATTTCTCAAACCCTCTTCTATCCTTAGGTTACTTTGAATTCAGGGTCACTGGCATGCATTGCTCCATAGCCTGCTCAGTCTGTTCTCTGAGGATCCAGGTCGTGTTTTTGCCCTCTCACCTTTTGACTGAGAGCTCCCCATTTGCACCAGCCTCTCTGCTCTTCCCCTGCTTCCTTCCTTCCTCCTGACACTGAAACTGACAGTATTAACTGCCTGAACCAGAACACAGATTTGGGCTTGAACCCTCATGCGGGGGACTCCAACCCAGCCTAAACCCAGATTGGTACTTGAATCCAAGATTTTAAGTTAGAATCACTCACCCTGTGTCTGGACTTGCTGAGGTTCAGGTTCTTCATGTCTCCGTGCAGAAGGAATTCAGCGAGAGACAAAGTGATAGGCAAGAAATAGATTTATTAAGATAGGACGCTTGCAAGAGATGGCACCGGGCAGGCACGGAAGCTCTGCCCCGAGGATCTGGTGGGCTACAGTTTTATCATCCAAGAGGAGTGGGGGTTGGAAAAGCCCGCCTCTTCCTTTCTGGGAGTGGTAGCTCCTTAGTATCTGGTAAGGTGTGTATTCAAATCTGCAGAAGGGTAGTCCTCAAACTCTTGCCCTTGGTCTGAATATGAATGCAGGCCTCATCCCATCCCCCACCCAATGACCCAAGGCAATTCGCGAGGCTCCACTAAGGAAGCAAAGCTGTCTTGTGCCTACGTCTTTTTTGAGCAATTTGTTTACTTACAGCGATCTCCCAATGTCCCCTAAGTTATCTGTGGTCCTTTATTGGGACTTCTGAAAATACCTGTGTCTATTTCATCCCTATCAACACCAGTGGGCAGACATTAGGGATGCCACTGAATGATAGGCCAGCATCAGAGCTCATGCCCTTTTTGAGTGTGACAGGGGACATACGAGTGAAAACACTTTGAAACAAAGCGCAAAAGCTGGAAAACCTTTCTATAAACCAAACTGGACATGTAGAGACATTCCAGATCTCTGCTGCTCCCTGGAGTAGGAGGATGTGTCTAGGGTGGACAACTCTGCCTAAGCTTTCCATTTGCTTTTATGATAGGTAAATGGTTTATTGTCACCCTCTCCCTGTCTGAGGCCACTTTTCTTCCTCCTACTGAGCTAAGTTTGAGAGCTGGATTTTGCTTTTAACCAACCCACTCTTTTGAAGTTTGAAAATGGCTTTAGGAGGGTGAGGAAGGAGGGAGACCTGAGCAATCTAGGTTTTGCCCTCTGCCTTGAGACTGTGCCTTCTAGAGGTCTCCATCTGCCCCGCCTGAGCTGTACCCTGCCCCTGGGGGGCTCCCCTTCACTCCCTCACCAAGGCTGGAGACCTTTCTCCCTTTGCCCACATCCACTCTCAAGGTTTTTGTTGTTATTGTTTTGCAATTTCCCACATCTGATTTCCCAAAGCTTTTGAAAATGGTAGTATGTTAAAAGTACTATTGCATATAACAATTTTGACTTGGGGTCGGATGCGTGGAAGAGCAGAGATGAAATGAGAAATGACTAGGTCCGTTTAGGGATTAGAATAACCCTAGGATGTCATGGTTGATGCCTTGAAATTGTGAATGGCTTTTAAAATCACCGACGGTGAGGGATTGGTGCTTATTTTATAACTAATATTTGCCACTGAATTCTGACCCATTTGAGGCTTAAGCAGCGCAGACTTGGCTCTGACTTGGAATGGTCAGCCCTTAGAACTGAGAACACAATTTAATCACATGTGTCTGCCTTTCAAAAGAAACTTCCTGGAGTTCCCAGGTGGCCTAGTGGTTAAGGATTTGGGGGTGTGACTGCTGTGGCTCAGGTTCAGTCTCTAGCCCAGGAACTTTCCCATGCCAAGGGTGTGGCAAACAAAACAAAACAAAACAAAAAAAAGAAAGAAAATTCTTGCAAACTCCTTCCACATGACGGGCCTCAGGACTGTGTGCTGAGCCTTATTTGCTGTCTGTGGGTTAGGCAGGAACTGATTCACAGGCCACCATCGTTGTCCCCTGCGTAAGTTTGCTTTGACCCCTGCGAGCCGTGTGCTGATCTGCACAGAAAGTTGGGTCAGATTTAACATTTGCATTTTTTTTTCCAGACTCCAGTCCAATAGCCTCAATTACTTCAGCTACTTTTTACTAATAACATTTCTATGTGGTTTCCCTCAGGGATCCTTTTTCAGAGGCTTATCTCATGCCTCCCCCTGAATTTCACAATCTCCTAATCATCAGGAATGAATTTTGCCTCAGATCTTTCATTTTTTAATAAAATGTTTTCACTTGTTTTAGGTTTTGAGAGGCATGAGGTCATAGAAGTCATAGAATCTGAGATCTAGATTGTGAAAAGAATTGCTTTCGAGGAGGACACCTTTATTTACACCAGTGGATATTACTACCCCTCTGCTGTATACTGATTCGGTCTTGCTCTGGATGTTACTGGATGAATAGAAGACAATGTGTGTATTGTTTTCAAGATCAAAATTGTTTTTGTTTATGAAGACATGTTCATGATAATATGTTACAAAAGAAAGACACACAATTACAAATAGTAAGATCTTAGGTTTGGAACAACAATGAATTAAAAATAAAACCTGCACAGGAGTTCTCTTCCTGGCTCGGTGGTTAATGAACCCAACTAGCAACCACCAGGACGCAGGTGTGCTCAGTGGGTTAAGGATCTGGCATTGCAGTGAGCTGTGGTGTAGGTCGCAGACGAGGCTGGGATCCCGCGTTGCTGTGGCTCTGGCGTAGGCCCGTGGCTACAGCTCTGATCGGACCCCTAGCCTGGGAACCTCCATATGCCGAGAGTGTGGCCCTAAAAAAAAAAGAACAACAACAATAACAAAAGTACATACTCATTTAAAAACTTGCGGAAATCCATCAAATATTAACACTAGTTATTTCTGGGTAGTGGCATTATGAATAAGTTTTAAAAATAATTTATAATTTACTTAAAATATTTTCATTTCAGAGTTCCCGTCATAGCTCAGCAGTTAACAAATCCCAATAGCATCCATGAAGATGCAGGTTCCATCCCTGGCCTTGCTCAGTTGGTTAAGGATCCAGCGTTGCCATGAGCTGTGGTGTAGGTCACAGACGTGGCTTGGATCCTTCGTTGCTGTAGCTGTGGTATAGGCTAGCAGCTACAGTTCTGATTCGACCCCTAGCCTGGGAACCTCCATATGCCACGGGTGCAGCCCTAAAAAGCAAAAAAAAAAAAATTTGTTTAATCCACAAATGTTTAAAAATAAAGATGTACTGCTTTTATAATGAGAAAAAAAAGATAATTAACATTTTAAATCACAGAGGAGATGGGGAGTTCCTAAAAGTGTTCCTCATGCCTGATAGAAAGAAGAGACACAGAATTAGAGGTGATGCAGAGCAGGCCCTTTTTGCCCTTTCCATCTCAGCTGCTTGCAGAGGTCGTTAGGAAGGCTGCTACCACTGCTCCTGAAGGGCTAGGTGCATCCATGATGGGGCGGGCCTGGTACCATTCAGCACCCATGAGTTCCTTAGCTAGTCCAACAGTAGTGACTAGTGTTTGAGGTCCTATTATTTTCTTGTAGGGGTATGAATATCTGCTTCTTGGTAATATCATCCTTGTGCACCAACCATATAATCATTCTAGAATCTTGTTTCTGAATGTTGGTTAAAGTGCAATTCATGCCTTAAAACAGAAGCAGTTGATATATGTGATAACTGACATTATAGGCTTACCCAAGTTCATGTAATTTTTTCAGATTTTCATTTGATGAAATATGGTGAAATGCATTTCATTTCCCCCTGAAGAACCAGAGCCATCACTGCCAGGAGTGCCCCTTGGGGAATGCTAGCCTGTTTCCACCTCTTCCTTCTATATCCTGTTTCCCTTATAGCATCTGTGCCAGGACAAGGGCGTTGTAGACCCCATGGGGAGCCCACAGCCCTCTAGGATGAGGAGGGAGAGGAAGGAGTTTCTTTGTTCCTGTTTTCAAAGTGAGTGGCTCCCTTTTTGGTGTGAGGAATTTAACACATTCTTTTCCTCCAAGGAGTCTCAAAAGAGCTTCTGCCCCATTAGACCACAGTTTGGGCCTCTCCAGAATTCCCACAGCTCTCCTCAGTTTTGAGGACAGAACTGGAATAAATGGTCTTCTCGGCCTCCATAGCCACTCTGGTCAAGATATCACGGGGCTGAATGGGAGCCTGACTTAACCCAAGCAAGACTGGGAAGTCAGGGATGTGTCACCTGCCCCTAGATTTTTGCATACTTTGTACTGCTTTCTCAACCCCCTCTGGAAAGGCTTTCTAGAACCAACTCAAGGTGTGATCACAAAGGAGGCTTAATATAGTACCTTTCGCAGGATACGTGTTTCGACTGGAAAGGAAGACTAGAGCCAGTGGAATCAGTTGCTAATTATGACAATTCAGGCATCTGGTATCAGTGAGGGAATTTGGGGCAGCAATAGATGTTGAAAATAATCCTATTCCAGCTCTGAAATCAGTTTGATCGCTCATTACTTAACCAGTATTGTTTGGGTATCTGTAATATTGCTCACGAGGCACTGGCACCGTGAAGAGGAACACAGACACTGATAGGACCCTCATGAGCTCCAGACTGGCTCTGGACACAAAAATACACCATTCCATAAAAAATGAGACTGATTTTCTTCGGTGGCTTATGAAAACGAATTCCTTTTTATTTGAGTAGCTTACATTTGGCTCAGTGCTCTGTTTTTGTTTTTGTCTTTTTCTACCCAGCATCAATTTTTAGTGACAGCATGCTGATTTCACCTTAAGGCACCCCATGCTCCCATTCACAGACCTTGCAGATGAAATAGAACTGACTCACCTAGCACCTGCCTCCAGGAGAAGGCAGTGACCAAGGGCCAGCCAATCTGATCTCGGCATCTCCTTAGGATTGGTTCCAGTGTGGATATATGGTCCCCAGGGAGCCTACAGAAAAACTTCGCAGGGTTTTTTCTCCACAGTTATTGGGGAAAAAATAAGCTCTTTCCATTGGGTTTGCAGGGTAGGAAAAGCCTGCTTGAGAATACGGCCAACATGGAGGAAAACAGCAATAACAGAGATTTCCAATAATGCTTAAGTGATTATATTTAGGTCTGTCCATGGATTATATATATTATTCAATGTATAAGTAACTAGAGAGAGGAGGGAGAAAGAGAGAGATTCATAAGATACAGCTATCCTACACCGGCCAGTTTGCTTTGGGTTCCTTTCATTAGCAGCTGAAGATCTTCGTTTATTTATTCAATTAGATTAAATGTTTACACTCCCAATACCCAAGTTGTATTGAACATTTGCACTCCCAATAATCAAAAGAAGACAATGAACTGGTTACCTGTCCACTCCTTTATTTCCTTATCTGACATATATTTATGTAGTGGCTAGTCGACTGCTCACAGGCCAAAGCTGGTCTGGTATACTGGGTCCTGTTCAGGGTGACCTCAGCTGGGAGAATGAGTTTGAGGTGCCTGGCCTCCTCCTCATGGTCATATCTGGTTACCCAGTTCCACGTGCAGCTGAACAGCATCATAGCCCCCTTTTGAATTTTGGCATTTTCCTTCGAAGCACTCAAATTTTCTTTTCCTTGCTCCCTCTCTGGAGAAAGGAAGGACACTAATTAATTAATTAATTAATTATGTCTTTTGAGGGCTGTACCCAAGGCATATGGATGTTCCCAGGGTCAAATCAGAGCTGCAGCTGCTGGCCTACACCATAGCCACAGCAGCATGGGATCTGAGCTGCGTCTGCGACCTACACCATAGGTCATGGCAATGCTTTACCCCATTGAGAGAGGCCAGGAATAGAACTTGAATCCTCATGGGTACTAGTCAGGTTCATTACCACAGAGCCACAATGGGAACGCCAGGGATGCAATTTAAAATTCAAGGGAGACTGTGGAGTTCCTGCAGTGGGACAGCGGAAACAAATCCGACTAGGAACCATGAAGTTGCGGGTTTGAACCCTGGCCTTGCTCAGTGGGTTAAAGGATCTGGGGTTGCCGTGAGCTGTGGTGTAGGTTGCAGATGTGGCTCAGATCTGGCATTGCTGTGGCTCTGGTATAGGCCAGAAGCTGTAGCTCCGATTAGCCCCCTAGCCTGGGGACCTCCATATGCACAGGTGGGGGCCTAAAAAGACAAAAAAAAAAAAAAAGACCAAAAATAAATTAAAAAATTCAAGGGAGACTGCAAAGGCAGTGGAAGAATGATTCTGACACTTCTCTTTAGCCTTGTCCCTGTGAAGCATCAGTGTTTTCCTTCAAGCCTCTTAAGGAAGCCTAAATGAAAGCTTTCCTGGCCTGGCGATGAATCTGTACCACCTAAATGACTCTGTACCACCTAAGACATAAATAGATTTCTTTACTCCAAATTTGAAATTCCAGTCTCACCCATGGGATGCAACATGCCCAGAAAGGAGAGCAGTAAACAGCAAGGCTGCAGCACCAACAGGGAAGCTCAGGGTCCTGCCTGAGCTTCAAGCTTCTTGAATTCCCCACCAAAAGCCCCCATCACCAATAAAATCTGAGGATGGGGCCTCTGTGTTTTCACAACAGGTCAATAATGTCACTAACAGGGAACTGGGGAGACTTTTGACCCCATCATGAATGCTCCTTCAGGGTCACATTCTTGTCATCTCTCATTGCTTCTTCATCTGCTACTGTAAGACATGGACTCTCCAGAAGAAAAAGAGAGTTTTATTTTTACATCTACATCCCATCTGTTCCTTTCCATTTTCTAGTAAGGGAAAGTGGCAACGTTCCCCTTTCACCACACACACCCACAGACATGCTCAGATTCACAAAACTCTTGCCCAGATATGTGCATGAATATATAAACAATCCAAAGACATATATAAATAAATCCATGTATTGTTTAGGGGGTATACACCTCTGTCAATAGACAGATGATTGATATGGTCTGGATCTTAAAATAACTGAAACACACGTCTCCCAAAAACTCTGCGAAAATACAAAGCTTATTACAGTATCAGTCTTCACTAGATTACAAGTTTTAGAAGCTGCATTCGATTTAAAAATAGTTTTTGGAAAAATATATCCCAAACATTAACACTATCCTGGAGTTAGAAAAACTGTAAATAGGGTGATAAATTGAGGTACCAGCGGTGAGATAAGGCCTTTGAGTCTGAGAGGCTACTTTCTGAAGTCAGAGTAGAGTGTGGTCTAAGAGACCTTCGAAAAAATGACTGCTTCACCCACCAAATCAGCATGTTGAGACACTGAAATACTCAAATCTGAGTGAGGACCATCTCTAAAAATTAAATATGTTTTGGATGAGCATCTTTCAGCAGAAGTGGGTGAAGAGGGGAGCAGCTATGTCCAGAAGAGGGTTGCTGATGAATCTCCTGCATTCTGCAAACAGAACCCTTAAAGCAAGAGCTATCCCACCCCTCCCGAGTCCAGGAGGAGAGGCTGGGTTTCCACTCAAGTGGGGAAAGCCAGGAAGGACGGTCTCATTATGTACCTTGCATATCACGATGCTCAAAGCACCTCCCAAGAGGTACCTAATCCATGCTTGAGGGCCCCCTTCTGGAAGGGCAAGCTTCCTTCCCCCAGGATAAAGCAGAGGGCAGGCATTGCTCAGGTTATTGTGCTCTGCTGCTTTCAAGAGGAGGAAATGCAGCCTGAAACCTGACACTCTGCCTCTCCAAAGGAGCTGCTCCCTGCCTCCTCCTCCTCAGCCGGTGAGCAGAGCTGCTTAACTCCCAGCATATCATCAACTAAGGAACTACCAGGCAGAGGGGAAAAGCTCCTGCTGCTGGAACGGACACATATTTTTTAATGTTTCAATAATTACCTCTTTTAGTGCAATGTTTTCAAAATCCGTTGGCCGGTTCAAATTTGGACAGAGCTGAAAGGCTGTCTCGTAATTTACAGAATTTCTTATGCTCTTCCATAACTTACAGGGTTTCTATTTCCAGCGATACTCTTTTGTTTCTAGCCACCTGAAATGAGTTTTTACTTACATTTGAGAACTGTGAAAACTTTAGAACAGTAAAAAGGCTATCCTTTTATGCAAAACAAATCAGATCAGCTCAATCCTAGTCCCCTTCTGAGGTCAGCGATAGAGATAGGTGGGTGTGGGCAGTGTCTGGGCTCCACAGGTGGACCAGTATCCCTGGGGAGTTGGCACCACTGCACATTGTTTTAAATACTTTTTTTTTTTTTTTAAACCACGTCCATCAAGTGACACAAACTCAAGCTGATTGATAAAAGCCTGCTGCCCTCAGATCCAGTCTCAGCTGGTGACGGCGTGGAGGTCGGGAAACTGCAACCTGTCTTCAGGCTAACTCCAGACCCTCAGCCCAGTCCGCTTCTGCGATGGCTTCCTGTGCTGCTGCTCCTATCATTGCAGCTACTTCCAAAGGGATGGCTCGAGCAGCAGTTTCATCACGAGGCACCATATGCTCTTCTTCACATTTTAATTTCCTGGACAGGGGTGTTATCCTGTGAACAGAGAGGGAAGGAGCAAATTAGGAAGAGAGGAGGGAAATCTGGACACTTTGCCTGTTTGCTTGGGGATACTAGGTTGGGGAATAACAGTAATAATGATGCTATGTGCCTGCCGTAGTTTTTCACATGTATCTGCTCATTCATTCCTCACGAAAGCAATATGGGCTTGGTACTTCTATTAGCCTTTTTTTTTTTGTCTTTTTGTCTTTTCTAGAGCTGCACCTGCAGCATATGGAGGTTCCCAGGCTAGGAGTCTAATCAGAGCTGTTGCTGCCGGCCTACGCCAGAGCCACATCAACGCCAGATCCGAGTAGCGTCTGCGACCTACACCGCAGCTCATGGCAATGCCGGATCCTTAACTTACTGAGCAAGGCCAGGGATCGAACCTGGAACCTCATGGTTCCTAGTCAGATTCATTAGCCACTGCGCCACGATGGGAACTCCAGCCCTGTTTTATAGTTAAGACAATTAAGGCACAAAGAGGTCAAGTGACTTACCCCAGGTCACACAGCTAGTAAGTGGTGGAGTCAGAATTTTTTTTTTTTTTGTCTTTTTAGGGCGGCACCCACAGCATATGGAAGTTCCCAGGCTAGGGGTCAAATTGGAACTGTAGCTACGAGCCTACAGCACAGCTGCAGCAATACCAGATCCGACCTCCACCACTACTCATGGCAACGCTGGATCCTTTAACCCACCGAGCAAGGCCAGGGATTGAACCTGCGTCCTCATGGGTACAAGCTGGGCTCGTTACTGCTGAGCCACGACAGGAACTCCTGGAATCAGAATTTAAATCTGGGGACCAGAACTTGAGCCTTCAATGACTAGGTGACACTGCCTATTCCATGATGCTTGGCTTCTCATGTCCTCCCTGCCCTAGCTCTTTACTGCCTCACTCATTCCATTCCATCATCCTGAAACACTGCTCAAGAGTCTTTGGCAGCATAAAAATGGCAAAAAAACAGAAAGATTCAAAAATAAAAAACTAGAAGGACAGAAAAATTGCTATTTATTTAATGTTCACGCAGAGGGTATTACTCTGAAGCTCCTTCTGTACCAGGAGCTGTACCAGGCCTCGCCAACATCAGTTCTCTAGCTCTACAGTGCGAAGTGTTCCTGTTGTGGCTCAGCGGTAAGGAACCCAACTAGGATCCATGAGGATGCAGGTTCGATCCCGGGCCTCACTCAGTGGGTTAAGGATCTGGTGTGGCCGTGAGCTGTGGTGTAGGTCACAGATGTGGCTCAGATCCTGTGTTGCTGTAACCATGGTGTAGGCTATCAGCTGCAGCTCCGATTTGACTCCTAGCCCTGGGAACTTCCACATGCCACAGGTGCGGTCCTAAATAGAAAAACAAACAAAAGAAAACAACCACAGTGCAAGCTAGTATGTGATATGAGCCATCCTAAGGGATGACAGGTAGTGTGAGGAGCTGGGACAATTTTTTTTTTTTTTTTTTGGTCTTCTTAGGGCCAAACCCGAGGCATATGGAGGTTCCTAGGCTAAGGGTTGAATCGGGACTGCAATTGCTGGCCACGGCCACAGCCACAGCAAAGAGGGATCTGAGCCGCGTCTGGCCTCCACCACAGCTCACAGCCATACCAGATCCTTAACCCACTGAGCGGGGTCAGGGATCGACCAGCATACTCATGGATACTAGTCAGATTTGTTTCCACTGAGTCACGATGGGAACTCCAGGGACAACGTTTGTTGTCAGAACAATCAGAGAAGGCCTACAAGAGGAGAGAGTGCAGTGAGAGGACCTCTGGTGGTGCAGGCACTTCAAGCAGAAGGGACAGAGGGAGCCTGGAGTGGGTGAGAGGATGCGTTGCTTATCGTGGAGCAGTGGGTGATGGTGGCCCTGGCCCCATCATGGGGGACAGGCAAAGGCTGGAGACACCCACAGAGTTCAGCATGCAGGAGTGTGAACTCAATTTTCCAGTGGTAGGGGTTTTGGGTGGGAGAGTGGCATTTCCAGGAAGATGAATATGGTGCTACTGTACTGGGTGGATCTGGAGACCAGGAATGCCATTAGAAGTGGTGATTGCAGAGATAAGGAAGAAGGGGGAGCACTGGGCTCAGGACAGCGGAGATGGAGGGGAAAGGGTGTGAAAGGCCCTCAGTGGGAAATTTCAGAAGACCTGGGGTCTGATTAGGTATGGGAGGGGAGGGGACAAAGAAAAAGAAGAAAACTAAGTACCTCTTGAGCAGAGGTGAGTAAAGGCTAGCAAAGGGATTGCAGATTTCAGCTGAATGGAGTGAAGACCTGGAAGAAACAAAGAGAACAGGAGTCTGCTTTGGGAAATGTAGAGTGTGAGGGACGGATGGGCCTCCGAGCTTGGAGGCCTGTCGGTGCATAGTCAGGACTGCGGTCAGGGCCTGCCTGGTGCAGTTGGAGGGGTCCGATAGGTAATGGTGAGGACCAGGTTACTGACAAATGGAGATGAAGCCTGGGAGTGGGGGCCAGAGGAGACCACTGTGGTCCAGATGTGGTGACTGCCCTAGGAGGCAGGGAGGCAGGGAGGGGACCGGGGCAACCCAGCCACACAGAGGCTTAAGGAAGGAGGTGGTTTCAAGGGCAGGTTGCCAGGGTCAGCTGCGTCACAGAGGCGAGGATGACAAGAACCGAGATAATGACTGGTCTTTGGTGGCTGTGAGGGCATTCGTGAGCTTCAAAGTCATTGCTAAGAGCAAGATCATAAGGGGAAACAAATGAGAGGGAGGCAGAGAGGATTGTGGGCGAGGAGGTGGAGAGCAGAGTGGAGAAGGGATATGTATATTTAGCAATTAAAAAAAATACATCTTTTAAAAAAATAACCACAGCTTAGTCCATCGAATCCAAATAGGACTGAAAATATGAACACTGAGTTGTTTACGGCGATGATGCTTATTAAGGAGAGAGGTGCAAAGAGGGAAATGAGGGTAGAGATTCAAAACTCAGCCTTGAAGAAGTTCCCGTCCTGGCTCAGTGATTAACGAACCTGACTAGCATCCATGAGGATGCAGGTTTGATCCCTGGCCTCACTCAGTGGCTTAAGGATCTGATATTGCCATGACCTGTGGTGTAGGTCACAGACATGGCTCGTATCCCGTGTTGCTGTGGCTGTGGTGTAGGCTGGCAGCTATAGCTCCTATTTGACCCCTAGCCTGGGAACCTCCATATGCTGCAGGTGGGGCCCTAAGAGGACAAAAAAACAGGAGTTCCCGTCGTGGTGCAGTGGTTAATGAATCCGACCAGGAACCATGAGGTTTCAGGTTCGGTACCTGCCCTTGCTCAGTGGGTTAAGGATCCGGCGATGCCGTGAGCTGTGGTGTAGGCCATCAGCTACAGCTCCAATTGGACCCCTAGCCTGGGAACCTGCATATGCCATAGGAGTGGCCCAAGAAATAGCAAAAAAAGACAAAAAAACAAAACAAAAGACAAAAAAACAAAACAAAACAAAAAAACCTCATAAACAAAAAGGATTTACTTTATAGCATGGGGAACATAGTCAATATCTTTTAATAACCTACAATGGAAAGAGTGAAAAAAAAAACAACATAAATATATACATGTATATACATATAATTGAATCACTTTGCTGTACAACTGAAACACACTGAAAATCAACTATACTTCAATTTTAAAAAAGGAAAAAAATTTATTCTCTATACTTCTATGTTGCCAAAATCTTTTTTTTTTTTTTTGTCTTTTTGCTATTTCTTTGGGCCGCTCTCACGGCATATGGAAGTTCCCAGGCTAGGGGTCGAATCGGAGCTGTAGCCCCCAGCCTACGCCAGAGCCACAGCAATGCAGGATCCGAGCCGCGTCTGCAACCTACACCACAGCTCACGGCAACGCCGGATCATTAACCCACTGAGCAAGGGCAGGGACCGAACCCGCAACCTCATGGTTCCTAGTCGGATTCGTTAACCACTGCACCACAACGGGAACGCCTATGTTGCCAAAATCTTTAAAATGAGAATGTATTCAATGCACTGTAGAATAAAAATTATTCTAGGCAATTTCACCAGTAATTTTATTTTATTTTATTGCTTTTTAGGGCTGCACCCACGGCATATGGAGGTTCCCAGGCCAGGGGTTGAATAGGAGCTATAGCTGCCAGCCTACACTGCAACCACGGCAAAGCAAGATCCTTAACCCATTGAGCTGGGCCAGGGATCGAACCCGAGTCCTCATGGATACTAGTCAGGTTTGTTAACAACTGAGCCACAAGGGGAACTCCCTAACCAGTAATTTTAGACATAGGCCAGTTGGAAAATGATTCTAACACATTATTACTTAAGTCATTAATGTATTAATTGACATTAATTAAACAAAAATAGACAAAAATAGTAGAAAGTCTATGCTACGTCTGCTTGCTTTTTGTGGCTGCAGCATGTGTGGCATATGGAAGTTCCCAGGCTAGGGGCTGAATCAGAGCTGCAGCTGCTGGCCTACGACACAGTCATAAAAGAGCAGGATCCAAGCTGAGTCTGGAAACTATTCCATAGTTCATGGCAATATCAGATCCTTGACACACTGAGCAAGGCCAGGGATCAAACTGGCATCCTTGTGGATACTAGTCAGGTTCATTACAGCTGAGGCACAACAGGAACTCCTGTGCCTACTTCTATTTTAAAACTACGATCTGAATCTAGGAGTTCCCGTCGTGGCTCAGTGGTTAATGAATCCGACTAGGAACCATGAGGTTGCGGGTTTGATCCCTGGCCTTGCTCATTGGGTTAAGGATCCAGCATTGCCGTGAGCTGTGGTGTAGGTTGCAGACGTGGCTCATATCCGCGTTGCTGTGGCTCTGGCGTAGGCTGGTGGCTACAGCTCCCATTCAACCCCTAGCCTGGGAACCTCCATATGCTGCAAGAGCAGCCCAAGAAATGGCAAAAAGACAAAAACAAACAAACAAACAAACACAAAAAAAACCTACAATCTGAATCTATAGATCAGACCTTTGTTCACCTTATCAAACTTTGCCAATTCCTCAGGAAAAGTAAATACATTGAAATACCCTAGTGAGTAGCATATTTTTTATTGGTATGCTGCAAGGGAAAAAGGGAAAGTTTAGATGTATAGTTTCTGAAAAAGATATATTTTCAACTAAATCTTTTTACTGTTTATTTGGCACCTCAAACACACACCTATCTCTATCCTTGTATATTAAAGAATTTAATATACTAAATCCTAAAGAATTTTTCAAGAATTTTTCAAGAATTTTTTCAAGAATCTGCATATTGTGAGAACCTGACATGTGCAATTAAATGAGAAATTAGACGCTGTTAAGCTTTTGTAAACAGGTAGCACCTTGCATTTAAGTAATAAAACCAGGAGTTCCTGTTGTGGCTCAGCGGAAACGAATCTGACTAGTATCCATGAGATGCAGGTTTGATCCCTGGCTTTGCTCAGTGGGTTAAGGATCCGGCATTGCCATAAGCTGTGGTGTGGGTTGCAGATGCAGCATGGATCCAACTTTACTATGGCTGTGGTGTAGGCCGGCAGCTGTAGCTCTGATTAGACCTCCTAGCCTGGAAACTTCCACAGATGTGGCCCTAAAAAGAAAAAAAAAAAAAAAGAAAAAAGAAAAAGAAAACGGTGTTTTAAAAATAAAAAATTCAATTTTTTTTACTATTACTCTATTAAAGAAAGCTTAATGAACATTTAAAAACAACAGGTTTACGACCTGAACACTACCGATTTGGATCATAAAAATACAGCCACAGAGAAGAAGGGCTGGAAGGATGTACACATGGCAGCCCTATGCAGTTCAGGCACGTCCTAAACAACAGCTCTCAGATGGCATTTTTGGAAAGCCACAGGCTCTGATTCTGTTCAGCCAATTTTGTACTTACAAATCACTTCATTAAGTCATTTTAAGGATCTAGATGTTTACCATGGTAAAAACCACACAAAACAAAACCCAAATCGTTAAGGATCCAGCATTGCTGTGAGCACTGGTGTAGGTCACAGATGCAGCTTGGTTCTGGCGTTGCTGTGGCTGTGGCATAGGATAGCAGCTGTGGCTCCAATTCAACCCCTAGCCTGGGAACCTTCATGTGTCACCGGTGCGGCTCTAAAAAGCAAACAACAACAACAACAACAAAACAAACCCCAAATCATCCATGGTTGGGTCACAGGGAAGGGGAAAGTCAGAGGGAGCCCAGGCAGGGCCTCACAGAGGGTTTGGAATCTTTGTTTTGAAGTCCTGGAAAGCCATGGGAAAAGGGGGTACTGGGTTGTATTCTCCCCTAAAGGTAGGTTCAATCCTGATCTGCACCCCGCCGCCCCCCACCCCCCCGCCTGCCCCCGGCCCTGTGAATGTGACCTTATTTGGGGGCTTTGCAGATATAATTAAGGATCTCAAGATGAGATCATTCTGGACCAAGGGTGAGTCCCCATCCAATGATTGGTGACCTTACAAGAGAAAGGAGAGAGAGTTTTGAGACAGAGGCAGAGGTTGGATGATGAGTCTACAAGCAGAGTGACAGAAGCAGGAAGAGGCAAGGGAGGATTCCCAGGGTTGCTGGCAGCCCCCAGAACTTAGGGGACAGGTATGGAATGGCCTCTTTTTCGGGGCTCTGGAGGGAATCAACCCTGACAAGACCCTGACTTTGGAGTTTGAAGCTGCTAATTTGTAGGAATTTGTTACGGCAGCCCTAAGAAACTAACACAAGAGGTGTGTAATTTTAGCAATGAGTGAACACACACACCCCCTCTGGTTGCTGTACAGAGAACGATGACTATGCAGGCAGAAAAAGTAGAAGGTGGAAGCAGGAACCCAGAGAAGAGGTGATGCAGTCAGAAGCTGATGGTGGCTTGAGTGAATAAATGAATGAATGAACTAACTAGAAGGGAAGAGGGAAACACCGGAGGCTGACTTTGTTGATGAGACTGGCCGGGGTGGTGATAGGGGTGTGGACAGAGAGCTTTTCTTGTGGAACTTCTAAGTCTCAACAAAGCTGGTCCTGCTCCTGCACCACAGGTAGGTGAATTCAAGGTGGGCTTCCCAGGAGTGGTGGGAGAAGCCAGGTAAAAGGCCAGTGAATGTGGGCCCAGCAGGAGGGAAGGGACCAAGGCCTGTGCATGGATGGAACATAAAGCCTCCTTTAAGGGACCAACGCAAAAGCCGCCTTTGCCTGGAAGCTCCTCTCCTCCAGCATTCTCCACATGCAAACTGTTTTTCTGATTTCTGTGCCAGGCTGCCCTAAGAGAAGCCCCGCCCATTGCTATGCTTTTTTTTTTTTTTGTCTTTTTGCCTTTTCTAGGGCCACTCCTGCAGCATATGGAGGTTCCCAGGCTAGGGGTCAAATCAGAGCTGTAGCTGCTGGCCTATGCCAGAGCCACAGCAACTTAGGATTGGAGCCTCATCCGCAACCTACACCACAGCTCACGGCAACGCCGGATCCTTAACCCACTGATGCAAGAACAGGGATCAAACCCGCAACCTCATGGTTCTTAGTTGGATTCGTTAACCACTGAGCCACGACGGGAACTCCCTGTTATGCTTTCTTTAATGTGCCCTAAGGAGCTGGTCTCATGCGCTAGACTGTAAGGGATTTTTTTTTTTCCTTTTTAGGGCACAACTGTGGCACACTGGGGTTGAATTAGAGCTACAGCTGTCAGCCTACACCACACCGATCTGAGCTGTGCCTGCGACCTACACCACAGCTCAGGGCAATGCTGGATCCTTAACCCACTGATCGAGGACAGGGATCGAACTTGCGTCCTCATGGATATTAGTGGGGTTCTTAACCTGCTGAACTACAATGGGAACTCCTAGACTGTGAGTTTTATATGGAAAGGAGCACCCCCTTTTCCTTTCAGAACCCTCATTACAGCAAGGCCAGCCCAGGACGCTGCCACGGCAGGCCTGTCACACCCAGAAGGGCATCAGACCTCCAAGGCAGCACCAAGAAAGAGAGCATGAGACACACTTCCCCTTCTGGTCCTTTTGTCCCCTCCCCCAGGGACAGCTGGTCTCACTCTGGTGCCTTTGTTACTGCACACTCAGCTGATGGTGATGGAGCATAAGGAACAGGGGAGGGACAAAGGATGCACTGGCCTGGCCCTGCCCTGTCAGGGTGGGGGGACAAGCTGGGCCACCTACCTCTGTCTTGAGAACCTCACTGCTGGTGTCCGGCTGGGTATGGCTGGTGCCAGGGTTGCAGCCTGGCTCAAGGCCGGTCCCCTCATCTTGGTTTTCCATGCTGGTCTCCTGCTCTGAGCTGTGGCCCCCCTCCACTTCTCCAGGGAGACTCTTCGGAGTCTCCTCTGCCCCAGCTCCCTCCTCCGGCCCCTTTGTGTTTGGGCCCCTCTGTCCGGGCTCCTCCTCTCCACTTGCCGCCTTCTCCTTCACCTCTGAGGGCTCTTCCGTCTGCCCTCCGGCTGGTTTCTCCTCCGTGGGACTCCCACTTGCATCCTCTCCCTCTGGGCTGGAGGCTTGGGCTGGACGCTGGCCCGCCCCCTCCTTGGAGTTCCCCATGGCCTTCTCGGGCTGCTGGGCTTCCTCTGCTGCCCTGCCCTTCTCTGGCTTCTCTGTCCTGCTGGACATCCGGCTCTGAGGAGGGGATCCTGGGGCCTTGCCCTTGGCTGGGAACACCTCATCCCCGTTTTCTTCCTTGGCACCGTTCTCCTGGGAGGACTCCACTGCCCTGAAGTCCCCCAGGTCCCCACAGTCCGACTGGGACCTTCGGAATCGCCTGGAGGGAGGGCGCCTTTTAATGGAGCCCCTCGTCCGCACCTGGAAGAAAGGGTCAAGAAAAATGATCTCACCTGTGAAAAAGGCCGAGGGGAGGACCACGTCTTCTTTTAATGCCAGGCTCATGCACTGCTTCGCAAGCCCACCTGAGGATTATTTGATTTTCAAGGAATATGTACCATCCATTGCTGCTTTTTTTTTTTTTTTTTGGTCTTTTTTCTAGGGTAGCACCCACAGCATATGGAGGTTCCCAGGCTAGGAGTCTAATCAGAGCTGTGGCTGCCGGCCTACGCCAGAGCCACAGCAACGCAGGATCCAAGCCGCGTCTGTGACCTATACCACAGCTCATGGCAATGCCAGATCCTTTACCCACTGAGCAAGGCCAGGGATCGAACCCGCAACCTCATGGTTCCTAGTCGGATTTGTTAACCACTGCGCCACAACGAGAACTCCATTGCTGTTTATTATAGGTTAATGTCCTACAGGATTGTGGGATTACATGTTAACGGCAGATTTTGCGTGTGTGAAGATGAAAATGTTTTCTATTATAAAAGGTAACGTATGATTTTATTGGCCTGTAAAACACCAATCAATTTGGTGTCTGACAGCAATTTTAACATCTGTCCTTTTTTTTTTCTTTTTGGCCGTGCCCTCAGAGACCAGGGATCAAACTTGTGCCACAGCAGTGACAACACCAGATCTTAACTGCTAAGTTCCCACCAGGGAACTCCAAATTTGTTTTTTGTTTGTTTGTTTGTTTTGTCTTTTGTCTTTTTAGGGCCACACCCATGGTATATGGAGGTTCCCAGGCTAGGAGCTATAGCTGTCAGTCTACACCAGCCTACGCCACAGCCACAGCAATGCTGGATCCTTAACCCGCTGAGCGACGCCAGGGATCGAACCCACAACCTCATGGTTCCTAGTCGGATTCATTTCTGCGGTGCCATGACAGGAACTCCCCTTTGGGTGTTCTTTGAATGAGCATTACCATCCTATAGGTTTCCTTGTAAATTAACAAGTTGGAGAAAATCTCTATTTTGAACAAAAGTAATGTTTTAAGAGTTCCTGTTGTGGCTCTGCAGGTTATGAGCCTAACTAGTACCCATGAGGACGCAGGTTGGATCCCTGGCCTTGCTCAGTGAGTTAAGAGTCCAGCATTGCTGTGAGCTGTGGTGTAGGCCGGTGGCTGCAACTCCGATTGGATCCCTAGCCTGGGAACTTCTATATGCCAAGGGTGCAGCCCTAAAAAAAACAAACAAAAGGAGTCATGTTCTGTTGTTGGTGGTGGGTTTTTGTTTTTTGTTTGTTTGTTTGTTTGTTTGCTTTTTAGGGCCACACTGGAGGCATATGGAGGTTCCCAGGCTAGGGGTCCAATCGGAGCTACACCACAGCCATAGCAACGCAGGATCCTTAATCCACTGCGCAAGGCCAGGGATCAAATCTGCAACCTCATGGTTACTAGTCAGATTCTCTTCTGCTGCACCACAACAAGAACTCCAAAAGAGTCATGTTTTAACATTTTGAAAATTCTCTGACAAAGGTGAACCCAACAGAGAAGAGAGTTAGGGGCCTGTAGGAGGCCTCACCCCACTACAGGGACCTTGTGGGTGTGGAGTCAGACAATTGGTGACTAGCTTCCCCCCATCCCAGCTCAGCCCTCCCCACCTCCCCAAAGCTGGCTAACCCTGGGAGGGTTGAGCAGCCAGAGTCCTTTGCTTTCTGGGAGGCAGGTCCATCTGTAGCAGAAGCCACGCCTTAGAAGCACCGAACAGAGCTGCCAGAAATCATTTCCTCTCTGTGAAGTGTGTGAACCTCAGAACCAGGCCTCACCTCTGTCCGCTGGACTTTGTCACAAATTCAATGGGCCTGTTTATATGGGATGGCCTACTTAAGTGATGTGTCCTTTAACAATTTCTGTGCATATTAGCCTGCCAGGCAGGCTAGGTGGGTGCTAGACTTGTTAAAAAACAGTTCTGGGAAGTTCCCGAGTGTCACAGTGGGTTATAGATCTGGCGTTGCTGCAATTGCAGCGCTGGCTTGATCTCTGGCTGGGAACTTCCATGTTCTGTGGGCATGGCCAAAAAGCCCCCAAACAAACAAACAAAAAAACCCCAAACCCCACCAAAACCCAGCTCTGACTACAGCTCAGATGTGTCCTCCTTTCTCCAGGACAGCAGGGTGGAGATAATTCAGGTTTGTACAGTTCCCACACACCACAAGGCTTAGGACCCAGAACTTACCTTGTTGTAACAGGGCAGATGGCTGCCTTCAGGAGGCTGGTCGAAGCTGACGGGTGGTTCCTCAGGCTCGCTGGCCCGAGAGCGCACGCCAGGGCTGCTGGGGGTAGAAGGTGGGCTGTGAAATGGTGACACCATGGCCTTGAGACCAGGACTCTTGGGTGAGGCCCCAGGCAGCAGGGCAGCTGGATCAAAGGCTAAATTGGCCTGTCAGGAAAAGATGAAGAATTTCAAACAAGGGTGAGAAAATGAGAATTTCTACCCTAGCCTGTTGGTTACCTGGCCTCCCCTTGCTAACCCACTATCCACTGTCAATTCAGAACCTGCTCCTGGAAGCACATCCTGCTCCTGCAGTCTATCCCTTGCTACCTAGCTTCCCCAGGCTGCATTCTATAATGTCCAGGAAGTATTGATTTGATCCTATAAAAATGCATTGGAACAGGAGTTCCCATCATGGCGCAGTGGTTAGCGAATCCGACTAGGGACCATGAGCTTGCGGGTTCCATCCCTGCCCTTGCTCAGTGGGTTAACGATCCAGCGTTGTCATGAGCTGTGGTATAGGTTGCAGATGCGGCTCAGATCCTGCGTTTCTCTGGCGTAGGCCAGTGGCTACAGTTCCGATTGGACCCCTAGCCTGGGAACCTCCATATGCCGCGGGAGCGGCCCAAGAAATGGCAAAGAGACAAAAAAAAAAAAAATGCATTGGAACAGTCCTGATTTGTAGACAAAGAGCCAAAGCTAGCACCTGCAGGCTCCAGGATCTCATGCTAAGTCAGCTTCCTTTACCATCTTTCAGAGTCAATAGTAGTTACTGCTTCCTGGATGCCTACTCTTTGCCAGACTTGTGCCATTTCCCCCTCTACAGCAACCCTAAATGTTCAGTTCTGATCTCATTGCACGAATTAGCAAAGCATTTAAGGAGTCCACCCTGGGATTCAAGCCAGGTCTGTTTGTCCCTCAGCCTCCAAGTATAGGGTCTCCCTTGGTAGATGACAGGAGTGGTGGACATAGCAGACTTCAGAGCCCTTCCAGCAGAGCAGATGCTAGGACATGTCCCCACTCGGGGCACTGACATACAGGTGAAACCAGACTAAAATGAACCCTGAGGGCAAGCAAAGGGGAGGGGTTACCCAAAGGTAACTGAGGCCTGAGGGAGTCTTGAGTGTGGTGGATGGTTCCTAGTGCCTTGAGGAAGGTGGTGGTGCAGATGTCTACGGAGGGACTAAGCATGGGCCTCCCTGGTCCTCTCTAGCGCCATCTAGGGGCACTCGCTCCTCTGCATTTCCAAATCATTGCACAGCTGCATCCTCCATAACAGGAGAGCCAGCACCAAGGCCTCACAGGGAAGGGACCAGGCTTGAGGGGGCCAGATGGTGCTCTCCACGCAGATACACCCGCCTTCAAATATTGGCTCTTTCACTTCACAGCTGTGTGACCTAGAGTGAGTCCAGTAGCCTTCTTGAGTTTCGTACTCTTTATTTGTCCAATCCACTGAGCCTGACCTTCAGAGTGTTTTATGATCTGGTCCCATTTTTCTCTCCTGCTTTTATCCAACTCACCCTTCACTCACACCCTCTCCCTCCCTCCGTGCCAGTTAAGGCTCTGTCATCCAGGAGGACCCCTACATATACTTTAGGACTTGCAGTGTATCAGACATTATACCTGCTTAGGATGATATTTGTATTTCTATTGTGATTTTAAGAAAGAACTTATAATATAGACTTGCATCTATATTAATTAATAAGGTTGCATCATGGTAAAAGTTAAAAACTTAAAAGTTAAAGAGCAACACTGTGAGCCCAAGCTACGTCTAAAAGCAGCATATGGTGGGTACAAAGGGACAGGTTTGGACCTCAGACGCTGTGGAAGGTGATGCACAGGGATGGCTGGATGGCTCAGAAAGGCTTCATGGCAGAGGGGATGTCAACTGGATATTAAAGGAGGTCTTCCTTCCCCGTCAATGTCAAGCTGGGAAGTTCCTCTATAAGATTGTTCGAAAATAATATGGGAATTGGTACAATCACTATGGAAAACAGTATGGAGGTGCCTCAGAAAACTAAATATAGAACCACCATATGACCCAGAAATCCCACTCACCATATGACCCAGAAATCCCACTCATGGGCATATATCCAGACAAAACTTTCTTTGACAAAAATACAGGCACCCATATGTTCATTGTAGCATATTCACAATAGCCAATACATGGAAACAACCTAAATGTCCATTGACAGATGAATGGATTAAGAAGATGTGGTATATATACACAATGGAATACTACTCAGCCATAAAAAGAACAAAATAATGCTATTTGCAACAACATGGATGGAATTAGAGACTCTCGTACTAAGTGAAGTAAGTCAGAAAGAGAAAGACAAATACCGTATGATATCACTTATGTCTAGAATCTAGTATATGGCACAGATGAACATTTCCACAGAAAAGAAACTCATGGACTTGGAGAACAGATATGTGGTTGCCAAGGGGGAGGGAGAGGGATTGGGATGGACTGGAAGTCTGAGGTTAATAGATGCAAACTATTGCATTTGGAGTGGATAAACTATGAGATCCTGCTGTATAGCCCTGGGAACTATATCCAGTCACTTGTGATGGAACATGCTGGAGGATGATGTGAGAAAAAGAATGTACATATATATGTGTGACCAGGTCACTTTGCTACACAGTAGAAAATTGACAGAACACTGTAAGCCAACAGTAATGGAAAAAAAAAACACATTAAAAAATGGAAAAAGAAAATAAAATGGGTCTTGCTAGCCAGCAGAAACCTTCAGCTTTGAATTATGGACTACTCTAAAGAGGAAAAATCATAATTCCTAACTCATCCAGTAGAATATCTAGAAGAAAAATCAAGCAGATAATATATTTCTTAGTTTTTCCCCCACATTTATTTCTAACGAAGTAAGGTTTCTATGGGATTTGGCCAAATTATAGCCTTTTGCTGACATTCTTCATGAGATTAAACCATTAGAGATCAAAATCTCATTCTCAGGTTGCTATGTTTCCAAAAGAGGTTTATTTATGACTGGAAAGGGGAAGACCAAGACTGCAGGGTACCCAGCATTTGGGAACTGCTTTCTGGCACTTGGCTGAAGGGTCTGGTGGGCTTCAAGGAGGCAGGGGTAGCTGTCCTGGGCTGTACCCCCTTGGATGGCTGCTTAGGAGAGGTGTCCAGGTCCAGGGCTCCCTTCTGAGAGCTCTCTGTTATGTATATGGGAGTTCTGCAGCCTCCTACAGTGATGAATAGGTCACTCCCTTCCTGCTTCTCAGTATAAATTAAACTTCAGGGGAGACTCCCCCCCACCCTCCACAGGGAAGGCTCATGACTGAAACCAGAGATGCTTTCCAGAACCCCAAATCAGGCCCTGGGCCCTCCCGTGGCTGGGATGCACAGAGGCTGTGGCTACTTGTTTTGACACACCCCTAGTAACTACAGCTTCAGAGGCAGAGGAGCCAATTTTATTAGGTGAGCCCCAGTGGGAGGATCCAGTGCATGAGAGCTGTGCTATTCTCCTGCGTGAGCACCTTCTCCAGGCCCGACACACCATGCCTGCCCCTCCTCTGCGCTTTAGCTCACGTTATTCCCACACCAGGAGCACCTTCCGCCCACCTTTCCAGCCATCATTTTTTGTTTGTTTGTTTTTTAGGGCTGCACCTTCAGCATATGGAAGTTCCCAGGCCAGGGGCTGAATCAGAGCTGCTGGCCTACATCACAGCCACAGCAATGCCAGATCCGAGCTGCGTCTGTGACCTACTCCACAGCTCATGGCAATGCTGGATCCTTAACCCACTGAGCGAGGCAAGCGATGGAACTGGCAACCTCATGGTTCCTAGTCGGATTCATTTCCGCTGCGCCATGACGGGAATTCCCAATATACATCTTTTATTGTATCACGTGTGAAAGTCTTATCTCCCCTACAAGACTGTGAGATCAAGTGTAGTGTCATATGCTTCATTTACATGCTAGGAAAGCCAGCCCAGCTGTGGGCACATGGACGAGGGCTCCAGGTGTACGAGGTGCTTGGTGCAGAGGTAGAGCGGAATGCTCTGGCCACAACAGTGTAGTGTCCAGGACCTGAACTTCAGCCCTGTTAAAGGCTGAAATCATGTGTGTCTACATTCAGGCCTTGGAAAGGACTTGGCTATTTCTGGAGCATTTCTTGCACTATCATGTCTTTTTCCCCTAAGACTTAAAAAAACTTTTTTTTTTAATATATAAACTTTTTTTTACATTTTATTTTTAAAATTTAATTTTATTGGAGTATTATTATATTAGATTCAAGTGTACAGCAAAGTAAATCAGTCATACGTATAAATACATCCATTTCTTTTTCCCATATAGGTTATTACAAACTATTGAGTAGATTTTCCTGTGTTGTAGAGTAGATTCTTGTTAATCTTCTATTTTATACAGTAGTGTGTATATGTATATTTCCACCTTCCAAATTCTTTGCTTCCCCCAACTCACATAAGACTCTTGAGACACCCTATTATCCTCAGCCTTCTCTTGGGCGTGTTAAGGACATAACCTCCTGTTTGATATGGTCATTTATTTTAGTGTTTTTGCCTCCAGGTAGAGCTCCTCACCCTTCAGGGCAATTTGATCACTAGCTGGTTATCAGAGGTCAGCCATCCAGGTGACACAGAGGACTAACCCTAGGAGCCCCAAAGACATGCAAATGTTGGATAAGAGGTGGGGTTGGATACGAGGTAGCAATAGGTAGCCATTCTGAACTTACCTGAAGCTTCTCAATCAGAGGCGAGCTCTTCACCTTCATTTTAGGAGGGTGGTTTGCAGTGGGTGGTGACTTCTATAAAAGCAAATAGACCAAAACAACCAAATAAGTAAGGTGAAGGGAGGTAGAGCTCTGGCTGGGGCCCAGAAGCCACAACTGGAATAAGAGAAGAAATAGATGGTTTTGCCGCTTCACAGCTTAGCTCCCGAAGCCCCCTTACCTCATCAGGTCCTGGGCGGCAGGCTGCCCTCCTCTCCCTCCCACATCTTACCACTAATAATACCACTTGAATCTATGAATCAGAGCAGGCAGGGCGTCTGAAACACAAGGGGTCTCCTGGAAGAATGGCTTCGTGGTCATTACAGGGGAGCAGACTATCTCCGAGGGGGACAAGATCTTCACCTCAAGACCTTCAACAACATGAGCCAACAATTGGAGGGGATTTCAAAAAGAAACAAACAAGAGACAAGAAACCCCAGAGTCAGAGTGAAACCTGACAGAGGTGTTAAAATTCTTCTTATGAACTTATAGTATTTTGGAAAACCCCACAGAGAGTGTTGTTTGTTTGTTTTACAATAGTGTTATTTATAAATTATCCACTTTCTAAAACACCGACTATTCATTCTGAATAGTTTATTGAGCATCTACCACATTCCGGGCATCGTGTTGGTTATACAAAGATAAATGTGATTAGGAGTTCCCTTCATGGCTCAGTGAGCGTTAACGAACCCGACTGGTATCCATTAGGATGCAGATTTGATCCCTGGCCTCACTCAGTGGGTTAAGGATCTGGTGTTGCCATGAACTGTGGTGTAGGGCACAGACATGGCTCAGATCCTGCGTTGCTGTGGCTGTGGTGTAGGCTGGCAGCTGTAGCTCCAATTCAACCCATAGCCTGGGAACCTCCACATGCCTCAGGTATGGCCCTTAAAAGACAAAAGACCACAAAAAAAAAAAAAAAGAATATGATTAGTCCCTGCCCTCTAAAAGCAGTCAATGTTTTATATGTGTGTATGTATATATATATATATATATATGTTTTATATATATATTCATAATCCATATAATCCATATAATGCTATTAGCAGTTGGAGATATTTTTGTGATGAATATAGATCAGGAATCTTTCCCATATCTAAAAAGAGCGACACTTCCTTGTTTTTTGTAAAATCCCTGCAACTTGATTCTAGTTCCTCAGATATATGGATCCTCAACATGTAGGAATGATGACAGTGATGATGAGGATGAAGACGAAGATGAAGATGACTTCCATGTTGCTGGACAGAGATGAGGGCAGAAAAAGGATTTTCCTATAGTTTGGGGACACTGACCCTTGCACCCATGTACTAATTTACTTGAGTCACAAGAAGACTAACACCAAGTTCTTATAAATATTCTGAGATGTTGATTAGGTTGACTGTATTTTAGTGATGCAAGAAGAGAGACTTACTCAACTAAACTCCCTGTGACCTTTTTAAGGCCCAGCATTAAGGGAGAGGTGCTGGAGTGAGACAGTCACCCTCTGGGACTCAGGAGCACCCCCTTCTGGCTCCTTCTAACTTTGGCAGGTGCCAGATGGATGCCCTGGCCTCCCAACCAAGACCCAGGTGGGTGAGTGGGTTGAAGTAAGTGATTCTAAGGACGCCTCCTCCAGCTCTCAGGTGCCTCTGGCTCTGTGAATCTACACCGTCAGACGCACTTCCAGAGTGGCCAGTCTTTCAAGGAGCCTTATGTCCAACTTGAGTACAAAGAGCTTCCAGCCAAACTCCATTATCCTAAATTTCTAGGCTTTACAGTGGAGGTCACATGAGCCAGTGTCTCTGAAGATATTGTTTTATTAACTGCAGCAACAATTGTGTTGACGAAGCTCATTTTATGCAATACTTAAAACTCTTCTCTTATGAAACTGAGCATTATCTTCTGAAGAGAGTAGACATTCAATAAATACAGCTCCTTCACCATAGGAAGGTGCTGAGAACCCAGTTCATCGTCCACAAAATCGTTGTTGACTTGAATGGAACTGCAAAACAGGAAGAATCCAAAACAGCCACCCATGCAGTTTCCTGGGAATGCCAGTAGGTGGCAGTATTTCCTTTATGGCTTAACAACCGGCTCCAGGCCAGTGGCTGAGGCTAATACAGTTGGTGGAGAAAAGCCAACCTTAACATCTTTCTATATATATATGTATGTATGTCCATATATGACATTCTTATAATGTCTAGAAATTACAGACAAGATTTTTCAAATGGAAATGTTTTTCAGCCCTTCTCTGGGCAGGCCAGGTGGAGACAGCAGCCACATTAAACATGTTTTTGGGTGGGTCCTCCAGGACACTTATCAGCCAGGGCTGGCCTCAGGGACCCAGGCCTGTCTCTGTGCAGGCAAAGGGAGGGGGCAGGGATGAAGAAGGAATGGGAGAACCCTTTCCAGCTCTGTGCATTGGGCACCCAGGGGTAGCCTGACTGGGGCCCGTCCTGCAGGCCCCCAAGGCTCCAAGCATTAGGGCTCCTGTAGGCTGTGCTATGTGAGAACAGAAGGAGAAGTATGGGCAGCAGCCTCCATCCAACCTTGCTCGTTTTATTTTTTATTTTGTGACTTCTGTCTTTTCAGGGCCGCATTCATGGCATATGGAGGTTTCCAGGCTAGGGATCAAATCAGAGCTGTAGCTGCTGGCCTACACCACAGCCACAGCAATGCCAGATCCAAGCCGAGCCTGCAACCTACACTACAGCTCACAGCAATGCCGGATCCTTAATCCACTGAGTGAGGCCAGGGATGGAACCCGCATCCTCATGGATGCTAGTCAGGTTCGTTAAGCACTGAGCCACGACAAGAACGCCTCATTTTATTTTTATGTGAATTTCGTAGTGACAAAAACTCACTGATCCCTGGAAGCAATGCCCTTCCCATGGTGCAAAAAGCTGATCCCTCTAAGCTGGAGTATAAAATCCACCCTCCCATTCATCCAGTGCCCCCAGGGGTTGAAACAAGTAAACATATTTCTCTCAGAGCCACTGAACTAATCTGACTCACTCCACTTTTATCCAGGGAATAAATGCCCCTATCCAGCCCCCATCACCTGTCTGGTTAGTGTCCTTTGTCCCATTTTATAAAAAGGGAAGCAACTCAGTGCAGTGCAGTTACTTCCCCAGGGCAGTAGGGGGCAGCCTCACAGTAGGGTCCTAATGGCCATGGCCTTAGCCTGTTGGCTAACATGGACTTCAAGCCCAGAGGGTGAAGGTCAGAGAAGTTGACCTGTGGTGGTAAAGAGAAGTTGTTGATATGTACTTGGTCAGGACATCGGCTGGTGACCCTATGAAGCCACAGAATCATAAGGTCAGCACATGAAGGGATCCCAACAAAAACTTAATGTTTTTAAAACTGTGCTTCTTGGGGGGTTCTCATCCGAGAAGGCCCCGCCCCCACCACCCCGTTCAGTGTGGGGAAGTATTTTCAGAGCACATGGGGCTCTAGACCCCGCCTCCCACCTTCCCACTTGACCAGGGGATCTGAGTTTCTGTTTTATCTGATGGGCTTCTGCTTGTGCCTTAGGTTGACACAGTTTGAAAACTGTTGATCTAATTCAAATATTTCACTTTATAGGTGAGAAAATGTAGCACCAAGAGGCTTGCCCACCCTCGTGGCTATCCAGTGTCCGTTGTCAGGATACTGGTCCCCAAAAAGAACAAGGGGAGAGAGGTGGTCACGACAGGGTGTGGGAACTGGACTGTTTTTGGTTTGCTTGCTCTGTTTTGGGGCTGGCCTCCAGGCTGAATGAGAGAACATGCAAATCCATTTCTGGCAGAGACCATGACCACAGTGAAGGTTCATGGGCTGCTGGGAGGGCATGGACAAGCTACTCTTACAGCTACAATTAGATAAATAAGGGTGGGTGAATATGCAGGGCCGGGAATCCATTGCTGGCTATGATCTATGATATCAGAGCCTTTATTATGTTGGTAACATTGGCTATTTATATCTGAGGGCAATGAGGCCTCCTGTGTGCTCTGGTTTTTTTCCAATGATGCAGAACAATAGCCAGCCTTTACAAGACACCGCAGAACCTCTCAAATGCTCACATTGCAGTGTAACCCCTCTTTCCAGATGCCCTGTACACATGGATGATCATATAAGTCAGACCTGGGAGTCAAACGTGACTTTCACGGCTCCTGAATCTGGCATGGGAATACTATACGGCCCATTTTCTTTGCTGAAACATGCAGGCTTAAAAAATAGTGTTCCTGGAAGTTCCCATCGTGGCACAGTGGGTTATGAATCCAACTGCAGGGAGTTCCCATTGTGGCTCAGTGGAAACAAATCCGACCAGTATCCATGAGGATTCGGGTTTGACCTCAGGCCTTGCTCAGTGGGTTAAGGATACAGCGTTGCCGTGAGCTATGGTGTAGGTTGCAGACGCAGCTCGGATCCCGAGTTGCTATACTGTGGGGTAGGCTGGCAGCTGCAGCTCCGACTGGACCCCTAGCCTGAGAACTTCCATATGCAGAGGGTGGGGCCCTGAAAAGGAAAATAAACAAATAAATAAATAAATAAAAAGAGTGTGAATTGTGTGCCTCTTTTCATACGGAGAAAGAAAATCAGTAACCAGGTCCTCTGAGCCCCGGGGGGAGCAGCACTTACCTCCTCACCATTCTGGCCCAGCTCTACCTTGGGGGGGAACAGAGAGAGGGAGCAGGGTGGTTTCCTTCTTGTTGGTCTACTGGCTGGTGTCTAGAAGGAGGGTGACAGACAGACACACAGAGAGAAAAAGAGAGAGAGCTAATCAGGCAACAAGGAGGAAGAGGAAGGAGGTGGAAACTGGTTTGAGGAATGTTTCCAGATGTCTGGAGGAGAAAAGAATGGAGGGAGGAATTGCATGTCTTTGTGACTGCAGATTAATTTTATAAATTCTTGTGAACTGTCTGCCCATTTTGACTTTCCATTTTGACTTTCCATTTTGACTGGAGCATCCTCTTTTTTTGAGATTCATCAGCCTGAAGTAACATCTCAAAATGACACTCACATCCAGCTTCCAAGCATTGCCATCACCTTAGATCAATAACATCTCCTTCATCTTTTATGATATTCCTATGATGTCTAGAAATTATAGACCTATTCCTCAGATAGGAAAATAAAAACGCAAAACGACACACCTAAAAAAGCATGATAATAACATTCTCTTTTGCCCCAAGGGGTCATGAGAGACCTCCCCCCACACTGAGGTGCCCTTCCTTTGTTTCACTTCTAAAGAGCTCCTTGGATTGTAGGACTCAAAGAAATCTAGCCCAAATCTCTCTAATGCTTCAAAGCCCCTTTTGAAACTGTCCTCTTCAGCAGGATTGTAGAATCTACTGGACCCTGATCCCTTTCCTTCTTGATGCCTGGCTTTCAGTCTGAATGTGCTTCCATTTAAGTCTCCTGTTTCTTTCCAATTCTCCATCTGGAATCTACCCTTGCTCTGGATTCCTGAGCTCCAGCCAGGAGCCTGTTGTGGGGACTCCTTTATTTTGAACTAGTCCAGGGAGTTCCCATTGTGGCTCAGCAGTAACAAACCTGACTGGTATCCATGAGGACGTGGGTTTGATCCCTGGCCTCGCTCAGTGTTAAGAGTCTGGAGTTGCCATAAGCTGTGATTAAGTTGCAGATGTGGCTTATATCCCGGGTTGCTGTGGTGGCTGGCAGCTACATCTCCAATTTGACCCCTAGCCTGGGAACCTCCATATGTTGCAGGTGTGGCCATAAAAAGACCAAAAAGAAAAAAAAAAAAAAAAAAAAAGAACCAGTCTAGGCCTGGCACAGCTGTGCAAGATCTAAGTCTCAGTGGATGGACAATCAAGGTGGGCAAGCCCTGGGTTCCAGACTCCCCTCTCTGGCAGCTGGCTCTTTCAGTTCTCAGCCCCATTTCTGCTCCCTTCTGGCTGGAGTGTAAGCCTGGCTCTGGTGGGGAAAGATCCTGCCCAGGCCCAGCAGCATGGCGACATTCCTCACATTCAGAGAGACCCCTCTCTGGCTTCTCTTCCTAATTTGGTAATTACCAAGCCTCCTCCCTCCCTCTCCTCTGGGCCTGACCCAGACTTCCCCTTCCTCCAGCCCCCTCCCAGGAGAGGGGCTCTGAAGCCGCCTGACTCACCTCCTTTGCAGCGGCTGCCTGTTCCCTAAACCGCCCAGCCAGCTGGGCCACCGAGGGGAGTGCCGAGTCGTCCACATTGGCGTTGGTCTCTGCTGGCCTTTCCTGGCAAAGCAAGGGGAAACAGAAGTTAACCAGCAAATAGGCACTTGGCACTGCTGAGCGAGGGCACTGGGTAGCACTCAAGGTGCTTGTTATGTGGCCACAAGCAGGGGATGCCGCAACAGGGAGGTCTGTAAGAGCATCTTGCAATTGGCTCCTGCATTCAAAGATTTAAAAACCCATCAGTCAACTGCATTTAGGGAATATTTACATGGTTCTTGGCCCTGGGTGTGGCTCTGCAGATCTGGAAAGGAACCAGAGGCGGTACGTCCTGGGGGCTAGGGGGATGCCCAGGGATCTGGGAGGCAGGACAAGGTTGGGTTCCTCATTCCAGCCTGGAAAGGGTTCTACAGTGATAGCCTCTTTCCTTGGGTAGATGGGGCTTCCAAAACTGGAGGTTTGACCGAATGCACTGGAAAGAGAGGCCTGTAATTTTAAGTAATGGCATGAACAAATGCCCTTTATTGAATTTTCGCAAGTATTTCTGTGTCTTGTCTCCCCTACTTAATTGAGTGCCTTAGGCATAGAAAATGCTCAGAAAGTATTTTTTGAATGAATAATAAATAACATGAGAGGCAGGTAGCACGGTGGATGAGAACCAGATTGTCTGGACCCGACCCTGGAGCAGCTGCATCTCTTCCTAGCTCAGTGACTTTGGGCAATTGGCTTTACCATTCTGTACCTTGACAGGTGGGTTAAATGACTTACTACATTATCTAAAGTGAGGGGACAAGGCCTAAGACATAAAAAGAGCTTTAGAAGGGTTGTTATTAAAACAGGCAATGGGGTCCTTCCAAGAACCCTCACGATGACTTTGGGTAGGTAATTGCATATTGCATTACATTCTCCCCAGTGCCCTCACTGAGGAAAACTCGCCCCTTTTACTGTTCTTTTCCTTTTTGGCAGTACCCATGGCATGTGGAAGTTCCCAGGCTAGGGATTGAACCTGCGCCACAGCAGTGACAGCGGATCCTTAACCTGCTAAGCCACAAGAGAACTCCTATTCCGGGAGTTCCTGTTATGGCGCAGTGGTTAACGAATCCGACTAGAAACCATAAGGTTTCAGGTTCAATCCCTGGCCTTGCTCAGTGGGTTAAGGATCCAGCATTGCCGTGAGCTGTGGTGTAGGTTGCAGACGAGGCTCGGATCCTGAGTAGCTGTGGCTCTGGCATAGGCCAGCGGCTATAGCTCCGATTAGACCCCTAGCCTGAGAATCTCCATATGCTGCAGGAGTGGCCCTAGAAAAGGCAAAAAGGCAGAAAGATTAAAAAAAAAAAAGACAAAAGAAAAAAAAAGAACTCCTGTTCTGTTCCTTTTTGCCTTGAGTTTTCTCCAAGCTGGTTACCAGCTGGCTATCACACCCCTGCTCCACCACCAATGCAGTCAGCAGTTTCCTGTGGACTTCCCTCCCTCAAGGTGCTTCCAGGCCCCCTGAAGAGGCCAGGATGCTCCATGGCCACCAAGACACACATCGTGAATCATCAAGTGCTGGAAATGACCACCTTAACTCTGCCTTGTTACACGTGTCCTATGGAAGCACCTGTTTTTTTTGTTTGTTTGTTTTTTATGGCCATGCTCATAGCGTATGGAGGTTCCTAGGCTAGGGGTTGAATCGGAGCTGTAGCTGCTGGCCTATACCACAGCCACAGCTACGCCAGATCTGAGCTGTGTCTGCGACCTGCACCACAGCTCATGGCAATGCCAGGTCCTTAACCCACTGTGCAAGGCCAGGGATTGAACCTGCATCCTCATGGATACTAGTCTGATTCGTTTCCACTGAGCCATAATGGGAACTCCCTGGAAGCATCTGGTTTTAATAACGTTTTTTTTAAGTGTCCAGCCCTAGAGATATTCCTCTTTGGGTTTTAGTGCCATTTCTTACACAGACTGCAAACTCCCCCTCCAATCCCTCTGCTCAATCCTAGCCTGCAACTGGAAGGATTTGGGTAGCAGTTCGCCTGAGAAAGTCCATCTATGTATTTGCACTCAGCTCATGGCCTTCAAAGACTAGGCATGCTCCTTTACAACTGTAAGCTTGCACTCCTGTACACCACACACACACACACACACACACACACACACACACTTCCTAGGCCCTCCTTTGTGTGCTATAAATGTCTCTAAGCTTTCTTATTTGGGTGCTCCCTCTAAAGCAAATGTTAGATTGAATCCCTAGCCTGGGAGCCTCCATATGCCAGAAGTGCGGCCCTGAAAAAGCAAATAATAATAATAATAAAAATAGAAAAATAAATAAAGCCAATGTTACTGGTCATGCCATGATGCTGCCTCTCCTTGGAGAAGGGTGGGGGCGGATGCCCGCAGCTTCACCCTCCACCCCAGCTGATCTCAGGCAGGCAGTGAAGTTGAGTAAGTGAAGACAAAGCTTTGTGAAGAGGACTTTGCTTAGAGATAGGAAAGGACTGCTGGGGCCACAGACCTTCTGATCTGTGAACAGGCTCTTCAGGAGGAAAAGACAGGTCCCTGTTTACTGCTTCCTGTTGTAATTCAGGTTTATCCCCATTCTGACTTGAATGTCAAATGCTGATTCCACATAAACATATAAAAGGATCCACCTCTCTTCAAGATGTGGAGTCCCCCACAACGCTGGGGGAAAGCGGGAACCTGATGCCTGCCCTGGTGTCTCACACTTGCCACCTTGGACATGGTCAGAGGCGAACAGCTTGTCCTCCTGGAACAACGGAGAGTCTCCAGGGACAGTGTGATTAATTAATTGAGCTGCTGTTGGCAAAGATGCTGGGCCCATCGGTTTGTCCATCTGTCTAACTTCCTGCCCTCATAAGAGCTCAGTCTCTCTGTCCGTTGCTATTTATTGCTTGGGTCCTGCTGACAGTGCACCCTGAAGGCGCCAATCACTGGCGGTGCAGGAAGATACATTCCAGATAAAAATAGAGCTGTACAGGAATCAGAAACTCCTCCCTAACTTCCCTGTCTCAAAACCAGGCTTGGCAAGGGGTAAGAGAGCTACAAGGCTTCTGGAAGCATTTAGGGCTTAAAAGCTGGGTTGAAGGAAAGATTATAATATGTGTGAGTTTGTTTTCCTGGAGCCCAGTGAATGGGTTTTCTTCAGAATGTCTATGGACTCCAGAGTTGCTGAAGCCTGGCAAATCCACTCACCACCAGCACATCTCCAGCTGCTTCGCATTCATTCTATGTTGTGGAATAATGGCTGATGGTTGCCTTCTTTCAGTTGGGCACATTAAAGCCCAATGATGGTAAGTAAACTAACCAGAATCACACAGCAGAAGCCAAACAATAATCTATGAAACACGTGACTCCAACGCCTGATAATCCAGCAATGGACATCAGTTAAGTAGCATAATTTGGGAAGGCGTTTTGAAAGCTGTGAAGTGATATATAAACAGCGAAACTACTATAAGCCACTGGGTCACAGAGGTGGAATGGAAGTATGGTTTTGGGGAGGGACAAGCACTGTGGCTCAGCCTGTTCAAGGCTTTCCCTGGATTGCTGCCTTGCAATTCTGGCAGGTACTATTACTAAGCTCCTCCAGTGGTTCAACATCATACCACCTTGTCTCTGGGCAGGTGAGCAACTCCTCCGCCCTGAGGATAGATAGTTTGTTAAGGTCATGCTCCCACCTTGATTATTCTTGGATCTGAGAATGACAGAGTATCTCTGCCTAGTCTGCAACTGTCCTGGGACTCTCCCCACAGCCTCCCTGGGAGTAAACTTTCTTGCTCTGTTCCAAAGATGTCCATTAAGTACTGAACACAGAGCTAGGATCATAGAAAGCCCTTCTCAAAGGGTGCTTTCTTTCCGTCCCCCCATCCAACTCACTTGTGGTGTCAGGGCCTGGGCACCTGCTCCAAGTCACTGACACCCTCAGCTCTCCCCTCCCTCGCCTGCATCGACATTCCTGGTCTTGGTCACTGTTTTGACTTCAGCTCAATCCTTTCTTCCTGGGGCCAATCTCCATGTCTTAAATCTGTTTTCTGAACTCGTCCTCCTTTGCATCTTGCTTGAGCTGCACTTGTCTTTATAGACTGCAGGCCCTCACTCCATCTTCCTGGGTCCAGATCTTGTTCACCGAGCCATCGTCCCTGGCTGACTCTGCCAGCCAGCTTGGGAAGCACTCCTGCAGTTCCCTCATCTTTACTGAGGCCAGAAGCAACTTTGCCGAGGCCAGAAGAAAATCAACTCTGGTGTTTACTTTCTGTTTCTATGGGACTTTCTTCAGAGAACTGAGGAGTCCCTGTGTCTGGACAACATGGAACTTCCCCCTCGCTGTTGCCATGTTGAGTAAATACAATTTGGATGCTGCGGACCAGCCACATAGTGGAATCTTTGTGTAGAGGCCTGAATCCCTACCTACTTCCCTGGCTCTGCCCCCGTAGCTCCATCCTCTTTGGTCCAAAGTCTAAGCATCTAACAATCTTTGGACCATAGTTTAAGGAAATAAGGCACCAGGGGAGGTCTCCGCATCTATAGCTGGGGGGAGAAGCAGTGCGAGGACTCTTGGGGCTGAGGAACCTCTGCTTTTAGGTAAAAGGAAGATTCTCTTGCTCACCAGAAATAGGCCAGATAAACCAGAGCCTCCAATGTATAAGGTATGCTTGTTTCTTTGCACTTCTAGAGCTGTAGTGGCTTTTTTTTTTTTTTTTTTTTTGGCTTTTGAGGACCACACTCATGGCATATGGAGGTTCCCAGGCTAGGGGTCTAATCGGAGCTGTAGCTGCCATAGCAACACTGGATCTGAGCTGCCTCTGTGACCTATATCACAGTTCACAGCAACACCAGATCCTTAACCCACTGAGCAAGGCCAGGGATCGAACCTGCATCCTCATGGATACTAGTCAGTTTGTTAAACACTGGGCACGACGGGAACTCCTGCAGTGGATCTTAAGACCACTTACTTCCTTTCAATATTACCATACTTAAACCATCATTTTTAAAGGATTGACAGACAATCCTTTGCGATGCTGCAGTAATTCCAGGGTCTTCCTTTACACTTACTTATCCTTAACTCTTCAATTCATCCCAACCGTTTAACCACTACCATCTTGGGATGATGGAAAGGACAATGGGCTAGGGACCAGGTTGGTCCGTTTGACCTACGTACCCACCTAGAGCGCTGCTAGGTGGGAGCCATTGTCCTTGGAGCCCTTGATAATTTTTTTTCCTGCATGTGGAAATTTCTGGGCCAGGGATCAAACCTGCACCACAGCAGCAACCTGAGACACTGCAGTGACAACACTGGATCCTTAACCTGCTGCACCACCAGGGAACTCCCAGCACTTGATATGTTTTCTGTCATTCTCACAACACCTTGTCTAGAACAGAAAATGGCCCAGAGTTGCTAAGTCAGTAAGCATGGCACCAGCGTTATCTGGATTTGAAAGATCATGCTATACAAACTGTAGACTTTCACTGCAAAGAGTTATCTTATTCAGCCTCTTATCAGTCAACATAACTGTCCTGGCCCCTGGGGTAAAGTAGTGAACAGGACAGAGTTCTTGCCCTTAGGGAGCTGCTATTCCAGCAAGGGTAGCAAACACTAAACATAGAGGCAAATAAACAAGCAAGATAACTTGCTAAATGTCATGAAAAAGAGAAAATAGGGCACTTTATCTCTGGGGGTGTGGGCAGATATCTTTGAGGAGGGTCATCTGAGTTGAATTCCAGCTGCAGGAAAGATGGGAAGAAAACTGTTCTAAGCAGAAAGCACAGAGAGGAACAAAGGCTGAGGGACAGAGGACAGGGAGGTGTGGCAGGGACCTGTCATGGCCAGGAGAGAGGGAGAAAGACAAACGATGAGAGACAGTCTGGGGGCTCTCTTGGGGGGCCTTGCAGATCATGGCAAGCAGTGTGTATTTTATTCTGAGTGAATGGGATGCAATTTGGAGAGTTTCAAGGAGGCATGTGACTTGAGTTACACATCAAAAGGCCGTCTGTGGAGGATGGATGAGAGTGGGAGCAGAGGAACAAGGAGGAAGGTTCTGGCAGTGGTCCAGTGATGGCGGAGTAGACCAGACTTGGAGCAGCAGAAAGTGAAAAGGGGTGGGTATAGGGGTAGGACAGCTACCAGTTACTGATGCATTGGGTGTGGGGAGTAGGAGAAAGAGGGCAATCAAGGATTGCTTGACTTGGACAACAGGATACACAGGGTGTTTTGGAAGACTTGCTGGGGAGAGGATGTGGGGTGGGTGTGGGGGGGGTGAATAGTTTTTGCTCATGAAAGTTTGAAATGTCTATTAGACATCATTAGACATCCAAGAGGAGATGCAGCAGAGGGAGTTGAATATACAACCAAGCCTTGAGTTTAGAGGAGATGTTCAGGCTGGAAATAAACCTGTGGGAGTCACTAGATAGTCATAGGACTGGACGAAATCAGGAAATACAGACCAGGGAAGAGAAGAGGTCCAAAGACTAAACCCCTTATTAACACTGAATGGTCTTTCATTCATAAAGGTGAGGGGACTGTTCCTGTTATTCCAGTGGGAGTCTTGCAGACATTGAGGTACAGATGGAAAACAGGATGGGTTGAGGCCAGAAGATATCCTTCGCTTAGGTGATAGAGGGTAAGAAAGCCTGGGATTGCCACAGGAGGGAAACACCTGTGTCCCAGTGCTGCTGGGTGATGCAGTCATCATTTCTGGAGCATCTGTAGACACTGCAGAATGCACTGGGATAACAGCGATGGCCCACTGGGAGTGAACAGCCTTATGGGGGGAGTGGGGGAGGGGAGAATGGAGAGGAGGAGGAGAAGAAGGAGAAGAACAACAATAATTACAACTACACAACTACACAAAGCAGAAGAAAAGAAACAGGTACAAATGAATGCTGATCAACTATTTCACATAAAACTGAAAAAGTCCCAAATATCCCCAGCCTACCCCCTTGTGGGCTTTAAGAATCTGAAAATGGCAGGTCCCTGGCCTCTGAGATTCTGACTGGGGAAAACCCAGGTAGGATGCTCTGCTCACACAAGGGATCCACAGGCTGGAGTTCCCGCTGTGGCGCAGCAGAAACGAATCCGACTAGTAAACATGAGATTGCGGGTTTGAGTCTTGGCCTTGCTCAGTGGGTTAAGGATCTGGTGTTTCAGTGAGCTGTGGTGTAGGATGCAGATGCAGCCTGAATCCTGTGTGGCTGTGGCTGTGAAGGCTGGCAACTGCAGCTCTGATTCAACCCCTAGCCTGGGAACCTCCATATGCCATGTGTGTGGCCCTAAAAAAACAAAACAAAACCAAAAAAAAAGGATTTGTGGGTCATGCCCTGGGGACTGCATCCCCCCATGGGCCCTCCAGCGCTTCCCACTTCCTCCCAGGATGTAGGGTTGCAACTCAGTGCCCTGGACAGGGTTCAGTAGCCTTTGGTCAGTGGACTCCGGCCTGACTGCTTCAGTGGTTTTAGAATCAGGGTAGCCCACAGCTTCAGGTGCCTGGCTGTCCATCCAGGTGGGGTCAGCGGGTTTGGTGGTGGCACAGGCAGGGTTAGGGTCCAGGTATATTTCCAGGTAACAGTAAGGCCAAATGGGAGGGATATGTTAATTCTGAAGGTCATGATAGTGTAGGATCTTATCAATACCATCTGGGAGATAAAAGTATGTGAAATTTCCCTGTAAGACCTGTTCATTGTTGTATAAACATAAGGATAAAACTTTGAGTCTGGTGGGGTTGGGCATGCACAGGGACAATATGACAAGAATGGAAAGAATGAATTCAGGGTCGGATATGGGTCTCGGTTTTGGCTCTGACATATATCGGGGGTGGACCCCTCTCAGTCTCAAGACCCTCATTTGTAAATGAGAATATAATATCCATCAGGCTTTGCTCCAACCCAAATTGCAACACATGTCCTGTTGTCTGGAGGCCCCACCCCCCCTTTTCCCATGGAGAGCAGGATGTAGCAAATATCCCCAGAGTCCCCACAAGAGTCAGAATTAGTCCAGACAGAGTGCACAATGACAGGGTTACAATGCTGTATGTGGGGCAGTAGAGCACAGAGCCTGCCTGCATTCAAATCCAGACTCTGCATATGAATGCGTATATGCCCTAGCCTTGGACAAGTCACCTAATTTTTGGTGCCTCAGTTGCTATCTGTAAAATGGGGAGAATATGCCAAAGGATGCCCAGGGTTTCAACTAGTCTACCCTTGCCCTTCTGTTCCCTCTGGGGCACAGAGGGAGCCCCAGCTGGGTCAAATGTCCTCCCTCCTGCTCCCGGCCCTTCTTAGTTCAGGAGCAGGCCCTTCTTGAGTCAGCCATTAGTGGGATACACTTAACAGACACCTAACAAGGCAGACACCTAACAGATACTCCGTTCCTGAACTCTGGAACCATCCCTGAGAAACTAATGTGCGTAGTAACGAGCATTTACAAAAACATAAAGTTTAATTTTACGGCTTGATCTAGGTCATGGCCTAAGTATGTACTGCTCCCCCTGCCCCCCACTACTCTTCCATCTCTCTTCCACCTCTCCTCCTTCTTTTTCTGATTATGAGTATTGCTATTATTTTATATGCTTTCCCACCACCTACTGCAGGGAGCTCTCAAAGTCTTGCTGTTAAGGACACTAGCGAAGTCCTGAGCACGGTCTTGGAACTGCCCTTTCTTTTTTCTTTCCTTTTCCTTCCTTCCTTTCTCTCCATCAGCCTTTTTTTTTTGCTTTTTTTTTTTTTTTGCTTTTTAGGGCCACACTTGTGGTTCCCAGACTAGGGGTCTAATCGGATCTATAGCTGCCAGCCTACACCACAGCCATAGCAATGCTGGATCCAGGCTGCATCTGTGACCTATACCACAGCTCACAGCAACACCAGATCCCTGACCCACTGAGTGAGGCTAGGAATCGAACCCACATCCTCATGGATACTAGTCGGATTGGTTTCTGCTGTGCCATAATGAGAACTCCTGGAACTGCCCTTTCTCATACAACTTTGAGTCCCATCAGCGAGTGAAGCTGCAGCTTCTTCCTCTTCAAGAGTCCCTACCTTGCCTTCTTCCTGGGATAGCTGTGAGGCTCTAAGGACACAAGGAATGACCGCACACTGGATGAGAGGTGCACAGAGATGAACAGGATCAGCATTTATGGCCCACAGTGTAACAGGGGCAATTAAGAAAATATTTAGAGTGTGATGGGTCAGTCAGTTTGGGAAGAGAATAACAGCCCCCAAAGATGTTCACATTCTAATCCTGGAACCTGTGGATACGGTAGGTTACATGGCAAAAGGGAAGTAAGGTTGCAGGTGGAATTAAGGTTGCTAATCAGCTGACCTTAAAATAGGGAGATTATCCTGGCTTATCCAAGGGGGCCTAATGCAATATAAAGGGTTCTAAAAAGTGGAAGGAATTGGAGTCAGAGTGATGGGATGTGAGAAAGTCTTGATCTACTACTGGAATGCTGGCCGCCTTTAGAAGCTGGTAAAGGCAGGGAAGTGGTGTCTTTCCTAGAGCCTCCAGAAGAAACACAGCCCTGGCAACACCTTGATTTTAGTCCCATTGGGACTTGTTTTGAACTTCTGACCTCCAGAATGATCAGATAATAAATTTGTATTGTTTCAGCTGCAAATCTGGGTCATTTGTTGCACTGGCCATAGGAAACTAAAACAGCCAGTCAGTAAGTACTTGCTAAACACCCACTTTGGACTCTGAGTCTGCGGACGTAGTGCTGAAGAGAGTCAGTCCCCACTCTCACTGGAGCTCATGTTCCAGGGGAGAGATAGGTGGTGAACAAATAAGCAAGTGCGTATCTAGTATGTGATTGGCGCTAGATGCCATGAGTGGTCACAGGAGGCCTCCCCAAGGAGGAACAGAGGAGGTGACATTGAATTTAGGATGCTGTGATTGAATAAGGACAGGGTGAAAAAGCATAGCAGGAGCTTCCAAGAGGAAGCACCAACCTGGCCAAGCTTGAAGGATAAGCAGAGTTGGTCATTCTCCCACTGAGGGAGCTGCATGGGTGAAGGCTGAAAGGTCAGGGGTGCCTTATGGAGCTACTAGAAGTCCCCTAAGCCTGGTGCAGGGCATGTAGCATGAGGGGCAAGATGAGGCTGCAGAGGAGACAGGAGGTTAGAGTGGGCAGGGCTTCTAAGCTGGAACCCTGTTCTTAGGGTCATGCAAAGTCATTGGAGGGTTTTAAGCAAACAAGTAAAACCATTGGACTTATGTTGATGATCCCTCTGGCTGCAGTGTGAGAGATGGACAGGCTAGGGGTGGGGAGACTGGTTCAGAGGCCATTGCCATTGTCATGAAAGGTAAGAAAAAAATGAGCAAATTGACAACCTACTGCCTCCTACAGAGGGTGGATCCTGGCCCCACAAGGTCCTTTCTCTGAGCTGAGCCTCTTGTTAGGTCTAGGTCTGTCAAGGGAGTTGCATTTGGGAAGAGAGCGTGGAGGAGCGCAGGAAGGGGCTGGGAGCTGTGGCCCTAAGGAGTGGACAGGGCCAGACACCTGTGGCAGAAATGGCCAGAATGAAAGAAACTTCTGGGGATGGGGTGGCCCAAAGTGTTTTGATGAACAAGAGTCTGGTCACCGATTTACAATGGTTAGCTGTGTTATCATGATCCCTTCCTGAAATCTGCAAACTCACAGGAGAAGTTCTACAGAAAGCAGTAGGTTTTTTATTTGTGGGTGCTTTTTTAAAGGGGTAGAATGAGAATCAAAAGTGTCTAACACATGCCAGGGACTCACAGGGGTGTTTAGGTTTACTAGGCTTTTTTTTTTTTTTTTCCCAGCTGCACCTGTGGCATATGGAAGTTCCTGGGCTAGGGGTTGAATCAGGAGCTGCAGCTACAGGCCTAGCCTGTAGCCACAGTCACACCAGATCCGAGCTGTGTCGGCGACCTACCCCGCACCTCATGGTAAGGCTAGGTTCTTAACGCATTGAGCAAGGTCAGGGATCAAACCCATATCCTCACAGTCACTATAACCCACTGAGCCACAATAGGGACTCCTAGGTTTACTAGCCTCAAGAAAGAATGGAGAACAAGGATTTAGTAGAGGCAAAAAACTGGGACCAAAGGGGACCATGAGCAGACAAGTCCATCTGGGAATCAGTAACTTTCTCAAGGATGGCTTAGACATAGAGTTGGAGGCAATACTCTGTAGATCTCAGGAGTCTGTAGGACTAGACAAAATGGTGGCCTGAACTGGGATAGGGTCCATGGGGATGGAGAACATTAATAGGACTCAAAAGCAACTTGGGAAAAGATTGACTAGAACTGGTGACTGACCAGGCAGGTGTGGGGAGGGATCAATATGCTGTCCAGGTTTCTGGCTCTGCCTGCTGGGGGGACAGGGGTGCCATCTACAGAGTGGACCCAGGGGAAGAGCAGGGCTGGGGGAAAAGAGAGGTGGCAAGAGAAGGGAAAGGTGACCAGAAGGAGTGAATGACCAGAGCAGAGGGTCCAGGACAGACCCTGAAGGACCTGTTTGTGATTTCTGGCGCTGAGCCTGGATTTGAAACTTGGCTCCCTTACAAGGTGATGGCTGAGCCTGAGGACAGGCAAGCGAGTGGAGGCTGGAAAGGAGATGGAGGGGGTGCTGGGATGAGGGGCTGAAGCAGCCTCACAGCCCAGGCTGGGTGCATGCACCCTGCTCCCACCAGTGGGCCTGCAGAGGTAGAATCCAATCCAATCCTGTCAGTCTGGCGGCCTCAAAGCAGCTGGCTGTTTTTTTGTTTGTTTGTTTGTTTGTTTGTTTTTGGAAAAGGGGAAGAGTGTGAAAGACATGCCTCCGCAGAGCTGGCATGAGTGATTCAGAGGGATTCACTTACCTATGAGCCAACAAGTACATCTACACTCAATCGTCTCTTCAAAGAGAGTTCAGAGACTCCTGCCATGTGTTCTCTCATGTTGGTTAGACCCATAATAAACCTGATTTCACTGGGCGCCCCTTTGGGTCTGAGGGGTGGGTTAGGTTCCAGGTGCCAGGGTTTCCTGGAGTCCTGGGGTTTGCTGCAGCCACCTGGAAGCCACCTCAGAATACCCTTCACTGGGGGCCACTTCTGCTTCCCAAATGGGAGTGACAAGGAGTGTGTCGTCCTAAGGTCTGGATCACTTGTCCTTCACGCTGCAGCGAAAGTCCAGGCATACCTTCTAAGATTAGAACAAGTCACCCAAGGACCAAGGCCTGCCTCCCAGTCAGCTGCAGCCTCTCCTGTTACAGAGGCTCCTCTTCCCTCCCCCCTCCCCCCTTGCAGTCTGGAGCTGGACTCTTAGCAGGAAGTCTCTAGGGATGCTCTGCGGGGTTGGGTCACCATGGGCAGCATGTGGTGCTGGGTCCTCTGCTCCTTTGGGTTTTACCCTGTCTTGGACTCATTCCTCTGTTCATTCATTCATTCATTCATTCCTCCTGTACTCCAGGCCCTGCACCAGGATATAGCAATGAACAAGATGGGACAGATTCTTTCCTAATTGGAGTTACAGTCTAGTGGGGATAACTGTTCAACAACCATATTATTTATTTATTTATTTTGTCTTTTTGCCATTTTCTTGGGTTGCTCCCGTGGGATATGGAGGTTCCCAGGCTAGGAGTTGAATCGGAGCTGTAGCCTCCAGCCTACGCCAGAGCCACAGCTACTCAGGATCCGAGCCGCGTCTGCAACCTACACCACAGCTCATGGCAACGCCGGATCCTTAACCCACTGAGCAAGGCCAGGGATCTAACCCGAAACCTCATGGTTCCTAGTCGGATTCGTTAACCACCGAGCCATGATGAGAACTCCAACAACCGTATTATTTTTTTACGCCTGTTAATTTTTTATGATGGCAATAAATGTTGCAGAGGGAAAGGACTAGGAAAACAAGGACAAGGGGACCTGACCCAAAGATGTGACGTTTAAACTAAGATCTGAAAGAGCAGTAGAAGGGATCCAAGCAGGTGTGTGTGGTGAGGAAGGGAGGGAGGTGGCCAAGGGCATTCCAAGTAGTGGAATTTACACAAAGGCCTGGAAGCGAAAAGAGCAGGAGGTGCTTGAGGAAATAAAAGAAGGCTGATATGGTTGAAACTCAGAGAGCTTATCAAATACACCCAGTTTTGCAAGCTTTTCTCTTTCTGCTGTAAGCACAGGAACCATGCATTTTTCATGTCCTCGGTCCTTTGCGGATTAACACATTAAGTGCTCAACAAATGCTGGTAAATGAATGAATAAATGAATGATGCCTCAGAAAACCAACACCAATGTATTGACATTATGAGGGCTTGATAAATATAGATGGGGACCTTGAAATGAAAATGGAAACAAAGTGTCAGCCAGGCTTGGCTCTGGGCATACCAGTCTTGACTATTTTCATTAAGGTTTACTGAACTAGTCCAAGGTCACTGGAATAGTGTAGCTAACTACAGGGCAAAGAATGAGATCTTCCCCCATGAATCCAATATTTAACAATCTGAGCCTCCAGTCTCTACTTGGAGCCAAGAAATGCATTATAATTTCATATTCCCATCCCTGGGTATCCCCTGTCTTCTTCAGTTTTAATAATTCAATCTATCCTAAAACATGGCACATATAAAAAATACTTAAAATGTGTCTACTTCTTTATCTAGAGCCGTTGAATCCTTCTGTCAGATGTTGGGACTTTCAGACACATTTCCTCTAGAAGCAACTAAGGCACCTGTCAGTGTAGGTGATGTCTGCGCAGGATCGGAAACTCACATTTCTGGTCTGCAGCTGTCCTCAGACACTAAACCTGTCCTCCCTGACCTTGCTGTCCAGGGATGCTCCAGGCAGGAACCCACAGTCTCTGGTAATCAAAGAGGCCCCATGCAAAGAGAGGACAGGCTCTACCTGCCCTAGAATCTGACTCACTGGGACGGGGCCAAAGGGGACTTGAAACGGTTATTTTAATTATCTTTCTCATCTCCCCTTGCCACACCCTCCAAAGAAGAGAAAAGAAAAGAAAACCACTAGGCTGGGTTGAGCTGCTTCCCTTGAAAAATCTACTGGGTTTTAGAGAGCAAAACAGCTGACCTCCTGGCATGAAAAGGGGAGATTGGGAAGGTAGGGGGTTTGACATTCAGCCAGCAGAGGCTTGTAGATGGCCTGACCTATCTCTTCCCTCTGGCTGCTCCCTTTAGCCTGAGGCTGCTTCTCAGTGGGAATGTCCCCTCCAGACACTGGCTGAGAGCACTCAAGACCCAAGAGTTGCACAGGAGTCCAGGCCTGCTGAGCTGCTTAGCCCCCTCTGTGCCCAGCACCATCCCCAAAATTAGTGATTCAATCTACACCTACTACCGTTGCTGAAAAGGCTCTCCTTAGAAACTGGTTTTGAATTAGTAAGAGTTGCCTTTTTAGCCTATATTTTCTCCACAACAATAAAGTAGCCAAGTTTATTGTGCCAGGTAGTGTGTTAAGATGAGCTCATCCAATTCTCCCAACATCTCTGTGACATGGGTTTTATAATCACCCCTATTTTACTCATGAGAAAACTGATACTAGAGAGCTCAAGTAATGAGTCCAGGATTGCACAGCTACTAAGGGGAGGTCTAGAATCCACACTCAGATGGTCTATGAAAGCCTGTGTTCCAAACCACAATACCACATGCCTCCAGCAGCCAAGGCATCTGGGAGTTCACATTTGGGGGGTTACACAGTGCTCATCAAATTCCATAATAATGACAAACAGTCCAATTTAAAAAGGGTAAAAGATCTGAACAAACACTTCACCACAGAAGATATATGAACAGCTAATAAGCACATTAATCAGGTAAACACAAATTAAGACTATAAAGAGATAGCACTACACACCCACAAGAATGGCTAAAATAAAATAAACTGATAATATCAAATGCTGGTGAGCCTGCAGAGCAAATGGAACACTCATACACTGTTAGAGGAAATGCTAAATGGTGTAGCCATTTGGAAAAAAATTTAGCAGTTTCTCATCAAGTTAAACTTACAAAAATGACCAGACAACCCCACACAGATATTTGCCCAAGAGAAAAAACATGTGTCGACATGAAGACTTGTACGGAAATTTCTAGAGCAGCTTTATTATTGTTATTATTATTTTGCCTTTTTGTCTTTTTTTGAGGGCGGCATCTGCGGCATATGGAAGTTCTCAGGCCAGGAGTCTAATCGGAGCTATAACTGCTGGCCTACACCACAGCCACAGCAACACCAGATCCGAGCCGCGTCTTCGACCTACACCACAGCTCACGGCAACGCTGGATCCTTAACCCACTGAGCAAGGCCAGGGATCGAACCTGAAAGCTCATGGTTCTAGTCGGATTCATTAACCGCTGAGCCACAATGGGAACTCCTACATAACATTCTTAAAAAGGCAAAGCTATAATGGGGGAAAGCAACTCACTGCCTGGGATCGGGGCCAGGGGCAGGGGATTGACTACAAAGGGTACAGGGAACTTTTGAGGCAAAAGAAATGTTCTGTATTTTGATTGTGATCTATAGCTTGTGGTGGTGATGCTTACATAACTTCATATAGTTGTCAATACTCATCAAATTGTACTCTAAAACAGCTGTTTTATTGTGCATAAATTATATCTTATAAAAGTGATAAACATCTTTTTTAATTGAACAAATGGGCTCATCACACTCCTTCTGCATGATGTCTCTCTTCATTTGCCCGAGGGGGGAAGGGACTCTGCTTAGTCCCAGGATGCCAGCCTCATGGGCCCCACAGCGAGGGCAAGAAGGCGCCTGGGCTGCAGGAGGCTGGCTAGCAGCCTCTGGCAGCTACTAGGAACAGGACACACCCAGCCATTCCTGTCCAACCCAGGTTAGCCGCCAGCACTCAGGAAGCAAGAACGGTGAAGAGAGGACAGAATTTGGAGCTTGACCAGCTCAGGTTTGAATCTCACTCTATGATTTATGGGTTGTGGGGTTTTGGGCAATTGACTTAACTGCTCAGAGTCTCATTTGCAACATGTGGCTAATAATACCCCTTAAGGAGCCTTGAAGATGCAAAGAGATGGTGTTTGATAGGACAGTTAGGGTCCAAATCCAAACCCTACCTTTTACTAGATGTGTGCTCTTAGGCTAGACTTGGCTTCACTGAGCCTCAGTTTCCCCACTTGTAAAATAGGGCTTATAATAGCACTTATCTCAAATGATTGTTATAAAGTCCAAATAAGATAATGCACATAAAGTCCCACCCAGCACAGTGCCTGACACATAATAAGCCTGCCCTCCCATTTTAGCTATTGTTGTTGTCACCTAAGACACTGATTGCCACTATGGGCTCCCCTGCACGCTTTGAAGGGATGATAGGCTGTTGGCCCCGAAGAATTACAGCAGAAATCTGCCACTGCCAAGTCATTTTCATTCCCATCCTATAGAAAAAGTCTGAAAACCAGGCATTGCATCTTAATGTCACAGGAACTTAAAACAAAAATAAACAAATGTGATTTAATTAAATTTAAAAGTTTCTGCACAGCAAAGGAACCCTAAACAAAATGAAAAGACAACCCATAGAGTGGGAGAAGATATTTGCAAATAAATCGACTGACAAGGAATTAATCTCCAAAATTTATAAACACCTCCTACTGCTCAATACCAAAAAAAACAACCAACCCCATCAAAAAATGGGCAGACAATCTAAACACGTGATTCTCCAAAGAAGACATATGGATGGCCAAGAAACACATGAAAAGATGTTCAACATCACTCATCATTAGAGAAATGCAAATCAAAACCACTGAAATACCACCTTACGCCAGCCAGAATGGCCATCATCCAAAAGTCTACAAACAATAAGTGCTGGAGAGGGTGTGGAGAAAAAGGAACCCTATTACACTGTTGATGGGATTGTAAATTGGTGCAACCACTGTGGAAAACAGTGTGGGGATCCCTCAGAAAACTAAAAATAGAATTACCATTTGATCCAGCAATCCCACTCCTGGGCATCTATCCAGAGAAAACCATGACTTGAAAAGACACATGTACCTCCAATGTTCACTGCAGCACTATTTTCAATAGCCAAGACATGGAAACAACCTAAATGTCTATCGACAGAGGAGTGCACTAATAAGATGTGGTACATATACACAATGGAATATTACTCAGCCATTAAAAGGAAAGAAATAACAGCATTTGCAGCAACATGGATGGACTTAGAAATTATCATGCCTAAGTGAAGTCAGTCAGACAATGAGACACCAACATCAAATGCTATCACTGACATGCGGAATTTGAAAAAAGGTCACAATGAACTTCTTTGCAGAACAGATACCAACTCACAGACTTTGAAAAACTTATGGTTTCCAAAGGAGACAGTTTAGGGGGTAGGGGGATGTGCTGGGGGTGTGGGATGGAAATGCTATAAAATTGGATTGTGATGATCATTGTACAACTATAAATGTAATAAATTCACAGGAACTTAAAACAAAAATAAACAAATGCGATTTAATTAGTAATTAATTCATTGAGTAATTTAAAAAAATGAAAAGGAAAAAAATGTCATAGGAACTTACAAATGGGAATCTTGTGCGTCACACAAAAGAGCAGACTGGCTACTTGGAGTGAGATTCTGGACTCCAGGCGCAAGTAACCTAACTCACTGAGGGCAGTTCTTGTGGTGGGGTCAGCTGGATGTTTCCGGGATGTGGGGGTGGGGCAATGGAGCAAGACCAGCCAACAGAGGGAAGTCGGCTTCTGGCTTCTGAAGGCGGGGAGCGTCCTGCCTTTTTCTCAGGGCCCTGCACCATGAAGGGACCATAGAAGAAAAAGCCCCAAGGCCAGAATTTGAGGGTTGTGCCTGGTCCTGTAGGTCCAAGACTGATCAGGCTAGTTTATCAAGTGGGAGCAGGTACCCTCAGGGGCCACAGTGGGTGTATGGCTGTTGTAGCTCTCCAGGGAATAGGCTTGGGTCTAAATGATGCAGGCGAGTTCCCACTGTGGCACAATGGGATCAGCGGTTTCTTTTCTTTTTTTTTTTTTTTTTGTCTTTAGTGCTGCACCCGCCACATGTGGAGTTTCCCAGGCTAGGGATCGAATCGGAGCTGTAGCCGCCAGCCTACACCAGAACCACAGCAACGCGGGATCTGAGCCATGTCTTCGACCTACACCACAGCTCACGGCAACGCCGGATCCTTAACCCACTGAGCGAGGCCAGGGATTGAACCTGAGTCCTCATGGATGCTAGTTGGGTTTGTTAACCGGGGATCAGTGTTTTCTAGGGAGCTCTGGGACACAGGTTCCATTCCTGGCCTTCCACTGTGGGTTAAGGATTCAGACTAGCTCACATCTGATCCCTGGCCCGGGAACGCCATATGCCTCAGAGCAGCCAAAAAAAGAAGAAAAAAAAGAGATTCAGGGAGGGGGAATAAGAGGTTAAGTCTCTGGGCAGATATGCTTTGCCCTGCAGAGTCAGAAGGGAAGATCCAGATGAGTTATATCAAGAGCTGAGCATCCCGGGAGCGGGGGAGGCCACTGACCCAGAGATCAGAGGAGTTGTGTGAACTCTCCACCCCTCTTTGCCTTCCCATTTCCTCATCTGTACAATGAGGGGGCTCGCCAAGGATGTTTCCCAAGGCCCTTTCCGGCTAGCACACTATTTTCTTTTTCTTTTTCTTTTTTGCTTTTTAGGGCCGAACCCACGCATATGGTAGTTCCCGGGCTCGGGGTCCAATCGGAGCTATACAGCTGCCGGCCACAGCCACAGCTACAGTCACACCAGACCTGGAGCTGCATATGTGACCTACACCACAGTTCACAGCAACGCCAGATCCTTAACCCACTGAGTGAGCCAAAGGATTGAACCCGAAACCTCAAGGTTCCTAGTTGGAATTGTTTCTGTTGCGCCGTGATGGTAACTCCACTTTTTTTTTTTTTTGAACTTGAACATCACTGTGAGGAAAATTTGGAATACTTAGATTATCTTTCTCATGTAGATGACAACAGAGGTGGATATCTACGTTTAGGCAGAATCAGAGCAAACTCTGCAGGGAGGCTCAGGGATTCCCAAGAAGACACAGCTCTTACACTACTTCCTCATGGTCTTGACACGCAGCTCTGCAACGTAAAGAACCCCATCCCTCCTTCTCCTGCCTTTTCTGAAGAAGATTCTAAGAATGGAACCCTCTTCTGTTCTCCAACTAGGAATCAAACAGCAATGTGATATAATCCCTTTATTCCAAATTAGCAAACTGGGGTCAGTAATTCTTTTAGAAAGAAGAGTTTCAGGAGAAGAAGGTGTTAAAAAGCAATTAAAGAGAAAAGTGGGTGAGAAATCAGTAAAAAAGAACCTTCGTGACCAAGCCAGATCAAGGGATACAGAGGCCAAAAGACGCATAAACTGAAAAGGGGAGAAGAAAAGGAGTAGAGAGTTCAGGTTTTTCCCCAGGCATGTTGCTGTCCAGCTGGGGAACGAATAACCCGCACTTGATTTCCTCGGGAAGTCATGCAAAGAAGGAATGACTACAGGTTTTGCTTTCTTTCATTCACACCCCTCAGCGTGCTACTTTTTTTTTTGCTATCTATTACAGCAAGGGCACAGGCTCAGCGCCTTGGCCAGCTTGAGAGCCTCAAGGTTCTGAAGCAAGCACCAGGAGCTCTAAGAATAGTACAGGCCTGCAGGGAAGCATTCCGAGGAGATACAGAGCTTTTCATGAACCCCCTAAGTTGAGTGACTCTCTGGGGCTCTGAGGGAGGGAGGATGGCTTGTCCTGGCAGGGGTCTCCCAGGCTCCAAATGGAAGTCCCTCACAGGAAACCCAAGAGAGATCCTCCAGGGTGAGCACAGAAATATAGGGGCCCTCAGCCCAAGAAACAGCCAAGTGCCAGGTCTAAGATACAAATGAACCAACCTCCTCTTGCCCGCCTCTTATCAGCAACGGTACCACCTTCCACCACATGAATGAGAAATCTCTCTTTGGACAATGGCCAACCTACTCCCCATGTAGAAGATATTCGAGCAGATGACTTACAAGATGGTTTGGTTTTCATACGGACAGGGGAGCTGTGGGTAGCCCGGAAGTACTTGACCCCATCACTCCAGCACATCCACACTTACACCTCCGAGCTGCCTCCATGGAGTCCAGGATTGGCAACTGCTGTGGCTTTTCCAGGAGAGGTGGCTCCACCCTTAGCGGCTTCTAGGCCACTTTACAGGGAGGAGGATGTGGGGTTGCAGAAGGACCTCCTCAACCCCCACAGAAAGCAGAGAGCAGAAATGGTGCTCATTTCCACCCTAGGATCAGCACGGTGCTGGTGATGAGTTCGGACTGGCCCGTGCTGGCCTGCCTGCAGTCATCCTGCCATCTAGGCACAGGCTGCTGTAACGTTGTGTGAGACGAGGACCCACAGTCCCAGACCCATCTCCTCTGGACTTCATTTCCTCCTCCATACAATGGGAAACAAATCTAAACAGGGTCATTTTCATAATTAAGTGAAATGTACATGGGAAGTATCTCATAAGCCAACATTGATCGGCTGATCCATCATTCCTACTTTTCACAAATTTCACTGAATACCACCAAGAACTGGCTCTGCTGGGGTTGGAAGCTGTTTGGTAGTCAAGACCTTAAGTTAAGAAGGGACTTCAGAAGGTTCAGAGTTGTAGGTATTTTATTTTATTTATTTAATTTTTTGTTTTATAGGGCCATATGTGTGGCATATGAAAATTCCCAGGCTAGGGGTCAAATCAGAGCTGCTGGCCTAGCAGCAACAGCAACGAGGGATCCGAGCTGCGTCTGTGACCTAAACCACAGCTCATGACAATGCTGGACCCTTAACCCACTGAGCAAGGCCAGGGATCATGGATACCAGTCAGGCTCGTTACTGCTGAGCCACAATGGGAACTTCTCTTAGCTGCAGGTATTTTCTTTCTTTTTTTTTGTCTTTTTGTTGTTGTTGTTGTTGTTGTTGCTATTTCTTGGGCCGCTCCCACGGCATATGGAGGTTCCCAGGCTAGGGGTTGAATCGGAGCTGTCGCCACCGGCCTAGGCCAGAGCCACAGCAACACTGGATCCGAGCCACGTCTGCAACCTACACCACAGCTCATGGCAACGCCGGATCGTTAACCCACTGAGCAAGGGCAGGGACCGAACCCGCAACCTCATGGTTCCTAGTCAGATTCGTTAACCACTGTGCCAGGAGGGGAACTCCAGCTGCAGGTATTTTAAAGCCAAGGGAAATTTAAGACGATTCAATGTTGCTACAGAGTCTTGGTTAAACATCATTCCAGTGAAGGTTGGAAGAAGTTGCTAAAAAATAAAACGCAATTAACTAACAAATTTGGGGGAGGAGACAGTCACAGAAATTAAGTCATGGTCTCTGCTCTGTCAAAGCTGACAATCCAGTTGGGGAAACATGAAGCAAAGTTCAATTAAACATAAGAGCAAGTTGGAGTTCCCATCATGGCACAGTGGAAACCAATCTAGGAACCATGAGGTTGCAGGTTCAATCCCTGGCCTCACTCAGTGGGTAAAGGATACTACATTGCCATGAGCTGTGGTGTAGATTGCAGACGTGGCTCGAATCTGGTGTTGCGGTGGCTGTGGCATAGGCCAGCAGCTGTAGCTCCAATTAGATCCCTAGCCTGGGAACCTCCATATACTGCAGGTACAGCCCTAAAAAACCAAAAAGACCAAAAAGAATAAAATAAAATAAAATAAAAATTAAAAATAAAACATAAGAGCAAGTTAAGTAGACCATTGTATAAGAAGTTGTGCCTGTGTAGGCATGATTAACTGGCCAAGGAACAGTACAGGCTATAAATGTGGCTGTGTTCGAAGACCTAAGAAGGAGAAATGATGGGGTAAGGATAGGGGGTAAGATCAGATCAGAAAGTGATCACAGACAGTGCTCCACAGACAGAATGATGCATGTCTCTACTCTGCTCCTTATGTGACCATGGACAGTTAACTAACCTCTGTAAATTTCAATGGCCCCAGCTAAGGGCTTGTGTACAAATCAAGTGAGATGTACAGTACTCAGCACGGAGTCTGACACACAGTAAGTGCTCACTAAATGCAGGCCATTACTATACATGAAGCCAAGGTATTTGAAATTAATCCTGGGAGTTCCCGTCGTGGCGCAGTGGTTAACGAATCCGACTAGGAACCATGAGGTTGCGGGTTCGATCCCTGCCCTTGCTCAGTGGGTTAAGGATCTGGCGTTGCCGTGAGCTGTGGTGTAGGTTGCAGACGCGGCTCAGATCCCGCGTTGCTGTGGCTCTGGCGTAGGCTGGTGGCTATAGCTCCAATTCGACCCCTAGCCTGGGAACCTCCATATGCCATGGGAAGTGGCCCTAGAAAAGACAAAAGGACCAAAAAAAAAAAAAAAATTAATTAATTAATCCTGAAGGGGTAAATCTGCAAAGTTTAAAGTAAAACATTTGTCCTGGATTCTTACCACGCAAACTGCAAAGAGGCAGTCAGGCAGTCCCCACAGTGATACACACATCCTTTTGGAGACAAGGGTGGATATTCAGGGAAGCGTGGGTGACCCAGCTCAGATGGCGGGAAAGGACCCTGTGACCCTAGAAGGCCCTGGGGCAGGAACACGGAGAGTTCAGGGACATTCCACATCCATCCTGCCAGAAAGAAGGACAAAATATAGAAGAGAGCTGGGAAAATGGATGGAAAGCTTCCATTTAAGGAGCAAAGGGAATTGGCGGCGAGCTGGCAGGGGAGGGAAGAGAAGACAGAGGCTAAGACCTGGAGATAGAAAAATCCCAGACTGGTATCAGCTATAGGATCTGGCCAGAGAGCAGACACGTGGTCTAAGGGTAGCCTGTGATAACAACTCCCAGCATGCTTTGCTGATTTCTCATGACTGCCTCTGGGTTCATGTCATTTTGAAGGCAAATCGAGATTAGTTAGCCGAGACATAGGATGTAATAGCAGAATACTGGATAAATGAGTGTTAAACATTTCTCTTTTTAACTAAGAGAATGAAACATTTCTCTTTATATATCTTAAAGGTCCCTCTACTATAAAAAAAGGCAAAACTTTTTAAAGGCAAAAAAAAACTATAAATGAAGTAAAAAGAAAACAATAGATCTGGGAAATTATTTTAAAACAGATGAAAAGGAGATAAAACCTGTTATATAAAGCACTCTCACAAAATGACAAGAACAATATAGTAGAAAGGATATAGACAAGCAATTCATAGAAAAGAAAATTCAAAAAGCCAATAATGTAAAAAGATGCTCCAATCATTAGTTGTCAGGGAAATGCAAGTTAGATTAACATTAAGATTTCTTTTTATGCTTATCAGACAGGCAAGGAGAGAGAGGGGAGAGAGGAAACAGACATTGCTGTCTGGGAAATGGGAAAAAGGAAACATCATATGTTTCTGGGGGAAATGTGAGTCGTTTTGGCCTTTTAGGAAAGTTACCTGGCAACATTGATTGCATTAGATTACACAAACTTTTTGACTTAGCCTCATGCTCCTGAGAATCTACTCGAAAGACAAACAAACCCCAGTAAATAAGGATGTGGAGGCTGATGATAGCCTTGTTTATAGCAGCGAAACTCTGGAAACAAAGTAAATACTCATTAAAAAGGGAAATGTTCTATGGTTCATCCACATAACAAGTTATTATGAAACCAGTAAAAAGAACAGATTAGAGCACTTCAAACTTCCATAAAAATTGTAAAGTGAGAACAGTAAGAGGCAGAGAAGAGTGTGTACTCTGATCCCAATTTTATAAGACAACTAAACAATCTAGCCCCTATGTGTCTGTGAACATAAACCTATCTATATAACATGTGTATAAAATGTATATGTAATAATTTATATAGTTAAAGAACATGAAATAGCCTACAGAAAGGTATGCATGAGGTTTCTGGAAGCTGGGGTGATGTGGAGGGGAGCTTATTTGCAGAAGGCAAGCCTAAAAAAAAAAAATACTGCTTGTAAAAACCTAGCACACTTGCCATGATCTCTGTCATGTGAAAATTGTCTATGTGTATTTGAATGAGTAAACCTGAAGTGATTCATAGGGCTGTCCATGATATGTTTTCAAAGAAAAGAAAGCAGGTTGCCAAGATATAATATGAAAAACATCAAGTTAAATTTTTTTTTTTTGTTTTGAAATACTGAAATGAGAGTTTCAAGCTCAACTCCCTAAATCTTTTGGGAAAGTTTGTTTTGAACAGGGGAACAAATGCCTGAAAACTTTGGAGAGAGTTGTCGGTCTTCTCAAAATATCCAACCCAGGGCCTGAGCATCTGGGGACAGGACGCATGTGCCCAGAGGGAAGGAAAAGGAGATGAAGTTCATCATTCAATAAAGAATGTGCCACTAAGTTTAAAGACATGCACTTTGAAGCCGTTTTTAGGTTTACTAGAATCCAGTCCAATTTATCCCATTTGTAGTAACCCCTGAAGCATTTTAAAATGTTGTCTCTTCGCAGTTACAAACTGCTCTCTGCTCAAGGAAATGATCAATCCGAAGCCAAAATGTCCCCTTCCATCTAAGTAGACACTCTTGGAAAAACCAAAGTACAAGAGAGAGAAAGGAGAAGGAAACGGGGATTTCTTTTAGATCCGACTGATTTTCTAAAGGTCATGGACTCATTTACATCCCTGCTGATAGACTGTTCCCAGGATGGTTAGGTACTCATCGCATTTGGAAAGGAAAAAGAGATCAGGAATCAGTGTCAACTGAGTGTTTACTATGGGCAACATGCATCACAGGCAGAGCTCAATGAATCCTCTCAACAGCCTTGGGAAGTAGGTATTATTAGATTATTGGTCCAATTTTATAAGAAAGCATAAAGTCACTTTATCAGAGTCACATGTTGGTAGAGTGGAACTGGGTTCAAAACTTGGCCAGTCTGACTTGTACTACAACACAGCCAATCTCCCTTCTGTGAAATGTTTCTTTCTTTTCCTTCCTCCCTTCCTTCCTCCCTCCCCTTCCTTCCTCCCTCCCTCCTTCCCTTCCCTTCCTTTCTTCCTTCCTTCCTTCCTTCCCTCCCTTTGTCAGTGCCCAGGGCACGTGCAAGTTCCAGGCCCATGCAACAGTAGTGACCCAGGCCACAGCACTGACAATACTCGATCCTAAACCCGCTGAACCACCAGGGAAATCTATTCCACTCTGTGAAATCTATTTGAAATCTCTGTGAAATCTATTTCTACTCTAGATGTCAACAATGTAAATTCTGAACAGGAGCTGCCCTTCTGAGAATGCAGCCTGACAGTTGGGAGCCATGACCTCTTTCAGAGTAGGTCGGAAACGGAGGCTTTCCCAATGTGTAAGACCCATTTGGGGTCTTCGTAGCCTGTTTGCATGTCCCTCTCCCACGTGATTTGGGATGGCCTTGCAAACTCCAGTGCTTTCAGAAGACAAGCAGGAAAGGTAAAGGTGGGGGGTTGGGAGAAACCCCTGCATCCCCAGATCTTGATATTCAGCTCCTGCCCACTGCCTGCATCGGTCACACAGAGCCAAAAGATCATTCAATGCCCAGCATCACCAAATGATTTGATTTTTTTGAGTCTATTGATTTTGTTGTTAACATCAGCTCGGTTAAAAAAAAAAAAAAAAAAAGGCTCAGCAGAAATGAATCTGACTAGTATCCATGAAGACACAGGTTCGATTCCTGGCCTCGCTCAGTGGGTTAAGGATCCAGCGTTGCTGTGAGCTGTGGTATAGGTTGCAGACATGGCTTGGATCTGGCATTGCTGTGGCTGTGGCATAGGCTGGGGGCTACAGCTCCAACTTGATCCCTGGCATGAGAACTTCCATATGCTGAGGGTGGGGCCCTAAAAAGACAAAAAAAGAAAAGAGGAGTTCCTGTCGTGGCGCAATGGTTAACGAATCCCACTAGGAACTATGAGGTTGCGGGTTTGATCCGTGAGCTGTGGTGTAGGTTGCAGACTCGGCTCGGATCCCGCGTTGCTGTGGCTCTGGTGTAGGCTGGTGGCTACAGCTCTGATTGGACCCCTAGCCTGGGAATCTCCACATGCCACGGGAGTGGCCCAAAAAATAGCAAAAAGACAAAAAAAAAAAAAAAGAAGAAGAAGAAAAAAAAGAAAAGAAAAGAAAATCTCGGTTTGGGGAGAGAATGTCTCCCTGCAGCATTTGGCCCAGAAGAGTATCAGTTTGCCACTTCTGATTTATAGGAAGAATATTTTTATCCTATTTCTATTTGCTTTCCTGAATAATCCCAAGAGGCATCTTTTGATTTAACATACAATTTTTTGTTTGTTTGTTTTTAGGGCTGTACCTGCAGTATACGGAAGTTCCCAAGCTAGGGGTCAAATGGGAGCTGCAGATGCTGGCCTACACCACAGCCACAGTAACACAGGATCCTTAACCCAATGAGCAAGGCCAGGGATTGACCCACTCCTCATGGATACTAGTTGTTTCATAGCCCACTGAGCCACAACAAGAACTCCCTAATATGTAAATTTGTTTTTCATTATTATATGTATATCATATCACCATTCTTAATATTAAATAATATTGAAGGTATTATTACCTAAGGGAGATTAGAATATGGAACTCTTGTGTCTCAGAGGAGTTAAGGAACTGGCATTGTCACTGCTGCGGCTTGGGTAGCTGCTGTGGTCTGGGTTTGATCCCTGACCCAGAGACTTCCACATGCTGCAGGTGAAGCCAAAAAAAAAAAAAAGAATATAGAACTCCAGACAAGATGAGAAGAGTTCAAATTCTGATCCCCCCCCCCCCCCCCCGCAACTACTAGACCGTTTAACCATGCTGAGCTTTAGTCTCCTAATCAATAAAACGGATCAGTAATACCCAACTCACAGATCATCTGTGAGGGTTTTAAAAGACAAGTTGTGTAATAAAAGTATTCAATAAATGCTTGCTCCATTCCTTCTAAAAGACAGATGTGAGGCTCCATAAATACTGCAAAAATAGATCAATTGAGAGAGATTATATTTCTTTAGTAATGGTTTCTTCACTTGATAAAAGGATTTCTCATCGTGGGCATCTGCCATGCATGAAAAACATGATGATGTCCCTGAAGTTTTAGTTGAGGCATAACTTTTGGGGGCTAAAAATAAATAAGGATGCTGCCTTCTCACTAGCATAGGCATTCTTGCTGGTTCTATGAGGCTGTCATAATTGGTTGGAAATGAGAGAATTTCTTACCTATGAGAAGTAAGAGTAATTCTATTGGAGCCACCTGGCAGCTCTGTCAATAAGGCCACAGTTGCTAGGGACTCAACAACCAGAGGAATGCTGGAAACCAGACTTCCTCCTGTCACCCCTCCCTGACAGGACCGCTTTTCAGGTGCTCTTCAGAGCAAGCCCTGCCTTACACCACAGGAGAACACAGAGCCAGTTGTGCAGGGGGCCTGATTTCACCTCACCTTGCCCACAGGGGATGTGAGGTGGCACAGTCAGGCCGGAGTGGGGAGACTTTTTGGAAATATCTGGAACAAAGCTGATTATGTCATGGGCTCTGTCCTTTCTGAGTGCAACACCATAGGAAACACCTGTAGACAGCAGGAAACTAGAGGAATTAAAAATATCTGCCCAAACCCTAAAAAATAAATAAAAGAGGAAAGTAAAACAGCTTCTTTTCTTCATAGGGAAAACAAACAAGGTAATATCTGGTTTGAGCCATTTCCGCTCCGCAAAGCACATCCCTCCTGTGGGCCACTGTCCCCAGGCAGACATGGGCTTGGACCACCGGCTGAGACAGCCCAAGACATCCGGACGCCTGAGGTGGTTGTCAATGAGGGTCCTGGGCAGGGTCCAAGTCCTCAAGCTTGAGATTTTTTTTTTTTGCAGGAGGGAGGGTTTGAGGAAGTTGAGCTCACTTCCTTGGAGAGAGGGGTAGCCTTCATCTAGTTTGGACATAAAAGGCCCTTGTGTTCTTCCTCCACCGTCTTCCAATCCCAGTCCGTCAGCTCCTCCGAGCCCTGAAGATCAGGGATGGCAGGTCCCTTTGGAGAGGATATGATTGCTGGGCCTGCAGGCACTGGCTGAGCACAGGGGCAGATTTAAAGTGGTAGAAAATCTTAACTCCTGCTCTCTCCCCTGCCTTCTCACGTCCAGCAGGTCACTGACCCTGGTCATTCTATCTTCTGTATCTATTTCCAACCTGGCCTCTTCATCTTTACTGTGGTCACTGCACTTAAGAATCCATTTCTGGAGTTCCTGTCGTGGTGCAGTGGAATCTGACTAGGAGCTATGAGATTGCAGGTTCAATCCCTGGCCTTGCTCAGTGAGTTAAGGATCCAGCGTTGCTGTGAGCTGTGGTGTAAGCCACAGACTCAGCTTGGATCCCAAGTTGCTATGGCTCTGGTGTAGGCTGGCAGCTGTAGCTCCAATTTGACCCCTAGCCTGGGAACCTCCATATCCTGCAGGTGTGGCCCTAAAAAGCAGAAGAAAAAAAAAATCCCTATCACCTCTCCCTTGATTGTGGGGAGAGATCATGATCACCTAATTGATCTCTTTGCCTCTGCTCGTCTTCCTCTGCTGCCCCAACAATCTGTCTAAAATATGTCTGACAGCCTTTGGTTTGCGTAACTACTACATACTATGTACTATACAACCCAAACATCTTAGCATAGAAGATAAGGCTCCTGTCCATCTTTCCTCCCCGAAAGATAATAACATAGGGAGTTCTTGTTGTGGTTGAGCAGTAACCAACCCAACTAGGATCCATGAGGGATTGAGTTTGATCCCTGACCTTGCTCAGTGGGTTAAGGATCCGGAGTTGCCATGAGCTGCAGTGGAGGTTGCAGACGTGGCTCTGATCCAACATTGCTGTGGCTGCGGTGTAAGCCGGCTGCTGTAGCTCTGATTAGAACCCTAGCCTGGGAAGTTCCATATGCTGTGAGTGTGGCCCTCAAAAGACAAAATAATAATCATAATAACAATAAAAAGAACAGCCAACATGTATTCAATATTTACCATGTGCTATGCACCATGATTAGTGCTTAATGAAGACGATCTCATTTGATCCACCGCCAACCAGCCAGGTATTATGATCGTCCCATTGTGGACGGAGGAATCAGAAGTTAGGGAGGCTAAATGACTTGCCCAAGGTGACAAGGCTTGTGGTTGGACCTGGGATTCCAACCCTGGAAGTGCAACTCCACATCCCACTCTTTCTACCCTGAATCTCTTGTGCAGCCCTCTAAACATACTACGTATTTTCATGACTCTGTGTCTTTGCACATGCTGTCCCCCTACCTCAAATGCCTTTATCTTTATTCCCTCCCCCTGGATAGACCTTCTTCATCACCCAAGACCCAGTTTATTGCTCCCTCCTCCCAGAAGCCCTCATGGACCCTTCCCCGGTGTTGTGTCACCACAGCCGGCCATGCAAACCTCTCTCAGAGGACTTCCCTGAGTACAGTGACCTGTCTGTCCCCCCGTCAAGAGTATGAACCCCTTGAAGGCACGTATCATGGCCTTTTTCTTTCCCCTATTCCTAGCACAGGGGCTGATATATATAAATATTTACTGGTTTAAAGACATCAGCCATTGGAAAAGATTGTGCCTCTGGATTCTGGATCAATTCTCTAGGTCTCGTGGTCTCCATCTGTTGCATGAGACCAGCAGTCTGCTCAGCTCTTCTCCTTAATTTCCAAAGGGGCCCCAGTTTCTCTATTTTGGGAACTCTCTCCATGTGACTCTCATGCATCTAGTGTTGAGAATCAGGGCTTTGACCTAAAGAAGACTTACTGGAGGCAAAGGCTGCCAGGGAGAGGCTTGTGAAGGGAAATCACACAGCATGTTCATGCATGTGAAATTTGTACAAAATAAACACCAGAAAGCATCAAAGGAGATAAACTTCCAAAGGACGGGGAGAAAATGCTGACCAAAAATTATCATTTGGGAAGACACAGGACACTGACAGTCAATACTAAAATGCAAATCACCTTTAAGGTAACAATGCACAACTATTAGATTGGCAAAATGTTACAACAACAAAAAAGCCAGAGCTGCCAGGATTATGGGGAAAACTGTTCCCTAAAACTGCTATTAGGCGTTCCCGTCGTGGCGCAGTGGAAACAAACCCGACTAGGATCCATGAGGTTTTGGGTTCGATCCCTGGCCTTGCACAGGGGGCTGGGGATCCGGCATTGCCATGAGCTGTGGTGTAGGTCACAGACATGGCCTGGATCCCGTGTTGCTGTGCTGTAGCATAGGCTGGCAGCTGTAGCTCTGATTTGACCCCTAGCCTAGGAACTTCCATATGCCACGAATATTCCCCCCTCCCCAAAAAAAGACTGCTGTTAGCATTACACATTGATTAATTCTGCCCTCTCTTGAGAAAATAATCTGGGACTATTAACAGGAGCTGGAAAATGCTTTGTTCTATTTTTAGAATATATCCTAAGGAAATAAGGAAGAAAAACATAGCTCATACAAAGCTATCTATAGCACTGCTATTCATGTGAGGTGAAAACTTAGAAACTATCTGAATGACATTTTGGGGAACAATCATGAACTACATAGACCATAAAGGAAATAAAACCCTATGTTCCCATTAAAAATGACAAATATGCAAACTTTCTAACACATGGAGATGTGTATGGAAGAAGAACAACAAAAAAGGGTTGAGAATTCACAGTGTTTTGTACACAGTGATGAGGGTCACACAAAAACATGCAAATACACTTTGATGAAAAACTGGAAGCGAATTTGGAAGAGTGAGGGGGAAAATGTAATGTTTACCAGCTTTGCTGTTGCTCACAGTTTTGATCACTACAAAGTGTGCCCACTGCCCAGCTAAGGCAGCAGCTGGTTGGTCTCTCTGTACAAGGGGCAGGCCTGGTTCCAGTCTGACAACTGCTCGTATCTTTACCTCAGCCTCTTGGCTGAAAATACACTCCGGTATCTGGCCATGGTGCGGGTTTCAACTTTAAAGGGACCCGAGTCCTGTTAAACTCATATCCTTTCCAGTCTAGATGATAAGAGGGAATCACTGGCTCCAGGAGGAATGGAGAGGGAGGAGAGATAGGAGCCAGGGGTGGGGAAATCTCCTCCCAGCGCCTGGTCACAGGCACCACCTTCCTGTGGGAAAAAAGCGCTGGGGACTGTCTAGGGGAGAGGAAACAGCTGAGGCCCACCCCCCAGATAAGGGTGGAGGTGGGGTCCCTCTCAGGACCACTGGGAGAATGCCCGTCAGAGGCTCAGCCTCCTCTTGCAGCCCAGTGATCTCAGAATGGAGGGCAGACAGGGTCAAGACTGACCATGGTCCCTGCCATGCCTGCCCACCACGCCTCACCCTGGCATCTTGACCCATAGACCTAGCCCCCTAAGTGGACTAGCGACTGGGGACTAAGAGCCCCAGAGTAACAAAAGTCCTCACAGGAGGATGGCAAGGAGCTAGGAAGTTCAGGGCAGAGGGACCTGAAGGAGCAAAGCCATACAAGAGAGAATGCTGAAAGCAGCTCAGAAGGGCTGGAAAGCACAGTCGGAGTCTGTCACCTTGCACTTTGTGTTAGCGGAAGAGGTGACATGAGTTTATCCACCCAGAAGGAGGTGATAGAAGCTGTGCCTGGGGTCAGAGGAGAGCAGGAGAGTAGGAAAGCTCTGCAGCAACACTGCCAGTGCAGAATACAGGGTGCCCTCCAGGTCTTTCTAGGATGTGGCCCTGGCACAGGAGTAGCAGAAGTAGCCAGGCATGGAGTGAAAGGCTGGCCCTGGGCCACAGACCGGATGTTCAGAGTCCCTGGGTTCCATTTCTGTCCCTGTGACTTCATGATCTCCACTGCAACTTTCCCATTCTCACCCACAGCTGCAAGAGAGGCTCTGTGTCTGGGGGTGTCGCTATACATTGAACTGTGTCCCTCAACTTCATACGTTGATGTCCTAACCCCCCGTACCTCGGAATGTGACTGTATTTGGAGATCAGCTCTTTAAAGGGGTCATTAGGTTAAATGAGGTCATCAGGGTCAATCCAATCTGACTGGTGTCCTTTGGGACCCTGAAGGAGGGAAGACTTTGTGAAGACACAGAGGAAAGACAACCATCTTCTTTTTTTTTGCTTTTTTTTTTTAGGGCCACATATGGAGGTTCCCAGGCTAGGGGGTCGAAGCGGAGCTGTAGCCACTGGCCACAGCCATAGCCACAGCAATGGCAGATCCAAGCTGCATCTACGACCTACACCACAGCTCATGGCAATGCTGGATCCTTAACCCACGGAGCGAGGCCAGGGATTGAACTTTCATCCTCATGGATACTAGTCAGATTTGTTTCCACTGAACCATGATGGGAACTCCTGCAGTGGGATTCTTAAGCCACTTGCCACAGCAGGAACTCCTCCCCTGCTCTGTTCTTAATTGGTGCTTTTGCTTCTAAAACTGAAAACATTTCACTGGACAGAGGAGGAACCCCTGTAATTCCTGAACTTTGGCCTTGACAGTGGCTGGAATAGAGCTCTTAGATGGAGGGGTGGAGCAGTGGTCCCCCTGGCATGGATGGTGTGTCTTTTCTCATGACCTAGGGCCTCCTACTGGGGGCCCTGGGGTGTCAGGCCAGAGACAGACCCACATGCTAGAGTCAGGAAGTCCTGCCCACCTCCCAGTGGTTTTTTTCTTTGTAGCTTCAAACATGACCTCTGCCTCTGAGCACAGTGATCTGGGCAGGGCCCAACCTGGCCTCTCATCTGTAACAGCTGCTCTGAGCTTCAAAGAAAAGCCACAAGAAGAGGAGGAAGTAGAGGCCCAAGTGGAGGTACACGCCCCAGACCCTCCACCCCACCCCAACACACACGTTCCAGAGTGCCTGTTTCTCTTTGAGGCACCAAGTTATTTTCAGATATTTCCCCGTGTTTTCCAAAACACTGAGGTGACAACACCTTGCATCTGTTGAATTCTTTATGTCTCTTCCAAGTCCTTGACAATGAACACATTAACTCATTTAATCCTCCCAATAAACCAGGCAGGGACAGAATTATCATCCTGGTGAGGGCCCCAAATCTTGTGCCCTTGATTCAAGATCCCCCAGCAAATTTCATAGTAATGGGATTTGGTCCGGAGTCCTAAACTCCTGCACCACCAGGCCTGGATTCTTCCAGTTAGACTATAACACTCATCTGGTTCTCCTTCAGTGCACACACACACACACACACACACAGTGTACCTGCACAAATGCCGGGGAAGCACTGGTGACCTGCCTTCATTATAGATGTGAGAAACCCAGTCCCACTTCTGTCTGCCCTTTACATGCTATGGCCATGCCTGGGCACCCCCATGAGAGCACTGGTCTCTGGGAGCCTCTTCCCTTAGTCCTCAGCTAGGGCTTAGCTAGGAAGTTCTTGGCCTGGGAGGAAGGGGTCCCCCTCAATCTCCTGTCTCCCTCTCTGCCTCCATAGTCCTTTCCGAAGCCCACCTTGCCTGCCTGTTAGTAGAGACAACTGAAGAGCCGCCAAAGATCTCCATGTCATTCATTCTCTGGGGCCATGTCATAGTGTGTTGTGGATTAAAAATGTATTACATTGTAACACATTTTAAAAAGGTAAATCTGGAGGAGTTCTCTTCGTGGCACAGTGGTTAACGAATCCAACTAGGAACCATGAGGTTTCGGGTTCAACCCCTGCCCTTTCTCAGTGGGTTAAGGATCCGGCGTTGCAGTGAGCTGTGGTGTAGGTCACCCACGCAGCTTGGATCCCGTGTTGCTGTGGCTCTGGCGTAGGCTGGCAGCTACAGCTCAGATTAGACCCCTAGCCTGGGAACCTCCATATGCTGCGGGAGCGGCCCAAGAAATGGCAAAAAGACAAAAAAAAAATTAAAAAAAAATAAATAAAAATAAAAAGGTAAATCTGATCACCTAACTCCTTGTCCTGCATTGCTTGGGGAATAAAACAAGTGACAACACACAGAGGTAGCTTTCAAGAGCTTTAACCTTCCCTGTAATCTCAGCAACCACGCCAAAGACATATCCAGTTTAAGTGAAGAAGTGTGCCTGCCTTACAGATGCGGCTTCAAGGCGAACTCCTTACACTCTCCCTTTGCGATGGGGCTCTGCCTCCAGATGCCTCTGTGTGGAAATCCTGGCTCCTCCTAGATCAAGTTCTAGGGAGTCATGTATGACTTCCTAACTAAACCCACTTGAACTTCACATGCTCTCCCTCTCTTTCTCCTGAGCTGCAACATCCTTCTCTTCACTCTTCAGCTTTGCAGCTCCTCCTCATCCTTCCAACTGAGCTCAGGTATTACTTCCTTCGGGAAGCCTTTCCTCCTCCCAGGTCATATCCAGATCTGCGTCCTGAGCACAGATCTATCAGCATCCTTGACCAAAGCATTGTAATCACCTGTTATCCTTCTGACTCCCTTACTAGACTGCAAGCTCCCTGAAGGCAGGTGTATTCCCTTTTGTGTCCAGAATTCCCAGCACAGAACTTGACACAGTGGGCACTCATGAAATCCTTATTAAGTTGGGGGAGGGGGTGGTGAGTACTTGCTTTTTCTCCCTAACCCAGACTACTCTTGCCCATGACCTCAAGGCATTTCCTAAGAGCAGGTCCGGTGCTTCCTAGAGGCCTGCTCAAACAGGCTGTTCTGCCTACATCCTTGACGGGTGGTTGAGTTCTCGGTGTCTGCAGGCTCCCTCCCTCCTGCCCCCTCTCATGGGTATGTAATTTCCCCCTAAGTGCAGCTGCTCCAGCAGGAAGTCCAGATGGTTGCTTCATTTCCCAGGGTGTCCACACCCCTTTCCTGCCTCCTCTCCCCCTCCCTGTTGGCAGGGGGGCACCCACAGGAGTACAGTGGGAGGATGGGGCTCTGGGCTATACCAGGCTCCACCTCACATTCCCCTCCTGGCGCATCTTGCTGAGCCTGCAATTTGTGTACCAGGTACAGTGAGGCTTTGTGGAAGGAAGGCAGCCCAGGGCTAATATGGCAACGTTTATCAAGAACCATAAAAACATTCATATCCTTTGGCCTAATAATTTCACTCCTGGGAATTGCTTCCAAAGAAATAATTCAAGAGAAATAAAAAAGATACATGTACTGTTTATAGCTGTGTTATTTACAATAAGAAAAAAGTGGACACAAATGCCATGTCCCCAAATAGAAAAATGATTAAATGAATGATGGTATATTTGTGTAATAGAATATCATGCAGACATTTTAAATGAAAATATGACTCTGTAGAACAAGGATATTGTCTTGGAAAGAGCATTAGGTGAAAAGATAAGAGTTCAGAGTTGCATAGACATTGATTTTAATTTTGTAAGAATTATGTGTATGGCTAAAAATAATAATCATATCAAGTTGGAAGTAATGTTAAGCAGAATTGTCTTTTTCTCTTAGTTTTTTTTTTTGATGATAAAGGGGAGAAAATTAGGATCCGAAGGGAGCAAGAAAAATTAAAAAAAATAGTTGTGTTAGGATGATAATTTTTATAATTTTACCTTAAAATGTTTAATCTTAGATTAATAACAATGCTTTAAAACTAAAAGGAAAACCCTGTACACCAAGTCCTAGGACTTTCTCAAAAAGGATTTTTTTTGTTGGTTGTGGTTTTATCATTGTTTTAAAAATAATAACAAGAACATGCCTCATTCAGTCCTTACCAGTGTGTGGCTGTAGGTCTATAAATTATCTGAAGAGGGACCCATAAGCTGATTGTCACTAAAAGCACTTAAAAGACTTTTGCCTAATGGATAAATAGTTCTGCCCCCTCTCCCTCCCTTCTGTGCACCTTGGCTACCACATCCCAACCTCTGGGTCACAGCCTAGAAGTTCTGAGGCTCATTTCCTTGAGGCCTCTATTCCTGGAGCTGAGAGAGTGTTAGAGGAAAGGAGATGGGATCTCAGAGAGTCCTGCAAAGGTCACCTGGGCAGGATAAGAAACTTTTAAGTCCTACATTGGTGGGATTTAGAGATAAAGCCTAGGATTGGGTCTTTAAAGAAAACCATTCAGTTATAAGAAGCTCATGGTCAGCTAAGACTCCCAAGCCTTTGCACATAAACTGCTTTTTCACTGTCCTTAGTGGTCCTGGTGCTCCCCCAACATGAGGGAGGCCCATGGGGTTGTCTGTGGCCTGCTTCTCACTTTACAGTGGCCTCTCATCACTCCAGCTGCAGAGACCACTTCTACGCAGATGACCACTGAAGCTCGTCTCAGCCCAATAAGCCTCCATGCCCCAGTGCCAAATTTTCAATTCCGAGTGTCCAAGACCTCCATGGAAACACAGCCTCTCCTCATGTAGGGCATATGGAAATTCCCAGGCTAGGGGTCAAGTCAGAGCTGCAGCTGCCAGCCTATGCCACAGCCACAGCAACACCAGATCTGAGCAGCATCTGAGAACACTGCAGCTCACAGCAACAGAGGAGGCCAGGGATCAAACCTGCATCTTCATGGATACTAGTCAGGTTCGTTACCACTGAGTCATGATGGGAACTCCCCTTGCCTCAGTTTTTTCTGTAGCTTCCTTGACTTTCTAATCTCAAGGTCCCTCTCATTGGTGCTTCAGCCTCTCAGGGAGTATTCTGGCCTCAAAAGTCTCCTCCCCCCACTTTCATCCTCCACAGTGAGACCAGATGAGCAGGCCTCCCATTCTCCTTTATCCTGGGAGCTCCTCTTTGCAAAGACCTTCCTCAGCCACTGCAGGAGGCCCACGTTGTCAAAGGCCGTCTTTCTGGTCTGTGCACAGTCTTGTTTTATCCTCTCTCCCCAGCAGCATCTACCCCACCTCTCCCCATCCCCATGCACACGTACCCATGCACGCATGTGTGCACACACACCCACTCACCTAAGAGACCCTCCATTTTGGTCACTTAGGGTACTCATGGCTCCCCATTCTCCCCATTCAGTCACATCAGCTGCCCACCACTGTACTTCTTTGCCCCTTCACCACTGCCACCTGCTTAAAAAAAATCCTCCTGGTTTTCAGTGCCTGCTCTGAACTCACACTCCCATGAAGGCTTCTCCATGTGTAGCAGCTGAGCATGATCTGTCTCTGAGAAAGTCCTCCAGCCCTGTGGTCTTGTCACTTACATGCCATTCATACCCTGCACCCTGTATTTATTTGGAGATGCAGCATATCACTCCCCACCACCGCTACTAAGCCTTCAGCACATTGAAATACCGTCTTTACATCTGACTCTCTCTGAGAATCCAGACAGCATCTTTCATACAGTGGGCCCAATAAATGTATGTGGAATTGACTGAACAACTGTGTATTTCCGAGCCAGGTCTGTCTCACACTGGTGTCTGACTTTCCAAAGCTAAGCAGAAGACTTGATATCCATCCTTGTTTAATTTCATTATGTTGGTTTTGGCCCAGCATCCTATCCTATATAAATCATTTTGAACTTGAATATGTCATGCAGCATATTAACTATCCCAGCTGTAGGTCATCTGGTTTCTTTCCATTTTTCATCCAAGTCATTAACAGAAATGTTTAACAAGCCAAGGCCAAGGACAGAGCCTGGTGGTCTGCCTGGGGAGCCTTCCCTCAGGAAAGATCTGGGATTCAAAGTGAAGTGAAGCTAGGGGCCAGGTAGCTCAGCCTGCTCTGGGTTCACCTTTGTAAGACAAGTAATTATTTTTGGCAAGATGAATTGAGAGCAGGTTGAGTCACCTCAATGATTTGAGAAATCATAACACTCTCGTTGGCATATGAAGGCACTCAATTCCTTCAGCCCAACAGGAAGCTCAGGATTGATATCAGCGGAGAAGGGCACTGGAGCTTAGCTTCTCAGTCTCCAATCCCTGCAGCTGTCTTTGCAATCACAGAATCCCACCCTGTTCAGCTCCCCAGCATGAGCTTCCCATGCAGGTGTGAAAGGTGAGGTCAGGCCAGGCAAGATGAGCAATGTAAACAAGAAGGAGGAAAAGGAAGGAAAGCCATACTTCAGTCAGATTGTCTTCTTCCCTTTTCCTACCTCTTCATTTCACCGGGTCCACCAGGGTAAACCACAGAATACACGTGCTGTCTCCCTTTCTCTGAAATGCATTTATTGAGCCAGTGAGAGTCCCTTCTTCTCACAGGTCTCATCTGCCCTGTGGGTCTGCAGCTTGGATTTATTACTTCATGCCTAAGGCTCCCTGAGGGGTGTTTCCCTGGTTCTAGTCTGGACTTATGTGGGTGCTATTGCAGCACTGCCTCCAAGGACCAACCACATGCAGAAGCCCAGAGAGCTCCACCAGAGCAGAGATCAGCATGAGGTGTGCACTAACCACCCCTCCATCTATATTCCCTCAGGTTGGAGAACTTCAGACTTCCTCTTGTCCATCCTGGGTCCCAGTCAAAGCTGCACTAAAAGCATAAAAGGCCATTCTCTCTCTCTTTTAAAAAATTATTTTAAATGTTCTGGCTATAAAATGTTATGGCTTGATGTGGGATCTCAGTTCCCAGACTAGGGATTGAACCCAGGCTGCAGTGGTCAAAGTGCTGAGTCCTAACAACTAGACCACGAGGGAACTCCTGCCATTCTATTTTGAATGACTATAAAACTCTTATTCAACAAGCAATCAAATCACATCAAATATGTACCAGGCACTAGTCTAAACACTTTACACAAATACAACCGGTCCTCCGTATCAACTGTACTATGCTCATTGCAGGATGCTAGGGGAAATGATGGGGAATTTTAGAGCTTAAGTTTAAGAGATATGGGAAAGTATTTTGAAAAGAAAGTGTGGCAGAATTGTAAAGTATTTTCCTTATCACCACTGCACAGATTAGAGCCTCCTTTTTGATCCATAATGGAAGCCTTAGCTTCGTATTTACTGATGTCACCTTCTTTGCACTCCCTCTGCCACCTTCCATTAGGCAAAGAGAACACCAGAATTTTCTTACAGAAGACACACTCAAGGTTGTTACAATTTTGCACAATATCCATTTAATAAATATTAATAACCATACTACTATGGCTTTATGGGATATTTTACCTTTTCAAGGTACTTTCACAAATTATCTTATTTTTCATGCATGATCTTAATTCTTTTTCACTATAGCCCTACAAGGTAGGTAAAGCAGGTAGCCAAGACCCTAAGGCTAGTTACTGACTCTGGACCCGAAACTCAGGTCTCAAGGTTTATCTCTCTACACAGCATCCCCCTTGGCCTATCCCAGATGTAATCACTCAACAAAGGAAACCCAAAGTGAACAGAGTGCAGAGGGCAGCCTGATGTTTCCATTGCCTTCAAATTCCACTGCGTAATTCCAATGATATTTTCAGGCTGACTTTCACTAACCCCCTTCTTAGGCACAAAAGGCGAGGCTTATGTACAGGCTCATGGAGAGAAGAAAGGCAATTCCAAGTGCTTTGTAACTACATTGTGGCTCAGCGGTTAATGAACCTGACTAATATCCATGAAGATGTGGCTTGGATCCCTGGCCGCAATCAGTGGGTTAAGGATCTGGTGTTACTATGAGCTGTGGTGTAGGTTGCAGACATGGCTCGTATCCAGCTCCGATTGGACCCCTAGCCTGGGAACCTCAATATGCCACAGGTGAGGCCCTAAAAAAGACAAAAAGACCAAAAAAAGAAAAGAAAAAAAAAAGGCAAAGATTTCCTATTCACTATAGGGGAGCACTTCTAAATCAAAAAGAATGCCTATAAGCAAGCTGTCTCTCTTGATGGCATGGTCAGTGCAATTGGCTGATCTGGAGGCAACAATATTTGAGAAACACTTAAATAACTGCTCCTAATGGCTATGTCTATTTCATTGATATGTTTACTTAAAGAAATGGGGCATATATTCACCCCCTGACTTCCCTTTCAAACCTGTCTGCCCCTCCTAATCACACCTCAAAGCATGAACAACTGAAATCACTAAAAACACATATTGTGCTTGCAAAGAAGCTTTCATTTTCATCAGGAAGAACATCTCTGACCACGAGAGTTGTGTAAGTCTCAGTCAAGTGAGTGAACTCTGAGTGGCACAGATAAATGCTTTCTTCCTCAGCCTTCACACTTTGTCAGCCTGAAAGACACAACTTGCAGACCCAGCTCAAAGAGCATCTGCTCTATGAAGTCTTCTGAGATTCCATTGGGACCCAAAAGATGTTCATGGAACAAATCTCGCTGACCGAATTTGGGCCATGTGAGGGGAATAGCACTTCTTCATCCTCGTGGTTAACTTGATGTGGCTAGTTCTAACCCTTCCAGACCAGAGCCACAGCCAGGGCAAGTCCTCCAGAACCTTCCCTCCCTCTGCTGCGACAACCAACAAAGTTCTATATGGTAGCTGCTCAGTCAACCTGGGTCCCAGAGGGAGGACAATGATGACATGGAGCAGAACTCCCAGCCAACCCTTGATGGACATGGAGCATGAGTGAGAAATAAGCCTTTATCATTTTCAGCCACTCAGACTGTGGAATTGTTGCACAGAGACACTAGCCAGCCCGGACTGCTAGAGTTACCTGTCCTCACTTGTGCAGTTGACCTTTACAGAACCAATCATTTCTTCCCTTTCTGCCCACCCCTCCTCCTCCAGACTGTATGGATCTTGAGAACAGGTATAATGTCTTATAAATTCCCATTTGGTAGCTGCTCAGTACATATCCTTAAATGAACGTAGGGATGGATGCATGAATAAGAGATCACTTAAAATCTAATTCTATTATCTTGCTAGGCACAATCCTCTTTGAAGGTGGAGATGATCCTGGATAATCTTTTTTTTTTTCCTGGTCTTTTCTAGGGCTGCTTCCGCGGCACATGGAGGTTCCTAGGCTAGGGGTTGAATCGGAGCAATGTCAGATCTGAGCCGCGTCTGTGATCTACACCACAGCTCACGGCAATGCCGGATCCTTAACCCACTGAGCAAGGCCAGGGATCGAACCCACAACCTCATGGTTCCTAGTTGGATTCATTAACCACTGTGCCACAATGGGAACTCTGATCATGGATAATCTTAAGTAGCTCTTCCCAGCCTGCTGGATGCCATAGTTATCTCTCGGGAAAGGGAGCAGAACAGATGGAGATGATCCTCATAGCTCCATGGAGAGGCTCCACAGCACCCTTGCAGACCTCCTCTCCCTACTGTGGCCCCAAACAGAAAAGAGTTGTGGCAGTGTGACTCGGGCCAATATGGGTGTATGTGGGCTACCCCAGAGGCAGGAAGTTAGTCACACAACAGGAATCAATGAATATTCATTGGTAGTTCACCCCCAGGGCAGAGAGGGAGGGAGGAGTGTAGCAGTATAGTTTAGCAACAATCAAGGATTGACCTTACCAACCCCCAAATCCCCTGCTCCTCCAATAGAAAGCAGGTTGCCTGCTGTCACGAGCTAAATTGTGGCCTCTCTGCAAAATACAGTCATTTCCCAAACTCTGGAACCTGTAAATGTCATCTTATTTAGTAAAAGGATCTTGGCAGATACAGTTAAGGATGTTGAGATGAGGAAATCATCCTGGATTGTCAGTGTGGGTCCTACAGTGACACATGTCCGCATGAGAGAGTCACAGAGGAGAAGGTGAAGAGAACATGAGGCAAAGATTGAGTGACCACAAACCAAGAAAGCTAACAACCACCGGGAGCTACAAGGAGGTGTGAAGAGATTCTCTCCAAGGTCCTTCAACACCTTGATTTCAGATATTTGGCCTCCAGAACTGTGAGAGAATGGATTTCTGTTACCTAATTTGTAGTGGGTTATGGCAGTCTTGGCAAGCTCACACATCTGCCGCCTCCACTGGCTTTAGATGCCCCTCTGGGCAGCACTCTGGCATTCTAAGGTACCTGAAGCACCGCATCCTCTGAGTCTCCCATTCATTTCCCCTAGGAAACACTGGGGTTGGAATCATCCTTATTTTTCTCCTCCCAAGTACTTTAATTCAGACCTTTGTGAGGGGATTCAGGCATGACTGGGCAACAGGGGCCAAGGGCTCTCCCAAAAAGGCCCCTTGAAGGCATTGTAGAAAGGAAGGCTAATAGGACTAGGGGTAGCACTGCCCCTGGCAGGGTGGAGCCCTCTCAGCCTTAGCTCCAAATCTCTTGACACTTGTTGGTTAAAACAATGATAAAATGATAAAAATAGCCATTTCTCTTCCTGCCCATCTCAACCCCCACCCATGTGCTTGCTACATAAAACCCAGGAAAGTGAGCACCACTGGTGTGGACTTGGAAAGCCTCAAGAAGACACTACAGAGAAATGTAGAGGTGATAATGTATTATGAGCTGATTCAGACACATGGATCCCCAGTGCCCTGGAGAAGGAAGGTTCCTGTGCTGGGAGCTAAAAGACCTCATTTTATTCTGACTTTGTACTAATTGATTTCAAGTGTGACCATCAGTATGTCACTTATCTTAGTTTCCTCACTTTTTTTTTTTTTTTTTGGCTGCTCCACAGCGTATGGAGTTCTTGGGCCAGGGATCAGATCTGAGCTGGGAGTTCCCATCGTGGTGCAGCAGAAATGAATCCGACTAGGAAACCATGAGGTTGCAGGTTCAATCCCTGGCCCCGATCAGTGGGTTAAGGATCTGGCATTGCTATGAGAGGCAGCTGGGATCTGATGTTGCTGTGGCTGTGGTGTAGGCCAGCAGCTGTAGCTCTGACTGGACTCCTAGTCTGGGAACCTCCATATGCTGCAGGTGTGGCCCTAAAAGGCCAAAAAAAAAAAAAGGATCTGAGCTGCAGTTGTGACCCAAGCCACAGGTGTGGCAATGCTGGGTCCTTAACTCACTGTGCCAGGCCAGAGATGGAACCTGTGTCCTAGGGATCCCAAGATGCCACCAATCCCACTGCGCCACAGCAGCAACTCCAGTTTCCTCATCTTTAAAATGGAGGGAATGGGGGAAATTGCCAATATTCCTTCTTACTTTTGAAACTCTAAGCCATGAAAATGAATTTGTATTTAAAATTCCTTTTTGCCACAGATATTGGCACTGGTTTCATCCAGAGATATAAGTGGAGCCTTTCAGAAGCTTGCCATATGTGTAGATGAGGGCTCAGAATGAATCTGTGCCAGACCCGAGAAGCCACCAGCCTTGAGCTGCCTGGCCTTCACCATGGCCTGGCCCTGAGCTGGAGGAGGACTGGCCAGGTCCAAAGGGCTCTGGTCTCCCCATCAGCCCCCACTGCAGACACCGTTAACCTCTCCAGTGCAGGAAAAAGAACAGGCCATAGGATCCTACCCAACTGGGTGGGTTCAAATGTTGGCTCTTCTGGTAATCATCTTCCAGGCCTTGGGCACATAATTTAATATATGTAATCCTCCGCATCCTCATTTAGAAAACAGATGTAACAGGACTTTATGGGTATGGAAAGATAAACTTATGCAAAACATCTGTATATAGTAGGCGTTCAACAAGTGGCAGTGATTACCATGACGGGAAGCTTTAGGTTTCTCCCACACTGACATCAGTGTGGATGTTCAGAAATGGATTTGCTATTACCCATCAAAACGAATCTCGAGGAGTTCCCATTGTGGCTTAGCGGAAATGAATCTGACTAGCATCCATGAGGACGCAGGTTCAATCCCTGGCCTTGCTTAGTGGGTTAAAGGATCTGGCGTTGCCGAGAGTTGTGGTGTAGGTTGCGAAGGCTGGGATCTGGCTTTGGTGTGGTTGTGGCATAAGTTGGTGGCTACAGCTCCTGTTTTGACCCCTAGCCTAGGAACCTCCATACACTGAGGGTATGGCCATAAACAAAAACAAACAAACAAACATTTCTCAAAACAAAACAAGCCAGGGACCTGAAGTCTAGAAACAGACTTTCAGAGATGGGGTTGGGGTTGAGGGTGGCCCCATCAAGGTGGGAGAACTGTCTGTCTAGCTTAGGTGCTTGGAATGAACTATCGTGGGGGTGGGGTCCAGGGGCAAGGCCCCCAGGAAGCTGGAAGCCCTCTACAACATGTTGTGAAATATAAATTCTCTGTGACCTCTGGTGTGGGTGCTTGGGTTGTCATAGCAGCCACATGGCTCCGCCTCTTGTTTCTGTTGCAGTCTTTTTCTGGGCCCAGCCCTGGCTGATGCATGTGGTTGGCGGCTGCTCAGGGCCCACCTCAGCTGGTCCCTGCGCTGCCTTTGGACAAAGAGGAGAAATGCTGGCTTTACAGAGCAGGCGCAGTACCTGCAACCACAGTGGGGGGCATGAGTGTGGCTGAGGTAGAGGTTTGAATTGGAAAAGGAGATATTTTTGTGTGAATATGGTTTATTCCCAGAGGCCTCTTTTTCTCACAGAAGCTAAGAGGGCCTTGGGGAGCAGCTTTGGGTGAGCTGGACCAAATGCATTCCCTTGGGGCCTGGAGCCTATTTCAAAGTGGATCTCAGTAACAGCGTATAGGTACAGGCTCCAGGCAGAGTGTGCTAATCTTTGGGTTGAAATCCCGTTAGCTGTGCATCTCCTCCACCAGGCTGCCAGGGGGCCTGGGAAGAAAGAACCACACTTGTAGAAGGAAATCCTAGCAGAGGAAGCGGCTTTTCTCTAGCTCCCCCTAGAGAAGCTGACTTTTGAACACCCACACACCTGAGAGCTTATCAAAATACGATCTTATATTTTTTAATGTGTCACATGCGTATATCTTGCTTCCTCAAATAAAAGAGAACTCCTTTTATGGCAGGAACCGTAACTTACATTTCTCTGTATCCCTCATCTAGTCTCCCAACTTCAAATACCTTTATCTTGCTTCATCCTCAAGAAACAAACTGCTCATAACTCATACCATGTTGTTTCTAGCAACAGGGCGTTGCTCTTGTCATTCCCTCTGACTGGAATGCTCTTCTCAGTTTTCTGCACTTGGTCAACTCCCACTCATCCCTCCAGATTCCACTTAGAAACCATCTCTCACAGGAAGCCACCTGGAACCCAGATGGGTATGATGTCTTTCCTCCATCCATGTGAATTCGAACCCCCGTTCTACACGCATCTGCTAGGTATTGCCCTGGCCCGAGACTCAAGCTCTTCAGAGACTGGGAGGGTGAAACATTCATCTTGGTGTCTCCACTGCCTGCATGTAGTATAGCCTCAATACTTGTCTGTTGGACCTAATTAAAAAGCTGGTGTGTGGCATCCTATGACTGGTTATCAATCAATTATAGACGATCCAGCCTGGGAGAGACTTGTGCTTGCTACCTCAAGGCCAAGAAGGCAGCCCTGAAATGTATGGTACAAGCAGGTTCAAAATGAAGGGCTGCGAACATCTCGGCTGGAGAGAATGTCCAGACCTTGGGGTGTGGAACTTCTCCGTGCTTCCAGACTGGGGTCAATACCACCCATTAAGGAGGTACTCTGATGGCATCTCAAGAGCATCTCTAATAGAGATAAAGGCCCTGAATACCCAGCTCACCTCTCTTAGAGAGGTGCTGGGGCTTGCATTGCAGAGGGTAGAGCCCCTTCCTTCAAGAAAGGATTTGACCCATGCAAGTGAGAGGCTCAGCAGTCATTTCTCACAGTTCCTAGAAGAGAGATATTCAGAAAACCCCAAAGGAAAAAGATGGGGGGCTCACCGCCTAAAAGACAAGGATATAAGGGCAGTGTCCCCCTGGTCTGGCTCAGGTAGATCCATTGGGGAGATGAGCTCCTGTAGGGCCCTAGAGCAATAATGCTGATGTGCTAGCGACCAAGCCTTCGTACTATGTTAGCAGTTTGATTGTATCTTCTTTCACACAGAGACATTAAAAATGTCTATATAACTCTCTAAAGGCTAAACATGAGGTGGATATTGTTTTTGTGGGGAAACTGAGCATCTCTAAAAGAGATGGTTCCGTGTGACTTAAAAGACTTAAGGTTTAGGCTGAACTACTCCCCAGCTGAGAGGAAAACTGCAAGCTGTTGGCGTCCCACAAGTCCATTGGCACCTAAATCCCCAGGCAGCCCCAGTCTCTGTCTTAGTCTCTCCTTTACGGAATGGCAATTAGAGATCATTTAATTCCAATCCAGAGCTCTGAGATGTTTAGATCTAATGAGTTGAGTAGAAGTGGTCAAGCTGGTGCTGCAAACCTAAAACTATTACTTTAGGAAGGCAGATCTGCCTTCAGATTTCTCTGGAACCAAACTCTTGAGGCCCTGATAAGATTACTGGGCTGCTGAGCCGCCAGTGTTCAGATTTCTCAGGAACCACATTCGCCAGGCTCTGGTTCGCCTGGCTCTGAAGAGTCACGCTGTAGATGGGCTCTGAAACCTGACTCCACTGCAAGAATGCACACTCACCCCCTCCTGTGACAGTGCCTGGGCCCTTCCAGTCTGCCTACCCCACCCCCACCCCCGCCCCACTGGCATTGGGCTCCAGTGAAGGGAAGTGTCAGCTAAGTGGAAGCCAGTGGTACTCTGAGGTCCCACATAGTGGGCGCTAGATAGGAATGGGTAGGCCCAAAAGTCTGAGCCAAACTCCAGCTCCCAGAGGGCAAGCAATCCCCAGTTACGACCAGTAGTCTCCAGCCAGCAGCCAGTATGGCTCAGTGAGAGGGACGGTCCAAAAGCTGTTGGTGAAATTGTGGTAGAAAATATTTAATGAAGTAAAAAGATTTCATTGAAAACGTAGGCCACAAAATGAACACATGATAGATACCAGTAAGTACACACACACACACACACACACACACGCACGCGCGCGCGAGCGCTTGTCATCAGTGTCGAGGATAGTAATACAGATAGTCTGTGAGGATGGTGAGACATGAGAGCCCAATAACATATATATTTTTTGTCTTTTTAGGGCCACACCAGTGGCATATAGAGGTTCCCAAGCTAGGGGTCGAATCAGAGCTGTACCCATAGGCCTACACCACAACCACAGCAACACCAGATCCAAGCCGTGTCTGTGACCTACACCACAGCTCACAGGAACACCAGATCCTTAACCCACTGAGGGAGACCAGGGACTGAACCTGCGTCCTTATGGATACTAGTCAGATTCGTTTCCGCTGAGCCACAATGGGAACTCCAAGAGCCTAATAGTACTTAACTAACATTTACAATGCAAGATCTAGTACATAATAAATGCTCATTAAATACTGAATAAACGGAGGAATGATAAATAATATCTGGGGAGGGGTTGGAGTTTCCCCAGAAAAAAGGGGCTCATTAATTTTCTCCATCTAAATTAGAAATTCATTCTTTATTCAGTGGCAATAAAGTTTGATTTTTCACTGACTAAATCCTTCATTTGTTCAATGAAATTGGAGACATATGGTTGAGGGAGATAAATTTAATTTCCATGTGTCTATTATTTCATTGAATAAATGAAGGATTTAGTGAAAATTGAACTTTTTCAAGCACTCTCAGGCTATTTGGTAGTGCCTACAATTTATATTTAAGCAACTAAGAAAATAAGTTTTATTCCAATGTCCCAAGTTTCCAGCTCATTCTCGATTATACACTTTTGGGTTCCTATCCAGAGTAACTTTACCTATGACCGCCTCTAGAGAAGAATCAATTATATTTTCATCATAAGAGGTCTGTACTTCTCATAGAGTACTGGACATTCCTGTTCAGAACAATTAAAACCAACATATTTAAATTTTGCTTAAAAAAATTCTGATCTTTCTTCCATCTTCAACCATTTATGTTCTCTTTCAACAAGCATTTGAATACCATCAAGCCCTAGATATATAAGATATGGTCCCTGGAGTTCCTGTTGTGGCTTAGCAATCATGAACCTGACTAGTATCCACGAGGATGCAAGTTTGATTCCTGGCCTCACTCAGTGCGTTAAGGATCTGGTGTTGCCATGAGCTGTGGTGTAGATCACAGACGTGGCTTGGATCTCACATTGCTGTGGCTGTGGTACAGGCTGGCAGCTGCAGCTCCAACTTGACCCCTAGCCTGGGAACTTCCTTATGCCGAAGGTGTACCCCTAAAAAAAAGATATGGCCCCTCTTCTCAAGGAATTTTCCAGTGAGAGAGCCAAGTGAGCATTTACAGTTCTGCCTGGTCCTCTGATTTGGTTTGAACAAAGTGCCCTGAGAGTGCTGTAGAGTCTGAGAGCATCTGTGAAGACTACTGTAGGTGGAGATATTTGAGCTGCGGGCTAAAAGGGGAAGGAAACCCTTGATTCTGTTAATTCATTTATCAAACAATCTCTTCTTGAGAAATTACATGATTATCTAGGCACTGTGTCAAATCTCTGGAGACCCAAAGACCAATAAGACAGTCCCTGCTTACCAGAGGCTTATAGAGCTACAAAAGTGGTATTGCCATTCTCCTTGGCATCTTGGAGAATTCCACTCCTCTGCGTACTCTGGTGAGTTCAAACACAGAGGTCATTTCTCATTTCTCTTATAACACATGGTCTTGACTCTTCCATTTTTCCATTCTTATTCTCTCGCAAAATCAGACTATACACGGATTCTCAGAGAATCTCCTGAGTCTAGTTTCCTCACTCACTCTAGGAACTGGCATTTCTGCCACATTATCCCTGCTACATTGTGGCCGCCATCTTACTCAACACGACTTAAGAGTTTCCTACTGTCCATAGAGCAGAATCCAGGACCATCCACTCTCTAGCCTTTGAGGGCTGCATCGGGCCTCTGCCTAAGTTAGAAAAAAAAGCACCCCTTTGGGGCATAGCTAGGCAAGGAGATGTTGCACATCGTATGAAGAAAAAGTAACCCTTTCTTCCAGATGGCTTGAATTCCAGCTCCCACTCAACCACTTAGCCAGCATCCACTATACTCAAAGGCCCTGTGGTTTTTATCTTATTACTTTCATTTTTTTTCTTTCTCTGCTTCCCTATCTTCCTCTCCAGCCAACTGGCCTACTTTCCTGTACAAAGCTGGCATGTTCTCCCTGCACCCATTCCTTATGCCATCTCCTCCTCACCACCCACCTCTCTGTCAGGACTTCTTTTGAGTCTCACATGGAAATACTGAGATTCTGCAGAACTTATGGTCTGCAACAGGCATACCCTTCACACTTAAGCATTTGAAAATTATATACATGACAAAACACAATGGTAAATCTCATTCTCACTATTGGATTGTGAGATTTTATTTTATTTTTTGCTTTTTAGGACCACATTTGTGGTATACGGAAGTTCCCAGGATAGGGGTCGAACCAGAAATGCAGCTTCCAGCCTAAGCCACAGTCACAGAAACTCAGGATCCAAGCTGTTTCTGTGACTGTGACACCACAGGTCACAGCAACACTGGATCCTTAACCCACTGAGCAAGGCCAGAGATGGAACCAGCATCCTCATGGATACTAGTCAGATTTATCGCCACTGAGCCATAATGGGAACTCCAGATTATGAGCTTTAAAAGGCATCTTTATCTTGTTTTTCCAGAAGGTTTAATGTGGGCTGAAGCAATGATTGATATTATAGAAACAGCAACGGTGACTTGAAAAAAGGAAAGATTTCCCAAAGACTTCCAATCCGCAACCAGGTTCTAAAGAATGAATGTTGAGTAAGCCTTGATGGCCTAGTTTAAATTCCAAATAGTGGGAAGTGGTATAACTCAGTTTCTCACCAAATACAGCAGCTAAGATTTTTCAGGAATTCCCAATCCCATTCCTGCATATCATATCCCATCATGAAAAGTTCACTTCATGGATAAGAATCGTCACTTCCCCAGCCTAGTGGTTTCCTCTTTACTTCCTTCATCAGTGCTAGCACTTGAAGTTCTTTTTTCAGGCATTTTTGACAAAGAAACTTCAAAAGCAGTCACTGACGACCAGCAAACCCATGCCCTGTGGAGACTCAGTGTGAACTGACAGGCTTCCTGGCTGGTCGAGTAATGTCCCCATCTTGGTAGAATCCCCCATCAATGACTGGACTATACTATACTATACTATACTACACTACACTTATACTACACTATACTATACTATTTGGAGACTGGAGGACCTTCTTTTTTCACATGCCCCCCACCCCTACCCTACCCCCCCAGCCACACAGGAAGTTGCTTAGGCAACAGTTTCAGGGCCTCTGCCACACACTGTTCCTTCCTCAACTGAGGGAGAAGAAAGTAGCTTTGGAAAGAGGCCTTTGTGTCTTCCAGAGAACAAAGTTGAAACTTGCATGTGGCCCTCAAGCAGCAAGCAACCCACTTTTAAGCCTAAAAATTTCCTTTTACCTCCTATCCACTTCTACAAGAGATTAGACAGGTTCTAAAGCATACTGCACCTCTAGGTGGGGGCCCAAGGCACGCTGCACTCTTTTTTTTTTTTTAAAAGAGCCACACCTATGGCATATGGAAGTTCCCAAGCTAGGGGTTGAATCCAAGCTGCAGCTGCCGGTCTATATCACAGCCACAGCAATACCAGATCTGAGTGGTGTCCTTGACTTGTACCATAGCTCAGGGCAACACTGGATCCTTAACTCACTGGGTGAGGTCCAGGATCGAACCCACAACGTCATGGATACTAGTTGGGTTAGTTTCTGCTGAGCCACAATGGGAACTCCATACCCTGTACTGTTGCAGAGGTGGAAACCTGCTCCTAAGGCAACTTCTTCAGGAACCTTCAAATTAGCCTGTGGGCATCCACTGGGCTGTCTCCCTCCTCTGCCCTGAAGCTGCAGCCAGCCAGAGAGGATCTTGATGCCCTGGGCTATCTTGTAGTAGACTGGCCAACACCCCCTGCTGGGCTTCCCCATGTTCCCTTCCACCCTGAACACCCCTTGCTGGGCTTCCCCATGTTCCCTTCCACCCTTACGCAGCCCTAATCTGTCCAGAGTCTCCCTGGCTTGCAGATGTTCCTATAGAGGGTCCATCTCAGTTTCTGGTGGATCACACTGTCCTCAGTCCTTTATATAAAGCCTCTCGGAAAGGGAGTCCCTGTTCCTTGAAGACAACTGGTAGAGCTGGATGCCTGAACGCAACTGCTCACACAGAGAGGTCCCAGCACTTTGTAGGCCACGCAGTGAGATTCACTTAGAACAGCCAACCAGGGCTCCGGTGTAGAGCCAGGAGCCAGGAAGAACTAGCAGAACTAACAGAATCTTTTTTTTTTTTTTAAGATTTTTATTTTTTCTATTATAATTAATTAATCTTCCGTCAGTTTCTGCTGTACAGTGAAGTGACCCAGTCATACATATATATATACACATTCTTTTTCTCACATTATCCTCCATCATGTTCCATCACAAGTGACTAGATACAGTTCCCTGTGCTACACAGCAGGATCTCATTACTTATCCACTCCAAATGCAATAGTTTGCATCTACTAACCAATCCCAAGAACTGACAGAATCTTGAAGGTGCTGAGCACAGCCTTGGAGGAGCAGTTCAGCTTTTGAAAAGGCCGGGAATCACCTCGGAAGCTAGACAACATTTACACCTTCTCTTTTCTTCTTTTCAAAAGCAAACAACAAAACAAAACAAAAAAAAGTCTGAGTCCCCTAAGACTGGCTTGAGGCTAAATGTGTCAGTCTCAGTTTCAAGGGAGGGAAATCTGTGGACGCCTCAAGACTTGGAGAAGGCAGAGAGGAGGGGTATAACACCCAGTCCCTCCTCCCATGGAGGGTGGTTCCTAGATCCCACTAGCGTTGGAACCGTCCCAGGAAAATCCCAGGCAGAGTAGTGGCGGGCCCTTCACCCTAGTGCCCCCACACAGATGTGGCCAGCACACCCCCATACCTGCAGGGACATACAGGGGAGTCTCAAATTTGATCAGAAATAGTGTCATCTGCCAACAAGGGGCGCTTTTCAGAAAGTTCTGAAACGTGACAGACAGAAGTGGGACGTGAGAAGCAAGAGGGCAACTGGACTCTAAATACTCCAATCATACTGAAAATGGAAGCCCACAGCCTGGCAAAGAAATGCCTCACTTTAAGCTCTGTTTCTCTTTCAAAACCCATCTCCTCAGATCCAGCGGCTTCGGCTTTTTTGAGGGTTTGCCCACTTACAAAGTTGACGGCACCTAACCACCCCTCCCCGCCCCCACAAGCATTTAAGTTCCTAAGCCAGACAGCAGGACGTCCAGAAAGGCCCCTCCTTCTCCCTGAGGTCTTCCCCTGCCGACCCCTGCTAGCCCGGAGGGGTCCCCTAGGTAGGACCCGGGGCGAGCCTCGGGTGTTGGCCAGGAGGCGTGGGAGCGGCTGGCGTGCGCAGTGCTCCCCGAGGGGCAGCGATGAGCCCTGAGCTCCCGGCTCCCCGCTGAGATCGCAGCCCCGCGCGCCGCCTCGCCCGCGCGCCACCAGCTCCTTTACCTCCATGTCCTCCAGGTGCCGACTCGGCGGCGGCCGAGCGCGCTCACTCGGGCCTGGGCTCGCGATCCTCGCTCTCCGCTCGGCTCCCGCCCGGGCCGGGTTCGGCTGCAGCGGGCACAGCGCAAGTGGGCGGCGGCGCGCCCGGCTCGCTGGCTGCGGGACTGCCCCGTCTGCCCTGGTCCTGAGCTAGAGAACGAGGAAGGAGGAGGAGGAGGAGGAGGGAGGGAGAGAGAGAGGGAGGGAGGGAGGGGAGGGGAGGGGAGGGGGGAGGGAGGGAGAGGGAAGGAGGCCGGCGATCAGGGTTTAAATTTAGACACAAATCTAAACAGATACTGTCCCCTCCCGAGGCAGGACTCAAACGAGGGAGCCACGACTCCATTAATCTGCCCAAACATGGGGATGGGACAGCCGCCTGGCCCCTCTTTCTCGCAAAGTTTCTTCAGGACCCTGGTCTTTGCCTTGGTGTCAGTCCTTCTCAACCTCTCACTCCTTTGACACGCCTCCTTTCTTTTTCTTGCCCTAAAAGTTCCAGTCATTCCTTCATTCTTTTAAATCTCCCTTCTTTTCTATTTACTGTTTTTATGTACATCCCTGCTCCTTTCTTTCCTCACTTAAAAAAGAATTGCGTTCGCTGTGTGCCTACCTGGTTTTCCTGGCGTCCCTGGGCAACATGTGAGGACCTTCCCTGGTTGATGTGTCCGTGTTCTCTCAGGACCTCCCCCTCCCCCCAAAAGGAGCTGTTCAGGACACAGCTTTCAATGCCCAGGGTGGGCCGGCTCCACCACCCTGCCTCTCTACCTCTGTCTCACGTTTTCATGAAACCACTATCAATCTATCCATCTCTCAGCTGTGTATCAGGAAGATGAGGACGAGAGAAGAAAACCAAGGAATCCGAGCAAAGTTTTCCAAGCTCCCTGTAGCAGTATATCTTCCCCTCTCCCCCAGTTTGATGCATTCAATTTTGTGGAATTTAAGCTTCCACAAGCTGCTTCCTAAAGGGCCTTTTTGCTGTTCCTAAGTGTACTCTAAGGAATAGAGTAAAGGGCAAGATCCTGAACATCCAATTCCCAGAGGCCCAGCATAGCACTCCTCCCCCAGGGCCATCCCAGTCCTCTGGGCAGCAAAGAGGCAGAAGAAAACAAAGCTGCCTGCGAGGCACGGGGTGGGGGTTGGAATCTGGAGCAGCTTCTCTCTCTGCTACCAGTTTATAACCCTGGCCATCAGCCTAGATGCCTCTTCTGGATCCCCTAACCCTCCCAGAGAGGAAGAGGGGAAATGCCTTCAGAGACCTGGGATGTGAAGGGGATGAGCTGGCAAGGATGCCTCTGTGTCTTTCTGTAGTGTTCTTGCGCCCCCATTCCTACCCTAAACCCCATACTCACCCTGGGAGAGGGACAGTGGGCCAGGTCATCATGAGCACTGTGAAGAGAGATATATGGAGAAACTGATAACAGAGACCAGTTGAGAGTTTGCTCACACTACAAAGAATTGCCCTGATTCTGCTTCTTATCGAAAGACCACCTGCAGACTATCGGGCACTTAGATTTCTGCTTTGGGTATCAGCCTTAGAAACATGGCCTCTTCCCTGTAGAATCTTCTAAGGCCTTCCTTTCCTAGGCTAGGGGTCCAATCAGAGCTGTAGCTACTGGCCTACACCACAGCCACAGCAACATCAGATCCAGACCACGTCTTCAACCTACACCACAGCTCATGGCAATGCCGGATCCTTAACCTGCTAAGCAAGGCCAGGGATTAAACCCACATCCTCACAGATACAAGTCAGGTTTGTTACCACTGAGCCATGACCGAACTCCAAGCCTACCTTTCTAAAACACTAGTAGCCTTAATGGCCAAGTATTTTCCAATTCATTTAACTTGGCTGAGCATAAAGCTAAGAGCCTTGATTTCAGAAACAAAGTGAAAGTTGAATTCCCTCTTTGCTTCTTTCTAGATATGTTTTCTTAGACAAGTCACTTACCCTCTCTGATCCTCGCTTATGTCACCTATGTAGTTTAGTAGGCACTCTGAAAAGAGCAGCTATTTTTATAATGCTCAGCTTGACTGTACAAGCTCAAATGAATAGGGACTCAATATTCCTTTTATTGCCAGGCATTCTAGGGTCCATTGAATGGGGCCTTCACCCCCAGGAATTAATGGTAAGACCCTTCCCATTCCAGCCACACAGCTACGGAGGTGAGGGCACTAGGCAACAACTGACGGCAAAAAAGGAAGTATCGGAGTTCCCATCGTGGCACAGCGGAAACAAATCCGACTAGGAACCATGAGGTTGCAGGTTTGATCCCTGGCCTCGATCAGTGGGTTAAGGATCTGGCATTGCTCTGAGCTGTGGTGTAGGTCGCAGGTGCGGCTTGGATCTGGCATTGCTGTGGCTCTGGTGTAGATTGGCAGCTGTAGCTCTGATTAGACTCCTAGTCTGGGAATCTCCATATGCTGTGGTGCGGCCCTGAAAAGACAAAAGACAAAAAAAAAAAAGACAGAGGGAAAAAAAAAGGAAGTGTCTTTGTACCTTGCAAAGCCTACTTGTGCTTGTAATTTCTTCTCCCTTTCCTTTTTTTAAAGGTGGGGACTGAGTTGGTGGTGGGAGTGTAGTTTCTTACCATGTCTTCTAAGTCTGACTCATGGGGCCTTTTCATTTCATTTGTCATCCTCCTCTCTGCTCAGAACGGGGCTGCCCCAGCACAGGCTTCTGGCTTCACAAACAGGAGGGCGGAAGTGCTTACCCGAAGGAAACCGTTAGGCCCAGATAGCATCGCAGTCACTGAAGGTGACTTGCAGCTGCAGCCCACGCCCTGCTCAGGCCTTCCCTCAGCCACGTGAGGACCCAGGATCCACAATGCAAATTAGCTCGGCTTCAGCTCTGTTCCTACATGCAGGGTGGGATGCCCTTTCAGAGCTGACTGGGCCGGAGGCAGAGACCTTCATGGGAGGAAGGAGTGAAAAATGGGGAGAAGGGGCAGAGGCCCAGAGCTCAGTTTCAGCAGCCCTGAGTAGGTATAGGGCCCATGCCCCTCTTATCTTCCCTTCCTGTCCCTCCTGAAGATCCTCAGAAGCTAGAATGGAAATAAACCAGCTGGCAAACACCCCATTTTTGCTGGGCTATCTGGGGTTGTGACTTGCTGCTCTGTGTGCTGATAGGAGCTGACAACCAAGGGGAAGGGAAAGTGGCTCTGAGGGGGTGTCTCCCCTCCCGCTCTAGGAGACTAGTTGGCTCACAAGGGCCCACTTCCTTTACTCTCCTCTCTTCACAAACCCTGGCAGTCTGAATCAGCCAAGCAGAAAATAAAGGCCAGTGCAGAATGAAGAACAAGAAACACCAGGAGTTCCCGGCACAAGTGGGTTAAAATCTGACTGCAGTGGTTAGGGTCACAGCTCAGGCTCATTGGGAACTTCCTTATGCTGTGGGTGCAGCCATGAAAGAAAGAAAGAAAGAGAGAGAAAGAGAGAAAGAGAAGCCAGAGATGCAGCTTGAGCAGAGGAGCCCATCCTACCATGAGCAGCTCCAGGCCTTCAATAAATACTTAGTGAATGAATGAAGCAAATTAATAGGATCTCTGCCTTTAAATCAAGGGTAGAGACTTTTTCCATAGGTAGGTCTCCAGTGGGAAAGAAAATCTGATGGGAGAAAAGATCATGGAAGGGTACAAATTATGCAGTAACTTAGTTTTTAGGCAGAATTGCTAAGTGCTCCAATCAATCAGCTCTTAGTAAGTGGCCACACTGTGCTGTTGACTGTCCATTTTAAAAATTAAGAGCAAGAAGCAAATATTCTTCCATGACTATAGATACTTACTTTAACACACACACACACTCTCAGCCCTAAGTCCTGAGAATGCTGCAAAAATAAAACAAAACAACTCATACTGGGAGTTCCTACCGTGGCTCAGTGGAAATGAATCTGACTAGCATCCATAAGGACGCAGGTTCTATCCCTGGCCTTGCTCGGTAGGGTAAAGATACGGTGTTGCATGAGCTCTGGTGTAGGTTGCAGACACGGCTCAGATCTGGCGTTGCTGTGGCTGTGGTGCAGGCTGGCAGCTGCAGCTCCTCTAATTTAACTCCTAGTCTGGGAACTTCCATATGCTGCGGGTGCAGCCCTAAAAAAAAAAAACCCCAAAATGAAAAACTCGTCCTGCCACAAGGGACTATCAATGAGGAAGAGTTGAATATACTGAAATTAAAACAAGACTTGAGAGCTCATGTGTTCAAGGAATGGCAATGGAGGGTTTCCCAGAGGAAGATGATAGCACATGAAATGTAAACTGAGGAGGAAGGTAGCAGGGTAACAGTTGGGCCACAAGGAGGATGATGAAGTACTGAAAGGGCAGCCAGCAGGGTCGGGCAACCTCATGAGACAATTGCCTTATGACAGCAATTACAGTTGTAATACTTTTAGGTAAGAAGTATCATTGGATGCTAAATCTAGTGGGTAAAAATGGAATGAGGACTAGGATTTTACATAATTCCAAAGTCTCTCCCCAGAAGTTACTCATTAATTACAAAGAAAAAAAGTAACTTAACAGAGAATAAGCCTAACAGACACCATATTAATCAAATGATCAAATAAACAGCAGCAGTGACGGGACAAATTGACTTCACATTCTACCTGATGGGATGTAATAAGAAGAGCACACCATCACTTCTGTGATAATCTGGCCCAAGGTGCATAACCTGAATCTAATCATGAAGAAACACTGGGCAAGCTAAGTGGGAAGACGTTCCTCAAAGTCACAGTGAGTTCCAAAAGTGCCCATGTCAAGAAGGTCAAGGGAAGGCTGGGGAAGGGTTCAAGTTAAAGGAGACTAGAGCCAATAACAATTGGATTGACCATGTACTTCTAGATTGGTTCCTTTGACTATAAAGTATATTAAGGGAATTATTATATATATTATATATATTATACATTATTGTATATATCAAATCATCATAATTTGTGCTTTTAAGTATCTTACAATTTTATTTGTCAATTATCTTACAATTTTATTTGTCAATTATATCTCAATAAAGCTGAAAAAAGATAAATTACTAGAATTGGCAAAATTGTAAGGAATTCTGGGTGAAGGATGTATGGGAGTTTTTGTACTAAACTTACAACTTTCTCAAAGTTTAAAATTATTTCAGAGTTCCTGTTGTGGTTCAGTGGAAACAAATCTATCCCTCGCCTTGCTCGATGGGTTAAGGATCCAGCATTGTCGTGAGCCGGGGTGTAGGTTGCAGACGCGGCTCGGTTCTGGCATTGCTGTGGCTGAGGCTGTGGCTGGCATCTGTAGCTCTGATTAGACCCCTAGCCTGAGAACCTCCATATGCCGTGGGTATGGCCCTAAAAAGACAAAAAAAAAAAAAAAAAGTTTAAAATTATTTCCACCTAAAAAGTTAGGAAAAAAGGTGGCTGGGTAAGAATTGAACCCTCCTATTTCTTTTCTTTCTTTCCTTCCTTCCTTCCTTCTTTTTAGGGCCGCATGTGAGCCATATGGAAGTTCCCAGGCTAGGGATCCAATCGGAACTACAGCTGCTGGCCTACACCACAGCCACACAGCAATTCGGATCCGAGCCGTGTCTGTGACCTACACCACAGCTCGTGGCAACAACAGACTGTCAACCACTGAGTGACGCCAGGGATCGAACCTGCATCCTCTTGGTTTCTAGTCAGATTTGTTTCTGCTGCACCACAAGACGAACTCCTGAGCCCTCCCATTTCTTTGATTCCAAACTGACTCCCTACTCAGTCCCTTTATCATGTGTTTCTCCCCACTCTACCCCACCCCCAGAGACCCACAGGATGGTCCGGGGGCCTGTTGACAGTGGTGATAGAGAGATTGTGGGTAGAGAGAGAGTCTAGTCTTCTGAAATGTTAGAGGATGGAGACAGGAAGGGGATTATTTAAATCTTTTCTTTGTATAAATATCTTTGTGATGTTTCAGTGGTTACAGCAAACACAAGTATTTTTAAAGTTTTGGGGGAGAGTTTTTTGGGGTTTTTGTTTGTTTGTTTGTTTGTTTTTTTGTCTTTTTAGGTCCACATCTGCAGCATATGGAAGTTCCCAGGCTAGGGGTCAAATCAGAGCTGCAGCTACCAGGCTACACCACAGCCATAGCAACGATAGGTCGGAGCTGGTTCTGCGACCTACACCTCAGCTCACAGCAACGCCGGATCCTTCAACCTGATGAGCGAGGCCAGGGATCAAACCTGCATCCTCATGAATACTAGCTGGGTTCATTACTGCTGAGCCATGATGGGAACTCCACTGGGGGAGAGATTTAACCGAAGAAGGAAAAAAAGAAGAAGAAGAAAACACAAGAACCAAACTGGACAGAGGGAAGGCTGGACCTACTGATGGAGACCACAGTTAGCTCAGGTGCACTGAGAAAAGCTGGGTGTCTATGGCAAAAGAAAGGCCAACCGGGGATATCCTGGGATGAGTCTGGTCTCATAATCAATGCCAAAGAACAGTGTTGACAGAAAAAAATCAAAGAGGATAGGATAGCATAGGCTCCTTTTGTGGCAGAACCTAAGTTCAAGGATGAAGTCAGGCCAATCTACAAGGAAACACAAACCTTCTCAACCCTAAAGTGTGTCATGCAGAACATCTGAGCACTAGTGTAGATGTAAATTATAATGACCCAGGGGGCTTTGAAAAAATATCTATGCCTGCCCACCACTACCCCCTCAACAGGGAGGGGGGCCTGTGTCAGTGCTTTTTAAGCTTCAGTAAAGAGTAAATCTTGAATAGTCTAAGCCAATTATGGAAATACCATTCTTCTTGCCGAAACTGTTTTAGAGAGAGGTAAGTGAGGAAATTTTAGCCAGAGAGAAAAAAGGGGAAATCTTCATCCTTTCCAATAAAGGAACACATAGGAAGAGATGCCCCATAAATATAGGGTATTGTCCTACCTGGTGTAATGCCTGGAACTCCAGCAACTATTTTGCTAACATGAGGCAAACCTGGGCAGTTTCAGGATTTTTATTTTTATTTTTTTGTTATTGTATATCTCATGTGCCTAAATCAAGGCCAGGCACAAATAGTCATTCAATAACTGTTCATTGAGCAAGGAACCCAATGAGTTTGTTCACGGAGTGATGTTGTTGAGGCACTGAATTAACCAACTCTGGAGGGACTATCCCTTGGAACTCTTGTTATGTGAAATAATACATTTCTTTATGGTTTAATCCATTTGAGTATGATCTTTTGTTACAGCTGAAAGCATCCAACGGATTCAGATATATACAACCTTAAAGAAGACAAAATCAGGAGTTCCCACTGTGGCCCAGTGGGTTAAGAACCCGACTAGTATCCATGAAGATTTGCGCTCGATCCCTGGCCTTGCTCAGTGGGTTAAGGATTCAGTGTTGCCACAAGCTGCAGCATAGACTGCAGATGTGGCTTGGATCTGGTGCTGCTGTGGCTGTGGTATAGGCTGGCAGCTGCAACACCAATTTAACCCCTAGCCTAGGAACGTCCAAATGATGCAGGTGCGGCTCTAAAAAGAAAAAAAAAAAAAGAGAAGAAGACAAAATCGGACAGATATACCAGTACAAGGAAAGAAGCAATCTCTCAGAAAAATGTCCAACAGAGATGTGGATAAAGACTTGCATGGAAGTGCAGACACACACACACACACAGATAGGAGAATGTGAAGCAGAAAAAGGGAGTGGGGAGTTCCCGTCATGGCGAAGTGGTTAACGAATCCGACTAGGAACCATGAGGTTGCGGGTTCGGTCCCTGCCCTTGCTCAGTGGGTTAACGATCCGGCGTTGCCATGAGCTGTGGTGTAGGTTGCAGACGTGGCTCGGATCCAGTGTTGCTGTGGCTCTGGCCTAGGCCGGTGGCGACAGCTCCGATTCAACCCCTAGCCTGGGAACCTCCATATGCCGTGGGAGCGGCCCAAGAAATAGCAAAAAAAAAAAAAAGAAAAAAAGAAAAAGAAAAAGGGAGTGGGAAACCTAACTAATATCCATTGTGGAAGGAAAAAAAATTTAAATTGAAAAAATAAGCATAATCATTATCAGAATTTGGAGTGTCTTAGAGTTCCTGTCGTGGCTCAGTGGAAATGAATCTGACTAGCATCCAAACCAGGATCGCAGGTTCGATCCCTGGCCTCACTCAGTGGGTTAAGGATCTGGCATTGCCATGAGTTGTAGTGTAGGTTGCAGAATCGGCTTGGATCTAGCATTGCTGTGGCTGTGGTGTAGGCCAGCAGCTATAGCTCTGATTCGACCCCAAGCCTGGGAGCTTCCATATGCCACGGGTGAGGTCCTAAAAAGACAGAAAATAAAATAATAAATAAAAATAAAAACAACAGAATTTGGACTGTCATAATTCCCATCTAAATTTCAGACAGCAGGTGATCTATATAATCCTTTATCTTATTCTTAAAAAGAAAAAGAACTGGTTTCTTCTAGAAATAAAGTGGGATGATATTTACAGAAATAAAGATGTGTTTTCATGAAGTAATTTCATATCACCATTTCTTTTAGGATATAGATAGTAACATTAAGTGATGTTGTAGTTTTGCCACTAAAGGAGTTTACTAGTATGAATCAGTCACTTGGACTGTGCAGGAGCTTGTCCAAAGCTGGAGGTTACCTGCATGGCCTTAAAATGAGTATGTCCAGTGATTCTACCCTAATAAAGTGAAACAGGTTGTAAGAAAGAATATTATCCTCCCACCTGCCATGCAGCCCCTTTGTCTTTTTTTTTTTTTTAACATGGACAACAGGAAAAGGATTATGTGGAAAGTTTTTCTGTACAAAGTAGACATTTGCAAAATACTACCAAAAACCTGTGTCACATTTTAGTCTCTCTTTCCCTCTTGTAGTGGTCTCATTATCCATCCATTTGTCCATGCCAGAAACCTGGAAGTCGTTCTTGATTTTCCTTCATCTTTACCAACCAGGTACTACAGTTTTACCTCTGAAATATCCTGACATTACTTCCCCCAACAGTGTCCTAGTTCATCTCTATATCTACTAATTGTTGCCCCCGCCTCCAACCTTGACTCACATTCTCCCCAAATCTATTTTCCACTCCACACGCGGTCATCTTTCTAAAGATTACTTTAGAGAGTGTAACTCACACCCTTTCCTGACATGGCCATGCCTACCTCTACAGTCTCTTCTCAAAAGAGAACACCCAATATTCCACACTCAAGCCATCCTGAAGTGCTTTTGGGTCCCCGAATGAGCCCTTTCCTCTGCCTGGGACACATTCCTTGCTTTCCACAAAGCAAAAAATTAAAAGTTAACTCTTTTTTTTTTTTTTAAGGCAAGAAACAGAGTTATTAAGCAAAGTTAACTCTTAATCACCTCTTGGTTCTCAGATTAGGCTTCCTCCAGGAAGATGGTTCCTACCACTTGGAGGAGGTATGCTCTAATTACTTTATTTACTTATTGCTATTTTAGGACCACACCCAGGCTAGGGGTGGAAATGGAGCTGTAGCCACTGGCCAACGCCACAGCCACAGCAACTCAGGATCCCAACTAAGCCGTGACGGGAACTCCTCTAATTACTTTAAAATTGCCTATTTAGGAGTTCCCGTCGTGGCGCAGTGGTTAACGAATCCGACTAGGAACCATGAGGTTGCGGGTTCGATCCCTGCCCTTGCTCAGTGGGTTAATGATCCGGTGTTGCCGTGAGCTGTGGTGTAGGTTGCAGACTCGGCTCAGATCCCGTGTTGCTGTGGCTCTGGCGTAGGCCGGCGGCTACAGCTCCGATTTGACCCCTAGCCTGGGAACCTCCATATGCCGCGAGAGCAGCCCAAAAAAATAGCAAAAAGACAAAAACAAACAAACAAAAAATTGCCTATTTATTTTTTCTTTTAATCCTCCTACAAAAGCAACCTGCACCACAGCTCATGGCAATGCTGCATCCTTAACCCATTGAGTGAGGCCAGGGATCGAACCCGCATCCTCATGGATCCTAGTTCGTTAACCGCCGAGCCATGATGGGAATTCCTCCAATTACTTTAAAATTGCCTGTTTATTTTTTTCTTTTAATCCTCCTATAAAAGCTTAATCTCTCTTTGGCCCCACCTGCAGCATGCGGAAGTTTGCATTCACACCACAGCAGCACCCAAGTCACAGCAGTAACAATACCAGATTCTTAACCTGCTGCACCATCAGGGAACTCTAAAACTTTAATTGTAGAGGGTACATTCTATTCTGTCTTCGTTAGAGTTCTATGCTCAGTGTTGGGTTCAAATTTGGTGAGCAAGCACATGTTGGGGGAACGAATGGACACTGGCTCTGTGCAAAAGAGGTAGATAATTCATTTTGTAATCCACTTCTTGAATGTTCACCTAAAAATGTGGTACAAACAGAGAAAGTTGTAATGCAGAGGACACACAGAAATTTAAAGATCAGCATTGAAACCAGATTTCCTGTTTCCAGCTGTGACCTTGATCAAGTTAATTTTGCTCACTCCTCAGTTTCTCCATCTGTAATATGGGGCTGATAAGAGCACTTACTGCATAAAGTTGTAAGGATTAAGTGATAAAGGTTGGGTCATTATTGTCATAGATGTAATAGAAGCTGCAGTGGCATTTTATCACAAAGAAATTATTGTAACCAGGGGCAGGTAGCAAATACAGCTTCCTCTACAACATGATTCCATATTTATCTCTCAATTCCAAGCTATCCACTCATGATTTTCACCTACTTTTTTTTTTGGTCTTTTGTATTTTTAGGGCCGCACCTGCACACATGGAGGTCTGTCCCCAAACTAGGGGTTGATCGGAGCTGTAGCTGCCAGCTTACACCACAGTCACAGCAATGCCAGATCCTTAACCCAATGAGCGGGGCCAGGGATCGGACCCAAGTCCTCATGGATACTAGTCAGGTTCGTTAACCACAGAGCCAGGATGGGGAACTCCAAATTTCACCTACTTTTAATAAACTTGTCTGCTTGGCTGCAGCTTCACCTTGGAGGAAAGATTTATCTTTGTCTTACCTCTCCTCATCTGTACTTTATCTGACTGTTCTAGAATATTTTAAGTTCAGATTCAAATCTGCATTTTTTTGTATGCCCCCCCCCCAAAATGATGGGAGGGGAGTTCCTCAGATCTCACTGAATAAATTTCACTATCTTGAACAGTATTTCATTTTCAAAACCAGTTTTAAGTTATACTTATTTAAATAATGCATAAATTTAATGCACAGAAACTATAGGGGTTTTCTGGCATAGTCAAAGATTTGACCTTCTTTCCTATTTTTTTGGTAGGGCCAGAGGCCTGTTGAAGTTTCTGGGCCAGGGATCAAAGCTGCACCTTGAGTTCCCATTGCGGCTCAGTGGAAACAAATCTGACTAGTACCCATGAGGTCGCAGGTCGGATCCCTGGCCTTTCTCAGCGGGTTAAGGGTCTAATGTTGCAGTGAGCTGTGGTGTAGGTTGCAGACGTGGCCCAGATCCCACATTGCTGTGGCTGTGGTGTAGGCCAGCAGCTACAGATTCCATATGCCTCAGGTGTGGCTCTAAAATGACCAAAAAAAAAAAAAAAAAGGCTCCTTAACTTGCTGTGCCACAAAGGAACTTTGTGAATTTCTTTCCTAAATCTTACCACTTATCAACTGGTTTACTTGTTCTCATCCTATTGTATAACATTATAACTACTCATACTGAAGTCTTTTTCATGATTTTAAAGTTTTGAAGTATGTCATTTTTAACATTTTCTTCATTCATCTTTGCTGCTTCCTGACCTGTGAAAGTATTTGAGACTTTTTCATTTCTTTTTTCTTTTCTTTCTTTCTTTTTTTTTTTTAGGGACGCACCTGTCATGTATGGAAGTTCCTAGGTAGGGGTCGAATCGGAGCTACAGCTGCCAGCCTATGCAACAGCCACTTCATATTACTTTCATCTTGGTGTCCCCAATACCATTTAGCCCGTGAGGCCCACACAGACTCCTTATCTTGTAAGCATGTCATTTATCTGCGAAGGCATGAAATAATAGACCCTCAGACATTTAAATCATAATACAAATTAAATGTCCTGAAGGAGCATACGACTAGATGCTGCTAGGAGTTCCCGTCGTAGCACAGCGGAAATGAATCCGGCAAGGAACCATGAGGTTGTGGGGTTGATCCCTAGCCTTCCTCAATGGGTTAAGGACCTGGTGTTGCTGTGAGCTGTGGTGTAGTTGCAGACACAGCTTGGATCCTGCATTGCTGTGGTGTAGCCCAGCAGCTCTGATTTGTCGACCCCTAGCCTAGGAACCTCCATATGCCTTGGGTGTGGCCCTAAAAAGCAAAAAAAAAAAAAAGACTTGATGCTGCTAGATCCTGAGGAAGGCAGGATGGACAAGGATGGAGGGTTTATGGAAGGCCTGGAGGCAGCAGGAAGAGGAAGCTGACCTGGGTGTGTTTGGTAGACATGGGGACAGTGGGGTTCTGGGTGCCTGGAGAGGTCATGTGAGCAGGGGGCTCCAGGAGCTTAAGGAGAGGGTTCAGCTGATCAAGAGGGTTTGTCAGAGGCCAGCTTTACATCCTTTTCAGGTTTGCAGTGTCTGCTCCAACACAGCACACATAAGTCCTTTAAGTGGGCATTAAGTTTGGAATCCATCCTGGCCTCCTTATAGGGAGCTGGCTGCTCCTGGAGTCTTGTTCTGGAAATGTTTTATGCTTGGTATTTGCCTCTGTAAAAATAGGTGACATTTGCATTTTGAAGATTACTGACCTTGAGCAGAGTTGCTTCTGATTTGTATTTTCTGTTTCTGTTTCCTTTATTGCACATGGTGGGGATTTTAGGCTGCAATAAAGAGAAAGAGAAGGGATGAGAGTGAGTATGGACAGAGACATGAAAACCACCTACCTGTAAAGACTCTGTAGGCAAAGGGGCCAAGCTGAGGACTGGGGACTTCAGGACCCTACCACGTATGTGCTTTCTAAAGGGCAAAGTTACTGAACCATTCTCATTTTCTAGTTTGATGATAATTCTCATTAGTCACCCAGGGATGTGGCAAGGAACTCCTAATCAAAGCAACCATAAATCTAAAACCATAATGAAATGGGTTAGGCACTCAAGCTGGCCTCACACAGCCCAGTTGGCAATGAAGCAAAGGACAAAGACAGCGGCTGCTGGAAGTCATAGAGGGAGATGAATGCATCTCTGCTGTGGAAGGGGAATCTGGTGTGGGTGGCAGTGGTCTGGGAGTGGGGTGGGGGTGGGGTGGCGAAGGAATTTGCATCTCATGGCTTAATCAGATCAGAAAGCTAACATCCTGTTTTTCTGTAGGTTGGGCACATGAGTAGCTGAAAGCCTCCTCTGACCACGACCAGGCTCAGGAAGTGAGTGTCAACAGCTTTGCAGATGGGAACTCAACTCCTAGTGACCATGCCTGCAGAGGCGACCTGCCCCCACTCCGGCCAGGCCCCCTGTACTCCCTCCACCCCAATTCTAGAACTCCAGACTTCACCCCCTCCTCCCCAGAGACTTATCAACAGGAAGTTAAGTCAGCTGGAACACTCCGTTCCCTTGACATTTTTGTTTTAATTTTGCAGCTGTGTTTAAGGCTTCATGAATTATCTCTCTGGCTCTGTGTCTTGGGTCTGTCTGTCTGTCTGCCTGGTGCTTTTTCTCTCACATCCACGCACCAAGTCATGATTATCACAAGGCTGATGGACCAAAATGAGTACTAGGGTTGGTAAGAAGGAAGTGGGGGTGGGTAAAAAAGCATTTTAGGGACTGTAATACTAGCTGACAATGAGCTACGGAAGGTGACCATTTGCACAGGGACCATTACTGAGGAGAAGCCGTAAATGCTGAGGAGGAATTCCTAACTGTGTGCATCCTTCCTTCCTCATCCCTTCATAGAGCTTATCTCTCTCTCACATCAGAGTGATGTGTGGGCATGTCTTCCCAATACAGTATAGTGCCCACTCAGCAGATGCCTTATTCACACTCATTCTCTCCTAAGAAGCAGTTGGTAAATAAATGAATGAAGCTTCTCTCCTTCCTTTTATCCCAAGTTAGCTTATCATTTAAAAAAACCAAGACACAGCTTTCAAGTGCAACCTGTTCCACTCAAGGCAATATCTCTAAATCTCCTGTGGCTGCAATTACACAGTACCTTACATGCTAAAAGTCTATTTTTTATTCATAGTACATTTTTCTGAGATTCATCAGGGCATTATTTTGTTCTATCCTGATTGCTTTTTTCTTTCTTTCTTTTTTTTCCTATTGCCTCTCATTCAAGTCTTGAGGGAAAGAACCTCTAAACCTAAGAGACTCTGAATCTTCAAAGAAGGAAAGTGGTGATTATTTTCTCTCCAAAGTCTCTCCAAGAGTGTCCTCCATTCACCATAGTAGTACACCATCGAACTCACATGTGTAAACTGCCAGTGTTGGTTTTAAAGGTCCATGTGAAGCAAATAATTTATAGTCACGCAGGTTGGATATGCTTTGTCAATTCCTACCCTTGAAACCTAAGTCCGAGAAAACGTAGCTCATAAGACAGTAACAGTCTCCACAAACTACATCTAGAAAATCCATATACAAATCTTCTGATACTAGTTGGTAATCCTAAGCTATCATTTCAAACACCTGCCCAAATTTGATATTTCAAAATCAGTCCAGGAATCACACACACATATATAGTTTGTTTTTTGGTTATTTTTAGGGCTGTGCTTGTGGTATATGGAAGTTCCCAGGCTAGGGGTCCAATCAGAACTGTAGCTGCCAGCCTGTGCCACAGCAACAGCAACAGCAACACAGGGTCGAGCTGCAGCTCATAGCAATGCTGGATCCTTAGCCCACTAATCAAGGCTAGGGACCGTACCCACATCCCTACTAGTTGGGTGCTTAACCTGTTGAGCCATAATGGGAATTCCAGGAATCCTATATTTTAAAAAGCAACCTATATGAAGCCCACAATGAACATTATACTCAACAAGAAAAACATAAAACTTTCTAAGATCAGGAGAAATGCAAGTTTGCCCACTCTTGCTACTTGTATTTAACACAGTACTGGAAATTCTGGCCAGAGCAATTAGGTAAGGAAAAGAAATAAAAAGCATCCAAATTGGAAACAAAGAAGTAAAATTATCTTTGTTTGCGGATGACATGATCTTATATAGAGTTTTCTAAAGACCCCACACATTTCTTTATTGAAACTAATAAATGAATTCAGCAAAGTTGCAGGATACATAATCAACATACAAAAATAAGTTTCGGAGTTCCCATTGTGGCATCTCCGATGTGACCCCTAGCCTGGGAACCCCCATATGCTGAGGGAGTAGTCCTAAAAAGACAAAAAACAAAAACAAAAAAAAAACCCGAAAACGTATGTCTTTACTGGCATAAAGACAGACACATGCACCAATGGAACAGAACAGAGAGCCCAGAAATAAACCTTTGTGTTTATAGTCAAATGATCTTCAATAGGATGCTTCAAAAGAACAGTCTCTTAACAAAATGGTGTTTTTGGATATTCAGAAGCAAATCACTGATGTTAGACCCTTAACTGATACCACATACATTAATTAACTCAAAATAAGTCTTAAAAACTATAAAATTCCTAGAAGAAAACATAGGGAAAAGTTTCGTGACATTGGATTTAGCAATGATTTCTTGGATATGATATGAAAAGCATAGGCAGCAAAAGCAAACAGAGAGGACTACATCAAACTTTAAAACTTCTGCACATTTAATGAAAACAATCAAGAGAGTGAAGTACAATCTATGGAATGGAGAAAAATAGCAAAATCTAACAAGGAGTTAACATACAGAATATACATATATATACTATTTATTTATTTATTTATTTTTGTCTTTTTAGGGCTGCACCTGCAGCATATGGAAGTTCCCAGGCTAAAGGTCAAATAAGAGCTGCAGCTGCTGGCCTATGCCAAAGACACAGATCCAAGCCGTGTCTTCCACCTATACCACAGCTCATGACAACACCAGATCCTTAACCCACTCAGCAGGGCCAGGGACACTAGTTGTGTTTGCTACTGCTGAGCCACAACAGGAGCTCCATCAGAATATATAAAGAACTCTTACAACTCAACAACAAAAAAACAAGTAACCCTATTCAAAAATAGAAGAACGACGTGAATAGATATTTCTCAAAGAAGATATACAAATGGCCAACAAGCATATGAAAGATGCTTAACACCACTAATCATTAGAGAAATGCAAATTAAAATTACAGTGAGGAATTCCTGTTGTGGCTCAGTGGTAATGAACATGACTAGTATCCATGAGGATGTGGGTTCAATCCCTGGCCTCATACAGTGGGTTAAGGATCCGGCATTGCCATGAGCTGCAGTGTGGGTCGAAGACGCACTTGGATCTGCGTTGCTGTGGCTGCGGCATAGGCCTGCAGCTGCAGCTCCATTTTGACCCCTAACCTGGGATCTTCCATATGCCACACTTTATGTACAGCCCTAAAAGGACCAAACAAACAAACAAACAAACAAAAACACAGTGAGACATCACCTCATACTCATTCGGATTATTAAAAAGAAAAGAAGGAGTTCGGTCGTGGCTCAGTGGTTAACGAATCTGACCAGGAACCAAAAGGTTGCGGGTTCGGTCCCTGGCCTCGATCAGTGGTTTAAGGATCCGGCATTGTCCTGAGCTGTGGTGTAGGTCGCAGACACGGCTCAGATCCTGCGTTGCTGTGGCTTTGGCGTAGGCCGGCAACAACAGCTCTGATTAGACCCCTAGCCTGGGAACCTCCACATGCCGCAGGTGCGGCCATAGAAAAGGCAAAAAGACCAAAAAAAAAAAAAAAGCAAAGAAAGATAGAAAACAAAACAAAAACCCCAGAAAATAATAAGTGTTGGCAAAGATGTGGAGAAATTGGAACTTCTAATGAACTGCTAGTGGGAGTGTAAAATGGTGCAGCCACTATGCACAGCAGTATGGAGTTTCCTCAAAAAACTAAAAATAGAATTACCATATGATTTAGCAATCTCACTTCTGGGTAACTGTCCAAAAGAATTTTTTTTTCTTTTTAGGGCTGCACCCACAGCATATGGGGGGTCCCAGGCTAGGGGTCAAATCAGAGCTACAGCTACTGGCTTATGCCACAGCCACAGGAATGTGGGATCCCATTGCATCTGTGACCTACACCACAGCTCATGGCAATGCTGGATCCTCAACCCACTGAACAAGGCCAGGGATCAAACCGGGGTCCTCATGGATACCAGTCAGGTTCGTTATCCACTGAGCCACTACGGGAACTCCCAAAAGAATCTAAAGGAAGACCTCAAAGAGATATTTGTACACCCATGTTCACTGTAGCATTATTCACAATAGCTAAGAGTTGGAAGCAGCCCAGATGTCCACTACTCAAAATGAATGAATAAGGAAAATGTGACGCACAGACACAAACACTCAATGGAATAATGTTCAACATTAAAAAAGAAGAAAGTCCTGTCACATGTTACAACATGCATGACATATTACATACAACATATAAGGACATTTTGCTGAGTGAAATAAGCCAGTCACAAAAGACAAACAATGTATGATTCCACATATATGAGGTATCTAGAATAGCCAAATTTATGGAAACAGAAAGTAGAATTGTGGTGGACGGGGGTTGGAGTAAGGAAAAAGTGGAGTTGTTATTCGATGGGTATAGAGTTGGCCCTGCTCAGTGGAGTTGCCGTGTATTGTGGTGTAGGTTGCAAATGTGGCTGGGAGCTAGTGTTGCTGTGGCTGTGGTGTAGGCAGGCAGCTGCAGCTCTGATTCAACCCCTAGCCTGGGAACTTCCACATGTCACAGGTGTGGCCCTAAAAAGAAGAAAAAAGGGTGGGTCTCCTTTTCAATCTTAGGCTTTTTCCAAGTGGGAAACAAGACCTTAGGCACTTTTTTTTTTTTTCTTTTTAGGGATGTACCTGCAGCATATGGAGATTCCCATATGCCAGATCCTTAACCCACTGAGTGAGGCCATGGATCGAACCTGCAACCTAATGGTTCCTAGTCATTTCCGATGCACCATGATGGGAACTCCAAGACTTTAGGTACTTCTTGATAGGATGCAATAAGGAGGACATGGGGCCACCTACGATGTGATACTTGTGAAAGTAAAAAACATAAAACTTAAACCAGAGTCTAATCATGCCTCTAGTTCTGATTCCCAGTTTGTAGGAAATATGGCATATGGCCCATGTATGACCCAGGAGGATCTAATCAGCAAAGCCTGGAACGAGGAATTTCTGTAGATCAAATGCACTGGTTTCTTCAATAAATAAATGACATTTTTAAAAGTAAAGAAAAAGAAGTAACTGCTATAAAATTAAAGAGACTTAAGAATCAACATTCAATATGCAGACCTTCTTTGGTTCCTGATTCAAACACACTCAGGTTTTTGAGACAAATGAGAAAGTTTGAACACAGATGATGAGAAATCGATGCTACCTTTTTTTATTTTTTTTGGCTGCCTCTGGGCCCATGCCATAGCAGTGACACAAGCTGCTGCAATGACAACGCTGGGTCCTTAACCTGCTGTGCCACAGGGAAATCCAATTCGTATTATCTTTTTTAGGTGTGGGAATGATATTAAACACAAAAGTTCTTATATGTTGGACACACATTCTCAAGTATTCATGCTAAAATTACACGAGGTCCAGGATTTACTTTAAAATATCCTAGAAAATGCTGAGGGAAGAGGTACCAGCCACCAGCTGAAAAATCCACACACGGACCATGAAGATAGGCCACATATCTAAGCATTTACACATGTGCCTCATTTTCTAATACCCCTTTTATACCTTAAAATGATTTGTTGGGTTTTGACTATTGTTGTATTACCACATGTTTCTAAAAAAAACTCTAGGGAAAAAAAAAAAACTGGTTAAGGAATATATGAGGCAGAATTGGGAATGTATTAATCATTGGAACTGGATGTGGGCATGTGGGAATTCATACCACCATTCTGTCTGGGTTTCTTTTCTTTTCTTTCTTTTTTTTTTTGGTCTTTTCTACGGCCGCACTCATGGCACATGGAGGTTCCCAGGCTAGGGGTCTAATCAGAGCTGTAACCACCAGCCTACGCCAGAGCCACAGCAACGCAGGATCCAAGCCACGTCTGTGACCTACACCACAGCTCATGGCAATGCCAGCTCCTTAACCCACTTGAGCAAGGGCAGGGATCGAACCCGCAACCTCATGGTTCCTAGTCGGATTCGTTAACCACTGCGCCACAATGGGAACTCCTCTCTGGGTTTCTTATCCTTACACATTTCCATAGTAAAAGGCAAATAGTGAATAGACTCAGGTTGATTGGGTATCCAGGACAGGTTTTATTTTCAAGACACGTCTTGGAAGTTCCTGTCGTGGCACAGCCAAAACAAATCTGACTAGGAACCATGAGGTTGCAGTCGATCCCTGGCTTCACTCAGTGGGTTAAGCATCTGGCATTATTGTGAGCTGTGGTGTAGGTCACAGATATGTCTCGGATCCTTCATGGCTGTGGCTATGGCGTAGGCCAGCAGCTGTAGCTCTGATTCGATCCCTAGCCTGAGAACCTTCATATGCCCTGGGTGCAACCCTAAAAAAAAAAAAAAAAAAAAAAGATAGGTCTTGATGTAGGAGAGAGAATTGGTACTGAAAACTTTGAGATCAATAAATACATCTTATCTACTCTACAGGTTTGCTTAAGGGCAGTTTCCTTCATATGGTTCCTGGGGAAATTACTTTATTCATTTCCTTAAAACTTTGAGAGTCAGTTTTATGACCCAGTAACCTCATAACTAGATACCCTCCCAAGAGAAATGAGTGCATAAATCTATCAAAAGTCATGTACAGGAGTTCCCTGGTGGCTCAGTGGGTTAAGGATCAAGCATTTGTCACTGCAGTGGCTCAGGTCATTGATATGGCATAGGTTCGATCCCTGGCCCAGGAGCTTCCACATTCCCAGGCATGGCCAAAAAAAATTTATTCCCAGGCACGGCCAAAAAATAAAAAAGTAGTCATGTACAAAAAAGTTCACATCAGCTTTATCCATAATTGTACACAACTAAAGGCAATCCACATTTCAAAGAACAGAGCAATAAACTGTGGATCATTAATATAATAAAATTTTACTCAACAATTAAAAGACACTAACTATAGACACACACAACATAGGTGAATTTAAAAAACATGGTGGTGGAGTTCCCGTCGTGGCTCAGTGGTTAACGAATCCGAGCAGGAACCATGAGGTTTCGGGTTCGGTCCCTGGCCTTGCTCAGTGGGTTAACGACCGGCATTGCCGTGAGCTGTGGTGTAGGTCGCAGACGCAGCTCGGATCCCATGTTGCTGTGGCTCTGGTGTAGGCTGGCAGCTACAGCTCCGATTCAACGCCTAGCCTGGGAACCTCCATATGCCGCGGGAGCGGCCCAAGAAATGCTAAAAGACAAAACAAAAAAACCCCCAAAAACAGTGGTGTCGGTCATAGATGTGGATCAGATCCCAAGTTGCTGTGGCTGTGGTGTAGGCCAGCAGCTGCAGATCAGATTCGACCCCTAGCCTCTATATGCTGTGGGTACAGCCCTAAAAAAACAAAAGATAAATAAATAAATAAATAAATAAATAAATAAACAAACAAAAAAATAAATAAAAATAAAAATCATAGTGCAGAGCAGAAGTCAGACACAGAACACAAGCTGTGATATTCAGGAACAGGCACAACTAACTGAGGATAATGGATGATAGAATAATAGCTCTCTCTTGAGTTCCTGTTGTAGTGTAGCAGAAACAAACCTGACTAGTATCTATGAGGATGCGGGTTCAATCCCTGGCCCTGCTCAGTGGGTTAAGTCATGGTGTTGCTGTGACCTGTGGTGTAGGTCGAAGATGTAGCTCGGATCCCAAGTTGCTGTGGATGTGGAGTAGGACAGCAGCTGTAGCTCTGATTTGACCTCTATCTAGCCTGAGAACTTCCATATGCCTCAGGTGCGGTTCTAAAAAAAAGCACAAAAAATAAAATATCTTTTTTTAAAAAAAGAATAATAGCTCTCTTTGAGTGGTGGTATTGACCAGGAAGAGCATGAGGGACTTTTCTGAGGTGATGGAAATTCTTACATCTTGATCTGGGATCTGGTATGTACATATACAAGGACCCGCTGACCTGGACACTGAACAACATGCTTTGTGCATTCTGTAGGTCATAACTCAATTTTTAAAGTAATTTTTTAAAATAGGAAAAGAAATTTCCTGGTGGCTTAGTGGGTTAAGGATCCAGCATTGTCACTGCTATGGCTCAGGTTTGATCCCTGGCCCCAGAACTTTTGCATGCTGTGGAGTGCAGCCAAAAAAATAAAAATAGGAAAAGAAAAAGAAAAAAGCCCTGGGAGTGCTTTGCATTTCTAAGAGAGATCTAAGTGATGGTGAAATTTAAGACAATATTTTTAGGGTGTAAAAAAACCATACTGAGTTTGACTCAAAAAGCAAAAATCTCTTTCTAGGAAAATGCTGCTGCCTGGAATGGTCTATACCCAGGGGTCAGAGAAAGGGTTCCAGTTCTTTTTTTTTTCTTTTGTCTTTTTAGGGCCACGCCTGAAGTGTGGCATATGGAGGTTCCCAGGCTAGGGGTCGAATCACGGCTGTAGCCACGGGCCTACACCACAGCCACAGCAATGCAGGATCCAAGCCACATCTGCAAACTATACCACAGCTCATGGCAACGCTGGATCCTTAACCCACTGCATGAGGTCAAGGATCGAACTTGCATCCTCAGGGATACTAGTTGTGTTCGTTACTGCTGAGCCACGACTTGGAACTCCAAGGGGTTCCAGTTCTACCCCAGGCTTCCATCCTTCTTTTCCCTTTTGTAAACTGCATTAGTCCCCTGTTTTTCCCAGTAGCAATTAAAGAATTTTTCTTTTTCTTTTTTTTTTGTTTTTGTCTTTTTGTCTTTTAGGGCCACACCCATGGCATATGGAGGTTCCTAGGGGCCGAATCAGAGCTGTAGCTGCCAGCCTACCCCACAGCCACAGCAAAGTGGGATCTGAGCCGTGTCTGCAACTTACACCACAGCTCACGGCAATGCCAGATCCTTAACTCACTGAGTGAGGCCAGGGATTGAACCCGCGTCTTCATGGATGCTAGTCGGGTTCATTAACTGCTTAGCCAGGAATGGAATTTCCAGGAATCCATGCTTTTTTCTGATTTTTTTTTCTGAAAATATTCATGGCAAAATCCTAATGATTGGGGATTCAATATAGATGACAGCCAAATGAAGCTGCCCTGTACAGATGAACATACTGCCTGCAAAGAAGAAATGGTTTGTTTTCCAAGAACTTGGTCTGGGATAGTGAGGGGATGTGCATATGTGGTGGAGGGGAGGGGGCTGTGCAGTTTGCAAATAGTACTGGACATAGAGTAAGAAGACTCGAGTTCTAAGTCTAGCTGTTTCCCTGGCCAATTATGCATTTTGAGGCAAATCACACAACTTCAGTTATCATCAATTTCCCATTTGAGAATTGGGCAGGATGAGCCCACAGGGCTGCACATGAGATCATGCCTACATAGTGGCTACTGAGCTCTTGTTGCTTAATAAACAGTGACTAAAATAGAAGATGAGGAGGAAGCACCAACATGTCCAAGTTCCTTCCTTACAACATTCTATTCATTCCTTTTCTTCTTCTAAACTCCTGGTGACTCAAGGGTCCTCAGACCCTTCCTGCTGTGGTCAGGACTCATCCCACTCAGGTACCTTCTCTTGGGTGCTCTACTGCAAACCTGCAGGTGGAAAGTCATAGATGTGACCAGTGTCCTTCGAATGCCCTCTGCCAGGGCTGGGGTGCTGGGGAGGTTTCACTGAGGAGGTGACATTGGGATTAAGGATGAAGACCCAAAGCAAATTTTTCCAGGCTGTGAGGTCTGCAGAAGTAAATCAGAGGATACAAGAGAGGGTACATGGTTCGGAAGGAAAAGCAGAGTCCAGCATGGCTGGGATGGTGGAGAAAACCACAGGATGGATTTGGACATGCTGAGGTTGGACTTCAGTAAAAGAAGGGGCAACATGGCACAGGCTGTTCTTGCAGGGGTCAGAATTGTATTTTAGGAAGAAGATTCTGGCAGCAGAAGGAATCAGAGGCAATATGTTTGCAGATAGGAAAGCAACATCTGTTGAGCTGCCATAAAGACCTAATCTGGGAGTTCCCATTGTGGTGCAGTGGTTAACGAATCTGACTAGGAACCATGAGGTTGCAGGTTCGATCCCTGGCCTTGCTCAGTGGGTTAAGGATCTGGCATTGCCGTGAGCTGTGGTGTAGGTCGCAGACGAGGCTTGGATCCCACGTTGATGTGGCTCTGGTGTAGGCCAGTGGCTTCAGCTCCAATTCGACCCCTAGCCTGGGAACCTCCACATGCCATGGGAAGCGGCCCTAGAAAAGGCAAAAAGACAAAAATAAAACAAAAAAAACCAAAACAAAAAAACCCCCAACTTAATCTAGAGAGGAAAAAAGGGATTGAAGGAGGTGGATTTGCCAGGACTGGTATGCAAAATAAGTAGGAAAGCTGAGAATAACTTAAACCTTCAGAGTAGGGTTGTCAGATTTATCAAACAAGGATAGAGGATGGAGGCACAGCAGAAATGACTCCAACTAGGAACCATGAGGTTGCACGTTGGATCCCTGGCCTTGTTCAGCAGGTTAGGGATCTGGCATTGTGGTGAGCTGTGGTGTAGGAGGCAGACGTGGCTTGGATCTGGCATTGCTGCGGCTGTGGCGTAGGCCTGTGGCAACAGCTCCGATTTGACCCCTAGCCTGGGAACCTCCATATGCTGTGGGTGCAGCCCTAAAAAAAAGAAAAGAAAAGAAAAGAAAAGAAAAGAAAAGAAAAGAAAAGAAAAGAAACAATAGAGGATGGATGTCCATTTAAATTTGAATTTCGGTAGTTCCCGTCGTGGCTCAGCAGAAACGAATCCAACTAGGAACCATGAGGTTTCCGGTTCGATCCCTGGCCTTGCTCAGTGGGTTAAGGATCCGGCGTTGCCAAGACCTGTGGTGTAGGTGGAAGACGTGGCTCAGATCCCGTGTTGCTGTGGCTCTGGTGTAGGCCCTTGGCAACAGCTCCAATTAGACTCCTAGCCTGGGAACCTCCACATGCTGCGGGTGCAGCCCTAAAAAGACAAACAAAAAAAAAAAAAAAAGAATTTCAGACCATCAATGAATAATTTTGTACAAGTATGCCCCATGTAATAATTCACCTAATATTCAAACTGAATTGGGTGTCCTGTATTTTATTTGGCAACTCGATTTCAGAATTAACTCCTTAAAATTCAAATCTGATGTGCATAAAACATTGTTATCTTCTGTTTTTGTTTTATTCTTTTTGGGCTGCACCTACAGCATGCAGAAGTTCTAGGTCCAGGGGCTGCTGCAGTAACAGGGCCAGATCCTTAATCCGCTGAGCTGCAAAAGAAATCCTAAACCATCGCTATGCCCATTTGACTCCCCAGGTAAATCATCCTCCTGGAAAGAGACTGCACTTGTTAGCTGAAGAGTAAATCAAGCAGTCATATTTCTCATTTTCAACTGGAGAATCAGCCCAGTGAAGAGCAGCTTTTTTTTTTTTTTGGACCACACCTGAGGCATATGGAGGTTCTCAGGCTAGAGGTAGAATCAGAGCTAGAGCTGCTGGCCTACACCACAGCCACAGCAACGCAGGATCCAAGCTACATCTGCAACCTATGCCACAGCTCACAGCAACACTGAATCCTTAACCTACTGAGCGATGACAGGGATCAAACCTGCATTCTCATGGATACTCGTCAGGTTTGTTACCCCTGAGCCACAATAGGAACTCCAAGAGCATCATTTTTATTTCAGTGTCATAAGTCACCTGTACCGCCATTTATTCAATATGGTTTTTAGATCTATATTAAATTTACTCACTTTTAAAATTTAGTACTGTCCTAAGTAATGATATCCATGAAACCAACAGTTTAGTGGTCTAGTTGTTATTTTTTTCTATACCAATTAAGAAAAAAATGACTAGAGCATTTCCCATCATGGCTCAGTGGAAATGAATCTGACTAGCATCCATGAGGATGCAGATTCCATTTCTGGCCTCGCTCAGTGGGTTAAGGATCTGGTATTGCCATGAACTGTGGTGTAGGTCATAGACGTGGCTGGGCATTGCCCACATTGCTGTGGCATAGGCAGGCAGCTACAGCTCCTATTCGACCCCTAGCCTGGGAACCTCCATGTGCCTTGGGTGCAGCCCTAAGAAGACAAAAAAAAAAGACTAAAGAATAAATTTTTTATTTCCACACCACCTAAAATTTGCACACACACACTTTGGGAAATTCTAGTCAAGTAGAGAGCTATGCCTAGGCTGGCCCGACTCCTACCCTGCCAGCCTGAGGCCCTGTCCAGATGGGTAGGAGGCTGGCCTGGTGTGCTTGCAACCTGCACTTGACTGTACTGGATTAGGAGATGACGGACAGGCCCCTGATAAGGAACAGGCCAAGTGGGGACTGCAGCTCAGCCTCCAGGCATCTCACAGGTCCCAGAGGGGTTGAGGCACATATGTGGTTGGGGCCCCATTGCCTGAGAAGAGCTGCATGGTGACAAGTGAGGGCTGGGAACTTAGCTGGATGTTGGGCTGAGGAGTTTCCATCCCCAGAGGAACCATATCTCTCCTCAGGGACTGTCAGCTGATATCCAAGAATGCTGCTTGTGGGATTTGGACACAGACTGTTGATCTACTTGTTTGAACAATATCTAATTGTTCTGGACTTGTTAAGAAAGCTTTTCCTGATACTTGGTAGTGGTTCCTGGCTGGTCCAACAGAGAGGTTTTCCCAGGTTTCTTGATGGAGACTGGAGCCACCAGCATTGGGGTGCCCTGAACTCAAACCAACAAGCCATTCTTGCCCAGGCACCTCTGACCCCAAAAATGAAGCGCAAAGTTCAGTGGCTCTGATTTCAGCACTTCAGCCACAAAATGGCCGCCACTGTCATGTTTCCCACAGGCCACAAGGCTCTCTTTCCTCCAGGTTTCACTGATCCACCCTGCTGGTAAAAAGACTCCTAGACTGGAGTTTCCACTGTGGCGCAGTGGGTTAATGATCCAGCTTGTCTCTGTGGAGGTGCCAGTTCAATCCCTGGCCCAGCACAGTGGGTTAAGGATCCAGCATTGCTGTAGCTATGGTATAAGTCTCAGGTGCGGCTGAAAAAAACAAAACAAAAGACCCCTGGACTGTACCACCATTACTCTGGGACTTTCTCTGTGCTCATCCAAGTTCAGATCCCTTGGTGAAGGCTGAGGCATCCCTATGAGTTTCCTACATCGGGCTGGTAAGACGAAAGACAGTAGGGGAGGGTCTACCACTCTGTCTAACACTCATGTGTCACAAGGCTGTCCTATTGGGGGCGAGGCAGCAGGGTTGGGCAGGGGATGGTAGTGAGTGTTCCTTATGTGCCAAGCATTGTGCTGAGCCAACCTTCACAGTGATCCAGGAGGCAGGTACCATCATCTTCATTTTCCAGATAAGGAAACTTTAAACTCAGGGAGATTAAGTAATTTGTATAAGAGAAAAAGCAGAGCTAGAATTAGATCTCAGTCTTCTGACCTTAAGGCTGATCCTCTTTGAATTACGCCACTTGAAATCATTTGGAGAGGAAAGGTAATCCCTGGCTGCATTTCAAGGCAATAAGAAATCAGAGCCCCCCCCCACTTTTTTTTTTTTTGGCTTTTTAGGGCCACACCCTTGGCATATGGAAGTTCCCAGGCTAGGGGTTGAATTGGAGCTGCAGCTGCCAGCCACAGCCACAGCCACAGCAACTTGGAATCCGAGTTGCATCTGCAACCTACACCACAGCTCATTTGGCAACACTGCATCCTTTAACACAATGACTGGGGCCAGGGGTTGAACCTACATCCTCATGGCTACTAGCCAGATTTTTTTCCATTGAGCCACAGCAGGAACTCCTGGGAACTTTCTGCGTGCCTAAGGGTGAGTGACTATAATTTAGGTGAGTGACTTGCATCAGGCAAAACCTACTGGTAACACATCCTTCATAATGTCGTGCTTTAATTCACATCTTTTTTTTTTTTTTAACATCCCACAGGCTTCTTTCCTCATAATTACTATTACTAGTTATATATGCCCACATTAGTTAAAAGCTAGTTAGGCTGTTATAACAAAGAGACCCCGACATAGAATAGCTTTAACTTTTTTTTCTTTTTAGGGCTGCCTGAAACATATGGAAGTTCTCTGGGCTAGAGGCTGAATAAGAGCTGCAGCTGCCAGCCTACACCACAGCCACAGCTAGGCAGGATCCAAGCTACACTGTAGCTCATGGCAACACCGGGTCCTTAACCCACTGAGCAAGGCCAGGGATCAAACCCACATCCTCATGGATACCAGTCGGGTTCGTAACCCACTGAACCACAATAGGAACTCCCTTAAATTATTATATAACATTCCAAGTGAGTAGTAAAATTGTTTCCCCAGCTCCTACCATCATATTCTGCATCCCTGATATCAGGAAGGAGGAGAGCGCATACCTTCATTTTAAGGGAGTGGCCTGGAGGAGTACATAACCACCACCACAATAATTCTGAGAAGCTCTGGCATGAATTGATAGTCCATTAAGTTTTCTTTAAGGAGTCTAGATGTAAAGTCAGATTGCTTATCTTAGAGCCATAACTCTGTCTCTCACGTGTGATCTTGGTTAGTTGTTAAGTTCTCTGAATCTCAATCTTTCCCCCCCTCTCTGTACAACTGGGTAATTGTAATTAGTTGGCTTAACTCACTGGGATGTTGGGAGGCCTTTGAGAGCCTAGGCAAGCCTTTTTTCGTGAGGTCACATGAAAAAAGTGAAGTGCTACTGCATTAGGAACATCCAGCTGTAGTTTTCTGTTTCTATTTTTTAAAAATTGTGGACACTTGGTGCTGGCTCCTCAGCTTGATTTAGGGTGAAAACCACATATCTGAAATGTCCTTGTATTTCCATTCACAGGGGAATAGTTTGGTGTGTGCTATTTGATTCCCCTGGTTAGGCTGCCCTGCTGTGACCAAGTGCCTTTCCCCAGGCGCCTGGGCTCCCATCCTCCCCTGGGGTGAAGGTCATTGGTACCTGGCCCCACTGGCTCTCTCTGAGCTCTAATCATGTGGCTGATGATGGCCCTGAAACTTATTCCTCACAAAGTGGATTTGGGTGGAGACCTGGAACAGAACTGGCAGTAAGGAAACCAGCCAACAGCCCCCCAGTGATGCCAATCTGAGTGGTTTCTCCCCACCCTGCCTGCAACAAACCACAAAAGGCAGGCTTGGCATCCTTTGCATCCCTAGTTGAGCTTGTATGACAGTCTACAGTGTGTGTCAGTTATAGCGAACCTGTTCTTATCTATCAGCCTCTAAGCCTCTTAAGGAAGGAAGGAAGGAAATCTTTTCTCAGCATCTATTATGTTGCAGGCACAAAGACAACTTGTCCACATTTATTTCTCACTGCCAACAGATATTATGCCTTCCTTATTGATAGATGAGGAGTGGGAGGTTGAAAATCTGCCTTGCTCAGTACTACACAGTCATCAAGGGGAAGAGGCAAGATTTGAACCCAAGACCTCTGACACTAAGTCTGGCTCTCATTCTATTGTAGCATGATTAATTTTATTACAGTTGAGTGTGAAAGGGTAGAAACCACACGGTCAGTCATTGGATCCTCCACTCAGTATAAGCATGATTTCCTGTACATAGTAAGGACTCAAAAGAGTTGGAATGAATGGCGTTTTCACCATTTTACCTCCGGCATTACACAACCCAGTTCCTGACGGGTGGAACAGGTCATTATAGTACTTATTGGATATATTTAAGTTGTTGGAGTGATAATTTTTTTTTGGATTGATATTTTTATTTATTATTTATTTTTGTCTTTTTGTCTTTTCTAGGGCCGCACCTGCGGCATATGGAGGTTCCCAGGCTAGGGGTCGAATCGGAGCTGTAGCCAGGGCCACAGCAACACAGGTCTGAGCCGTGTCTGTGACCTACATCACAGCTCACAGCAACACAAGATCCTTAACCCACTGAGTGAGGCCAGGGATCGAACCTGCAACCTCATGGTTCCTAGTTCAATTCGTTAACCACTGAGCCATGAGGGGAACTCCAAGGACTGATATATTTAAAAGAATCATAGTTGAGTTGAAGGTAAAAACACCCTGCAAATCGTAGCTGAGTTGAAGGTAAAAACACATTGTAAAGCCCCCATGGGACTAGGGTTTTTATGCAGGTAAAACAAGTAAATGAAGTCAAGGAAAAAGTTGTCCTGGACACACCTGTTCTCTGGCTTCTTGGCAGAATCTGAGTAGGAATTACTCAAGGGACCACTGTGGCTGGTATCTGAGTCACACTCACAGGCATGAATCTGTGGCAAAAGCAGATGGCACTTCCAGCAGGCATCACCCAGAGGAGAGAACTTCTCAGGATGTATGTCCATGGCAACCATCCATCCTGGGTTTCCTGGCACGGTCCAATTTCAGGTCTTTTGTCTGAAAGTCCTTAGAATGGCACGTGTCCCGCTTGGGTAATGAATTCTACTTTTGAATATGGAAAATATGGTTACAGCAGGCATGTGGAAAGTGCCTTTTATTGCTTCCCGCTGGCAGATCAAAAGCAGAGGGGTTGGACCACACCGAGACAACCTGTTTTACCCAGGCAAAGGGAGAGACCCAGGGGTTCATGAGTGTTTTGTTCTTCTGTGCAGGTCAGGAAGCCAGGGGGAGGCTACTGATAGGCAAAGCCAGCCAGGGCTGAGCAGGGCTGTGTCTTGAGAACTGGGTCCTAGAAAAGGCAAAGACAGTGGTGGCAGGAAACAAAAGAAGCAGAGGCAGAAATTGCTTTTTTGTTGCACAAAGGAAGGAGGTGACCCAAGGCTCCTTGTGACACAGGAAGAAACATATTTGGGGAAGTGAGAGCCTCTCCCCACACATCCCTTCAGATTAGAGGCGAATTATGGGTGGCCTTAGGGCAAGCAAGAGGCTCTTGTGGTTCCGGCTCTTTCTACACCCCAGGTGGGTGGGGTCACTTGTTGGTAAAGGTGCCTCTCATCAGCATGTTAAAACCAAGCTCAGGAGTTCCTATTGTGGCTCAGCAGAAATGAATCTGACTAGCATCCATGAGGATGCAGGTTTGAATCCTGGGTTAAGGATCCAGCATTGCCGTGGTGTAGGTCACAGATGTGGCTTTGGATCTGGCATTGCTGTGGCTGTGGTGTAGGCCAGCGGCTACAGTTTCGATTTGACCCCTAGCCTGGGAACATCCATTCGCTGGAAGAAAAGAAAAACAAACAACAAACAAAAAACAATCTCAAAGCCTATTTATTTTCTGGGATCAGTCCATTAAGGGCCACCTCCTCATTCCCCTGTCCTCCCACCCTTTAACTCCCAGCCAGTCAGGCAGGTCCCTATGACTTAAGCCTTGAGCTAGGACTTAAGTCTCATCCTGCTTTTCTAATCAGCCCCAAAGCCTGGGGCACATCATTCGCCCCCTCTGGCCTCTGTTTTTTTCCAAAGAGGAGTAGATAATACTGACAGAGCTGTCTCTAGTGCTTACTAGAGACAGATTGGTTACTTTGTCTTGAGGTGACTCAACTAGCTGACTCCACATTTAAAAAGCTTGAGGAGTTCTGTTGTGACACAGTGGAAGAAAATCTGGCCAGTATCCATGAGGATGCAGGTTTGATCCCTGGTGTTGCTCAGTGGGTTGGAGATCTGGTGTTGCTGTGAGCTATGGTGTAGGTCACAGGCACGCTCAGATCCCACGCTACACCCCTAGCCTGGGAACTTTCATATGCTGAGGGTGTGGCCCTAAAATAAATAAATAAATAGTTTGAAAGTATTCATTTTCCTTAGTGCAATAAAATCTCTGTGATTCTACACATTTCATTCACTCATTCATTCACTTAAACATGTATTAAGCACATTTTATGTCAGCCGTGATTAAGTAACAAATAGCAATAACTTCTGCCTAAGTCTCTGCTATGTGCTACACACTGTTAGATGCTTTAGACTGATCATTCCATTTAATCCTCTTACAGCTCTATGAGGTAATGCTTTCATTTTTAGACTAAGAAGAGTTTAGGTAACTTGCTCCAGTTCATATCTTTGATTCTAGGTCAGACTCCAAAGCTGGTGTGTGGTTTTTGTTTAGTTTAGTTTATTTGTTTGTTTTGGCCATGTCCATATGGCATGCAAAAGTTTCCAGGTCAGGGATGGAGCCTGCACCACAGCTTCAACCTGAGCCGCTGCAGTGACAACTCTGGATCCTTAACCCGTTGTACCACCAGGGAACTCCCAAAGCTGGTGTTTTGATACGGTAATTCTGATATCAAGGAGGTTCCAACCAGCAGCCCTGTAGCCAGAGGGCCAGCATGTAGGCTCTGAAACCCTTGACTTTGCTCACTTGGGACATTAGAACATGTTCCATCCACTCCAGAAAACACAGTAAGTCTGGAACACATAGCAAGCACTTTCTCTTCCTGTTTCCAGTCATGAGTTCCACAGACCTTGTTTTCTACAGGAATTTCTGCACCATGAATATTATAAACTGTAGAAATAGTGCGCCCTCGTGTGTCAGGAGCACAACACACATTTGAACTCAGGATAAAGATACATTTTAAACAATCTTAAACTACAAAACACTTTACTTTTTGTGTTTTTCTTTTTGCTTTCTATGACTTTGAAACATACTGGGTTGGGGAAGGGATGGTGAAAAATTGCTTAACTTGAGGAACTCCACCAAGAGGCACATTACTAAGTACTAGGACTAGTAAGACAAAATGAAGGGGCCGGATCTTGGAATACTCCCTTGCTGGGGGCATCTGATGTCCTACAATAGCTTGAAAAATCTAAAACTTCTATTGTTTCAATCTGAATGTAAACTTTACTTCCTTACATGTTTCCATTCTTCCTTTATGCTTACCCCCTCCTATTTCTTTTTTCTTTTCCTCGTTTCTCCCTCATTTGCTTTTCTTCCCCTTCCCGTCTCAATTTCCCTACCTGTTCTTAGAAATAGTTACATTTGCTTATGGACCATAACATCTTTCTTCCTCTCTTTCATGGAATTTGAAACATTTCTCTCTTTTTTGAGTGTATGTTGGGGATGGGGGCAGCAAATGAAAAGAGGGAAACACTGACATAGCTGAGGATTTAGGAGATCTGGATTTGTCTCCATTCATCTCTTCCTACTTTTTCCACAAAGGTTAGCCATTGCTTATTAAAACACATACAGTAAGGAGTTCCCATTGTGGCTCAGCGGTAACAAATCCGACTAGTATCCATGAGGACGCAGGTTTGATCCCTGGCCTCCCTCAGTGGGTTAAGGATCTGGTGTTGCGTGAGCTGTGGTGTAGGTTGCAGACGTGCCTCAGATCCCTAGCTGCTGTGACTGTGGCATAGGCCAGTGGCTATGGCTCCAATTCAACCCCTAGCCTGGGCACCTCCATGTGCTGTGGGTACAGCCCTAAAAAGACAAATAAATAAATAAATAATAATAAATAAAATAAAATAAAACATGGATAGATGGGGGGATATGATGAAGGAAAATATATGCAATAATAAAAGGTCAGGGGTAAGGCCTACACAAAGTAGTGTACACCATAGAGTTCTGCACATTTACTCAAAGTAGGTCACAAGGTATTTCATTGCGGAATCTCTCAGAAACCAAGGGAAATAATTGTATTTATCATATTCATTAGATGAAAGCAAACCAATTGTTCTTTGGAAATACTGTGCTGCCTGGTATTGAGGCCTGGCAAATTCTCCCCTGGGTGCTCATGAGGAAAGGACTGTAAGGTGGAAAACACTCCCAGCAGCAGCCCCACAATAGCTACAGTGACACATTTCCTGCCGTTGTTTCTTATTGGATGCTGTTTCAAAGATTGTTCTTGTTTGAACAATGTTCAAAGTGAGGCTGATAGTGTAACTTCAGTACAAACAAATCCAAACAATAGAGGAAAAGAATAAAATCCGAGCAGGCAATTCTCTGCTGCTCTGATACATTTCAAGGGTAAAATTTAGAAGAGCTAAAAAAAGGAGTGGGCTGCCTGTTCTTAAGAAATCCATTGCAGATATGATTTCTCCTGACTGGGCTTTTGATAAAACTGAACAAAACAGAGTGTCAGGTTGTAGTCTCCCAAAAGAAACTGTGTTGTTGATAAAAGGAAGATCATTGTTTAAAAAAAAAAAAGAGGAAGATCATTGTGATTTTAATAACTAAAAAGGAAAAGAATAACATCTTTTAAAGAGTATTTGGATTCTATCCATACACTAGACTAATTAGTACCCACTGCATCTCAGCAGAGGGTGACTTTATGGAGTAACTAGAAGCTAAAGCTAAAATCTCTTTAGGAAAACAGTTTGGGGTCTACTCCAGCTCATTAAGAAAGACAGAAGCATTAAAAAAAAATGCTCAAATTTTAGTGAGACTAGAACATACTAAGAAATTTGTTTAGAAGCAGAGTCCTGGAACCGGACTCCAAAAATTTTTATTCCATTGTTCTACCATGTGCCAATGAATCTACATTTACTTATTTATTTTTATTTATTTATTTTTTTAAAGGCCGAACCTACAGCATATTGAAGTTCCCAGGTCAGGGGTCAAATCAGAGCTACAGCTGCCAGCTGAGGCCACACCACAGCTCATGGCAATGCCAGATCCTTAACCCACTGATCGGGGGCAGGAATCAAACCCCCATCCTCATGGATACTAGTCAGGTTGGTTACTGCTAAGGCACAAGGGGAACTCTGAATCCACATTTTAAACTCAAGAAACAACTGGGACAGAGACACCATCTTCACATGGGACTATGATAATTCTAGTTGGGAAAAATCAAAAACAAAAACAAAGCCTCAACGCAGATGCTAGTGATTGCTCAATTGAACAAAAACCTCTCAATAAAACAGCTTGACTTACACTAATTTAAAACTAGAGCATCCTCGGGAGTTCCTGTCGTGGCTCAGTGGTTAATGAATCCGACTAGGAACTATGAGGTTGCGGGTTTGATCCCTGGCCTTGCTCAGTGGGTTAAGGATTTGGCACTGCCGTGAGCTGTGGTGTAGGTTGCAGATGTGGCTCAGATCTGGCATTGCTGTGGCTATGGCATAGGCCGGCAGCTCCAGCTCTGATTCGACCCCTAGCCTGGGAACCTCCATAAGCTGCAGGTACAGCCCTAGAAAAGACAATCAATCAATCAATCAATCAATCTAGAGCTTCCTAATAAAACTTGTAGGACAAGTTAGTTTATAATTGTGCCCCCTCCACAATTAAATGTTCTAACCTGAATGGCTGCTGTAAGCCAATTGTATGTTGGAAGATGGCTGCCAAAATTAATTGATTTTAGAGTAAACGCAAGTCATTAGATCAGTTAGGATTAGGTTTAGCTGCACAGAAAAATCACAGTGAAACATGAAATTTTACTTGTCTCACAGAAATTGATGTCAGAGGTTGGCCATGCTGAGCAGGTATCTGCCCTAAAATACTGGGGACCCAGACTTCCTCCACTGCTCCGATTCTTAGCGTGTGACCTCTACTTCATGCCCAAAGTGTAGCTGGACCTCCTACCACAGTTCTACATGACAGATGGTAGCAAAGAAGGGCAAAGATGGATGTACCCTCTCCTTTAAGGACATTTTCCAAGTTTGTCCTCATGCATTTGCTTACATTTTATTGACCGGAACTTGGTCTCATGGCCACACCTAGCTGCAAAGAGTTGGGGCTCTGGGAAATGTAATCTTCATTTTGCATGGCCATGCGTCCAGCTAAATTTGGGGGGTTGATTTCAAAAGAAAAATAAATGAGTATCGGGGGACATCTACAAGTCTCTGCCAAAGCTATCTGTGGGCACAGATTAGGTGACAAGATCAATTATCAGTTGAAGCAATTCCTCACCAGTGACACCAAAGTCATGTCACCTCCTTCAGATCTTTCTATCTCAACACAGATGCTCATGCTTCCTCCTTATCTGAAAGCAAAAGCAGTTCATAAAATACACACTGAAAAGAGGATAGGTCAAAATCTCTGTGCTTTTTTCCATTCTTCTTCTTTTGAAAATTTTACATGTATCATAGGGTGACAAATGCAAGTACCACGGAAGAGTAAAAAAGCACAAATTCCCTCCTGCTGCAACCCCTGCCCCTAATCTTAACTTGAGAGTAGTCTCTTTTTTCTTTTCTTTTCCTTTTTTTTTTTTGATCTTTTTAGGGCTGCACCTGCAGCATATAGGAGTTCCCAGGCTAAGGGGCTGAACTGGAGCTGCAGCTGCCAGCCTACACCACAGCCACAGCAATGCCAGATCCAAGCTGCATCTGTGACCTACACCACAACTCATGGCAATGCTGGATCCTTAACCCATTGAGTAAGGCCGGGGATCAAACCTGCATCCTCATGGATACTATTCTGATTTGTTACCACTGAGCCACAACAGGAACTTCAAGAGAATAGTTTTGCTTCATATTTTGGGTGTTTCTTTCCGAACAAGATTTATATCTCCCCCTCAAAATTGTTACGGATTTATTAGGACTCCATGCTTACCCTGACTTCTATCTTGGTTTATCCTGTATCCTTGTGGAGTTACCACTATTTTTTATTTTTTTGGTCTTTTTAGGGCTGTACCCATGGCATTATGGAGGTTCCCAGGCTAGGGGTCATATTGGAGCTGCAGCTGCCAGCCTAAACCACAGCCACAGCAATGCCAGATCCTTAAACTATTGAGCAAGGCCAGGGATCGAACCTGCATCCTCATGGATACTAGTCAGATTCATTTCCTCTCAGCCACAATAGGAACTCCAAGTTACCGCTATTCATTGCCATAATGCAGTGGGGGGTCAAAGACTACAAATGTTATAAGTTGGAAGGGGCTTGAGAAATCACAATGTATTCTCAGAAGTTATTTCTCAGTTTATGTTGAAATGGAAATGGGGCAAGACTTGTTATTTTTTTTCCCCATTTATCTTAAGGAATTTCCTTCCTTCCTTTCTTCCTTCCTTCCTGCTGCACCCATGGCATATGAAAGTTCTCAGGCTAGGGGTAAAATCAGAGCTACAGCTGCCTGCCTACACCACAACCACAGTAACGCAGGATCCGAACCTCATCTGCAACTTACACCACAGCTCACGGCAACACCGGATCCCCAACCCACTGAGCAAGGCCAGGGATGGAACTCGCATCCTCATGGATACTAGTCGGATTCGTTTCCGCTGAGCAACAATGGGAACTCCCTCTTTCTTTTTATTTATTTATTTATTTTTTTGCTTTTTAGGGTTGTACCCACAGCATAGGGAAGTTCCCAGGCTAGGGGTTGAATTGGAGCTATAGCTGCCAGCCTACACCACACCCACAGCAACGTGGAATCTGCGACCTACACCACAGTTCACGGCAATGCCATATCCTTAGCCCACTGAGCAAGGCCAGGGATCGAACCTGCAACCTCATGGTTCCTAGTTGGATTCATTTCTGCTGTGCCACAACAGGAACTTCCCTCTTTCTAAGAATTTTTTTTTTTGATTCATACAAAAGTAACCATGGAACTTCTCTTGGGATCTTCAGTAATATGAACCAGAACATTCTTTTTTGTGCTCTAGTAAGTGTGAGTGTGACTTTGCTGACAGTGTCCTTAGAGGCCACCATCCAAGAGAATATGAAACAAATGGAAGGAAAGTGAACCATCCCTCTTTTCCACCACAGCATGGGGGGCTCCACTGGCACAGAAGACGGCAGAAACTCTTAGCCAGGAATCATGGGGTCTGACCCATGAGAAGGAGTCAGCGGAAGCAGCGATATCCCTTGGAAGGACAGTGGTGTCTGGGGGAGATCCCCAGCAGAGAGGGCTCTAGCAGGAAGAGGGGAAGACAGTGGTCAATGCGGTATAGTAATTATACCATATGCCCCCCACTTTGCTCTGTTACCTTCATATCTCTCTCTCCTCTCCCCACACCCCTCCCCCTCTTTCTCTCTCTCACTCTCTCTCTCTCTCACACACACTCTCTCTCTAGCCCCCTCCCCACCCCAGTAACTTAGCCACGTGCTCAGTGGAGGTCCTTTACCACTGCCATTGTCATTACCTCACGGCCTAACAGTACCAGCTGCCTCAGCCTCCCCCAGGAGAGGGCTTGGCTTCTGCATGGCTTCTATCATATCTGTTGGAATGGTACTGGAGCCCTGATGCTTCCCAACTGCACCCCAAATGCTGTGGTTCCTCCCACATTTCTGGGCTCAGGCAAAGACCACACTGCAGGGTAGGGGACCTGGCTTTCCCAGCAACTTCCCAGAGGGTTCATGAAACTCAGCATGGAAGTGCAGGGGAATGAATGCTCCATGCAGTGAACTAAAACATTGACAAGGAAATCAAAGACTGGCTGATACACCCCTCACCTTTCTTCCCCAAAGGTAGGGGTACAAAGCACCATGTTTCGACCTGGCTTGTCTGAACAACAGTCTGCATAACCAAGCAACCCACTGTCTTTTCTCATGCAGCTGAGGGCAGCTAATCAATGTGCCACCTGGTATTTACTTTCACTCCTTTCTATTTTGGCCTCCTGCCCTGGGAGTTGCAATAATGCTGCAGCACGTGAGGTTTGCCTCTGGCTTTTTTTTTCCCTAGGGAACATGGGCTAGGAGAGTAACTACAGATATTTGTTAGAGTTCCTGTGGTGGCACAGTGGAAATGAATCCGACTAAGAACCATGAGGTTGCAGGATCGATCCCTGGCCTTGCTCAGCGGGTTAAGGATCCGGCGTTGCCGTGAGCTGTGGTGTAGGTTGCAGATGCATCTCAGATCGTGCAATGCTGTGGCTCTGGCGTAGGCCGGAGGCTACAGCTCTGATTAGACCCCTAGCCTGGGAACCTCCATATCCTGCTGGTGTGGCCCTAAAAAGTCAAAAGACAAAAAAAAAAAAAAAGATATTTGTCATGAGCATATGTGAGTGTCCATTGGAGGGAGGGTTACAAGATTTGGCAAATAAAAATATAGCATTGAATTCTGAAATACCGGATTCCAAATACACAGAGAATTTTTTTTTTGTATAAATGTGTCCCAAATATTACATGGCACATACCTATGCTAAGAAAATTATTTTCAGTTTATCTGAAATTCTTTTTTTTTTTTTTTGAGAGGGGGGCCTCACCTGTGGTATATGGAAATTCCCAGGCTAGGGGTCCTTAACTCACTGAGCGGGGCCATGGATCAAACCTGCATCCTCACAGATACTAGTCAGGTCTGTAACGCACTGAGCCACAACAGGAACTCCTGAAAAAAAAATTTTTTTTTTTGGTCTTTTTAGGGCCATACCCATGACATATGGAGGTTCCCAGGCAAGAGGTCAAATTGGAGCTGCAGCCACTGGCTTACACCACTGCCATAGCAATGCCAGATCCGAGCTGCATCTGTGACCTACACCACAGCTCACTGGCAATGCTGAATCCTTAACCCGCTGTGCAAGGCCAGGTTCAATCAGCATCCTCATGGATGCTAGTCTGATTTGTTTCCGCTTAGCTACAACAGGAACTCCAGGAACTCCTGAAATTTGAATTTAAATCTGCATCCTGTATTTTATCTGGCAACCCTATCTGTGCAAACTCCAAGAAATTCCTGGGGGAAGAGACTTTGAGGCAAGGGAACAGTGTAGGGAAAAATGATTTCTACAAAGCTGTACAAAGAATTAAACAGTATAACGAGAATGTGAAAGGTGAAGAGGGGGTGCAGTGGGAGATAGAATTGTGTCACAATGAAGAAACGTGGGCTTCTACATTGTTAAAGGAGTGATGTGATCACTTTAAAAATATATAGGGCATTCTGATGAAAATTCTGAATGATGAAGCTTTGAAGAAAAATTGGTTAAGGGGCAAGACAAAATAAAGGCAAGAAGGTCAGTTCAGAGATTTTTTTAGTCACAGAGAGTGGGCTTGGACCCAACCCATGGTGGCTGGGATAGAAGGAAGTTGATGGTTTTGAGATCTTCTGAGGACATAAGATTTAAAAGCTAGGGCGAATAATTAGATGGCCTGGGGAGTGGCAAGGAAGTAGAAGGGATCTGCAATAAAGCATTTCTGCTTAGGTAACCAGCACCACCAAAGCCAATGAAAAGGACAGATTTGCAGGAAGAAAACCAGAGTTCAGTTTTGAACATGTGGAGTTTGAGAGGGTTTGCAGGAGTACTCAGTATGATACCATGATGACAGATACATGTTATTAGATATTTGTCTAAACCCAAAGAATGGGCAATACTAACAGTGAATCCTCAAGTAAACTATGGTGTTTAGGTGATTCTGATAGGTCAATGCAGGTTCATTGACTGTAACAAATGTACCACTCTTGGGGGAATGTTGATAAAAGGAAAGGCTATGCATATGTGGAGCTGGGAAATATATGAGCAATCTCTGTACTTTCCACTCAGTTTTGCTATGAACCTAAAACTCCTCTGAAAAGATAAAGGTTTTTTTTTTTTTTTTTGTCTTTTTAGGGCCGCACCCGCACCCGTGGCATATTGAGGTTCCCAGGCTAGGGGATGAATAGGAGCTATAGCTGCTGGCCTACACCACAGCCATAGCAATGCAGGATCCAAGCCGTGTCTCTGACTGACACCACAGCTCATGGCAATGCTGGATCCTTAACTCACTGAGCAAGGCCAGGGGTCGAAACTGCATCCTCATAGATACTAGTTGGGTTTGTTTCTGCTGTGCCACAAGGGGAACTTCTCCAAGTTGATACTGATACTCGTAAACCTAAAGCATTATTGGGGCCCTCTGTTAGAGCAGGGGTGAGTGAGGACTGGGTATTAAGTTGTCCTGGCCTCAGTCCAGCTCACAGCTGGTCTCCTTGGGGTCCATGACTCTCCCAGCGGTCATTTTCCTTTTATAATTTGTTTTCTTTTTAGGGCCACACATGCAGCATATGGAAGTTCCCAGGCTAGGGGCTGAATTGGCACTGCAGCTGCTGGCCTATACCATGGCCACAGCAACACAGGATCCAGGCAGTGTCTGTGACCTACACCACAGCTCAGGGCAACACCGGATAATTAACTCACTGAGCAAGGCCAGGGATTGAACCCGCATCCTCATGGATCCTAGTTGGGTTTGTTAACTGCCCAACCATGAAGGGAACTCCTCTTTTTTTTTCTTCCCTTCCTTCTTCCTTCCTTTCTCTTTCTTTCCTCCATTCCTTTCTTTCTGTACCTGCTGCATGTGGAAGTTCCCGGGCCAGTGACTCAAGCCACTGCAGTGACAACGCCAGGTCCTCACCCTGATGCACCACAGGAGAACTTCCCCACGCTTGCTTTTGCTGGCATGGGTAGGGCCTTAGTTTTTCTGCGGTTTTTGGCAAAAGCAGCGTGATTATTATCTAAATGTTTTCTGCATTGCTAGAATGTTCTTTTCATGGTCTTTGGTTAGAGAACAGATTTTTGTTGGTTTTTTGTTGTTGTTGTTGTTGTTTTTTGGTTTATGCCCATTTGTTTTTCCAGGTTGCCAGTTTCTTGACTTCCAAGTCTGGGATATATGAAACAAAAAAGAAAACTCAGGGAACTCACCATTGTGTTGATCCTCAGGTCCCTGGGTCTCCAGCTAGTCAGACTCCTTTTCTCCACTGTTCAGTCTTCTGTGTCTGAGTTTTTGTTTGTACACAGTGGAAGGAATAGGGAAGATGAAAGAAGTCCACATTTCATCCACAGAGCAATGGACCAAGGGGATCACTTGACAGCACCAGAGATGGAGAAGTGAGCCCATCACCATGGGATCTGCTGGTCCTTCACATACCAGAACACCCAGAATATGCCATCTTGATAGACAGTGGAATGCCCCCTGAAGGCGTAGCTGAGGTGCTGGCTGAAGTGGAAACCATGTGAGAATGGTGTGCTATCCTCCTGGACAGAGTCTACACTCCCTTACCAATCCTTACATGGTTGCAGTGTCCCCAGCAGGCAGACCACTTGGGCCTGGAGATTATGCAGTAAAAATAAGAGAGTTCCCACTTGTCATTATTCCAAGTGATCCACTTTGGAAACTTGTGCTTCCTGCTCCACAGTCCTGGGCACTGCAGAGTTAGAGGTCTTGGCTCCCAGAGGGTGACTGGGTTTCTCATACTGAGAGACTGGCAGGTAAAGACTCTGATCAATAGGAGGAGATGAGTCTGCTGTGACACAGCAACGGTAGAGAAGAACATGGATGGCAGGCAGGTGGTCCACTTGGACATCACTTGGTTCGCCCTTGCACAGTTTTGCTGAAAAATGGGCAAATGCAGCAGCCACGGCCTAAGAAGGACATTACAATCAGGGACTCAGACCCCTCAAGGGTAAAGGTCTAGGTCATTCCACCTAGACCATGGTAAGCCATCTGGACTAGCAGGGCTACTCACCAAACGTCAGAGGAGTCTAGAACAGACAGTTGTAGCCATGAGGGCTATCATTTGTCCCACTAAGCAGCTTCTAAATTTTCCCCAGGGAAAAGGGCTTGCTAGAAGACTCCTCAAAGAACTGCTTCTCAAGTTCATACAAAGCAAGCAGATTTAAGTGGCACATGGGGTGAACTATGGTGGACGCTTTGTGTGCTGCCCAGATCCCTCCTCCCCCACCCAGGATGGAGCCCTCATTTCTCTGACTGCTGAGGGCGTTGGCAGCTAATGGCTTGCTTCTGGAATACTGCTTCCAAGACTGCCTTCAGCAGAGAACTGCCCCATCCACGGTCCTGTGCCCACATCTAAGGACAAGTTGATATGAGGTAATATAAAAACCTGGACAATCGGGACAGCCTGGAAGGCCATCCCAGGTCCAGAGCTCTCCATGGGATTGCCTGAGCCCTTTGCTGTGACTGTATCACAACCCATCTCCTTCTGCTCAATCCTGCTTTCTTCACTCCCCATATATGTTAATTCCTGAGTCACTCCCAATAACCTTTAAAAATTTTTTTAATTTTTATTTTTTATTTTTAGGGCTGCACTCATGGCATATGGAGGTTCCCAGGCTAGGGGTTGAATCGTCGGAGCTTTTCAGCCTACACCACAGCAATGCAGGATCCAAGCCTTGTCCGCAACCAACACCACAGCTCACAGCAACGCTGGATCCTTAACTCACTGCGTGAGGCCAGGGATTGAACCCGCATCCTTATGGATAATAGATTCATTTCTGTTGCGCCACAACAGGAATGCTCCCTTTTTCCTATGTACAAAGGAACAAGACGATTTCAACCAAAAAGCTTGAATTTACTTGATCAACATACATTGTGTAACTATTTAAGAATTTCCCGTTGCAGTTTTATGAATGTGAAGGAAGGAAAAAAACACTTACTAGTTTAAAAATGGGCCACACAATATCTTTAGAAAAAGAAGTGTTTTTTTATTTAACATTAATGCTTAGAAAGCAATTTTGTTGTAGGAAATAGCCCATAGCAGTGTGGCTGGGCTAGGAAAAGACCTTAAGCTAAATTACTGTACATATTGGAGAGAAAGAAATTTATTTTTTAATGTGTATTGAAGCTGGAGTTCCCGTTGTGGCTCAGTGGTTAATGAACATGACTAGTATCCATGAGGACACAGGTTTGATCTCTGGCCTCACTCAGTAGATTAAGGATCCAGTGTTGTGAGCTGTGGTGTTGGTTGCAGACCGGTCCCAGATCTGGCATTGCTGTGGCTGTGGTGTAGGCCTGCGGCTACAGCTCCAATTAGACCCCTAGCCTGGGAACCTCCATATGCTATGGTGTGGCCCTAAAGGGCAAAAAAATTAAAAAAAATTTAAAAATATCATATTTGAAGTTGATTTCTTCAAGCAATGTTAGCATCTTATTGAAGATCCAGCACGTGAAGTGTGGAAATGGGTTCCCTGCAGTTCTGTCTACTAATTTGTAGGAAGTCAGGCAAGTTTCTCTTGGCTGAGGACGGGAGCCAGCTCTGCATGTGCTCTTTGTTCCTGAGCATCCCTCTGCTTTCCTAGAAGTTATTCCAGAAACCACAGCCCCTCCAGGGCATTAGAGCCAGCATGATGAAAGGGGGTTAATTTACCCTCACATGCCATGTATCTGCCTCTGGTCAAACAAAATTACATTTCTTAAAACCCAAATGGTATTTAGGGCCATAACAAACTTAGGTGTGATGAATGTGAGAGGTCTGGATTGTTTGCAGTAAGAAAGGAAAATCGAAATGGAGTTGGTATTGCTAAGAGATCTCTCTAAAATGGAGCCAGGAGGCTACTAAGGAAGTGTGACTTATGTGCCCCTCAGCCTGGACAGAATCTGACCTTTCGACCTGATGATGTCATCCTGAACACCTGCAAGAAATTCTATCTACTTTAAAACAATTTCTGACAGTCTATCTACTTATTGGACCCCCTACCCTAAAACAACTTGTGATTAATTAAGGACAAATATTTTCCGACTCAGGTCAGAATCAACCATGATTCTCACCATGCGACTCTTAACCACCCGGAAGCATTTTTCTTTTTTTTGGTACCTGCAGCACGTGGAGGTTCCCAGGCTAGGGGTCCAATTGAAGTTGTAGCTGCGGGCCTACGCCACAGTCACAGCAACATGGGATCCAAGTTGTATCTGCAACCTACTCCATAGCTCACAGCAACGCTGGATCTTTAACCCACAGAGCGAGGCTAGGGAGCAAACCTGCATTCTCATGGATACTAGTTGGGTATGTTAACCACTGAGCCATGACGGAAACGCCTGGCTTTTTGTCTTTTTAAGACTTGCCTCTTTCTCTTCCTTGGAACACTCAGGGTTACCCAAAATTGTGCCTCTTGAATTACAATAAAAAAATTTTTTTATTAAAGTATAGTTGGGTTATAGTGTGCTGATGTCTGCTGTATAGCAATGTGACCCAGTCATACATATATACACATTTTTTCTTAAACATTATTTTCCATCATGGTCTATCCCAGGAGGTCGAATATAGTTCCCTGTGCTATACAGTAGGATCTTATTGCTTTTCCATTCTAAGTGTAATAGTTTTCATCTATTAACCCCAAACTCCCAGTCCATCCTACTCTTGAATTACAAATCTCAAGATACCCAATAAACTCTTTTCTTATTTGCTGGCTCCTGGGTTATTTTTGTTGTCGTCAAAGAAGAACAGAACTAGGTTCTGTGAAGAGGGTGCAGTTAAATAAGGAGTTATAGAACTCTTCCTGAGGGTCCCCCCCCCCACCGCTTTGAGAAGGAATCCACTTAAATTTTTTGTGACATTCCAATTTTAAAAACTATTTACTTGTGTTTACCCATGAAGCCCCGATAGGATGCAATGAGGGTTTAAATAGACTTGCTCGTGGGAGGCCTCTCCCAACCCCCAATAGATGCGTGGCTGAAGAGCACTGTAGTGGGAAAAAGCTGCCGAGTGCCTCCCTGTCAGACCCCGAGGACTTGGCCAGAGCCTTTAGCCTCCTTAAGGACTTCTCTTTTTAGTTGCAATAAAAAGTCTTTCTGGCTTTTTATTTATTGTAAATAATCCTCAAGAAAACCTTAAATTATTATCGATGGCTTAAAAAAACTTTCTTCTACTTCCAACACTTCTGACTCCAATTGTGTGGGGGGGTTTCCCACATCAACCACTTCAACTCTCTAGCACCAAGTGGGTGTCCAACAACTCAATTCTGACACCAACTACCCAGAGCTTGCTCAGACCCTAGAGGTTAGGGGCTCAGTCCCATAAGACTGCCCCCCATTTCAGATGCCAATTGTAAGTAGCAGGTCCCCTACTTCCATCCCACTTGGCTACAAATTGATAATTTGCCACAGTAGCTCACAGAACTCAGGAGAACACTTAATTACATTTACCACTTTATTATCAACGATATAATAAAGGATAGAGATGATAGCCAGGTGAGGAGGTACATCAGGCAAGGACCAGGTCCTGAGCACAAGAGCTTCTGACCCTATGGAGTTTGGGAAGCCCAAGCCCTGTTATATAGGGTGTTTATGGAGACTTCATTCCATAGGCATGGTTGATTAAATCAGGAATCAGTGATTAACTCAGTCTCCAGCCCCTCTCCTCACCAGGAGATCAAGGTAGAAGAGTCAGGGACCAAAGCAAATATAACGAAAGATGTTCCTATCACTCAGGAAGTTACAAAAGTTTTGGAAGTTCTGTGCCAGGAGCAAGGGACAGAGACCAAATACATGCTTTTTTAATTATGTCACAGTGGCCAAGAAATCAAGGAGGAAATAAAGTAGAGAGGAAAATAACCACAGGTTTCCTCCTCAACTCTTGGTGAGGCAAGAGACATGGAAATGTCAGGGTGGGCTTTCTCCCTGCTCAACCTTGACCTCAGGGTGAAGAGAGGCATTGCCTCTGCCTCCAGCCCAGGGCAGGACATTGAGGTCTTGCACGAGGGTAGCTCTGGGCACAGAACCTAAATGGGTGCTGACCTGGTTCCTCTGGTACCTGGAAGGGACTTGCCGAAAATGGATTATCTATTTACTCAGAAAAGCTAGACCTTGGGCAAATGTCTTAATGCCCATGGGCCTCAGTTTTCTCAGTTGTAAGATGGGAGTGATAAAAAGACCTCACAATCCCTTAACTAAGAAATTTAGGGCCAGATAATTTGTGAAATTCAGTTTCTCAGATCTGAGAGAGGAAAGAAGGTATCCTTAAGTGTCAATTTTATGTATTATGCAACACTTGCTCCCATCCCCATGGGGTCTGGAGCAGTACCCTGCAAGCAAATGTGCTGCACAAGGCACTGGAGGACTGAGGAGTTTCCACTGAGGCCCTGAATCCTCGTCCTCCACAGCTAGCTCTCCTGTCCCCTCATACACATGACCTTAGCCCCTAATTGCTCCCCTCCTCCTGAAGAAATCTGATTTGCCCAAACCAGGTCTGCTGGTGTGCAAGAATTCTCTCTCCCATGATCTATCCTTGACTAAATATTCCTGAGACCTGCTAAATTAGGACTGATTCTCCTGCTAAAGCCCTATTAAAAAATTCTTCCTGTCTTTCTGAAGGCTGAGCACTCCTTTCAGGGACTTCTCACACCTGGAATTCTGGAATAAAGGCTTATGCTGCCAGTGCTCCAGCTGCCTTTCTTCCACAACATTCAGAATTCTATGTGACACACGGGGACACTCGCAGTAAGGAGGGTGGACAACAACCATAAAGAACCTCTCAGAGGTAAGGGTAGCTTAGGTGCCAAGCGACTTACAACAGCTTCCTGTTTTCAGAGCTTTTTGGATTTTGGAAATGAGGATATGAGATTGAGGACCTGTAGTACATACGAAAGTGCTTAGAACAGTGCTGGGCACGTGGTGCTTAAAAAATACACTGAGAGGGTTCTGTAATTAAGGAACCGTTACTCTGGGAGCTCAGCTTCACAGGTGAACAGAGTGATCACAGCTTAGGGCAACCCCATTCGAGAGGCATTTTCTTATCCTTGTACCCCGAGAAACTGTGGGGAGTGAGGGTCCAGCCAGGCTGCCTGTTTGCAAGAGATATGTGTCCTTAACAGCTCAAACTAAAGTCTCTGAATGCAGTCTGTGTGTAGAGGCTCTGGTTTCTCACCTGCTAAATTATTTGTTTTTGCATAAGGCAATAGGAAAACAATCAGTTCCATAGTTTGAAGAGTAGCCCAGAATTCTTGTGCTTCCTACGAAGGAACGGAGGGCCAAAGATGGAAAAAGTATTTTTTTTTCTGCTTTTTGCTTTTTAGGGCCACATCTGCAGCTGTAAAAAGTAAAACGCTGTATGGAAGTTCCCAGGCTAGGGGTTGAATCACAGCTGCAGCTGCCAGCCTATGCCACAGCTGCAGCAATGCTGGATCCAGTTGCATCTGCAAATCTACATCTCAGCTTGCAGCAATGCTGGACCCTAACCCACAGAGTGAGGCCAGGGATGGAAACTGTATCCTCACAGACACTATGTCAGGTTCTTTTTTTTTTTGGTCTTTTTTGCCATTTCTTGGGCTGCTCCTGCAGCATATGGAGGTTCCCAGGCTAGGGGTCGAATCGGAGCTGTAGCCACCGGCCTACACCAGAGCCACAACAATGCTTTTATAAAGGAATTTCCTTGCCCCTTCCACCATGTGAGGACACAAGAGGTCTGACTCAGAAGAGGGCCCTTACCTGACCATGCTGGTACTCTGATCTTGTACGTCCAGCCTCTAGAACCATAAGAAATACATTTCTATTATTATTATTACTATTATTTTGTCTTTTCAGGGCTGTACCTGCAGCATATGGAGGTTCCCAGGCTAGGGGTCTAACTGGAGCTTCAGCTGCTGGTCTACACCACAGCCACAGCAATGTCAAATCCAAGCCATGTCTGTGACCTATACCACAGCTCATGGCAATGCTGGATCCTTAACCCACTGAGCGAGGCCAGGGATCGAACCCACAACCTCATGGTTCCTAGTTGGATTCTTTCCCACTGCGCCATGATGGGAACTCCACATTTCTGTTATTTTTAAGCCACTCTGTCTGGAGTATTTTGTTATAACAGCCAAACCAACCAAGACAGTCCTTCTCTTGTGGAGTTTCCATTCTACCAAAGAGAATGGACTAATGTAATTATTTGTGCTGTAAGTACTAGGAAGACAATAAAGAAGAGTGATGGTGCTAGAAGTGACTGGAAGTAGACTTTCTGTTGCTGTTTTTTTCTTTTTTCTTTTTTTTTTCTTTAGGGCCACATTCTCGGCTAGGGGTTCCCAGGCTAGGGGTCAAATCAGAGCTATAGCTTCCGTCCTACACCACAGGCACGGCAAGGCCAGATCCTGGTCAGATTTGTTTCCACTGCATCACAAGGGGAACAACTGGAAGAGGATATTTTGGATGGGGTGGTTAGAGAGAATCTCTGTGAAGTTATCTTTAACAGTCGAGAAGGCTGAGAAGCTGACTCATAAAGAACCAAGAGAAGTAACTTCTTGGAGGAAGGAAGAGCAAGTGTAACGCCCCTGATGTGAAAGAGGTTTGAGATATTTGGGGAATGGTAAGGGGACATGTGACCTGAGCCACAGTTGTGGCAATGCCAGATCTTTAACTGCTAGGTCACCAGAGAACTCTGCAAGCCACATAATATCTTGACAGTTCAACTCTGTCACAACTCTACCTAGGCTTTTGCCTCCATCTTGCTTTTAGGAAAAACTATTAATGAATGGCCCCATCACTCCTGATTGCCCCACACCTCCACACAGCACTCATGCACATTTCTGATAAGTAAAGATTCTGACTCTAAGCCTAAACTTCTCAGAAATTGTAGAGAAGCAACAAGAGGAATGGAAGAATGACTGTTAGGGGCTTAGTGCAGTGGATGCTGCTTTAAGATCTCTGACCAAAGCCAGTTGCCCATCGCTGCAAACTAGCTGGCTAATGATTTTTCCTTCTTCCCAGTAAAAGCTTTACCTAGACAGGTAGCTTCTGTTTGCCTGGGAGCTAAAACAGGTCACATTAACAGTGAACTCTAGCTTTATGGCCCTCATCTCCACTCATGGCAGTGGAACCTCTATTCCTCCAAAAGCTTCTCCTATCACTGACATGTCTCTTGAAGGCTTATAAATGAGCTCAAACTCCACTGCCTGCCAAGGCCGCCACTGCCGGCAGTGCTGCAGGAGGGCCCTTTTTATTGTCAGAAGCATTAGTTGAGCCACTTTCAGGGTGCAAAACTGTGTCAGGCACCCTGACACTAGCCCACAACTGATCCACTGTTGCCAAACATGCACTTTCAGTTTATTTGGTTGGGTTGTTGTTTTTTTTGAAAAGTCTCTTCTCCTTTCCATTCTGTTCCATTTTTAGACTAAGGCATAAGACCAAGGGAGGGTACAAGCTGGGCTAAAGGATAAATATAAATTGTAGATGTTTTTCTGAATTTACAACTGAACACTGAGGTTACATAATTGCACTAATCCCATATACCTGTCTTTCTCACCTCTTAGTATTCATGGTCTATGTTAATCCCCTCTCTTTGAATGATGGGATGTCACGCCAGGATTATTTTAAAAAAGTTATTAAGAAGACTTTGGCTTCTATGTTCTGGTCTTCCTTCTTTCTCCCTCATTTAGTTGTTCAAAAGCAGCCAGCTGCCATGATATGAACTGCCCTATGGAGGGGCCCACGTGGCAAAGGACAGAGGGAGGCCTCCGGCCAGCAAGAACTGAGGCCCTCAATCCAACAACACAGAAAGGAGTGAATGCTACTAACAACTGTGTGAGAGAGCTTAGAAGTTGATCTGTTCTCAGTAGATCCCTGAGATGACCACAGCCCTTGGCATGATATGTTCCCCCTGCAGAGCTAAACATGCCTATCTCCCACCAATGGTTGGTCACATTCCCCTAAACTTACTGTTGCCTTCCCAACACATCATGTCTCCGGGCCATGTACATTCCAGGGCCTCTGTAAAACTCTTCCCTTCCTTCCCTCTCGCCTACCTTCTCATTGTCTACCGAGCTTCTGCTTATCCTTCAGGTTCCTATTCAAGAATTGTCTCTGATATAGAGCCTTTCCTTGAGGGGATTCCTTCTCATGTTTCCTTTGCCCCTTGTATAGTCCTCTGTATAACACTAATGACATTGATTTATAATTTTCTGTGTGTTGTCTGTTAATCAACTAGGCAGAAATTTCCCTTAAGGCCAGGGATAATACATAAGTTAATATTTGCTTTCTCAGTAATTATTACAGGGCCCCAGGCTTGGCAGGCATTACATGCATACTTGTGAAATGTATAAATTTAATACACAAATGTAAAAAGAGTGAAAATTTTGGTATCAGGCAGGCAGAATGGACATGCACGTTGTTATAGGAATTCTTTCATTTGTGCTCTTTGTTTTTTTCTTTTCCTTTTCGGCTGTATCTGCAGCATGCAGAAATTCCTGGACCAGGGATTGAACTTGCACCACAGCAGTGACCTGAGCCATTGCAATGACAATGCTGGATCTTTAACATGCTAAGCCACCAGGGAACTCCTCATTTTTACTCTCTAAATTATTATAATGACGTGGAAGGCTGAATTTTAGTGCAAATTCTAATTTAATAATTTTCTTCTGACTTACAGATAACTTTCTTTTCCTGTTTAATATCACAAAATCATTGAAATGCTAGGAAGAATATTCTTCTAAAGCTTAGTTGTGTTTTTGATTAAAAAGTTAATTCAAAGGTATGTGTTAATATGCTTTTTATTTACCAAGCACTATCTAGGCAGGTGGAAAACATGTCCTATAGATTGACAGGTGTCAAAAATTGTCTCCAAACCCTCCTACACTGTTGGTGGGAGTGTAAGTTAGTACGACCACTATGGAAAACAGTATGGAGGTTCCTCAGAAAAGTAAATAGAGAACTACCATATGACTCAGCAATTCTACTATTGGGCACATGCCCAGACAAAACTATAATTCAAAAAGATACATGCACCCCTATGTTTATTGCAGCTCTATTCACAACAGCCAAGACACAGAAATAATCCAAATGTTCATCGACAGATGAATGGATTAAGAAGATGTGGTAAATATATACAATGGAATACTATTCAGCATAAAAAGGAACAAAATAATGCCATTTGCAGGCATGCAGCTAGAGATTATCATACTAAGTGAAGTAAGTCAGAGAGAGGACAAATATCATATGAGATAATTGATATGGGGCATCTAAAATATGGCACAAATGAACCTATCTACAAAACAGACTCATGGATGTAGAGAATAGACTTGTGGTTGCCAAGGGTTGGGGAAGGGAATGGGATGGACTGGGAGTTTGGGGTTAGTAGATACAAACTGTTACATTTAGAATGGATAGACAATAAGGTCCTATTGTACAGTGCAAGGAACTATATATCCAATCTCCCAGGACTGCCCATGATGGAAAATAATATAAAAGAAAGAATGCCAAAAAAAGTGACTGAGTTACTTTTCTGTACAGCAGAAATTGGCACACACTGTAAATCAACTATACTTCGATAAAAAGTGGAAAAAAAAGAATTATTCCCCAAACATCTGGAAAGCCATTTTTAGTCAAATATAAGTGTGCATGAAAGAATAAAATACAAAACTTAAAGTAGTCAGCAAAAGGATAGGTTTGTATTATTACCTTTTTTTTTAGGGCCGCACCTGAGGCATATGGCAGTTCCCAGGCCAGGGGTTGAGTCAGAGACACAGCTTTTGGCCTATAGCACACCCATAGCAACACCAGATCCAAGCCTCATCTATGACCTACACTGCAGCTCACAGCAACGCTGGATCCTTAATCCCCTGAACAAGGCCAGGGATCAAACCCACATCCTCAAAGATAACTAGTTGGGTTCTTAACCCCTTGAGCCATGACAGGAACTCCTGTATTACTACTTTTTTTTTTTTGTCTTTTTAGGGCTGCACGTATGGCATATGGAGGTTCCCAGACTAGGGGTCCAGTCAGAGCTACAGCTGCTGGCCTATACCACAGCCACAGCAGTGTCAGATCCGAGCCACGTCTGCAACGTACACCATAGCTCACAGCAACACCCGATCCTTAACCCACCAAGTGAGGCCAGGGATCGAACCTGAAACCTCAAGGTTCCTAGTTAGATTCTTTTCCATTGCACCACAACGGGAACTCCTATTACTACTTTTTAATGTCTGGGAACATTTGATTAAAGTGAGGGTGGATGACAGGAAGTATGAAGGGAAGGACATCTGATTAATGAAAAATAGTATGTGTGGGCTTTTTCTCCCTGAAAGTAGTGGTGGGCTATGAAACTTAGTAGTTGCTTGAGGAATTCTCAGACATTTTGTAAAGTTATTTTTTTCAGAAGGTATTTTTTTTAAAACAGAGGCCACAGTTGAAAGCTGTCAATCTCAAAAAGAGATTATATGAAGCAATCTACAGAGCTGCAGAGTAAAAAGTAGGGACAGAAAGAATGGGACAAAAGATAACACTCACTAAGATAATAACTAGAAACTACTGAGCATCTCCTTTGTCCCAGACGCTATGCCAGGTATTTTAAAAGTATTATCTCATTTAATCTCCATGAAAATCCAATGATGTAGGAGCTAATATTTTCACCTTTTTAATGAGGAGGAACTCATCCTATTGAGGTCACGCTTAAGTGACTCTAAAGATAGCTCTCGTCACATCACTAAGCAAGCTACTATTTGAAACATGTATACTGTGGAGTTCCTGTTGTAGCTTAGCAGTTAACGAACCCAACTAGGATCCATGAGGATGCAGGTTTGATCCCTGGCCTTTGTCACTGGGTTAAGGATCCAGCATTGCCGTGAGCTAACGTGTAGGTTGCAGACAGATCTCAGATCCTGAGTTGCTGTGGCTGTGGTGTAGGCCGACGGCTTTAGCTTTGATTCAACCCCTGCCTGGGAACCTCCATATGCTGCAGGTGTGGCCCTGAAAAAAAAAAAAAGCAAAATCAAAATGGATTTTGTATTGCTAAGAGAGCTCTCTAAAATGGAGCCAGAGGTTACTAAGCAAGTGTGACTTATGCACCTCTCAGCCTGGATGGAATCTGACCTTTGACCTGATGAAGTTAGCCAAAACATCTGCCAGAAACTCAAGGCGCTAATTGGACCCCTACCCTAAAACAACTTGTGGTTCCTTAAGGACAAATATTTTCTTTTTTAAAAAATTCAATGAATTTTATATGTACAGTCGTTACAACCATCATCACAAACTAATTTTAGAACATTTCCATCCCAAACCCCAGTCCACCCCTCTTGCAGCTGAGCTAGTGCCCTGTGGGGCTTCTAGGCACACAAACCTACTGTGGCCCCCTTTGCCTGGCATAGCAATAAAGCTATCTTTTTCTCCTTCACCTAAAATTCTGTCTTCACGTTTCTATTTGGCAATGGGCTGAATTTTGGCAACACTCTCTCCTAGACACCTGTCCCCTTTGGTAGCTATACGTTTTTCAAAGTCTGTGACCCTGTTTCTGTTCTGCAATAAGTTCATTTGTATCTTTTTTTTTTTTTTTTTTTAAGATAGGACAGATATTTCTGACATGTCAGAGTCAATCACGATTCTTTTTTTTTTCTTCCTTTTGCTTTTTAGGGCTGAACCTGTGGCATATGGAAGTTCCCAGGCTAGGGGTCAAATCAGAGCTCTAGCCGCCGGCCTACACCACAGCCACAGCAATGCCAGATCTGAGCCATGTCTTCAACCTACACCACAGCTTAGGGCAACATCAGATCCTTAAGCCACTGAGCAAGTCTGGAGGTCGAACCCATGTCCTCATGGATACTAGTCAGTCTCGTTAACCACTGAGCCTCGAAGAGAACTCCCTGAATTGCAAGTCTTTTGACTCCAAATGAACCCTTCTTATTTGCAGCCTCCTGTGTTACTTTTTGGTTGACAGTTCCTCCCTGTGCACAACACCTATTTCATGTTATGCTATAGTTATCTGTGGTTAATAGTTCCCTTCCTGGAACAGTCCTCTAATACTTTTAGGCAATTAGGGGGAAGGTCAAGAGTGCATCCTGAGTATTTTGGGCCTTGATTGTTTTCAGCTCAAAATAATCCACATACTTAGAGCAACTGAAATCCCGGGCACCAAATTTCAATACAGCTGTTGCCACTGCAGGGGATGGGGTAAGAAATAGGACAGAAACAGGAGGTCCTACAGAAGATTCAGAGGGCACTTATTTTCTCTCAAAAAGAATGATAGCTTCATCTTATCAACAAAGGCTCTAAAAAGTAATGACGGTCATCCCTGCAAATGAGTCTTGGCATTGTAACTCCTTTGAGTTATCTCATGCTGTTCAATAGATGTACAGTCAAAAGGCATTTTTAAAATTTTAGATCGGATGATGCAATCATATCAGAGCTTCTTGAATGGACCAAAAAGGCACCAACATTGTTTATCAGGAAGAAAATACCTCATGAATAAACAGAAGTCTTTCCCCCCAAAAAACCCACATGCCAAAGTGGCACATTTTGGGGCAACTCATCCTGAACTACTACACTATGAATGAAACAAACAGGTTGTCCAATGGAGCATAACTGAGGAAGGCCCCCTAGAAAGAGTGGTAAAGAGGCACCTTTAAGAAGTAACATCTGCAGAAGTTCCCGTTGTGGCGCAGTGGTTAACGAATCTGACTAGGAACCATGAGGTTGCAGGTTCGGTCCCTGCCCTTGCTCAGTGGGTTAAGGATCTGGCATTGCCGTGAGCTGTGGTGTAGGTTGCAGACGTGGCTCGGATCCAGCGTTGTTGTGGCTCTGGCATAGGCTGGTAGCTACAGCTCCAATTCGACCCCTAGCCTGGGAACCTCCATATGCCGTGAGAGCAGCCCCAGAAATGGCAAAAAGACACACACACACACACACACACACACACACACACACAAATGACATCTGGAGTTCCCATCGTGGCTCAGCGGTTAAAGAACCCGACTAGTATCCATGAGGATGAGGGTTCAATCCTTGGCCTTGCTCAGTGGGATAAGGATCTGGTGTTGCCATGAGCTGTGGTGTATGTCACAGACATGGCTTGGATCCCATGTTGCTGTGGCTGTGGTGTAGGCTGGCAGCTGCAGCTCTGATTCAACCCCTAGCCTGGGAATCTTGATATGGCTTGGGTGTGGCCCTAAAAAGTAAAAAAAAAAAAAAAAGGAAGTGACATCTGAGTAGAGATCTGTATGTGAGTGAGGTAGCCATGCATGTATGTGAGTGAGGAGCATTTGGGGCAGAAAAAACAGCCAGTGCAGAGACAGACACTAAGGGGAGGTACTTCAAACTGGAGGGTTTGTAGACCTCATTCTCATGCTCTGATCGTGAGATCAAGTTCTAGGCACTTGTTTTGTACTGGGGCTATAATAGGGCTTATACATCAGCAATAGGGTATAGCAATAAACAAAAAAGATTTTTGCTAGTCCTCTTGGAAAAAAAATCATTCTGAAACTTACAAAAGGCTCCTATTTTGCATATTAACAGAAAAATAGAATATAGAGCCAGAAGAGGTATCAGAATTGAAAACAGGGGCCCAAAAAAGGTAAGATGAACCACCATCACACGACTTAATAATGGCAGAGCTGAGATTAGAACACTAAATTTGAAACTCCTTCTTTCCTTAAAAGATTAAGGATGAAATATTTGTAACCGGCACGCACACAAGCTATTTGTATTAAACATTCGTTTTGAAAATGAGAAACCTGATTTTTCTCTTCTTAAGTCTTTCCCACTTAGTTTTCCATCTAGCTGGGGACGCTCTCCCAAATTCAGTTGTTGAAAAGGAAATCAAAATTTAGTATCTATGAGACATGGAGGCTCAGTAAACTTTTTGTAATAATTATTTCATGATGTATGGCAGTTAAATCATTATGCTGTACACCTTAAACTTATGCAGTGCTTTATGTCAATCACATCTCAGTTAAACTGGAAAGAAAAAAAAAGGAAGCCAACTTTGACTTACCTGAATATGCAAGTGGTGTGTGTAACATCCTTTGGCCACCAGAAGGCACTGCAGGTTCCTCCTCAGAGTAAATGGTGTCCTTTCTGTACCCAAGTTCTGACTGAGTAGCCTGAGAACCTTCCAGGCTCAATATGGGGAAGCCGAGTTGGAGACCGGAAATGGAGGCGGGGCTTCAGTTCACACACCTGTGGCCCACACCTGCTCAGGTGACTGGTCCGGGGCCCCAAGTTACTTCACCTTTGTTGAACACCTCAGCCTCTGAGGGCTGCTTATACCAGAGCCAGGTTTAGAAATTGACAACCTCCTGCCCCAGCACCACCACACTGGCCTTTATAACAATGATTAAAGTAGGGGCGTGAGGCCAGGTCAAAATAATGAGGATTCGCTATGAGGAAGTGTGATTAAAGCTTATAATTATAAGGAGGGCACATCAGGTGGTATGAGCCTACTTGCCAATTGCCAGAGTATCAGAAAGAGGAGGCACCCCTGGAAAAACGGAAGAGACTTTCCTAGGAGGAGCAAAAGGAAACGCCACTTACATGAGGTGAGGGATGAGCAAAAGCAAGACATCTGTGAAACCACAGTCCCCGAGCCTTATAACCACGGTCCACAACTGGTTTCAATGAGTTCAAATACGTGCATGGAATCCTGACAATCCCCTGGTATCTCTGAGGGACTCCCGGGTCAGGAATAATAAGTTATTAAGGTGTTAAACTTTGGGGCTTCTGTTTTCCCCCTGGGACCCTTGCTGCTCTTTGGTCTTTCCTCTTTACAGTGGAGTAACCAGACAGTGAAGTAAACAGACAAGAGGAGCATGTGAAGAAAACACAACATTTCCTCTCAGATGCCAGGTAGCCAAATCCAAAGGTATTAAAGGAAGGGGGTGTGTGTGAAGAGACTGGTCCATTCCTAGGAGTATGACTTAGGCAAGCTGCTTAATTTCTCTAAGCCTCTGCTTTCCCTCGGTCCAAAACGACCACCCCCTTTAGGAAGATTTCGCAATCCTGTCAGAGCGGCGGGGCGGAGCTGCAGGAAGGTGGGTAAACAGCCTCCTCGCAGCACGTTGCGGGGGCGGGCCGAGGGACACGCCCTCTCCGCCCATCACCCCCGTACTCCCATTGGTCCTCTTCGGAAGGGGCAGGATCGGTTTGCCCCGCGATGGGCGGGGCCCGGGCGCGCACGCTTAGTCTTGGGACCCGGTAGGCCCCGGACTCGGAACTTTTGCTGGAGTAGCGGACATGGATGGTCGTGCCCGCGGGTCTGCGCGTGCCGTGCTTGCCTTCCTGCTGGCTCCCGCGCTGGTGGCCTTGTTGGTGACACCAGCGCGGGGCCGAGGCGGGCAGGGCCACGGGCACTGGGACGCCACCGGGCTGCTGCCGCCGCTCCCGCCCCGCGAGAATGCGGCGCTTGTGGCCCGCTTCGTGACGAACCTCTGCGACTGGGGCGCGCTGGCCACCATCTCCACGCAGGAGGGGGTGCGGGGCAGGCCCTTTGCCGACGTCTTATCTCTCAGCGACGGCCCCCCAGGCAAGGGCACCGGCGTCCTGTACTTCTATCTGAGCCCGTTGCAGCAATCAGTAGACAACTTGCAGGTGAGCGGGAGGGGCCGTGTGGCACCGCGGGCCGAAGCTCGAGCCTTTTGACTGTCGCCTAAATTCTGTTGAGGAAGGAGAGCCGGCCTCGTAGAGATAAGAATTTGAACGTAGGCCAAACCTCTGCCTCTTTTCTCCCGAGCTGGCTAGGCGAGCATTGCAGCTTCTCTGTTGCTGGGCAGCTAAATATCAGGAATTTCACACACGCCCTCGCCACTGCGCAATGCACTTCTAGTGAATTCTTTACCAGCACCTGGAGGACTTCTCACCTGGGGTCGTTTTGGGTTACGGTGTCTCACTGAACTCTTATTAAAAGTTTTACAGGGTGTAGAGACTTTTGGGTAGTTTAGCACTTAGTATAACTGGCTTTGGGATTTCTCTTTCTTACCCCTCCTTTGAATTAAGAATTTTCCCTTCAGCAGCAAGAAGTGAATGGACAACATTGTGTATGATTATTGCAGTCTTTTTTTTTTTTTGGTCTTTTTAGGGGTGAACCCGCGGCATATGGAGGTTTCCAGGCTAGGGGGTCTGCAGCTGCCAGCCTACACCACAGCAACACCAGATCCAAGCTGCATCTGTGACCTACACCACAGCTCACTGCAACCCGGATCCTTAACCCATTGAGTGGGGCCAGGGATTGAACCCACGTCTTCATGGATACTGGTTGGGTTGGTTACTGCTGAGCCACAATGAGAACCCCAGAGGTTAACACTGTTGATAATGATAAGATGAAAGAAACCTTATATTTAATATAAGGTTTGATATAACCTTGTTCCAGGCTGACCTTTTCATTCATCTTCCATTCATCATCTCCTTTAATAACCCTTTGAAGTGGGTATTACCATCCCCATTCTGCAGATGAAGAACTTGAATCTTAGGTTATGTAACTTGCCCAAAGCCAGTGGCCACACTCCAGTTTCACCCCAGCTCCCTCAGCCTTCAAAACACAAGTCTCAGACTGGTGGCCCATGAGATGAATATGTCCCACAGGCTGGTTTTCTTTGGCCCATGCAGAGCTCTGTTTTGTTTTTAATAACTCTGAATTAGTTACGACCATTCAAAAATGGAGAGTGCAATTAAAAGTCTGTCTAATTTCTTGAAAAATGGTAAGATCTGTGACACTGGGGGCCTGCAATCTCTGAGCAAAACCAGAAGCAGCCAAGGCACATAACATCCTTGGTCACCATTTTCTTATTCCTGGCTTGCTCCACTCCCTTAGGCATTTGCTCAGAGCAAGTTCATTCCACTCCCATCAATGATGTTCAACCTTAGCTGCAAATAGTCACCTGGGAAGTCTTAACAAAAAATGCAATGCCAAGGCATTTTACTAAAAACACATATATTAAAAAAACACCCCCCAAATCCCTCCCTGATGCTTCTAATGTTGAGGGGAACCACTGTTCTACATTATTACATTTAAACTTTTGCTGATATTCTCCTCATTTTAGGAATGAGGAAATTCAAACTCAGAGGGGCAGAGACTCAACTTCTACCTAGTCTGACTAGTTACTGTCAGGTAGAACTTGAGCCCAGGTCTTTGACATCTCTAGAAAAGACAGTGGTGAGGAACTTACCCAGGATTTCAGGTCCATGATGGCAGTGAAAAGGCATAGCCACATCAGAATTAGTCTGAGTTTGATTCTGTCAATTAGCCAGTCAAAGTTGGTTTCTGACCTCTGTCTTCTTCCTGTCTACTCCTGTCCACCCCACCCACCAGATTTACAGGAACAAGATACCACTCAGCATTGCTTTCTGCCCAGAAACATTTATTTATTTATTTATTTATTGGCTGTGCCCATGGCAAGCAGAAGTTCCCAGGCCAGGGATCAAACCCGTGCCACAGCTGTAATCAGAGCCATAGCAGTGACAACGCTGGGTCCTTAATCAGCTGAACCATAAGAGAACTCCCCAGAAAACTTTGACAACTTCTGGCTGCCTAGAGCTGCATAAAATTCACCTGGGTGTTTATTAAAAGTACAGATGCCTGGGCTGGGAATGGAGCCCAGAAATCAGGACTTTTTTTTTTCTTTCAGGCAAGTGGTTCTTGGAAAGCACTGACAGATGCCAGCCTACAAAATACAATTTTGACTCCTTAGCTTGGAGTTGAACCACCTGCACTACTTCCATCCCTCCACACTTTGTCCCCAACCTCCTCCTCTCAGAAAGCCTTTCTTTCAAGCAAATTAGGTTTTCACTACACATAGTCATGTCTTACACAGTGCTGTGTTTTTGCAATTACTATTCCCTTTATCTTTAATGTGTCTTCCCACTTCTGTGCTGATTTTGAATATCTTATAAGGCTCTCTAGAGATTCCATATCGCTCCAGGCTGTGCTGACATCTCCTTACACTGACCTTCGAATACATTTAACTGTACCATTCACTTGGCAGTTAGTTTTGTGCTGCCTTTTGACTTCTTCTGCGTCTTTGTTTTGCATTTTTAAAGTTTTGTTTATATCTGATTTTCAATCAGATTATAAACTCATAGTGGAGGAAAGACCATGTCTGAGTCTCCCTCTCCTCTATTTTTGGTCTCCTATGATGCCTCGCCTAACAGTTTGTCAACAGCAAATATTTGGCCTAATGATCCCAAAGACGTCTGTTTATGATTCATTGTTTTGATGAGTCACTATGAGATGGCAAAATTCCCCATGCAGGACACTCAGGATTTTTTTTTTTTAACACTTGGGGTTTAAAACACTAAATGCAGTGTGTGAATTTTACTGTAATCTGTCGACAACGCCTTTTATGAAGCTGATTTCTGTTTAAGAAAGAATTAGGAATTTTGCTTGCATTACATTTTTAATTTTAGAATTTTGTTGTTAGAGCAGGAACGAGCAACTTCTCCAGTTTTGAAATCACATGACAGTTTCTGCTAGTGTAAGATAACTAAGAAGCATGATTCAGCTACTTTTTCCTTCTTTCTTTCTTTCTTTTTTTTTTTTTTTTTTTTGCTTTTTAGGGTTGCACCTGGGGCATATGGAAGTTCCCAGGCTAGGGGTCGGATTGGAGCTACAACTGCCAGCCTGTGGCTATGCCATAGCCATAGCAATTCGGGATCCGAGCCACATCTGTGACTTACACCACAGCTCACAGCAACACCAGATCCTTAACCCACTGAGCGAGGCCAGAGATTTAACCCAAGTCCTCATGGATCCTAGTCAGGGTCCTTAACTGCTGAACTGTGAAGGGAACTCCATCAGCTACTTTCTTGCTTAGCTAGTTGAACCACCATAGTATTTTTATACACTAGTTTCATATTAGTCTAATCCTTTAGATCTTGCAGTGAAGAATGAAGATGAACTTTGTGTTTGCATGGTAGGGTAATTATAATTCCTCTGGTGAATATGGGACAAATTAAGAATTTAAGAAAAAAAAGTTTTTTAAATTTTTTATTTTATTTTATTTTTTTGCCTTTTCTAGGGCCACTTCGCGTGGCATATGGAGGTTCCCAGGCTAGGGGTCTAATCAGAGCTATAGCCGCCAGCCTATGCCAGAACCACAACAACGTGGGATCCGAGCCATGTCTGCGACCTACACCACAGCTCATGGCAACGCCGGATCCTTAACCCACTGAGCAAGGCCAGGAATAGAGCCCGCAACCTCATGGTTCCTAATCGGATTCGTTAACCACTGAGCCACGACGGGAACTCCAAAAAAAAAAGTGTTAAAATAATTGTTGGAGGAATTCACAACATGGCTCAGTGTTTAACAAACTCGCCTAGTGTCCATGAGGACAAGGGTTTGATCCCTCACCTCCCTCAGTGGGTTAAGGATCCGCAGGTTCCATGAGCTGTAGTGTGGGTCACAGACGAGGCTCGGATCCTGAGTTGCTGTGGCTGTGGTGTAGGCTGGCAGCTGTGGCTCTGATTCTTCAATATGTCATTGGTGTGGCCCTAAAAAGACCAAAATAGTAATTACTGAGTCAGTTAATTTACAATATGAAACAACTCTCCACACCCTTTTTTTTTTTTTTTTGGGTTGAGGCGGCACACCCGAGTTGTATGGAGGTTCCCAGGCTAGGTGTCTAATTGGAGCTATAGCTTCTGGCCACAGCAGCTCAGGATCTGAGCTGAGTTTGTGGCCTACACCGCAGGTCACAGCAACGGCAGATCCTTAACCCACTGAGCGAGGCCAGGGATTGAACCTGCAACCTCATGGTTCCTAGTCGGATTCATTTACAATGCATCACGACGGGAACTCCCCACACACCTTTTTCTTTGGAGAGGGTCAAGATCAATCTCTATCCAAGTAGTAATTTTCCCAAGTGGAAAGTGGTATTTTCCAATTCATCGTTTTATGGAAGAACAGTCAAAGTCTGGGGACAATGTGTATGCAACTTGTGAGGTTTATTACCTATCTGGAGACAATATTTCACATGAGAGGGTCTTCGTTTTCTCTCTACAGGATAATCCATATGCTACGCTGACCCTGTCTTTGGCAGAGACTAGTTTCTGCAGGAAATATGGATTTGATCCTCAAAGTCCCCTCTGTGCTCACACTATACTATCAGGAACTGTTATCAAGGTAAATAGTTACCCTACAAGAACAGACACTGGTTTTAGAAAGCACTGTCTTGTTAGCAGTGAAGGAAGGGATATTTTGAGAGTAAAATAAAATTGATTTGTGATTGAGATCCGTAATTAGAATATATTCTAATATGTAAATCATGAAAACCAAAAGTTTTAATCAGTTGCTTTCATATAGGTGTTCAGTAAGATATTTATGAGAGAACTGAACTATTTTTTCGAAGCCAAAGAGATGTAATACTTATTAAGCCCCTATATTAGGAACATCCACTCAACCAAAATTGATATTCCTACCCGCGGTGTACACTGTACAATGTTACCCATGCTTGTGTTCCCTGACTCCATATTTTAACAGTGGCTTAGAGCAGAGCCTGTTCTAAGTAGGTTAAAAGGGGAGTATCCAGGAATTCTTTTTGTGGCACAATGGGTTAAGGATCCAGTGTCACTGCAGTGGCTGGGTCGCTGCTGTGGTGTGGGTTCAATCCCTGGCCTGGGAACTTCCACATGCAGAAAAGAAAAAAAAAAAAAAAAAGGGCATATCCATTAAATACTAGAAGTGAATTTAGACAGTTTGGAGTGAGTGCTAGTGAGGGGAGGTTAAATTGAATCAGGGGAAAGGTAAAGGATGAGGTGTTAATGAGAACTGATCTGATTGTTGAGTCAGCAGCTTCGGCTTGACCTTGTGAATCATGAATACCTCAGATAAGTTTTATTTTTGGTCTCAAAATTCTTTCTGGATGCGTATCTGGAGTTGAGTGTCCCTCCTGGGCAGGAGAAAGGGGGAGGGGCAGCAGATATTTTTGAGTTCCATTGAATTTCTACAGACTTCTATCCTTTGTGTTGTTAAACCCCTCTCCGTGTTTAACATGTGCATGTTATGGGTTAAGAGTGCTAATGTTACAAAGTGTAACCACCCATAACATTTTACTATAGTACTCTGTGCCAATTACTCTGATAGCTCAAAATTACTATTCAGCAATGAAAATTGGTACTCTTAATGGCCGTCCACTTCATTATAGTATATATTATCACCAACATATGAAATCTTCATTGTTCTCTGCATTTCTTCAAGCTTCCTTTACTTTCTCCTGATTCCTTAAGATCAGAATTTATAGTAGACCTTAAGTTCTCACTACAGGAAGAAAAAAATGTATGCATGGTGATGGATGTTAACTAAACTTGTGATCATTTTGCTGTGTATGAACATATCAAATCATTATGTTGTACACCTAAAATGAATTTGTCAATTATAAGATTAGTAGAATGCTAGAATCACATATTCTTTTTTTTTTTTTTTTGTCTTTTTGGGGCTGCACCTGTGGCATATGGAGGATCCCAGGCTAGGGCTCTAATCAGAGCTGTAGCTGCCGGCTTACACCACAGCCACAGCAACACCAGATCTGAGCTGCATCTGCGACCTACACCATAGCTCATGGCAACACTGGATCCCTAACTCACTGAGCAAGGCCAGGGATCGAACCCGAAACCTCATGGTTCCTAGTCAGATTTGTTTCCGCTTCCCAACCACAGGAACTCCCATAGAATCACCTATTCTTAACAGCTGAGGAAACAAAATGTTACTGCTATGAATAGGTTTATTTTATATATGTCTTTTAGGTGAGTGAAGGTGAAATGGATGTTGCAAAGAATTCATTATTCATTCGACACCCTGAGATGAAAACCTGGCCATCCAGTCATAATTGGTTCTTTGCTAAGTTGAATATCACGAACATCTGGGTCCTAGACTACTTTGGTGGACCAAAAATAGTGACACCTGAAGAATATTATAATGCCACATTTCAGTAAGTATTTCTACATCTTTCATCCTTCTAATATCACAGCCCCTATCACTGCTTCTTAACCTTCTAAAGCAAGGGGATCTTAACCATTTTATGTACCGTGCATCTCTTTGGCAAGCTGGTAAGGCCTGTGGACCCCCCCCCACCAAGAATAATATTTTTTAAATGTATAAAATACATGGGATTACAAAAGAAATCAACTATATTGAAATACACTTATAAAAATATTTTATAAAAAATGTGTGGTATAGTGATATGTTAGCTTTTTAATGAACATGTTAAATAATAAGTTATAGCAGTGAGTCCATATTCTTCTGTACTTTCAGAGTAGTGAGAACTGAATATTTTGAGACTTCTGCAGCAGCTCTACCATGATGTGAAAGTGTCTGTGATTTCTCTATTTCTTTTGGTGGCCTTCACAGATACGCTCTCACCACTGTGGTTTATTGCCTGCATTTATCACTGAAGGAAATGATACATTTCAGTTAAAGCTTAATGAAAATGAAAAAAGTTTATTCCATCCCAGTTTTTTTTTCCCCATCACGGACCCCTGAACTCTCTCTGCAGACTAGGACACCAAGTGCAGACCCCGTTTTAAGGCTATGCCTGTGGGGCCCTGAGTAGAGCCTAGTTCCACGATGACATTTTCTCTTGAGAATCAGACCTGGGTGCTTCCGGACCATGAAGGATCCACATCCGAGTCCGAGCATGTGACCCGTGCACTCAGCCCCCATTCCTGTGGGGATGTGTGGTCCGTCTCGCCCAGAAAGGGACACCTGGAGGGGAGGAGTATAACCTGAAGATGGGAAAGGGATAGGAAAGAAGGGGGTGATCAGATTCTTTGAAATTAGGTCAGAGTTCAAATGAAGGAATATAAGAGACTGGTGCTTTTCCCAGGCGACACGGGTCACTCCTGCCTGTCTGGCAGCTTTAAGGCCTAGTGGACAGTGGTGACAATAACAGTAGCAGTAGCATTTATTGAGCATTGCTGGCCGGGTGCTGCCCAGGTGGCTTTAGGTGTATGAACTCACTGAACTCTCACTGCAACCTGATGAGTTAGATAATGTTTTTTTCTTCATCTGTGAGGTGGAGAACTGATGCATAGAAAAGTAAGAAACTTGTGGAGTTCTTGTCGTGGCTCGGTGGTTAACCCAAGTAGCGTCCATGAGGATGCGGGTTTGATCCCTGGCCTCGCTCAGTGGGTTGAGGATCTGGCATTGCCGTGAGCTGTGGTGTAGGTCGCAGATGCGGCTCAGATCCTGCATTGCTGTGGCTGTGGTGTAGGCTGGCAGCTGCAGCTCTGAATTGACCCCCAGCCTGGGAACTTCCATATGCTGCAGGTGCGGCCCTAAAAGGACGAAAAAGAGAAAAAAAGAAAAGTAAGAAACTTGCCTAAAGTCTACAGCCAGTAAGTGATGGTATTGGGATTCAAACCCCGGCATTCCAGCTCCAGAGCCCTCACTTTGCTTCTTATTGGAACCTCATGCTGCCATGCTGGTGGTTACCTCACCAGCAGCTGGCCACGCTCCAATTCCAGTGTAATGTAAACACTTTCTTCTTGTAACAGACTGACTGCTCTCTGTGGAGACTGGGGTGACGATGCTAAGCTAGATGTGTAGGTTGTAACTCAGGTTTGCATTTAAATTCTCAGCATTTTTTTGCCCTGTCTTATTCTATTTAACAACAGTTCTGTGGTGAACTAGTGACTTCCCACCATGATTGTAAATCTCTTCACAGTAAAAGCTCAGGTTTTAGTTTTAGTTTTTCATTCCAAACTGGACCTAGGACAGTGTATGGTACAGAGCAGCTGTTTCATAAATACTGGCTACTTGTCAGGCTGATCCTTTGAGACAAAAATGCTCAACTTCTTTGAATAAAGAATCCAAGAGTCATAGTGTTTATTCTGCTGCTGTGTACACAGGAGAAGAGGCCTGGGCCAGTGTTTGTCTTCTGAACGTGAAAAGCCATCTTGCTTTATAGGAAGACAGAGGTAGCAATTACAACATTATGGCCAGGCAACAAATTACCAAGGAGGACGTCCAGTAAGCTGACAGGCTCGCTCTTAGAGGTTAAAGTTCATTTTTACAGGACGTATCAATCTCTGAAGCACAGTTATCTTCATATAAATAACATGCCCAAGGGCAATGCTTGCTTTAATAGCAAAATAAAAATGGGGTTTTCCCATAAGTCTCCATGGTGAGTGAGTAAAATAGAAAAGTTTGAGGTTCCCACTTTATTAACACAGATGAGAGGGCCTTTTCTGCTGCTCAGAGATAAGAGGGAGCACTCTCCTGTCCTTTTGAGAGGAGGCCAGAAGACTAGACCTGGGTATGGGCCCCTCCTGAGACAGGACACCGGAATCCTCAGAATGGGCAGTTCCTTGAAGATGACCTTCCAGAACGGGTGCCTCTGACAACTGTCCATTTCAGAGCCTAGGTGGGACAGAGTCACTCCCATCCCACCTGGTGTGCCACAGAACTATTTCGTAGCCTGAGAGAGTATACAGTAGTATCTGTAAGGGTCAGTGGCCTGCACATTTTTGGGGGAACCACTCCTGGGGGCCACACAGGCATACTGGAGCTTCCCCAAGTGGCAGCCACCTTGCCTGGTTTGCCTAGATTGGTTTTGGAAGATAATATTTCTCCAAACACCACACAACTGTCTGCATCTGGAACCTGTCTCACTCCAGTGGAGTCTTTTGAGAAAGCTTCAACACCCAGGTCATTTGGCAGGGCTAACTTGGAGCCTAACTGAATATGGTTTGCCTTGCTAGGCTGTTGGGTCGAGGCTCCATGAGCATATTTGGATATTGAGGGGAAGGTTGAAATGTTTACTGGAAGTATTTGCAGACATGCTGGAGAAAGCCGTTCTCATGAGTATCAGCCATTGCCTCCTCTCACTGAAGTCTGAGCAGCAGGCCTCTGGGGCATCCTGTGTTCCCTAGTAAGGATAGAGGGAATGAGAGGTCACAGATTACAAACTTGCCTGCTCTCCCTTATCTGGAGATGGATTTCCTGATGGCCACGTTAGGACTGCAACAGGAAGATGGATTAAGGTCACCTCCCTGGCTAGGTGCTGGCTGATTACTGCTTTTTTGCCTTAATGTTCAGGACCTCTTTGTCTCAACTGTTTTTATCTTTGAAACCTTCAGATACTCCTGAATGAGAAGATCATAGCAGCCACAGCTGCTGATTAATGTTTCATCCTGTCAGTGTTCCTCTGAAGCATGTCAGCATCATATGTGGAGAGAAGGGATGCTGACTGAGATGAAGATTCCTAGGCCAGATGCTGAACCAGAACCCAGCAATCCGCATTTTAGCAAACTCAGATGATTCTTTAGTATACTAAAGTGGCTGAAATTAACTCAAGATCTTAAACTTTTAGATCAGAAGTTTCTCTAGTCCTTCTCCAGAATGAATTAACTTTTATGATTTGTTCACTCAGTTCAATGAAATAACTCTTCCTCTCCAGGTGAAGCAGCATATGGTGAATTTAACTTCACATGTGAAGTTTCTTGCGAAGTTTCATACAAACTTGAAATGCTCAGTGTTTCTCCATTGAAATTTCCTAGAAGATTAGCCAGTTTTCTTTCATGTTCTGGTTTGTTTCCTTGCTTGCATGTTTATGGAATTGAGTTGGGTTGTTACTGGATTTCTTGGAAGATGAACCAGTGGGATATATACTCTTTTCATATCTTGAAGCCAATTTTCATAGATACCTATCTTTCCTTAGGATCCAAGAAGTTGGTGCCATCAGTTCCAAATAATTTGCCAATGATGCTCCTTGCAGAGGAGATTTAGATTGCGTATTGGCACTTGAAGGTATTCAATGTGTGTTCTTAATTCCTGGAAACCACTGTACTAAGGACAGGGCGTCACTCCCCAACAGCTGCTGCCTGAGGCTGTACTAAGGGTCTGGATCCAGTTACAGTGTCCCTGAATAAATCTTGCCCAGGCAGACCAACAGTGATGAAACAATTGGAATGTCCTACTCATGGTCCATTTATGTCTGACAGTTCTGGGTGTTGCTGATCCAACATGGGACAAAACTTTATTATAAATAACTTAAAAGTTTTTCAAATCTAAAGTGATAATTTCCTAGAACAAAGGAAGTCCATAAAACATCCTGAATTTGACTTCCCCCACTAAGTGGACACCGTATAGTATTTCCTCCACTCAAAATACACACACACATGCACTTTTTTTTTTTTTTTTGCCCCAGAATGGGATTGCAAAAGAAAGAAGAAAGGAGGGGATTTTCGTAAGTTGTTTCTGGTATTCTTTTATAAGTAAAGTTAACCTGGACATGGACCAGCTTAAGCCAGGGCCAAAATCTGTCTCCCAGCCACTCTGTAGCTTTTCTTTCATACTAATGATACTCTCAACAATGACCTAAGCCTTCCTCAATTGCTTCAAATATCCAAATGCCTTCTAATGCTGTTACTACCAAAATTACATCATCAGAGGGAAAAATAACACAACTTTTTAAAAGCATATTTCTTCAGAAAGCAAGAAACTTTACTTTTATTACCTATATTTCAGAAGATGCTATGAGATCTCTCATAAAGATGTGTGTCAGGAATCAAGTAACTGACTCCTTAAATGACTTAAAAGGGAGGATGTTGAATATGAGTTTGAAGACTATGAAATGAACTTATCTGAAATCCAGCTTCTGTTTTAGAAAAATGGTGTGTTTTAAAACTTGGCAGAGTACATTTCTTATTCAAACCATTGATAATTAAAAGTATTATTTTAATGAAATGAGTTGGATTTATTTTCTTAAACAGATTTGTTACACTTTCATTGTCCACTTTGAAACTCTTTTGTGTTTTTATTTTAGCAGACTGTTAAAATCAGCTTCTGGCTGTTTCAAAGCTTAATGTGAATAATTGGACTCTTTCCTATTGGTAAACAGCTCCTTGTGTCCTAAAATTTGGGGGATGTCAGAATGCAGCCATCATCAAGGGTCTTCCCTCAGGACCTTCCATGTTAACTTGGTAGAATTAGGTTGAGAGCATCTATCTGTACTTTTCTCTACCCAATTATTGTGAATTTTGTCTTCATCATTTAGTACCATGCAAAAACACTTGTATTCAGGTAAGATCTGATTATCAGAGGAGAGTCAAAGATTTTTTCATGGAAGGTGTTGCAGATTCCTTTAATTGAATGTTCAGATTATGTCCCTGATTGACCATCAGAGGGCACTGTAGACCACTTTTTGTGCAGATGCAGGTTTCTTGTATAGTAATCCCCAACCCCACCCTTTTTTGCAGGGATACTAAGACAACCAACCCCTTGCCCCCAACCCTTGCTAGTGGATATATATATATATATATATGTATATGTGTGTGTGTGTGTGTATATATATATGTGTGTATATGTATATATGTATGTATGTATGTATACACACATACACAATGTTTCCTATGCATATGTATGATAATGTTTAATTTACAAATTAGGCACAATAAAAGACTTATCACCACTCTTGTGCTTTGGGACCATTATTAAGTAAAATAATGGTCACTTGAACACAAGTACTATGATATCAAGACAGTTGCTCTGATGACCTCATTGGCTACTAAGTAACAGCATATGCAGCATGGAGTCTCTGGACAAAAGGGATGACTCATAGTGTAATATTTCATCATGCTACTCAAAACAGCACACACAATTTAAAACTTATGAATTGTTTATTTCTGGCATTTTCCGTTTAGTATTTTAGAACTCAAATTGACCACTGGTAACCAAAACCCCAGAAAGCAAAACTGTGGATGTTGGGGGACTGCTGTACAGCAGAGCCAGTCAAGCCCCTGAGAAAGACACTGTGGGCTGGGTTGTGGGCAGACGACCTCGATGATAGTATACTAGGGTAAAGGCAGCCCAGCAAGGAAAGAGAAAATCAGAAGTAAAGAAGGAGCGGCTCAGGAGCCTCAAGCTGTCTAGCCCAGGGACTGTGCTTGGTGGATGTTGTCCTGGCCTTGGATCTGTGCCCAGCTGGTCAAGGCCATCTATCTTTCTCAGATCATGGCCAATAGTCATGGTTTATTCTGGCTTCTAGTCTAGGTTTAAATTCTTTTCAAGTATGTAGTGAGGTGGAGAAAAATCCTTTATGACACGAGGCAGGGCCCAATGAGTTCAATTCATACATGTTCTGATTGGAGCTGTTCATGTCACATTTCCCTTTTAATAATATTTGGACTGAAATTCACAAAGTCACAGAGGAGACTCTACTTTCTTACAGTGGGGTGTGTTTTCAGTTTTGGTACTAAAAAAAATAATGTTCTACTTAGTGTAAAGCTGATAAGTTAATATTTTTAGGGAAATTCCAAACTGTCACTTTAAAACCAGGTGCTCTACTATATATTTTCATTTGAGAAGACAGTAACTTAATTTTTTTTAATTAAGGGAGGTATAAATCAACTAGTAAAACTTTTATCTTTTTCTTAGTTTTTTTTTCTTGCTATTTATTGTAAGATATATCCCTCTGTGTGAAAAAGACACAAAGTAGAGGGTTAAAAATATCACCAGCCATCATGACTGCTAATATTTTGTTGTGTTTTCTTAGAAGACACATCTATGCTTCCATGAAATGTTTAAATATGATTAAGATTGTGCTATATGTTGATTATCATGCTTTTTTTCACTTAATCATAAGTTTGTTAATGTTTCTAGAAGCCGTTCATAAAGATGGTTGCAAGTATTTCATCAGATCTGATTTGGTTACCAAATGACAGTGTGTGTTAGTACTCCATTGCTAGTGACAGAAACCCCAGTCAAAGTAGTTTAAGCAAAAAGAATTCATTTCCTAAAATAATTCTTTTAGAACTCAGTCTTCATCCCCTGGCTCCTCTTTCCATTGTGTTGGTTTTGACTGCAGTCAGCAATCTTAGAGCAAGGGGGATGCATCTTTTTGAGCCAGAAGGGCCACTTCTGAATAATCCCTGTGTCTGGGAACGGGGTTCCCTCATTGGCTGAGCCCATGTCTTGTGTCTTTCTCTGCAGTTGGGGGATCAGCTATCAGAACCATCAGAACTCCAGGGATTGGGAGAATTTTGAAGCAGAGGTCCTGAAAGGAAAGAAATTATGTTAACTGAAGGGACTCTAGACAGGCAAAAGCTAAGGGCTATTATCACTTTCTCCAGTATTTGAATATTTAAGTTACTTCCAATTTTTCCCTGTTATAAGAACTCTTTTTCCTTTTTCTTTTCTTTTTTTGGGCCACACCTGCAGAATATGGATGATCCCAGGCTAGGGGTCAAATCAGAGCTGCAGCTGCCGGTCTCTGCTACAGCCACAGCCACAGCCACAGCGGTACCGGATCTGAGCCTCATCTGCAACCTATGCTGCAGCTTATGGCAATACCGGGCCTTTTAACCCACTGAGTGGGGCCAAGAATTGAACCTGCATCCTCATGGACACTAGTTGGGTTCTTAACCCACTGAACCACAGTGGGAATTCCAAGAGAGAACTCTTTATGCATGAAGTGTTTTCTACATCTCTGCTTGTTTCCTTAGAGAGATTCCCAGCAGTGGAATCCCAGGTCAAAAGCTGGTAGGACTTGTTACACATTGCTTTGAAGTCTTGATATCAATGAACAGTCCTGCAAAGAGTATATGAAAGTGCTCTCTTCCCTGAATTTAGAGGTAAAAATGGTACTGTATGATTTGAATTGGCAACTCTTAGGTCATGATAACACTAGACATAAAAAAATCAGTAAAGGGGTTCCTATTGTGGCCTAGTGGTAACGAACCCACCTAGTAACCATGGGGATGCAGGTTTGATCCCCGGCCTTGCTCAGTGGGTAAAGGATCTGGTGTTGCTGTGAGCTACTGTGTAGATGGCAGACTCAGTTCAGATACCCCACATGGCTGTGGCTGTGGCTGTGGCCCACAGCTGTAGCTCCAATTTGACCCCTAGCCTGGGAACCTCCATATGCCACAGGTGTGGCCCTAAAAAAAAAAATAATAATAAAAGCTCTCAGTAAACACTAGTTGCTTTTCTTTCCTTTGCTCCAAAGGGCAGGTGGTATGAGTTTTCTCAAAAATAAGTTAACATTTTATCTAATCCTTGCAACAAGCCTAAGAAATAGTTGGGACACAGGTTTTCCTTCCTTAAGGGAAGAGGCTAGAGTCCCCAGATGGTTAGCTTAGGAGGGTTCACACAGTTGCTCATCAAACTCTGTCCTTAAATCTAGCTCTGTTCCCAAGAATCCAGTGACCCCTCACCTGATGGTGACACATGAGTCCCTTGAAGAGATTTCTTGCCACTTGTATTAAAGGTGTGTAGTTTAAAAAATAGGTCCATGTGTAAGAAAACCCCAGGATATCATGGGTTGCGAGTTAACATCTTTTGTGCAGGCAGTTCGGGGTATAGGAGTGTGAGCTCTGAAGCCAGGTGACTACCTTCAAATCCCAGCTCAACCACTTAGCCAGGTGGCCTCAGGCAAATGCTCTGCAGAGGGTCCCCTTCGTGGGTAAGTCAGGGATGATACCTAGGATTAGGGGTGGTTATTAGCATTATTTTATATCTATCAGTGTAGGTTGGCCCGAGGCCACTCGTGACGTGGATGCTGGTCAGGCTTTAGTGGAGCAAAGAACTAGCCATTTTCTCGGTAATAAGAATGTAGGAAGGAAGGTCACCCCTGTCATATGTCAGTCCCTAGTCTCCACTGGGCCTTGGGACTCACCCATCATGTGCTGGGTGTATAGGACCAGAATAGATATGGGAAGATCTGGGTTCCTGTGCTGAAACCTGGTTAGAGGTCAGGCCCAATGGTCAGCTGGGGAAAAGCTGGGGAAACCATAGTTTGACATGACAGCCACTAGAGGTCCCTGTGGAGCTGCACTGAATTGCCCAGAGAGGGTCTGCCTAGAGCAGGAAAATCCTCTTTAATCCTCTCTTAGTGGGGCCAGACCAGCTTCACCGCGGGAATTCCAGGCCTCCTTTGTCTTTTAATCATCCTTCCTTCCCTGTAAGCTGCTGACTATCCTAAGGGACTGTAAAGTTCTAATGCAGGGACCACCTGTCCCCTCACCTGCAGAGTGAACCCCCTTCAGGCTTGTTCCTGAGGCAAGAGGACCAAGCCAATGGGGAGGGGGTGGGGGTGCTGTTCAGAGAAGATTTCCAAGCCAGCCAACTGACTCTGCCTCTTGCAGCTCACTTGGTCCTTCCACTTTGCAAATGATAAAAAATATGATTTGCATCAAGTCAGAGTGCCTCCCGCACAATCAGTCAGGGCAGAGCTCTGAAAACCAACATCTAGACCCTCATATCGAAGACTGGTCAGTATGGGCAACAAGCAAGGAGCAGTAGGATCAAGGCACGCCCTAGGATGCACTCGGGGCAGCACACATACAACTCTGTGCCTCACCCAAGGGGTGGGAGAGATAATAGCTGGTTGGGCTAAAAGGGAAGGGGGCATTGGAGAGGCAAGACTGATAAGCCTAAATATGCTTTAAGGATAGACAAGTTGGGAGGGGCATCTAGTATGCCCTTTCATCTCTCTCTCTCTTTTTTTTTTTTTTTGTCTTTTTAGGGCCACACCTGAGGCGTGTGGAGGTTCCCAGGCTAGGGTTGAATCACAGCTGCAGCTGCTGGCCTACAGAGGATCTGAGCTGTGTTTGTGACCTACACCACAGCTCATGGCAATGCTGGATGCTTAACATACTGAGTGAGGCCAGGGATTGAACCGTGTCCTCACAGGTATTAGTCAGTTCGTTACCACTGAGCCACAACGGGAACTCCTCATCTCTTTTTGAAGAGGAGAAGAAAGGTGCTTTATTTTTTCATGTTTTGATTACAAATCAAAAGCACTTTTTACATAGCAAATATTTACTGAGCTTCAAGTATGTGCATAGCACCGTATCAAATCTCATGGAATTAGACCTTTAAAAGCTGCTTTTCTGACAAAGGATCCCATAATATCTCTATTTATCAGGATGTTTTTCATTTTTTCAGTCTCAAGTAATGAAAATCCACCTAAAAATTCAGCCCCTTCACCTATGGCTGAAGACACCAAGACCCAGAGACGGAAAGTGATTTGGTCAAGGTCACAAAGCAAATTTAGGACAAAGGTGGGAGCAGATCCCAGGTCTGTGCATTCCTAGAGTCGCAGCTCTCCAAGGCACCACACTGAAGGAAAACCATTTGGTAGAGTCAGAAGTGAGTCTAAGCCACCACAGAGGTGAGAAACTTGAGATCATTCATTGCTTGGAATTTGGTTATAAACTGGGCTCTCAGATGCCCTGGCATCTCAAGGTTTGCCCAGGCGTTCTCCTGTGGCTCAGTGGGTTAAGGATCTGGTATTGTCACTGCAGTGGCTTGGGTTGCTGTTGTGGCGTGGGTTTGATCCCTGGGAACTTTTGCATGCCATGGGCACTGCCAAAAATAAAGGTAAAAATGAAGCCTGCTCATTTCAAAGGATAATTTTGGGGAGTTCCCTTAGTGGCTCAGCAGTTAACGATCCCAACTAGGGTCTATGAGGATGCAGGTTTGATCCCTGGCCTCACTCAGTAGGTTAAGGATCTGGTGTTGCTGTGAGCTGTGGTATAGGTCGCAGACACAGTTCGGATCCCGAGTGGCTGTGGCTGTGGCTGTGGCATAGGCTGGCAGCTATAGCTCTGATTTGACCCCTAGCCTGGGAACTCCCATATGCTGCGAGTGTGGCCCAAAAAGTAAAGAAAAAAAAAAGATGATTTTGTGTTTGCTCAGATGCGCAGGAGCAGACTCTGTAAGACTCCTGAGGCTAAACTCATTACCTCCACCAGCCCAGGAACTGGAACCATGTGTTCATAACAAACACGAGGTAGTTGCCGTAAGTTCTGACCTGGTCCTCAAGAGCTGTGGGATCCTAAAGAGGGAGCAAAGAGGACCCTGCCCTGGGATCCGGAGCCTTCCCTCTCTGCTGGAGCAGGTGTCCACCCCATCCGTCATCAGCTCTTCTCCATCTCCTGCTCTCTCCACAGAGATGGGGACCGCACCTGCCCCCCCCATTCCTAGAAAGACTTTGCACACAACATGTGCTTCAAACATTTAACAGCCAGCTGCAGTCCTTTTCTCTAGGCAATGATGGTGACTCTCACTTCCTCTGGATGATGTAAACGGGAATAAATTCTTCCCAATACCGTCTATACCAGGGACATAACGTATATCATTGTATTCATTCCTCCAACAGTCCAGTGAGCAGGGCTTTGTTAGCCAGTATGGAACAAAGAGTTTTAAACATTTATTAATGGATTCAGCAACCAGACAGCTAGTAAGTGGTGAGGCTGGAATTTGAACTGGGGTCTGGCTGTTCTCACACCATAGACCTGCACGCAGAAAAGCTGAGTTCTAGTTTTGATTTAGCCGCTACCAGCTTTGTGACCTTGGGAAAATTAATCTTTCTGAATCTGTTTCTTTATAAGGAGAAAATTGTGCATCAGTATTGACTACCTTACTAAATCATCATGGAGATTAGATATGACAATATACATGAAAGTGACACACAAATGTACGTTATCCCCAAAGCAGAAAATGTTCTTTTTCTAGTAGAAGTTCTTTGACTAGCAACAGCAATATTTAGTAGATTACAATTCATCTAATTAATTGATAGTATCTCTAATTTTACCCACAGCCCAACTTATTCTTCCTATCTCTCGTCATTTTTATTTTATTTTTTAAATTTTTATTTTGTCCTCTGAGGGCCGCACCCGTGGCATATGGAAGCTCCCAGGCTAGGGGTCAAATCGGAGCTGTAGCTGCCTGCCTACACCAAAGCCACAGCAACACCAGATCTGAGCCGCATCTGTGACCCACACCACAGCACACAGCAACACCAGATCCTTAACACATTGAACGAGGCCAGGGATCGAAGCCACAATGGGAACTCCTCTTGCTATTTTAAAATCTTTTATATTTTTGTGCAGTCTTTTTTTTTTCATTTAAGTCTTTCTTGTGTTTGGACATGAGGCATGGTCTTCCTCCTTAATGTCTCCTTAAAGAAAAACTTATCACTTAATTTTCTTAAGGACAAAAAATGTTTTGAGGAGAAGGACCTCTTAGATAAAACTCCACAAAGTAGAATCAGGCAAAATTGTGACATTTATAAGCATTTCTTCAATGGCTATGCATTTTCAGCATCTGTAATATTCAAGGCCATTTCAATTACAAAGCACAGAGTTAAAGTCAAATTGCTTAACAAAAAAGCTATTGGCTTATGAATGGAAAAACCCATGGGCTGGATTTAGGTATGGCATGATCCAGGTTATCAATGGATATAGTGAGTTGAAGACCTGTCTTTGTATATCTCTGCTATCCTCTGGGTTGGCTTCATTCCCAGGAAGCTTCCTCCATCTGATGAGAAAGATGGATACCAGGCATACCTGATTCTCACGGAGGAAGAAGGAGGATCTTTTCAATAACACTCCTGTGGGAGACAAGATCATAAGATGGCCTTCAAGATTTCCATACTTTGGTGTATATGCTCTGTATAATCTCCTTATGGGAAGGATCTGTGAATATGAGGAGATACCACTCCTGTGATTGTATTATCTTATCCTGGGTGGTCCTGACCCAATCAAGTGTGCCCTTTAAAAGCAGAGTTTTCTCATGCTGGTTGCAGAAGAAGTCAGAGAGATGTCTCTGATTGGCCTTGGATAAAGCACCCTTGTTGTGAACTGCCTATGGGGGTCACATGGTAAGGAAATGCAGGTGTTCTCTAGGAACTGAGATAGTCCTTGGCTAATTGTAGTAGGAAAATAGAGGAATATAGTCTTACCTTTGTAAGGAAATAGATTTTGTCAACAACTGGTGACTTGGAAGAAGACCCTGAGCCTCAGATAAAAATAGCAGCCCTAGCCAACACCTTAATTTCAGCCTTGTAAGAATCTAAACAGAGAATACATTCGTGCTGTGCCTGGACTTTAGATATATATTACTGTGAGATAATAAATTTGTGTTTTTAGCCACTAAGTTTGTGATACTCTGTTATGCAGCAATAGAAAGCTAATACAACTTCCCAAAATCCCAAATGCATGAGTTATGGTCCTTCAGTTGCAAGCGATAGAAACCACCTCTGGCTAAACTAAGCCAAAAGAAAATTTACAGGAACAGTGTTTATAGAGCCACAAAATGTGAACAGCTCCTGGGATGGACCCAAGTATGAGAAATGAACAGGGAATGTTTCCAGGTCTTTTTTCACTATCTCAAGAAAGCAGCTAATTAATTGTCTTTACCTGAGAGCCTCATCAAGATTGTAACCAAGGGGGTGTGGCTGTGGTATAGGTTGGCAGCTATAGGTCTGGGCTCATCCCTAGCATGGGAACTTCCATATGCTGCTGGAGCATCTCTAAAATAAATAAATAAATAAATAAAAAATAAAAATAAATAAAAAATTGGAACCAAGGGAGAATAGTTGATTCTTTAAGGCAAAAATTTTGAAAAGACATCAACAACACTGCTGAATAAGACATCCTTTATTTATGCTCTACTCTAAATAAGAACAATTTGACCTCCATCCATGGATAGAAGTGCCTTTGTGGGAGCTATGGGATCCAGCATCATACACCAAAGGATTTAGGAGGAGTCTTGCCCACATGTGCTGTATAAGAAGCATACAGACCCCGGTTCTGGCTGTGGACCCTACAGGGACCCATGAACTGGCTCTGTCTCCTCTCAGTCATGGTCTGAGAGCCTCTGGAAAACACTGCCTCAGATGATCACCCACAGACAAGAGAGCCTTGTTCCAGAGTTTCCAGAGGAGAAGTTCTAGCATTTTGTTGGAACAAAAAAATACAAGTCTGGATGCACTGGAGTAAGAGGAACAGCTTTAATTTACTTGCATCATCCTTCCCCTGAAGTGGCACAGGTAAGGGGTAAGAGATTTCTTCTCAGCCCTGTGATTTCTCCTACAGTGTAAAGTGAAAGCATGTGAGGAGCACCTGGCTTCCCCAGCTGTATGGGGTACTGTTAAAAGAGTCTCATTTCTCTCTCGTTCCATCCAGAGTACAAAATCATGATTTTTTTTTTTTCTTTATATGGCCACACCTGCAGCATATGGAGGTTCTCAGGCCAGGAGTCAAATTGGAGCTGCAGATGTGGCCTCCACTGTAGGAGAAAATGTCCCAATAAATGTAGAAAGGAGAGACCCCAGCCATGATGACTAAGCAAAGTCTAGCCAACTGCCCCAACCAGTCCTCCCCCATGCATCTGCTTTCACATCTACTACCTTGCCTGACGTCACTCCAGTCCAACTAGTCAAGCTTGGACCCGGAAGACGTAGCCCATAAAAGCCTTGTGAAACCCTTCTTCCGGGCTCAGACTCTGGAGAGCGATCTCCTCTGAGCCCGCCGGCGTAATAAAACTGAGTTCTCCAACTCTCTGAGTGCTCGCTTGGTTTCTCTCCAGGTAAAAGAGCTGATCCACTGCAGCCGCAAAGCTGCCAGAGCTGGTACGCTACAGCCACGGGGCTGTCGCCAGAGCTGAAACGCTGCAGCGCAGGGCTGCTGGGTATCTGCCGTAACACCACCACAACTTGTGGCAATGACCCACTGAGCCAGGCCAGGAATTAAACCCAAATCTCAAGAGACAACGTTGGGTCCTTAACCTGCTGAGCCAGAATGGGACTTCCCTGAATCATGATTTACATGACTAAAGGGCAGGAAGAGACTGGAAGAGTGGCAAATAGGACTTGGTGGGGTGGGGGTGGGGGCATTAAGGTGATGTGGCTCCTACTAAGAGCATTTCAGTCCAGAAGTTCTCACTGTGGCACAGTGGGTTAAGGATCCAGCATTGCTGTGAGCTGTGGTGTAGGTTGCCGACTTGGCTTGGATCCTGTGTTGCTGTGGCTGTGGTGTAGGCTAGCAGCTATAGCTCCAAATGGACCTCTAGCTTGGGAACTTTCATATGCCATGGGTGTGGCCTTAAAAAGACCAAAAAAACCCCCAACCAAACAACAACAAAAAACACCCAGTGACATACTTAGGAAGAAATTTAACCAAGGAGATGAAAGACTGTACACTGAACAATTGGATCAAAGGAATTGATGAAGACACAAATAAATGAAAAGGTGTTCATAGATCAGAATTAATACTGTTAAAATCTTCATAGCACACTATGTCATCTATAGATTCAATATAATCCCTATCAGAATTCCAATACCATTTTTCATGGAAATAGAAAATAACCCTAAACTTGATATGGAATCACAAAAAGCCTGAAGAGCCAAAGCAACCCTGAGACAGAAGAACAAATCTGAAGGCATCATACTCCGTGATTTCAAACTACACTACAAAACTATACTAATCAAAAAAGCAAGGTACTGAGGGAAAAAAAGACATAGACCAATGAAACAAAATTGAGAACCCATAAATAAACTCTCTATGTACATCAGATGAATATTTATTTGATAAGAGAGCCAAGCACACTCAATGAGGAAAGGATAGTTTCTTCAATAAATGGTGTTGGGAAAACTGGATAACCACATGCAGATGAATGAAATTGAATCCCTCTTACCCCACTCACAAAAATTAACTAGAGATGAATTAGACTTAAGCAGAAGTCCTGAAACCATAAAACTCCTAGAATAAAAACATAGGGAAATCTTTTTGACATTGGTCTTGGCAATAATTTTTTGGATATGACACCAAAAGCCAAAGCAACAAAAGCAAAAAATTAAAAACTTAGGCTACATTGATCTAAAAAACTTCTGGGAGTTCCCATTGTGGCTCAGTGGTAATGAACCCGACTAGTATCCATGAGGATGTAGCTTCGATCTCTGACCTTGCTCAGTGTATTAAGTATCCGGCATTGCCATGAGCTGGGGTATAGGTTGCAGACATGGCTTGGGTCCTGTATGGCTGTGACTGGAGCCAGCAGCTGCAGCTCTGATTCGACCCTTAGCCTGGGAACTTCCATGTGTTGCAGGTGTGGCCCTAAATAGCCAAAAAAAAAAAAAAAAGCTTCTGGCACAGTGAAAGAAATAATCAAGAAAATGAAAAGGCAAACTATGGAATGAGAGAAAATATTTGTAAAGCATCTGTCTGAAAAGTGATTAATATCCAAAATATACAAGGAACTCATAAAACTCAGTAGTAAAACAAAACCAAAACCTATCTGGTTAAAAAAATGGGCAGAGCAACTGAATAAACTTCTTTCCAAAGGTATATGAAAAGAAGCTCAATGTCACTAATCATCAAGGAAATGCAAATCAAAACCACAGTGAATGTCACCTCACACATGTTAGAATGGCAATTATCAAAAGACCTAGAGATAAGAAATGTTGGCAAAGATGTGGAGAAAAGGGAACACCTGGGCACTGTCGGTGGGAAAGTATGTCACTATGGAAAACAGTATGGAGGTTCTTCAAAGAATTAAAAATAGAACTAACATCTGATCCAGCAATCTCACTTCTGGTTATATATTCAAAGGAAGTGAAATCAGGATCTTAAAGAAATATCTGCACTCCCGTGTTCATTGCAGCATTATTCACAGTAGCCAATAGGTAGAAAAAACTGTCAACACGTGAACAGAGAAAGATGTGGTATGTAATACACTGTGGAATTATTCAACCATGAGAAAGAAGGAAATCCTGCCATCTGTGACAACATGGATGGCCCTTGAGGGCTTTATGCTAAGTGAAATAAGTCACACAGAGAAAGACAAATGCTGTATGATATCACCTATATGTGGAATCTAAAAAAGCTGAACTTAAACCATGGGCTTTTGAGTGGGAGAAATAAGGAGATTTTGGTCAAAGGGTACAAACTTCCAGTTATAAGATGAATAAGTTCTGGGTACAACATGACGAGGTCAAAAGATGAGGCTCCACTGGAGTATTTGGGTGGGGTCCTGGTGGGACTGGTGGACATTTGTGCCCCAACAGAGACTCCTTAGGAAACAACTGTTTGTTGGTCTGAGACCAATCAGCTGGAGTGCATGGACACTGAGCCCTCAAGGCCTGGGGAAGTGCTCCCCCATCAGAGAAGCCTTGGGAATGACTGCCTCTTGAAACACCAAGGACAGAAGCCAATTCTCTTCCTGTGTTTCTTTCTCTGGAGATTAGGACCCTGGGAACTGCTCCATTCACCAGTTTCTGTATTCCTCTTGCTATGATCTTCTCAACAGTTGAGGAACCTCCTATTCAGTGTTAGACTTTCTGCCATCCTGAATGTTACCATCCATTCACCCACCCATCCATTCATCCATTTACCCACCCATCCAAATTGTACTGGGAGCTAGAGATTGAATCATGAGAAATAGCCAGATCTCTCCCGCTAGGAACTCCCAGCTGCTAGTCATCATGTTCTATTTGGAACTTCTCTCAGCTCCTGTACCTACCTGTATCCTTCTCTGCAAAGTGTGGGCCTAGTTCTAGGTCCCAGCCCCATTCCACTGCACTCAGTAGAGCATGACTGGCAGTATTTTATATATACCCTGAATACTTTATCTTTCTTTCTTCTATGACAAATGATTCTGGTAGGGCTGTTAATCATAGTGCCCCATCTCCAATCTTGTCTTGTCCCCTTGGAAGTTGGTACATCCAAAAGGTGAGCATAAGATCCGGGCTGGGCCCCTCAGATCATTTCCTGAGATTGATTTGGGGATACTGTTTCTGTTACCTACCACTGTGTAACAACCATCCCTAATTTAGTGACAGAACAACAACTATTTTAGGTGTGTGTGATTCTGTGGGTCAGCAGCTTAGGCTGGGTTCAGGTAGTACTCTGTCTGGCCTTACCTGGGGTAATTCATGTGGCTGCAGTCCTCTGGCAGCTCTGCTGTAGATGATCTAAGATAGCTTTACTCATTTACTTGGAAGTTAGTTTTGGTTGTCAGTTGAGGCATGTGTGTTCAGCAGGCTAATTCAGCCTTCTTCACATGGAGAAGCCTGGATTCACTTCTTAGATTCCCAAAGCAGCAAGAGTTATGCAAGCTCCAACATGCGAATGTTTTTCAAATCTCCAAGGGTTTTTTTTGTTTTTGTTCTGTCTTGTTTTGCTTTTTAGGGCCACCTCCACAGCATATGGAAGTTCCCAGGCTAGAGGTCCAATCAGAGCTACCGGCCTACACCACAGCCGCAGCCATGCCAAATCCGAGCTGCTTTTGTGACCTACAGCACAGCTCACCACAACACTGGATCCTTAACCCACTGAATGAGGCCAGGGGTCAAACCCGAAACCTCATGGTTTCTAGTCGGATTCATTTCCACTGCACCACGGCAGAAACTCCTCCAAGGGTTTTTTTTAAAGATGGGAAAGATAACATGTTTGTGTACTGATAAGAATGATTCAATTTAGAAGAAAAAATTGTTATGCAGGAGAGAGAAGAGAAAATTTCTGGAACAGGAGTTCCCGTCGTGGCACAGCAGAAACAAATCCAACTAGGAACCATGAGGTTTTGGGTTCAATCCCTGGTCTTGCTCAGAGGGTTAAGGATCCGGCATTGCCGTGAGCTGTGGTGTAGGTCGCAGACGCGGCTCGGATCCTGTGTTGCTGTGACTGTGGTGTAGGTCGGCAGCTGTAGCTCTGATTAGACCCCTAGCCTGGGAACTGACATATGCCGGGAGTATGGCCCTAAGAAGCAAAAAAGAAAAAAAAAAAATTTTTGGAACAATGTCCTTGGGAGGCAAGAGAGGATGGAACCAGCAGAGGGTTGATACCAGTAGGTAAAAAAATGTATTCATTGTAGTTTTAATTTTGGTTTATCTCATTATGAGTGGTATTGAGTTTTTTTCATTCATTTAAAAGCCAATTACTAATCCCTTTTTCATGAATTTTCTGTTTAAGTTCTTTGTTCATTTTCTAATGTGTTTTTAAATTTCTACAATCCTAAAAATTTCATGAGGGTGAGGATTCTTTGTTTCACTCTAAGTTATATCCAAAGTATATAGTACAAAAAAAAAAAAATAAAGTATATAATACAGACCTTGGCACATGGTAGGCATCCAAAAAGTATTTTTTGTAACTGAACAATGGTTAGGTGCTCCTTATAAAGGAATAAGCCCTTTGTCACAGTGCTAGAATTTTATATAAACAGAATCATTTAATGTATACTCTTTGCCTGGCTTCTTTCACTTAGTATGATTTTAAGATTGGGCCATATTGTTGTGTTACTAGCAGTTTGTTCCTTTTTATTATTGAGTATTATTTCATTAAATGGGTATACCATAATTTGTTTATCCATAGTCTGGTGATGACTATCTGGATGGCTTATAGTTTTCTGCTGTTGCAAATAAAGCTGCTATGAATATTCATGTATGTCTTTGTATGAACATATGAACTTCTTTTCTCTTTGATAGGTAGATAGTTAGGAGTGGAGTGTCTGGATCATATGGTAGAAGTATGTTTAAATTTTTAATAAACTGCCAAACCTTTCCCAAAATTGTCGTATCATTTTACAATCCCACCATCAATGTACGAAAGTTCCAATTCCTCCATAGCCTTGTCAACACTTGATTCAGCCAGTTGTTTAATTTTGTTTATTTATTTATTTTTAGGGCATATGGAGGTTCCCAGGCTAGGGGTCAAATCAGAGTGATAGCTGCTGGCCTATACCACAGACATAGCAATGTGGGATCTGAGCTGCGTCTGCGACCTATACCACAGCTCGTGGAAATGCTGGATCCTTAACCCACTGAGCAAGGCCAGGGATCAAACCTGTGTCCTCATGGATGCTAGTCAGAATCGTTTCCGTTGAGCCATGATAGGAACTCCCAGTTATTTAATTTTAGCTATATTAATAGGTGTATAGGTGTGTAGTAGTATCTCATTGTGTTTCAATTTGTGTTTTCTTTCTTTCTTTTTTGTCTTTTAGGCCCATACCCATGGCATATGGAGTTTCCCAGGCTAGGGGTCTAATTGGAGCTACAGCTGCCAGCCTACGCCAGAGCCACAGCAACACCAGATCCAAGATGCATCTGCAACCTACACCTTAGCTCACGGCAGCACTGGATCCTTAACCCACTGAGCAAAGCCAGGAATCAAACCTGTATCCTCATAGATACCAGTCAGATTCATTTCCACGATGGGAGCCCTGACAGGAACTCTTCAATTTGTATTTTCTTTCTTTCTTTCTTTTTTTTTTGTCTTTTTTTTAGGGCCACACTTGCGGCATATGGAGGTTCCCAGGCTAAGGGTCTAGTCTAATCGGAGCTACAGCTGCAAGCCTACACCAGAGCCACAGCAAGCTAGATCTGAGCCAGGTCTGCGACCTACACCACAGCTCACGACAACACCGGATCCTTAACCCACTGAGCAAGGCCAGGAATTGAACCCGCAACCTCATGGTTCCAAGTCAGATTCGTTTCCACTACGCCATGACGGGAACACCTGTATTTTCTTAAGTATTATCGATGTTTAGCATCTTTTTTCATGCTTACTGGCCATTCGTTTATCTTGGGGAATTTTCTATTCAAATGTTTTATCCATTTTCTTATTATCTTATTATTGACTTGAAAGAGTTTTTTTATATATGCTGGATATAAATCCTCTGTCTGATATATGCGTTTACAAATAATTTCTCCCAGTATATGTCTTGCCTTTTCATTTTCTTAATGGTGTTTTTTAATGAACAAAGTTTTAAATTTTGAAAAAGTCAAATTTATCAATTATTTTTCTCTTATAATTTGTGCTTCCTGTGTTCTGTCATAGAGATTTTTCTCCAGTTTGTTCTGGAAGTTTTATGGTTTTACACTTTACATCTAGGCCTATGGACTATTTTAGTTGTTTTTTGTGTACAGTGTAAAGTAAGGGTAAATTTTTTTGCTCCATAAAGATACTTAGTTGGTTTTCTCCTGAATTCTCCTTGCACCTTTATTATAAACCAACTACCAATTGACCGTATATATTTGAGAGTCTATAGTATCACAACTACTATATATGGTAATCATGTCACTTTGTAACATTCCCAAGGCTATTTCACTCTTTCACTCTCCTTACTCTTTTTTTTTTTTTTTTTTTTTGGCTGCACCTGTGGCATACAGAGGTCCTAGGGCAAGGAGTGGAATCCATGCCACAGCTGTAACAAAGCCACAGTAGTGACAATGCCAGATCCTTAACCCACTGCAACACCAGAGAACTCCTTTCCTTGATCTTTTACAGAGTTTTCCTGGATGTTCTTTTTGCTTGTTTTAGCGTTATTTTTGTATTGAGATATAGTTCACCTGAGAGGAACCATTTTTTTTTTAATATACTTCTTTATTTTCCCACTGTACAGCAAGGGGGTCGGTCAGGTTATCCTTACGTGTATACATTACAGTTACATTTTTTTTCCCCACCCTTTGTTCTGTTGCAACATGAGTATCTAGACAAAGTTCTCAATGCTCTTCAGCAGGATCTCCTTGTAAATCTATTCTAAGTTGTGTCTGATAAACCCAAGCTCCCGATCCCTCCCACTCCCTCCCCCTCACATCAGGCAGCCACAAGTCTCTTCTCCAAGTCCATGATTTTCTTTTCTAAGGAGATGTTCATTTGTGCTGGATATTAGATTCCAGTTATAAGTGATATCATATGGTACTTTGTCTTTCTGGCTCATTTCACTCAGTATGAGATTCTCTAGTTCCATCCATGTTGCTGCAAATGGCATTATGTCATTCTTTTTTATGGCTGAGTAGTATTCCATTGTGTATATATACCACATCTTCCGAATCCAATCCTCTGTCGATGGACATTTGCGTTGTTTCCATGTCCTGGCTATTGTGAATAGTGCTGCAATGAACATGTGGGTGCACGTGTCTCTTTTAAGTAGAGTTTTGTCCGGATAGATGCCCAAGAGTGGGATTGCGGGGTCATATGGAAGTTCTATGTATAGATTTCTAAGGTATCTCCAAACTGTTCTCCATAGTGGCTGTACCAGTTCACATTCCCACCAGCAGTGCAGGAGGGTTCCCTTTTCTCCACACCCCCTCCAGCACTTGTTATTTGTGGACTTATTAATGATGGCCATTCTGACTGGTGTGAGGTGGTATCTCATGGTAGTTTTGATTTGCATTTCTCTTATAAACAGCGATGTTGAGCATTTTTTCATGTGTTTGCTGGCCATCTGTATATCTTCTTTGGAGAAATGTCTATTCAGGTCTTTTGCCCATTTTTCCATTGATTGATTGGCTTTTTTGCTGTTGGGTTGTATAAGTTGTTTATATATTCTAGAGATCCATTTTTTTTAATTTAAAAAGTTTTTTATTTTAAAAAATTTTAGGGAGTTCCCTTCGTGGCGCAGTGGTTAACGAATCCAACTAGGAACCATGAGGTTGCGGGTTCCGTCCCTGCCCTTGCTCAGTGGGTTAAGGGTCCGGCGTTGCCGTGAGCTGTGGTGTAGGTTGCAGACACGGCTCGGATCCCTCGTTGCTGTGGGTCTGGCATAGGCCAGTGGCTACAGCTCCAATTGGACCCCTAGCCTGGGAACCTCCATATGCCGCGGGAGCGGCCCAAGAAATAGCAAAAAGACCAAAAAAAAAAAAAAAAATTTTAGGAGTTCAGTTGCGGTACAGTGGGTTAAGAACCCTACTAGTATCCAAGAGGATGCAGGTTCAATCCCTGGCCTTGCTAAGGGGGTTAAGGATCCGGCATTGCCATGAGCTGTGGTGTAGATCACGGATGTGGTTTGGATCCCAAGTTGCTGTGGCTGTGGTTGTGGTGTAGGTTGGCAGCTGCAGCTCTGATTCAACCCCTAGCCTGCGGCCCTAAAAAAAAAAAAAATTATTTTTTTGGCCAAGCCTACAGTATGCAAATATTACAGGGCCAGGGATCAAATGTGAGCCACAGCAGTGACAATGCCAGATCCTTAACCTGCTAGGCAACCAGAGAACTCCAAGAGTCACCATTTTAAGGTGTATACTTCAGTGGATTTTAGTGTATTCACTGTCTTGTATATCATCATAAATAGCTAGTTTAGAATATTTCCATCATTCCCCAAAAAACTTCATAATCAGTTTCATACAGATAGCCAAATAGTACATGAAAATATGCTTAACATCACTAATTACTAGAGAAATGCAAATCAAAACTATGAGGTATCACTTCACACCAGTCAGAATGGCCATCATCAAAAAGTCTATAAACAATAAATACTGGAGAGGGTGTGGAGAAAAAGGAACCTTCCTACAGCGTTAGGGGGAATGTAAATTGGTACAACCACTATGAAGAATAGTATGGAAGTTCCTTAAAAGACTGAAAAAAGAACTACCATATGATCCAGCAATCCCACTCCTGGATATCTATCAGAGAAAACAATAATTCAAAAAATACATGGACCCCAATCTTCATTGCAGTGCTTTTTATAATAGCCAAGACATGGAAACAACCTAAATGTCCATCACTAGAGGAATGGATAAAGAAGATGTGGTACGTTTATACAATGTAATATTATTCAGCTATAAAAAAGAATGAAATAATGCCATTTACAGCAACATAGACAGACCTAGAGATTATCAAACTAAGTGAAGTCAGGCAGAAAAAGACAAATATCACATGACATCACTTATATGCGAAATTTTAAAAAATGATACAAATGAACCTATTCACAAAACAGAAACAGACTCAAAAGACTCAGAAAACAAACTTATGGTTACCAAAGGGGAAAGATGGAGGGGGCAAGGATAATTTAGGAATTTGGGATTAGCATATACACACTACTATATGTAAAATAGATAATCAACAAAGACTTACTGTCTAGCAGAGGGAACTCTAATCAATATTTTGTAATAACTTACATGGGAAAAGAATTTGAAAAAGAATGGCTATATGTATATATATAATGAATCATTGTGCTGTACACCTGAAACTAACACAACATTGTAATCAAGTCTACTCCAAGATAAAATAAAATTTAGATTAAATTGAAAAAAAGAGTTAGTCTTAATTTCCCCCTTTCCTTATCCTCTGAAAACTACTAATCTACTTGCGTCTCTGTGGCCTGTTCTGGACATTGCATATAAATGGGATCATATAATATGTAGTCTTTTGTGTCTGGCTTCTTTTACTCAGATACTGTTTTCAAAGTTCATCCATGTTGCCACATATAACAATGCTTCCTTCCTTTTTAGACTGAATCATATTCCATTGTTTTGATATGCCACATTTGTTTATTTCTCATTTGCTAGACATTTATTTCTAGTTTGGGGCTATTTTGAATAATGTTGCTATAAACACTCATGTACAAGTTTTAACATGGGCATGTGTTCATTCTCTTGAGTATATGCCTAGGAATAGAACTGCTTGGTCATATGACAATTCTACTTAATTTTTTGAGCAAATGTCACACTGTTTTCCATAGGGGGTTCACTGTTCCACATTCCCACCAGCAATGTATGAGAGTTCCAATTTCTTCACAACCTTGCTAACACTTGTCATCTGTCTTTTTAAAATTTTAGCCGTCCTAATGTGTATGAAGTCATAGAGTTCACTGTAGGTATTTTTTTATTTTTTAAAGTTTTATCGAGGTATAGTTGATTTACAATGTTGTGATAATTTCTACTATACAACAGAGTGATTCTGTTATACACATACACATACCCATTCTTTTACAGATTCTTTTCCCATATAGATTATCACAGAATAGCGGGTAAATTTCCCGTGATACATACAGCATAGTTCACTGTAGTTTTGATTTATATTTTCTAATGACCAAAGATGTTGAGCATTGTTTCATGTGCTCACTAGCTGTTGGCATATTTTCTTGGAGAAATTCAGATCTTTCAGATTTTTAATTGTTTTTTTTTTTCCTGTTTTAGTTGTAGGAGTTATTTATATATTTTGAATACTAGACCCTTATCAGTATATGATTTGCAAGTATTTTCTTCCATTCTATGGGTTGTCTTTTCACTTTCTTGATAGTGTTCTTTATGCATAGAAGTTTTAAATTTTGATAAAGTCCAATCTATTTTTTCTCTGATTGCTTGTGCTTTTCTGTTCTAGTTATTTTGGTACTTTTTTTTCACATTCACTCTTGTTCTAAAACTTTTGCTGGCATTTTTAGAGGAATGGCAGTTTTAGAGAATTGTAGTCTTCTTAGGAGGAAACTTGTTTTTGTTTTTCTCCTTTTGTCATTTTTTAGGGCTACACCTGTGGCATATGAAATTCCTGGGCTAGGGGTTGAATTGGAGCTACAGCTGCCGGCCTATATCACAGCCACAGCAATGAGGGATCCAAGCTGCATTTGTAAACACAGCGCAGCTTGCTGCAACACCAGATTCTTAACCCACTAAGTGAGGCCAGGGATAGAACCAGAAGCCTTATGGAACTGTGTCAGCTTCTTAATCTGCTGAGCAACAATGGGAATTTCATTAAGGGGAAGGCTTTTTTTTTCTTTCTTTTGGTCTTTTTGCCTTTTCTAGGGCCGCTCCTTCGTCATATGGAGGTTCCCAGGCTAGGGGTCCAATTGGAGCTGTAGCCAACCGGCCTACGCCAGAGCCATAGCAACTCGGGATCCGAGCCTTGTCTGCGACCTACACCACAGCTCATGGCAACGCTGGATCCTTAACCCACTGAGCAAGGGCAGGGACGGAACCCGCAACCTCATGGTTCCTAGTCGGATTCGTTAACCACTGCACCACCACGGGAACTCTGAGCTATACTATTTTGAAATATTCTATTAAATTCAGGCCAAGTTCAGATCTGCAACCTCAGAGCTACTCCAGTAATCTGCTTTATTGGTAAGGACACTGAGGTCTAGAGATGTCGAGTGGTTTACTCAAGGCTGCATAGCAAGTAGTTAGCAGAGATGGCGCTAAAACACAAATATTCTGTCCCTCCATTTCCCCTGACTCTGAATCCAGCGCTCTGTCATCTTACCATCCTCCATAAAATACATGAACCTAGCAAAGTGGCAAACGTTCTTACATGCACTGGGATCTTGCATTTATCTAGGGACTAACTTCACCAATCAAGATAGGAATTAGCTAAAAAGTAGGAAAAAAAGAAAATAAAACAATAGTTAAATGAGAGGAAAAGCAAAAATTGAGACACACACACACACACCCCAAACCCTCAAACCTCCAGAGCTTCCTGCCTATGAACCGAAAGGGGGAGTGTGAGTTTCTTGGCCCGGTTGGCAGGTGCCTTCTCAAAGGCCCCATCGTCCTCCACTTCCTGAGGAGGCAGCAGCAGAACAAAGCTAGCAGAGACTTCTTTTCTTTTCTTCGTCCAGCCACGACTGCCTCAGCCTCTGCTTCCTGGCACCATCCTGGGGAAGGACAAGATGAAGTGGACAGCACTTGTTATCGTGGCCATCCTGCAGGCACAGTTTCCAATTACAGGTAAGGCCAGATGTATTGATGGCAAGGAACTTTTAGAAACTCTTTGTGCGTGTGTGTGTGGGGGGGGGGGGGTGGGGGGTGGAGAGAGATGTGGAGGGGTGGTGAGAAGCCAGTGTCTCCTTTAAATCCTGTTCTCCCCAAATCAATGGGCAGCTGGACAGGGAGGGGTCCAGCTCGATGCAGGCATCTGCTTCATTAAGGCCACTTTGGGCATCCATTCAGAGTCAGCTGCTTGAAAACACACCTGCCCAAAGTATGGATTTTTCCAGTGATAAAAGGAGAGAGACAAGTCTGGATGAGGAGGAACTAAGGCAGTTTCCATGTGGAGAAGAGGAGGGGGAGTATTTAAGCTGGGTGGGACCAAAAAAATGTCAGCCAGGCCATGTTTCATGCTGAGGCATTTTTCTAGTCGTTTACCCCCTTCCTGGCTCTATCACTCAACCCCTTTTCTTGGGCAACAAAGAATATTTCATTTATTGGTCAGAGAGGGTCATGGCTGTGGCCCTGTCTGACTTGAAACACCTCAATGGGCCAGGGACTGACTGGGTTAATGAGGGAGGGATATGGCCTTCTTTGGGGTCCATTCTAGGCTCAGCTCTGACACTGGTTCCCCTATGCCCCGCAGCTAAGGGCTGCCTGATGACACACCCATTCCAGGCTCAGTGACTCACCACTGCCCCTTGCTTCAGGCCGCTCTCCCTTTGAGGCCAAAAGGCTAGAGATGCTGACACGATGTAGGGAACTGATGAGAGGATGTGACTTGTTAACTTGCCACCATGAGGAACAACCAACCAACAAGCGAACTTACTCCTCACTTTATTCCTGCTCCTGGAGTCTGGCTTTTCTAGAATTCTTTCACTTCCACCATGTTTTCTAGCCCAGATAATAAGGAGAAGTGAAAAGAAGACAAAATGTGCTATGTCCGGGGGACTGGTGTCATAGCATTTTTACAAAAAATGGGACAAGCTGCATTTGAATCTAAAGAAACAGGGAGGGTTGTCGCAAGCCAGTGTCCTTCCTCCACTTCGCAGCTCACCTCAGCATGGGAAAGCATTTGGCTACAATGGTGAGAGGGCAGGAGAGGCCACTGGCACTTCTGTTCCTGCCAGGGAACGTGGCACAGCCCTGGCCTAGTGCCTTGGCGGTTTCGAGGACAAAGTAATTGCAGGGTTTTCTGTAAGATCACAGGTCTCTTCTCAGAAAGGCCGTGTGTTGGGTATGAGTCATGTGGTGCTGTGGGGTAAGAACATCAGATTGAGCTCAGAGCAGCCCATCTTTGTGTGTGGAGCAGCCAAGTGAATTCAGCGATTTCAGGGAGAACAGCTGATGGCAACAGAGTCCAGACCTTGGCTTCAGCTTGGGGGGAGGGGGCTGAACTTGGGAGATAATTCTACCATGTGGAGTTTCCTTAAGGGTCCATCTGTGCTGGGCCTTGGGGCCAAGGCCGGGGCAATGGAGTTAGAAGAGAAAAGAAAAGTTGCTTGGGTGGTGGTGGCTTCCAGGAGTGGTAAACAAAACTGCACCCCGCAGACAAGATGGGAGGAGCCATGTCCCACTTCCACAAAGAGCGTACAGGAGGAAAAGCTTTAGATTCATCTTTCAATGCCACTTGCTTTGCCAGAGTGGAGATTGAAATTTCAGCTATTTTCAGATAAGGCTCCTGGACCAAATTGTTCAAAGTGTCCTAGCTCTGTTGGGGGAAGGCAAGAGAGCCTCACAGAGGTCTTTAACTCCGAGGGCCACAAAGGGCACCCAAGCTGCCTGAAAGGACACACACTCTGATCTCCTCAGGAGGGAAGGCTGTTGATGGAATTTGAGCTAAGGTCTTCCCTCTTTTCTTGAACAAGTAAGTTACTTACTCCTAAACCCATTTAAAACATCTTTTGGGGTTCCCATCGTGGCTCAGCCGTTAACGAACATGACTAGTATCTACGAAGATGCAGGTTTGATCCCTGGCCTTGCTCAGTGGGTTAAGGATCCCATGTTGCCATGTGCTGTGGTGTAGGTCGCAGATGTGACTTGGATCTGGTGTGGCTGTGGCTGTGGCTGGCAGCTATGACTCCAATTGGACCCCTAGCCTGGGAACCTCCATATGCCATGGGTGCGGCCCTAAAAAGCAAAAACAAACCCCCAAACAAAAAAACTTCTTTTGACTAAGACTTTTCCATTTGCATTTTCTTGGAAATGACCAGATCATTAAGGTCACAGCATACAATGACCTAGTCTGTCCACCTAAGGACGTCTCCCTGGGTGTTAGCCAAGATGGTCACCTGAGGCTGGAAGAGATTAAGATGGTGTATCTAATGGCAAGGGCACACTTTTTGCCTGCAGAGCCCTCAGCTCCTCAGTCCCTTTAACTCCTTGCTTCACGGTGGTCAGTGTGGCCTTTGTCTTTTCTTTGTAAGGAAATGCAGCTCTGACACAAAGCCTCAGGAAATGAGAACGCTCCCAGGCAGGTGGGAAGAATCAGGCTAATCACAGTGCTGCCAATTTCCCACCTTAAACAAGTACAACCTTAAGCAAGTTACTTAACCTCTCCAGGGCCTCAGTTTTCTCACCTCTAAAGTAAAAATAACCTTCATCACAGAGCTATGAAAGTGAGAAATAAAGGTAATGTGCCTGATACATACCAGACAGTCAACACATGGAAGTTGTATTAATTTTTACTATTATTACATCCTGGCCTGTTTTGTTGTTCTCATTATCCAGGGACAGAAAATGGAAACCCATGGTTAGGATTATTAATTTGCTCTTGATTGTATCGTAAAGCAGCCTGGACGTTTTCTCCATCTCTTGAAATCTAGGTGGTCCTTCTTTTGGTTTCTGAGCATATCCTGTAACAGCTCAGGAACACTGGTGGTCCCCAGTGGTAGGCCAATTGTGAGCAAGGATCAAAGCCTCAGTGGGTCACACAATGAGTATTGCAGTGACCATGTGAATTTTTCTGGAGACACTTATTCTGTAGGAGATATTCCCCCAAAATGAAAACATGACTGATTTTATACACACGCATACATATGCATACACACACACACACACACACACACATATATAAAATATATAAATGGGGGAGTAAATTAAGACAAGGTCATCACTGGTCAGAGTGCCCATCCAAACGGGTGGTTTAGCTGGGGTATTTAAATGCAGACTCCTCGAAACCAGACCTTTGCTTAAACTGCTCAGAACTGAGCTTGAGGAAAGCTTTTGAGTGATGCTGGGACAGGTTTTTCATTGATGGCATTTAACCAATTGTTTATTTTGACCTTTGGTCATCTGGCTCTGCTCCTCTAGATGAGTTACTTCATTTTCCACCTTGGCCTTTCTCAGATTTGCTAGCCTATTTACATTCTGCTGCTGCAAAACATCCGCCAGAAACAGTGCTAGAAAGCTCTTGCTTAGGTGAATAAACACCGCTGATTTTATTTTATTTTTTTGCTGAATTTATTTTAAAATTCTTTTTATTTTTGTCTTTGTTTTTAGAAAATTAGATTTAATTTTTATTAGATATAATACTCTTTTACTTCCAAGAATCCCTTGGCATTGTGTCTTGGGTTTTATTTGGAAGGATTTAGGCGCCGTTAGGGAACTATCTTGCCTTAGAATTGTCCAAAACACACTCTGGGGATCTTTTTTCTCTGGAGTGTTATTTATCTATGGGTCAGCTAACTGATTAAATAAATAGCAGCAATAGTTCAAAATAAATTTTTTCTCTGCTTGAGCCAAGGCTAGTTCTTATCAAAATTAAAGTGACAGTAGATTTAATCAATTTGAGCAAACATACAGTCCATTTGGTTAAAAAAATAATCAAACCAGTCATTGGATCTGTTAATTGAAACAAAATGATTAGTTTACTCACTGCACATACATAGCCATTCCTTCCAGCCTAAAACACAGTCTAATGTTTTCTGAGGGAAAAGAAGCTTTAGTCTTACTCAGGTATGTAGCCCAGCATTTAGCACTGTGTCGGGGGCAAAGATCATGCACAGTAAATATTTGTTGAGTGAATTAACAGGTGGGTGAATGAAGGAATTCTAGACTTTTCCATGTGATTAAATTCATTTTAAGGGTTTGTTGAGGGGGATCATATATCAGAGTGGCATTACCCTAGAGAACTTAGCATTAGACAAAGTTACTTTGGGAAAAAAAAAGCAGAAATTAAGCTGGTGGAGGGGATAGGGCAGTGGGTATAAATAGACTGATTCAAAATAAGTTACGAAGACAGTTAAGAATAAAATTCTACTGTTGTTAAAATTTGCTGGTTGGGCCGTATGAAATATCTGATATTCATTTATTCGGGACCTATGAAAATGATAATTTCATGTGATTCAACTAATACTATTTCTTGCAAATAGACAAAAAGAAAGAAGCTCATTTTTTCTGACTTAGCTTTAACACTGGGGAAAAGCACAAAATAAAGAAGGCTACCACTGCTGGAAATTATTAACTAATGTACTAATAAACTAATGAAAGGCACCAAGGAGAAAAATAACAGTTTGTGGGTAACAGCATAAATCACATTATTCAATCTTCTAATAGAAAGAAAAAAAGCGGGGTATCTATAATAGTCCGATCTGGTCTAAGTGACGAAATAAATATCCCAAGTAGCTATCCCTTTTTTTCCTCTCTTAATTTGAAGTATTTTACCAAAAATATTGTAAAAGGATATTTTTAACATCAGAGGAAGTTATGCATTTTTAAAATATTCCATTTCAATATTTTTTACAAGTGTTTATATATCTTCATATATTTGTTATAGAAACAATTTCATATGCTTTTTTTCCTTAGTATTTTATTCTAAGCATCTTTTTTTTTTTTTCCTTAGCCTTCATGATTGTTTTTAACTGCTGTGTAAACTTTCACAGTTTATGTATCGTATTTTCTTTTCTATTTGTTTTTATTGTTGGACATTTGGGAAATTTCTAATTTTTCTTATTATAGCTAATTCTACAAGAAAATCCTTACATATCTAGCTTTAAAAGCTTCTTTTGAATTTCCTTGGGCTAATTTCTCCAGGGCTGACATTTAAAAGAATAAAGTAAAAACACTTAACAGGATACTTGACACTTCTGCTGAAAACAACCCCATCAGGGAAAGAGGTTTTTTTTTCTCTCAGACCATCTGCAAGTGTTTCTTGTCTTCTCTGGAGTAGGCAATAAGGTGGGGGGAGAGAGGAGGCCATGGAACCAGAAAGATCTGGATCCAAGGCCTGGTTCCCCCCGACCCCAGCCTTTCACTGTGGCCAGGTGCCTACATTTAGAGGCTCGCTCTTCCTCTGTGAGATGGCGGGTGGAGTGGAGATACTACTCGAGAAAGTGGCTGCACGCAGGAGGTGCTCGAAAAGCAGCAGTCATTATTGTGTGTGCCTCAGTTTCCCACTCTGCAAAATAGAAAGGATATCATTTTCCCAGTGCAAGAAAATGTTTTCTTTTTCTAACACGCTTTCTTTTGTACTAACATGCTTTCTTTTTCTTCTTGTGTCACTAAACTGCAGTGTAAACTTGGGTAGAAATCTCTTTAGTTTTCGCATCTGTGAGATGAGGAAGAAGAGGGTTGAACATCCCTTTCAGCGACAGAATGACTTTCGAATGGTCTTGAAATTACCAAGTTTTTAAGAACATTTAGTTTCCCTACTGGTACTGGCTCATGAATTAAGAACCTAAACTTCATTCTTCCCTGCAGCTCCAAACAAGTGAATAAATAAAATAGAAACTTTTAAAAAATCTAGAACTTTCACCTTATCACAATATTGTTAACTTTCTCACGGGAGCTTCTGTTGTGAAAAATCCAGGAACACAGTCCAGCGTTTTCTGGCTTGTCCTTTACGCTTGTGCATTGACTGTAGATTTATGGCCACACAAGGACTTTGTTGGTGAGAATGGACTTGAAGAGAAAGCAAATTGCTGTCTGAAGAAGCCGAATTGCAGTGGTGGAAATGTTAGGAGCTTCCACTGTTATGATTCGTGCTACTCAGCAACTAATTTTCAGGTTCAAGGGGAAAAAAATAAATAGAAAGCATTCGAACAAGGACAGGCAGGATCCTTGCCCAGTCTAGGCCAATGTTATCTTAGTGCAGTTATCTCTCTTTTTTTTTTTTTTTTGCTTTTTAGGGCCGCACTCGAAGTATATGGAGGTTCCCAGGCTAGGGGTCTAATCGGAGCTACAGCGGCCGGCCTACGCCACAGCCATAGTCACACCAGACCCGAGCTGAGTCTGTAACCTACACCACAGCTCACGGCAACACCAGATCCTTAACCCACTGAGCGAGGCCAGGGATTGAATGGGCAACCTCATGGTTCCTAGTCGGATTCGTTTCCACTGCGCCACGACGGGAACTCTGCAGTCATCCCTTTATATTTACAAATGTTTCCAGTGCTTTCAGTCAGAACCATTCTATGGCAAGCAGCAGTAAAAATATTAAGATTCTCTTTTTATAAAGAAAATGAAGCTCAGAGATTTAGTGACTTGCCTAAGAGTAGAGCCAGGCCCCAGTTTCTCTGATCCCTTGTTCAAACTATGTGCTCTCGACTGTTCTGTGGACCCTCTCTAGTAGATCTTCTGTCAATTTGCAATATCATATATCTGATGACTGAATCCTAAAGCAGACTTTTGAAGGTATTCCCCTTAGTAAGCACTTATTACACACCTCCTTTTAATTGTTGAAGAAATAATTATTTTGAAGTGAAACAGCCTCATTTTCTGCTTTGTATGAAGTATTTGGTTGTTAATATAGCATCACATTTTTCTCTGGCCTATAATTATAGTTCTGAACTCACACTTTCCCTGAAAGTGGTAAAATCCATATTTTCTGTTTTTCTCTTAATAAATATACCTATTTTGGAGCCTTTCTTGAGGGGTACCGGCCTCGATTTGCAATTCAACCTGTTTCTGTGTACGCAGGCCTCCCCTCCCCCCAAGTTACGCATAGGTGGAAATCAAACGTGTAAATTAAAATGTAAATTAAATTGTATGTGAGAAGCTTTGATCCAAAATAATTGCCTGTAATTGATCTGTTTGGTAAGAATTTACCTTCATACAGTATATAAGGTTTTGTGGAGTGACGTTTTCTAAAAGAAAAGCATTCTATTACACAGAGACTCTGAGGTGAGATTTCATTTTTTTATATAAATCATCGAGGAGTGGGAGAATTACCTTTAAATGACAAGTGTCTATAATCAATTCTCAATTATTTATGTCAGATTTCGGCCTTGAGGTCACTCGCATCTGCCTGGGCTGAGCTCGGGGAGTGCAAACACTTTTGCTGTTGACTGGAGCAAAGCAAACCAAGATAAGAAATCTGATGCTCAGAGAAGAATAAGTGAAGCATTAAACTGCCCAAAACTCAAATATCAGTGACTCTTAGAGGGGCCATTCCCCAAGCTGACCAGGAAAAGGGCTAGGAAAGGAAAAGTGTCCGGCAGGTTCATCAGGATATTTGTAGGGCTGCTGCGTTATATATGCATTGCTTTTGGCAAACCCTGGAGTTGGGAGGACAACTCAGAACACAAAGCAACACCATTTAGGATTAAACAAATTATCACTTCTACAGTAATTGTTGTAGATACAAGAAGGTCAGCTGGGTATTGCTACATTTCACCTGTTTCCTATCCTGTAGTGTTTACTGGCTCTAAGACAGAATGTGAATGGCAGCCCTGAGTTAGGACTACCTTTTTGTCCTGTAGGCTGGGAGTGACGATGGAGGCTTGGAGGGAAGAGGTCTTGTAGGGGGAAGAGTAGAAGAGAGCCTGGTTTCTGGGGATGGAGGTTACCATCTGTGGCTGTGGGAGGCAGCCTGGCCTGAGCAGCGTGCTCCAGGAAGGCAGCTGAGCCAGGGGACACTATCATGGGACCAGCCTGTACCCAAGCCCCGTCCTGTGGGTTAATGCTCAGTGTGGATGAGGCACACACTTGCACCATCATGTTCTCTGCTGGGGGTGCAGGAGTCTATGCCCCGGGTGTGCATGTGCAGGCATGTGTGAGGCTGTGTGTTTGTGTATGTGTCCGGTGTGTTCCAGCATGTGGGTGCACATGTGTGTGATTTGGTGTGCCTGGTGCATGTATGTGCTTATTTGTATGGGGATGGCATGTGCATCTGTGTGCACCAGTGAGTGGTTTTCTGTGTATGAAGTGAGCGTGTAAGAGGAGGTTGGTGGCAGCATGACAGCTCTGTAGAAGGAAGGGCAAATGTTGCTTCAGCTTAGAGCTGGCCATCTAAGTGGCAGAGCAGTGGGGCAGAGATGCCATTAAATGCAGTCCAGGCATTCTCTACAGAAGAGGGGTAAGAAAACTGTCCAAAATAGAACGTCTAGGATCATAGAGATGCAGAGACCTCTTGTGTCTCCCAACTGCCGTCATTAACTCCTCTGAAAACTCTGCCATCTCCCAAGTAAGCCTTCTATCTTTCTTTCCTTCCACCTTCCTCCCAGTTCCCTCTACTTAGAATGCAGACCCTACCCAACTCCCACCTGTGAAAACCCTGTCTTCCCCTTATAATCAGGTCCAGATGCGTGGGGATCTCCCAGACCCACTGCTGACATTATTACCACCATTAGGGTGACAAAGGAAAGTGGAAAATTGTTGTTCTCAGAACTCAAGGTTAAAAACCCAACACAAATAGTTCCCTATGGTGAGCCCTTCTCAAAGTGGAGGCCCAGCACACAGAGTTTTAGAAACATGTACCTGTCAGCAGAAAATGTCACCAGCTCCCCAAATTCTCACCAGTTCTCCCCACAGCGGACATTCTGTGAGTCTTGACTAAAAGAGTCAAAATGCATTGGATGCTTTTCTTTCTGCCCTTAGAATAGATAAGCAATTCAATAAGGTGGCTCCTGGTAACCTATTTTGGCTGTAGAGAGCTGGTATTGCCAGACTGATAGTTATTTTTATTTTATTATCATTATTATTATTATTCTTTGTCTTTTTAGTGCTGAACCCAGGGCATATGGAAGTTCCTAGTTAGGGGTCGAATCGGAACTACAGCTGCCAGCCTACACCACAGCCACAACAGCACTGGATCTGAGCTGGGTCTGCAACCTACACCACAGCTCATGGCAACGCTGGATCCTTAACCCACTGAGCAAGGCCAGGGATCGAACCTGTGTCCTCATGGATACTAGTCAGGTTTGTTAACCAGGGGACTCCAGAGTTATTTTTAATATCTGATTATTCAAACCATCTGGATGGGACATTTCCCTTGCACTGTCATTGGGAAAGAGAGCACTGACTGGAAGGGAGAAAGAGGAGGTGCCCAGCAGAAAATGCTGCAAATAGCCTTTTAGCTTGGGGCCTGGTGCTTTTGCTGAAATTTCTGCCAGCATATTTTTAGGCATCATAGACCTCTCTAAGTTGGCAAGGATTTAATTCTCTGTCCTGTTCTCTTGCATGCAGCATTCAGTTGAAAATATGAACTTTAAGGAAAAAAAGTTTGCCGCTTTAAAAATACTTCCTGATCTGCTATTCTTGCTAAAGTCCTTTAAATTATACATATCTTTACACCATGGCCATGATCCAAAGGAATCAGAGCAATTGAGAAAACTTTATTGCTGTTCTGAGCTTTGAAACTACAGATGATAGTTTAAGAGACTATTTTGAGAAACGGGGCACACAAGCCATATGGTGATGAGAGACCCTCAAACAAAATGTTCTAGGGGCTTTGGTTTCATAACTTACTCCTGTGGTCACAAGAGGTGGATGGAGCAATGTATGTGGGACCACACAAGAATGATGGGCGTCGTGGCACCAAAGAGAGAGCATTCATAAAATCCATCTTGGAGTTCCCGTCGTGGCGCAGTGGTTAACGAATCCGACTAGGAACCGTGAGGTTGCAGGTTCGGTCCCTGCCCTTGCTCAGTGGGTTAAGGATCTGGTGTTGCCGTGAGCTGGGGTGTAGGTTGCAGACGCGGCTCGGATCCCGCGTTGCTGTGGCTCTGGTGTAGGCCAGTGGCTAAAGCTCCGATTCGACCCCTAGCCTGGGAACCCCCATATGCTGCGGGAGCGGCCCAAAGAAATAGCAAAAAGACAAAAAAAAACCCAAAAACCAAAACAAACAAACAAACAAAATCCATCTTATAGTGAAGAAAATTTTTGTTGGTGGCATTAAAAGACATACAGAAAAATATAATTCAAAAGACTACTTTGAAAAGTATAGCAAGATTGGAATCATAGAAGTTATAGAAGACAGGTACAGTGGAAAAAGAGAATTAGCTTTTGCGATTTGGGGTGATCATGATCCCATTAATAAAACTGTTGTTCAGAAATACACACCTTTTTTTTTTCTGGTCTTTTTAGGGCTGCACCCACAGCATATGGATATTCCCAGGCTAGGGGTCGAATCAGAGCTGTAGCTGCTGGCCTCCACCACAGCCACAGCCATGCCAGATCTGAGCTGTGTCTGCGACCTACACCATAGCTTACAGCAACACTGGATCCTTAACCCTCTGAGTGAGGCCAGGGCTTGAACCCTCGTCCTCATGGATACTAGTTGGGTTCATTACCTCTGAGCCATGATGGGAACTCCGAAATGCTGCACCCTTAATGGGCATAATTGTGAGGTGAAAAAGAAACTTTCTAAATAAGAAGTGTAGTCTGTGGGATTGCAAAGAGGTAGAAGTGGATGTGATAACTTTATAAGTCATTGAGGATACTTTAGCCATGGTGGACACCTTGGTTGGAAGAGGAGACTATGGTGGTGGAGGCTGTGGCAGCAGAGGTAGTTAAGGAGGTGATGGTGGTAGAAATAATGGATTTGGAGGTTACAGTGGCAACCATCATGATGGTCCTAATTATAGTATTACAGGAGGCTATGGTGGTGGGGGGCCAGGATATGGAAACCAAGGTGGTAGAAATGCTGGTGATGACAGAGGATATGGTGGTTACGAAGAAGGCGGATGTTTCAGCACTGGTAACTGTGGTGGTGCAGGAAACTAAAGATTTTGGAAATTATAGTGGACAACAGCAATCAAATTATGGGCCCATGAAGGGGGCCAGTTTTGGTGGAAGAACCTAGGGCTGCCCATGTGGTGATTATGGATCTGATGATGTAAGTGAGAGATATGTGAGCAGAAGGTTCTAAAAACTCAGCAGTAAAGGGCTATAGTTCTTAGTGGGAGAGACAGTGAGGAATCGTCAGAAAAGCTACAGGTTACTTTGAGGCAGTCATCATAAAGGCATTAGAGGACCTATAAAAATCTGCTACAGAAAGAACCATGATGCATAGTCAGAAAAGTTACTGCAGCTTAAACAGGAAACCCTTCTAGTTCAAGACTGCCATAGCCACGGTTTGCAAAAAAGTAATTAACTGATTAATGCAATGTAGTGCCAATTAGATGTACATTCCTAAGGCCTTTTATCTCTTTTAGCTTTGTCTTTTTCTTTTCATTACACTCATGGCACACTGTACTATAAATTGTGGTTGTGGTACCAGCAATAAAAAATTAAGGAATTCTTACCCTTAAATAAAACAAATAGTCTGGGTCAGTCACTTCACTTATCAATGAGTAAATATTTACTAAGCATCTTTCATGTGCCCCAAGGCAGACAAACAACTCTGTAGATAGTTGGCTCGACCAGCACATTGTTTAGGCCGGTGTCTTAGAGGTGGATGTTGAGTGATTGAGAGCCTGTAGGTGAAAGAAAACTTGCCTAGTTTTGTAGGTCATGTCATCAGGTTTTGTGAAAAAGTCTTAATTTCCCTACAGGCTTACTTCTTTATGGTCTGGTCTAATTTTCATCATTTTGTGAGACTGTGCTAATTTCCATGCTGAGTTTAACAGCAAAGGAGGCATATATCAGGAGATGCCACCCAGGACTATTTTGAGTTAGGCTAGAGAGCTTCAGAAATTCCCCCTTTGATTTCCTCAGATTAGAGGGGAATCTTTGTCTTTTCTCCCACTTTGCTATCAACGCTTCAAAACCCAGACCTATACAAAATACACAAATGCTTTTTGGACAGAATGAATCTTGTCTGTTTTCTTTGGATTTCGGTGGGAACAATAAAGATTGAGCTACAAAAGGATGGCAAAGAGGATTATTCTTTTTCTTTGTATTAAGTGTAGAGGCTTCAAAAGAACAGCTCAGAAAGTCAAATAATTGTATCCAGCGCAGCTCACCCATCCATCTCCCTGCTGACCTGGCCTGTGAAATCCCCTTTAAAAACTTGGCCAGTTCTCACCTGCCCATTGCAAATGCTGTATTGTTAAATGTCCCCATCCATAATTCCACAAGGGAGGCTGCTATAAAGCAAATTCCTTCCATTTCAACAGAGGACTTGGTCAGGAATAGCTCTTCAGGGTGAGAGGAAGGGTGCCTGTAATTTTCAAAGCTTTGTAATTCCATCTTGGAGAGGGAGCTACTTGGAAACCAAAAGTGGATTGTGAATAAAGTTATCACAAACTCTAGCAATCCAAATTGGCCAGTGGGGAGGATGTGAAAAGGAAAGTTTGGAGAGCAGTGTTTGATCTTCATGACAATTTCTTGATTTCTTTAGTTTGGAAAAAACATATCTGTGAGTTTCTGGTTATGGCTTTAAAACACGAAGCCTCAGACCTGAGGCAGAACTAATTTTTAGTTTGGTTTCAGACCATCGCGTCCTCAGCAAATTCCTGTCAGCCATTTTGAAGAGCACAAAATAGGTCCTCTGACCCAAGGGCTTGAGAGGATTTGGCTGTTTAGGGATTTTTAAATTTAGAGTTGAACATTTTATAGTGGCATTCAAGCCTGGAGTAATTTCAATTAAAAACGGAAAGAAATCTAACCTCCAAACTGGCTAATCATCTCCGATTCAGGGCCAAATGCTCACCCAAAGAAGCTGAAGATGGTATCTTGCTGCTGGGTCCTCTCTAGGGAGTCCTCTCTATGGTCCGGGTCCTGGACGCTTTCCCCAGAGAGTTCCTTCAAACCCATGGTCTTTCTCCATCAAGTTTGACCCCATCACTATGTTTCTGTGCCATCCCTTCATTCCTTTTCTCTGAAGATTTTTTAAAAAATCCTTTCCGAGGTGTAACCATAGTGGCTCAGCGGTAACATCCCCACTAGTATTCATGAAGACTTGGTTTCATCCCTGGGCGTTACCGTGAGCTGTCGTGTAGGTTGAAGAGATGACATGGATTCTGTGTTGCTGTGGCTCCGGTGTAGGCTGGCAGCTACTGCTCCAGTTGGACCCCTAGCCTGGGAACTTCCATATGCCACGGATGCGGCCCTAAAAAAAGGACAAAAAAAACCCAAAAACAAAGAACAAAGAAAAGACAAATGAAAAAAAACTTTCCAAAGGAATATACAAATCACATTTAATGGGATGCATTTGAATTATGCAAATTCAAAATAATGCAATACAAAAAAATTAAGATTTCAATTTACGTTCACAATTTAAAATAATGTGATTTATTTTGCATGTATTCTCTTGAGAAATTAATTTGAACTTTGCAAAATCATCAGGAATGCACTTCTCCTGTAGTGTAACTATCTTGTAATCAGAAGTGGCTTGTAGTAATATTGTGATTAGCTGGAGTGGGTGTGGGGGATGCTGTCAGTGAATTTTACTTTCGGTGATAAGAACAGTAGTTGGGGCCTCTACGGGAAGATTTTCTGTGACCTAAGTGGGGCTGACAGAATGACAGAATCACAGAATATAGAGAGGATAGACAGCTTCAAGTTCTACTTCCAGATTTTACCAGGTTTAAGGGATCAATGAATCAGCCAAATGTCACATAGCACCCAAGCGGGAAGGGTCAGCACTTGACCCCGAGACTTTGGATTTTTGCTCCAGTCATCTTTCCACTGGGCCACCAGGTTGCCCTGTTGTAAGGGAATGGTATTTCCCGAGCTGGGTACTCGGGTCCCAGGTCTGTGTGACAAGTTCTCATGTTGGAATGGCAACTGAAAGAGGGCTGCAGGTGGCTGGGCCATGTTAATTTGGTCCAACCCTGAGGTCCTGGTGGTGGCCAACTGGCCGTCTCTATGAGCAGGGAGACAGCCTTCAATTGTTTCAGGAGGTGCAGAAATGCACTGGGTCATCCCTACCGAGAGGAAACCTTGGACGGGGACAGTTGATGCTGCTGGGGAGCTTCATTTAATCTCCTTCTACTTCAGCTCTTACAGGCCGAATTCCCATTTTTCTTGTTTTTTGCCCGTTAATGGCTCAGGCCCTGACCTACCCACCTGCAGGACCACAGTTCTGCTTGAGGGCCTTGTTTCATAGGACATGGTCTCCCGAAGCTTCAGGAGAAGCTCAGGTCAGCGCTCCTCCCAGAATCCTGTCAAGAGCAAGGCAGATTGTAGATTGGTAGTAAGAAAGCTATAAACACACACACACACACACACACACGCACGCACACACACACAGAGCCAGAATGTTTTTGTCTGTGTAAAATAAAATTTGGGAGTTCTCCTTGTGGCACAATGGAAATGAATCCAACTATTATCCATGAGGATGCGGGTTCGATCCCTGGCCTCACTTAGTAGGTAGGGGATCTGACATTGCCATGAACTGTGGTGTAGGTCACAGGTGCGGCTTGGATCTGGTGTTGCTGTGGCTGTGGCATAGGCCAGCAGCTGTAGCTCAGATTTGACCCCTAGCCTGGGAATTGCCATATGTCACAGGTACAGCCCCTAAAAAGCAAATAATAATAATAATAATAAAATAAAAAATAAAATAAAAGTTTAAGGAGTGCCCTGGTGGCTCAGCAGATTAAGGATCTGGTGTTGTCACTGCTGTGGCTCTGGTTACTGCGATGGTGTAGGTTTGATCCCTGGCCTGGAACTCCCACAATGTGGAGGTGAGGGCAAAAACAAACAAGCAAAGGTTAATGAATGAACAGGTTCTTTATATCTAGGTTCAGAAAACGCCTTATAGTACATAATTATACCTCAACAAAACCTGTTTTTGTTTTTTTTTTTAAATAAAATGTCAGCCACATACAAAGGGAACTTTCTCCACTAGATGAGGCCCTTGGAAAGTTTTGTGGAAGGGAATATTATAATAACACTTAAAATATATCTATGAGAGTATTGTTGAATCATTCAGTAATTTAAGGATTCATTTTCTAATTTAGCTGTTTTCTTGATTTTTCACTTATTGGATTTTTGCAGCATAGACGTGTTTAATTTTCTTAAGGAGAGTCATGCCCACATTTTCCCATCAGTTGTTTACCAATGGATGACCTCCCTTGGGTGAGCAGGATTGACCCCTTGAACTTGGAAGAACTTCCTTTTTTAGAGCTTTCTGTGATGCAGTTCTACCTGGGTGTCCCACCTCCCTGCCTGGCATCCCGTTCATGACTAGGAGAGACAGATAAATTGCCTCTGTGTATAGATAAATCAAAGACATCTCTAACTTCTCTGCTGAGACTGCCCGGGGCCATGGTGACCACAAGGACAGTGACCTGCTGATCCAAGGCCCCAGCAGCCAATCTTACCTCTAGTAATGACAGGGCATCTGTCCGGTTAATCTAGCTGGGAACATTAGATTAAAACCAATGAAAGAAAACCAGGTAATCTTTCTATTAATTAGTCAAGAGGGTATATATTTTTAAATTATTTTTATTTTTTACATTATAGGTGGTTTACAGTATTCTGTTAATTTTCTACCGTATAGCAAAGTGACCCAGTCACACATACATATATACATTTAATTTTTCTCACATTATCCTCCATCATGCTCCATCACAAGTGACTAGATATAGTTCCCAGCGCTATACGGCAGGATCTCATTGCTTATCCAATCCAGATGCAATAGTTTGCATCTAATAACCCCAGATTCAGGAGGGCATATTTTAACAATACATTTCATTATTAGAAATACTATCAGAGGTAGAAATAAAATACAGGGCATAGCCGTGCCGTAACTCACCCCAAATATGTTTTCTGAGCAGGCACTATTGCACACCAGGTGATGCACTGTGCTAAGTCCTAGTCGCTGTGCTCAGAAAATTCAAAATTCCGAGAGCCGATAGATGTGTGAGATTGGTCTGGTAAAATGATGTGAGCTGCAAGGACAGTTAACACTTGAGAGGAGCTTGTTTTTTGTGTTGTTTATATGCACTAGGTCAACTAATCCTGTGGGACTTATACTAGTGTCCCCATTTTTCAGGTGGGGAGCTGAGGCCCAGGGGTACTTGGCTAGCACACCCAGAGCGGGCTTTGACCCTGGCAGCCTTTCCCCACTGTAGACCATATTATCATTGGATGGTGTAGAAGACCTTATGTTAGTCATCAGCCTCAAGGGAGAGGTTGAAGTTTGTTTGCCACGTGGAAAAGGGAACTGGAAAAGGGCAGATCTAGGAATAGGATGTCTTATGGCTAAAAACCAGTGAATGCCAGCTAGGGCTCTTAGAAGCTCCCTGCCCTCCTTGGAACCTCATTTCTCACCCTCAGGATGGTTCTAGGATGAAGAACCTGGGGGCACCTTCCATTCACGGCCCTCACTACCCTGACATATGGCCCACCCCGACTCCAGGCCCAGTACTAACTTGCCTCTGGGGACCGGCTGCTCCCAAGAGCCAACATTCCTCATTCAAAGGAGGTGACACCTAAAGATCTTGTTCACTGACATTTATAACAAAGGCATTGTTCCCTAAACTGTGTTCTGCAAGATGGGAACACTGTACCATGGAAAGAGGGGACAGACATATTGGAAACTTAAGAAAGGTTTTGTGGGAGTTCCCATCATGGCTCAGTGGTAATGAACCTGACTAGTATCCACGAGGATGCAGGTTCCATCCGTGGCCTTGCTCAGTGGGTTAAAGATCCGGCATTGCCATGAGTGCGGTGTTAAGTCGCAAACCCGGCTCGGATCCTGCGTTGCTGTGGCTATGGCATAGGCTGGCAGCTGTAGCCCCGATTCATCCCCTAGCCTGGGAACTTCCATATGCCATGGGTGTGGCCCTAAAAAGACAAAAAAGGAAAAAAAAAAAAGAAAAAGAAAGCTGTTGATTTTTGCTGATTCACTGTAGGACTTGTCAGAACCTTACCTCTGCAAATGTGCCTTACACCTCCCTAGGAGGAAGACAGGGAGATACAGTATGCAATCCTGGGTGAATTGATTCGGCCCCATTTGGCATTTATTTTTTCAGGGAACCCCTATTAAATAAATGGTCTGCAGATTATAGTTCTAGAAAAGCTCAATAGAGGACTGTATTGAGTGGCTCAACATGTAAGGGCTCTCAGAAACCTGGGCTGGAGGGGTAAATAGAGAGGGGCACCCTGGGGACACAGGATTTGAATGGGTAGGATTTAATGCAAGAAGGAAGACACCCCAAGAAGGGGAAGTATGTACCAAAGGTATGGCAGTAGCAGGAGCACAAATGTGCTTAGAAGCTCCATTCCTTTTGACTACCATTAGAATAAGCAAATGGATCTTTAGGGGCACTGATTGGCAGGATTGTTCCAATGAAAAGAGGGGCCAGAAATACTTTACCCTTCTTTATTTTTCTTTTTCCAGTCACACCTGTGGCATATGGAAGTTCCTAGGCTAAGGGTTGAATTGGAGCTGCAGCTGTGGGCCTATGCCATAGCCATAGCAAAGTCAGGTCTTAGCCGTGTCTGTGACCTACATGGCAGCTTGTGGCAAAGCCCAATCCTTAATCCATTGAGTGAGGCCAGGGATCAAACCCACATCCTCACGGATACTATGTCAGGTTCTTAACCTGCTGAGCCACAATAGGAACTCCCTAGTTTACCCTTCTTAAATAACCATCCTTTGTAGGGGATGGGGCCTGTTCATGCCACGTTGACCTCCCCCTCAGTGCCTGGCCTGCCTTCCAGCTGCTGCCACCTACAATTCTCAGCCGAGTTCTTTCTCTGGCCCTAGACCCTGCCCTGCCCAGCCCTGTGCACTGCAGGCTGGCAGTACAGGAGGCTTAACTCTCTGCAGAGGCAGCCCTCGGCCAGTGACTGAATTTAGACCCCAACAGCTTTGCTGTCAGACTGATAACTCTGAACTACCTATTCCATACTGCTTCCTCAAGTTTGCCAGCATGATGAAGCCCCGTTGTTCACAGTGGTAACTAGCCTATAAGGCTCCCTTTATTGAGTTCCTTCCTGTTCCTTCCAGAGTCCCCCATCTATTCACTGTATCTGTGTAACAAAGGACCACAGACTGGTTGGCTTAAAAAAACATATCGAGTCCCTCACAATTCTGGAGGAGAGAAGTCCAAAATCAAGGTGTTAGTGGGATTGGTTCCTTCTGAGAGAGAATCTGTTCCATGCCTCTCTCCTAGGGGTTTGCTGGCATTTTTTTGCACTCCTTGGCTTGCAGGTGCATCGCCCTCATCTCTGCCTTCCCCTCCACGTGGTGTCCTCCCTGTGCGCAAGTTTGTTTCTGTGTCCAAACTTCCCCTTTCCCTCCCTCCCACTTTTTTTCCTTCCTTCTACAGCCGCACCTGTGGCATTTGGAAATTCTTGGGCTAGGGGTTGAAGAGCTTGTGGCAATGACGGATCCTTAAGCCACCGAGTCACAGCAGGAACTCCCCAACCTTCCCCTTTTTATAAAGACACAGTCTTATTGGATTCCAACACACTCCAATGACCTCATTTTAACTCAATTATCTGCCAACACAGCATTTCCAAATAAGGTCATGTTCACAGGTACTGAGGGAGTTAGGACTTCAACAGTCCTTTGCAGGGTACAATTCAATCTGTAATACCACCAGTGCTTCCTGGGAACATCTCCCAAATAAAGTACTGTACCTTAGTCTCAGGATCTGCTTCAAGGGCAACCCAAACTAAGATGTTTTTAAAAATGGTACCTCAGGGGTACAGAGAGATTGTGAAACTTTCCTATCACATGTAACAAGTCCCTTGCTCAAATTACGATTTGAGTCAACATTGTCAGCATTTTAATTTCTTACCTAAATACAAGAATATACTTCTCGGGAGTTTCCTGGTGGCCTAGTCGTTGGGACTTGGTGCTTTGTACTGGCCTGGATTTGAACCCTGGTTCAAACTCTGGAAACTGAGATCCCACATCAAGCCACAGCACACCATAGCCAAAAAAAACCCCCAACCAACCAACAAAAAACCAAAACAAACCCAACAAACTTCTCAAAGTTCCCTAAAGGTCTCTGGAAAAATAGTTTCTATGCTGGCTCAATTGACTTGTTTTGAAGACTGGCTGTCATTCACCATGATGTGACTCAGTGGAGAAAGGGGAGAGGCATATTAACTGCACAGGGGTCTTTGTCACTAGGCATCTCTCAGGACAGAACACTTCCAGCTCAAGGCCCAGGCGTCCATTTCCAGCCTAGTTGACTATCAAGCTCCCGCTGAAGTGACTGGTATAGATGCAGATTTTGGGGTTGCTGAGCCAGCTCTGTCCCCTCCCTCCCTGCGGAAGATGGAATAAATATGTCAGAGGGGAGGGTGCTTCCCATCTTGGGAGCACCGGGGTTGCCCTTTAGAAAAACATCGCCAGCACATTCTGCAATCTCGAAATGAATCTGAATGATCAACTAGCAGGGCTGGGTCTGGATTTTAGACCGTTCGTCTACCTGCTTCAGACCCTCCTTTTCCAAGCCCCATCTCGACTCCACATACAGTGGTCTGGATGGCAGAGGGATGCTGACAGGAGGCAGGGCCCCTGTGGCAGCTGTGCTGGCCCCCTCCTGCCAGCTCTGTGGTCTCCTTGGCTGGCGAAGGAAGAACAAAATCGTGTTTCCAGGTCACAGCTGCACGGGGCCCCCGGCTGTGAGGCAGGGTGGCTCCAGTTCAGTTATGAGTCAGGAAATGCTTCAAACACGTTCTCCTTGGGAAGAGTCTCTAGGAATTGGCCATTTCTCTCTGTGGCTTTCTGCAGTCTATGAGTATTTGAGAAACCAAATGAGGGCCCAGCCATGACTTGCAGAGAAAAGCTGTGTGAATGTGTTTTAGCTGAGAATAAATTTTAATTCTAGTGAGACATGCTTGTTTACAACCACAGGTGTAGAGACCAGGACTGGAGAGGACCTTGATTTTTCTTAACTGTTACAAGAAGATTGTGTGTGTGTGTGTGTGTGTATGTGTGTGTGTAAGAGAGAGACAGATAGGCTGAGAATTAGGAAGGTGTATTAAAAGGATATTCGTGGCAAAGGAAATAATTTATATGATTCCTTTTCTCTTCTTGTCCGCAGCTAGCACCTCAGGGAGCTCTGAGTGGGTGTGGGAGGTTGTGAGAGGAGAGTGTGTTGACTAGAGGTAGCCCTGCTTTTTATTCTACTGCTGAAAAAGGCCCTTCTCCTTGGTAAGAGAAAGCCACTCTGTGAGGTGCACATCCTTAGCAAGGAGCCCCTTTTTCTCTGCTGATTTGGGAGAAAGGAACTGTATTCTGACAAAGAACAGTCTTCATTTATGCCAGATTCCTTCCCTTGTTGCCAGCTTTCCATTTACCTTTAACTTCTGTCTCTAATGATGTTTATCACTTACCTGTGCACACCTGATATTTCCACATAGGGTTCCCATCTCACAGCCCATTCTATGACAACTCGGTGAGGTCAGCCTCAATACTCCATCTTATGCATGAGGAAACCAAAGCTCTGCAGAGACGAAGAGATTTGTCTTAGGACTTGTCATCAGTAAGCAGTGATGCCTAAGTGTGATGCCTGCCCTGCCCTGGCTCTTCACTATGCTGAGCCCCACCATTACGGTGACTACAGGAAGAGGTGCCTTTAAAGGAGGGGGCTGTGGTATGGCATTCTGAGACCAGAGCCGAATCTCTCTTTGGGTGGCTAGGGTGCTCCCGACCGCATGATTCCCCATAGGCTCTAGGACAGAACTGCCTCAGGCCCTCTCTCAGGGACACAGGGACAACTGCCAAGCCACCTGCAGCCTGCACCTCCTGTCAGCACCATTTGCAGTTGCTGAGCTCCCTCACCACCCCCAATGATGTGTGGTGATGGGATTGGATGTAATTGGCCTAAGGCTGCTGGTAAACACTTACTTGATGTTCTGAATGGGTCTGGATGTGGTTAGTCCTTGCAAAGACCTGTCCTCTGGCCAAGTCCCCTCCCCAGGGCTAGCTGGTCATGATTCATGTGTGACATGGTCTTCTCTCATGTGGGGAGGATTGCTTCTCAGACTCTCTCCATCCTTCTTGGCATTACTCAGATTCTACCTCTGCTCTGAAGCTTTCGCAGCCTTTAATAATTTCTCCTCTCACCGAGGTCCTGAGACTTTCACCATCTGCCCCGCTCAGCTGACGGTGAAGAGCATGGGTTCTAGAGTCACATGGACTGGGTTCAAGCTCTATCTTCGGTACTTCCCAGTGGTGTGTCCTTGGGGTAAACAAAGGCTCTCTGGACCTGGGGCTCTTCCTCTGTTTAATGTGGGTAGCAATATCTATCTCAGAGGGGTTTTGTGAGGAACAAACTCTGTAATGCATGAAAAGTGTTGGACTTGGTGCCCAGCACAAGAGCACTTGATATACACCGGCTCATAAGATCAATGTTGTTGATTGTTAACACATCATTATCCAACTCTTGCATTATTAAATAACTTGTTATGTATGTAGCGACACCTTGCTTTTGTAAATGAACGATCCTGGAGGCAAGGACTCTGATGTGTATTTCTTTGTGTTCCTTTATGTGTAAAGTATTTACCATTGGTCTCCCTCAACTGAAACCCAGTGGTTAGGCAGAGCTCAGCAAACTTTTTCTCCAAAGGCCCAGATAACAACCATTTTAGGTTGTATGGGCCATAAATCTCTTTCACAACTACTCAACTCTGCTGGAGTAACATAGAAGCAGCCACGGATAATATGTAAACCAGTGAGTGTGGTGAAGTTCCAACAACCTTTTGCTGACAAGCAGGCAGCTGCCCAGATTTGTACTGTAGGCCACACTTTGTCACCCCTGGTTAAGAGCAATGGGATCAGAAGTCAGATGCTTGGGTCCAAGTCTACCTCCACTACATCGTGTGCCCAGTTTTCTATCTCTGTGTTTGAAAGGAGGTCCCATTAGTAAGTGTCTGCCTGTCTCTGCCTGATCCCAGCCCATAGCACTAGGGAGACAACTGAGGTGCCCTCCTAAGGCAGCTGCATAGCTGGAGTGGGTGGTTGACTTCAGTGAGAAGATAGCACAGGTGTGGTGCTTCAAACAAAAATGGCATCCATTTGCTGGGGCAGCATGTTGAAGGTCGATAACCCTCTCACTAAAGTGAAACAGAAACCGCATTGTGATTTGGCTGGCCTGAAAGATAAAAGCATTTGTTATTATTCTCTGATTTGCTCTGTTCATGGAGAGTTTAGTCATACGAGTTTCTATTCTCAGGAATTCACAGTGCATCACAACACACAGCTTATTCGTCCTCAAAATAATTCTGCTCTGCATAACAAGCCTTTACAGGCAAGTGGGGGGGGGGGCAATTATGAGAAAGCATGTGTGTTAGAACTGCTACCAGTGCTTTGAGATCATCAGATAAAAGTTAATTAGTAGTAACCGTACGTGTACAGGCCACCTCTCTAATTACCAGAAGCTGAGTTTGTAATGAAAAGATAGCGTAACTTATTTTCAACTCTTTATAATCCTTGAAATTGTATTTATTTTATTTTATTTTTATTTATTTATTTATTTTGTCTCTTTGCCTTTTCTAAGGGGCCACTTCCATGGCACATGGAGGTTCCCAGGCTAGGGGTCTAATCAGAGCTGTCGCTGCCAGCTTACGCCAGAGCCACAGCAACATGGGATCCAAGGTGCGTCTGCAACCTACACCACAGCTCATGGCAACGCTGGATCCTCAACCCACTGAGCAAGGGCAGGGACCGAACCCGCAACCTCATGGTTCCTAGTCGGACTCGTTAATCACTGCGCCACGACGGGAACTCCTGTAATGATTTTAAAAGTAAAAACTGGGATTTCCCATCGTGGCTCAGAGGAAACAAATCTGACTATTATCCATGAGGATACAGATTTGATCCCTGGCTTTGCTCAATGGATTAAGGATCCGGTGTTGCCATGAGCTATGGTGTAGATCAGAGATGTGGCTCAGATCTGGCGTTGTTGTGGCTGCGCTATAGGCTGGTGGCTACAGTTCCAATTTGACCTCTAGCCTGGGAACCTCCATATGCCTCGGGTGTGGCCCTAAAAAAAAAAAAGATTAAAGTAAAAACCCAGCATCCTGTTAAGGAAAGATAAAAACAGATGAGAATTACAGAGCAATAAGAGTCTTTGAGCAATAAGCTCAAAGTGGCAAGAATTATTGTAGGACAAGAAAGCATTGGGTGATGTCAAGATCTCATCATGGGAAAATGGAAAGCTACATCATAAACATTGTCTGCCTGATCATCCTAAACCTTCTCATTGGAATGGGATGTATTGTTGTCTCAGAGGCAATAATCTTCTTTGGGATGTGAGTAAAATAAGTTGGATTCTGTTTCTCTTTCATGATATAATGACTGTTTCTCTGGTATAACGTAAGAAATAGAATATCACCCAGGAGAAGCTTACATAGGCAGTGATAATGCGGGAAAAATCCAATAAAGAGAACCCACATGCCTCATGGAGAAGCTGTCCTTGTTTGGAATCATCATCCTGTGAGCGGTTAGATCACACTTTATAGTTTTGCCAAGTGCTTTAATATAAATTACTTCATGAAAAAATCCACATCCCTTTGGAATGTGTAGGTATAGCCCTCTTTTACTGGTGGAGAAGGTAACACTTAAATGAGTAAGTTATTGGTATTAACACTTAAATGAGTAAGTTATTGGTAGAGTTGGAAACTGAATTCCATTCTTCTGGGTCCAAATCCAAGCTCTTCTACGTGCTTACATGTGGACAGGTTGCATATATATCTGTGGCCTGGAGGGGTGGCATGTAGGGGGGTGAGTAACCTGATAAAAAAAAAATGCTCTCAGCCAAAAGTTGCACATGAGCTTCCATTATTACACACACTTTTCGTTTTCTGTTTATTTTCCTCTTAGAAGTTAAATTTTCCATTCCTGATTTTAACCCAAAGAAGGGCTAAGTAAATTCCATGGGCCACTCTTGAAGAAGGCAAACTGGAAAAAATATAGAGTGTCAATTGACTAGCCTAACAGGATGTGGGCAACTTGGTCATGGCTAACTCCTGTACAGTTTAATCCTAGAGAAATTTTCCTGTGTATAAAATAGCTGCTCCTTTTTCTTTTCTTTCTTTTTCTTTTTTTCTTTTTTTTTTTTTTTTGTTGCCTTGCTTTTTAGGTCCACACCTGTGCCAGGCTAGGGGTCGAATTAGAGCTGCAGCTGTCAGCCTATGCCACAGCCACAGCGACACGGGATCCAAGCCCCTTCTGTGATGTACACTGCACCTCACAGCAATGCCAGATTCTTAATGCACTGAGCGAGGCCAGGGATTGAACCCGTGTCCTCATGGATACTAGTCAGGTTTACTACCACTGAGCCACAATGAGAACTCCAAAATAGCTGCTTTTTGTTTTGTTTTGTTTTGTCTTTTTGCCTTTTCTTGGGCCGCTCCCTCAGCATATGGAGGTTCCCAGGCTAGGGGTCGAATCGGAGCTGTAGCCACCGGCCTACGCCAGAGCCACAGCAACGCAGGATCCGAGCCGAGTCTGCAACCTACACCACAGGCTCAGGGCAACGCAGGATCCTTAATCCACTGAGCAAGGGCAGGGATCGAGCCCGCAACCTCATGGTTCCTAGTCGGATTCGTTAACCACTGCGCCATGACAGGAACTCTTTTTTTTTTTTTTTGTCTTTTTGCTATTTCTTTGGGCCGCTTCCGCGGCATATGGAGGTTCCCAGGCTAGGGGTCGAATCGGAGCTGTAGCCACCGGCCTACGCCAGAGCCACAGCAACGCGCAGGATCCGAGTCGCGTCTGCAACCTACACCACAGCTCACAGCAACGCCGGATCGTTAACCCACTGAGCAAGGCGAGGGACCGAACCCGCAACCTCATGGTTCCTAGTCGGATTCGTTAACCACTGCGCCACGACGGGAACTCCTTTTTTTTGATATTGGTCTCCAGTTGTGTCAAATCTGTTTTGACTGAGTGCTTGGAGCAGGGCTTTTCAACCTCTGCACTGTGACATTGTGGGCTGGATAATTCCTTGAAGTGGGGAGTGTCCTGTGCATTGTAGGATGTTTATCAACATCCCCTACCTCTATCCATCAGATGCCCATAACACCTCCAAGTTGTGATAATTCATAATGTCTTTAGATGTTGTCAAAATCCTAGGAGATAAAATCTGCCCCTGGTTGAGAACTTGGGGGTTAAAGTCATCATTTTGTTGGTCAATCATTCAATGATGGGTTAGGCTCTAATGGATAATCCATTTGGTCATTATGTTAACCAGCACAGGAAGCTTGCAATTGATCCATTGCTAATCACTTTTCCCAACATTAGTTGAAGTGATGGCCTCAGGGCTGCCTTTGAGAATGTCTTTTGATGGCTCTTCCCAAGGGCTAAGGCCATAAATCGTGGAAAACAGCCACCTAACATCAGGTGTCCATGGTTGGTAAGTGCATCCTTGTGTCTACCATTGGCATTTCCATGTAGATGCAGGATTGAGGGAAGTCAGTTTCAGCAGGAAGGAGAAAGAACATAGATTTATGAGACAACCAGATCCAAATAGAAATTCCGGCTTTATCACTACCCAGCTGTGTGACCTTGGGGAAGTGACTAGACCTCTCTGAAACTGTCTGTTCCTTTATAAAATGAAGATAACGCTACCTACCTTAAAGAATTGTGGGTGGGAATTAAAGATAATGTGTGTAAAGGGTCCAGATGGAGCCAGGCACATAGTAGCATTGTAATAATTGTTTTCTATTACTGTAAATTAAAAAAGAGTAAACACTTCAACAGATAAAGTAGAAATGTCAAACGGAGTGTTTGCCAGTGGCCAGTCCATCTGCCGCTGATCTCAAGGGTTTTCTGTTGGTCCCTGAAGCGTGTGTCCATCTCTAGCTCCCTTGAGGCCCTTCCCACCTGTTCTCACTCCAAGGTCCCTGCTTCTCTGACTCTTGAGGGACCTGAACATTCCAGAACCAAAGGTTGAAAAGGTGTGGATTCATGTAGAAATCTGCCAAAGTGCTTTTGGTTTTAGCAGCTGATCTGAGCTGGGGAGTGAAAGACAACCAAAGTTACTAAGCCCCAGAGGGATAGAAATGGGAACAGAAGGGCAGATGGGAAAACAGCTCTTGACCTGAGCAGCACAGAAGCCACTGCTTAGCAAGGGCTGGGGGAGAGGCTCAAGAACAGGGAGCAGGGCAGAGAGCTGCCACAGCTGGGATCCCAAGGCTAAGCTGCCAGCACCCATCCCACATCTGCGGAAAGGTCTATACTAGGCACCAAGGAGAAAGGGCCAGACCTTCAACAGAATATTTAGCCAGGACAGTTATGGGTCAAATGATAAAGCAGGCTTTTTTGGTAACATCTCTGTTCCCATCTGCATTACGGAATCTGTTCTTGGTAAAGAAGCTAGGAGATCTCCTTTATCCCAATCCCTTTAATACAGGCCCTGAGAAAGGAGGTTGCAGAATCAGGAAGCTGGTGGCTGAACCAGAAATATGCTGTAGGTGGAATTCAGGTCCTGGGTGGGGTTGGGGGCCCCTTAGAGAGAGAGTTTTACACTTGTTCCAGTTGACAGTTTGTGATTCTAGACCTGCAACCCAAGATGGACACCCAATCCGGTGCTCCTTTTGCTCTGCCAGGCTCCTTCCCTCATCCCAGTCTTGTTTAAATTCTAGGATAATACCTCTCCAAGGAGATCAGCACTGTTTTCCAAACCAAATACCAACAACATTTATAATCTTTATGTCCTTATTTATTTGATGCTGCCCCTAAAAGTAGTAATTTACCACCAAGACAGGTTCTCCTGCCCTGGAATACTAAAGAAAATGAGACATGAGCAAAAGATGACTTGGAAGTCAGCGATTCTACTGCATCCTATTTAAAATTGGGTGGAATTTATTACCTGCTTTTAGAACCTATAGCACACACATTTTAAAAGACAACATCTTTCATATTTTAATGATTACACAGCCAAAGCATAGTTATTGTGGAAAACCTGGTAAATATAGAAAAGAACAAAGAGTAAACAAAAGTCATTAAAAAAATTTTACCGCTAAGACTCATTAGTATGTCAGTGACTATCCTTTGATGTTTGAATATGGGCATTTAATTTTGTAGCTGTTTTTTTTTTTTTTTTTTTTTTTGCTTAACTGTAAATCATGGCCCTCTTTCTTTCTTGTTAAATATTTCTCTACATCAATTTTAGTGCCTATAGAGTACCATAATTTATTCCACCAGTTCCTATTATTGGACGTTTAGATGGCTTCACATTTTGATGCATTATGAACAGTGCTGCTGTGGACATTCCTGTGCATAAATCTGTATCCACATTTGGGGTCATTTCCTTGGAATAAATTCCTGGAAGTACACTTGCTAGGCTCCCCCCTCACTGTCAATGTCCCTGCTTCCTGGGGCCTGTCTCTGGTGCCTTCATGGGCCTACCTTCCTCGTGAAACTTCCTAAACTCCAGGTCTCTCTGCATCTCAGGTGTGACAAGGTGCACTCCTCCTGGCCTGCTCTCCAAAGGGCAGAGCAGATGGCCATTTGTAACCATGGTGGTCAAGACCAAGAAGGGTATCTCGTATCATTCCTTTCAGGCATTTATGATGGTGACAGAGGACCGCAGTGGGCATATCTCTTGCCTAAAGACAGCTCTCAGGAAATGAAGGGAGACCATTTAGGGACAGTCCCCAAATCACAAACTTCTAACCAATTCAGTCCCTTGCTTTGCTTTGCTTTTCAGTCAACTTTGTCCCTGGTTGGAGTCCTTCTTCCTCTCACCCCATGTCCGTCTCTCAGTCCCACCTAGGACCTCCTTCTCAGCTGGCCTTGGTACTTTCTCTCTTAGCCCAGCACCTCTGCTTCCTCCTTGGTTCCTTCTTCCTACTCCCTGCCCTACTCTCTATGAAGAGTCAGACCCTCCCGAGGATGGATCAGACTTCAATGCCAAAGTAATGCAAAACCTCATTGCTACAGGATTTTAGTGTTTTGAGCAGACCCGGAACCAGGCATGCTCAAGTTCTGACCAGGGGTGAGGGGATTGTTGGGGAAGGGAGAGGGTGCAGGGGGATCCTGTGATCCTGTTAGAGCACATGGGGACCTAACCAAGGTGTGGCAGTCAGACGTTGGAGGGAACTTCAAGGTCATCGAGTCAAACCTCTCCTCCAACATAGTTATCATTCAACAGAGTCTTTTGTGGGAAGAAGGCCAGATCTTTGGGAACATTTCTGTGGTGAACAATGCACTGCTTATTTTCTACTTTATTCCATAATTCTTGCCATGTAAAGAAAACAAAAAGAGAACAAAACCCACCACTAATGTTAGTCATTCATTTATTTATTCAACAAATATTTCTTGAGTATCTTTCACATGCCAAGAACAGTTCTGGGTGCTTTGAAAAACAAACCCATGAACAAAACCCCCCAACAACTTCACGCCTCATAGAGGTAATGTTAAAGATGGAGACAGGCAATAAACAAGGCAAATTAGTAAGATATATAGTCCAGAAGAGATAAGTGCTAATAAAGACTTCCCACAGGGGAAGTACTTAGGAAGTGTCAGGGTTTGGTAGAAGGGACATGATTTTACGTAGGATGTATACGGATGTCCTTGCTGAGAAGGTGACATAAGAGCCAAACCAAAATGAAGGAAGGAGTTCCCCTTGTGGATCAGCAGGTTACAAGCCTGACTAGTATTCATGAGGATGGGGGTTCGATCCTTGGCTTTGCTTATTGGGTTAAGGATTCGGTGTGTTGCTGTGTCTGTGGTGTAGGCCATTTGCTACAGCTCTGGTTTGACCCCTAGCCTAGGAACTTCCACATGCCAGCCCTAAAAAGCAAAAAACAAAACAAAACAAAAATAAAACAATCAAAAGGAAGGGAGTGAGCAGGCCAAGCTGGACTCTGCGACAAGGCCGAGGGACAGTACAGAGACTGGCATGTTCCTGGGACCACAAGGAGGTGGAGTAAGTGAGGAGGAGGCCATCGGAAGTGAGGCTGAGGTACCAAGTTCCAGCAGGGTGGGGTGTGTGTGTGTGTGTGTGTGTGTGTGTGTGTGTGTGTGTGTGTGCAAGGAGAGTGACAGCTGAGGATGGGCTTGAAGGACATTGTGTTTCAATGAGAGTACATGAGGTGAGATGGCGATCAAGGACTTGGAGCAGAAAAGAGACACAATTTTTTGTTTTAGTGGGATCACTAGCAGCTGGGCTGGGAGTTTACTGAGGGCAAGTGAGGGCAGAAGTCAGCATTACTAGTCCTGTGCCAGGTGATAAGGATGAAATGAGCAAACTCTCTTCCCTTTGGTGTATCAGTGTGACTACTGTGACCAAACCAGGTCTGTTTGCCTCTCTTGGCACAGCAAGCCAAATACTGAGACGCCAGAGTTTAGGGTTTATAGCTGAGAAGGAGCTTATTCCCAAGACAGCCAAGCAAGGAGATGGGAGAACAAGTCTCAGATCCACCGCTCCACGGAGAAGGGGTTGGGATATTTCGGGGATAAGCAGGATGGTTGTAGGCATGGGGAAAGTTGACGGGAGATGGGGCAAGGTGCGGACATGCTGTTCTGTGCAGGCGCATCTGTTTACATGGCAGGTGCATCTTCTGCATATTCAAGATGGAAGCGCTTAGCATGGTTGGAGGGTAGAATCTTCCAGCTCTCTAACAGCAAAATGACATTCATCAGCCATCTGCGCAGGCCCAGTTTTAGGGTGAGGGGGCCCCAACCAGCCCCAGCCAGCTCACACTGGACAAGAGCTGACTCTAAGTTCTTGTAAAACAACTGCACTGCATGAGGCTGGGAAGGATGCGATTAAAGAGAGGAAGAAAGGAAGAAGAAACAACTAAAGCAAACTTAGTCAATGAAGGCAGTTTAAAAGCAAAAGGCTTTTAATAAGCGTTCCTTTATCTATTGTTCTGAGACAAGTTCAAGAATTTCTATTCGTATCAGCTTCTATCAACTCATTGGGGCACAGTTTCACAGCTCCCCCATCTCCATCTTTAATGAGCACTTACCCAGTGTCAAGCCAGGGTGGAACACACCCCATCCATTATTACAATTACTGCTTTCAAACACCTGTAAGGTTACAACCCCAGGATATCCCCATTTTACAGATGAAGGAACTTGGGCTCAGAGAGGTTATAGAACATTACACAGGGAGTTCCCATTGTGGCTCGCAGGGTTAAGAATCCGTCATAGGAAAAAAAAAAAAAAAAAAAAGGCGTTCTTGTCGTGGCGCAGTGGTTAACGAATCCGACTAGGAACCATGAGGTTGCAGGTTCAGTGCCTGCCCTTGCTCGGTGGGTTAACGATCCGATGTTGCCGTGAGCTGTGGTGTAGGTTGCAGACGCGGCTCGGATCCCGAGTTGCTGTGGCTCTGGCGTAGGCCGGTGGCTACAGCTCCAATTCGACCCCTAGCCTGGGAACCTCCATATGCCGCGGGAGCGGCCCAAGAAATAGCAACAACAACAAAAAAGACAAAAAAGACAAAAAAAAAGAATCCGTCATAGTATCTGCAAGTATGTGGGTTTGATCCCTGGCCTCCCTTAGTGGGTTAAAGAATAGCGTTGATGCAAGCTGTGGTGTAGGTTGCAGATGCGGCTCAGATCCTGAGGTGCTGTGGCTGTGGTGTAAGCCAGCAGCTGCAGCCTTTTTTTTTCCACTTTGCTTTTAGGGCCACGCCTGTGGCATATGGAAGTATCTCAGGCTAGGGGTGAAATGGGAGTTACATCTGCCGACCCTCGCCACAGCCATAGCAACACCAGATCTGAGCCTCATCTGTGAACCTACACCATAGCTTACAGCAACGCTGGATCCCCGACCCTCTGAGCAAGGCTATGGATCGAACCTGCATCCTCATGGATACTAGTTGGATTCGTTTCTAGCTGGGAACTCCAGCTGCAGCTTTGATTCGAACCTCTAGCCTGGGGACTTCCATATGCTGTGGGTGCAGCTGTAAAAAAAAAACCCTAAAACAAAAAACATACCCCAGACCACACGGCTAGTGTAGCCGACCTACACCACAGCAGGACTTTCTCACTCCAAAGCGGCAATCCTAACCATTATTAGAAACTTTTTCTCTGGATTTTGAAATTTCTTCTAAGACAGCATGAAGAGTCCATTGAAATGTTTCAGGTGGCCAGGTGGGCCAGCAGGCCTTCCATCCTCCAGATCTGCCCTCCCTGCTCTGTCTGAATGGAGAGTCCCTGAACTGCTCTGGGGGTGAAAGAACCCCAGAAAGAGAGGGAGTAGAGTTTCCTAGGATAAGGCCCTGGAATAGGTCTCTAACCCTCATTTTCAGCTCTAAAATCCAATGGGTTCGCTGGATTTTAAAATCTGATGTGAGCATTGCCTTGTCCCACTCAAGTGGCTTTTGACAAAACTTTCACACTCAACACCCATTGCTTTACTAAGGATTTCTCTGTATCCAGGCCCTATAGAGGGTACAGAATACAAGGCAAAGCTCCTGTCCTCCACAGAACACATGATTCATGATCTTATCTGATCCTACAACAGTCTAGTGACGACAGTGGAAAGCCATGGTGCAAAATAAAAGTAGGATGATGCAACCACAAGACCACTCATGCCTTAGAATAGTGTTAGTTACTGCACTAATTACCAGGTCCACATGGTTTTCTCATCTGACCCTCACAGCAGATATGAGAAGTGGATGGTGAGGAAATTACCCCCTATAACAGATGGGCAAACTGCAGCCCAGTGAGCATGTGATTTCTCCCAAGGTCCTACTTCCACTGGTGTAGAGGAGCCACCATATGATTAAATTCTAAATTCTCAAGCCAACCCAATATAGTCTCTAGAAAATCCCAAGAACCTGACCATTCCCCATGTGGAAGGTGAACATCTGAGCCTGTCAGAAAGGAGGAAACCAATCCCTAATCCTCTGGCAGAGGCTTTGCTGAACTGGCCCCAGGGATTGACCGTACACAATAAACAGAGCAAAGGGCTCTTCAGAAAGCATGTTTTATTTCCTAACCACCTCCATTCCCCACTCTTTCTATCTCCACAAGTCATCCTGGACTACCAATAACTCTGGGGAGACTTCGCCTAGATCATCCTGTGTAAGCCCCTAGCCATGTTCTCATTTTGCAGCCTCTAGAGCCCTACTGTTGAGCCCCAGGAAGAAGGTCCAGGGTCCCCCAGGCTGCACCTGCAGACACACACATTCAGCAAAAGAGCATACTAGGTACCTTGGGTCTCTAGTGGGATTTAATTCGGTACCTGACCAGGGTGAGTTTTGGGCAAATGCTTCCTGGGTATAGATGAATGATTCTGGATAAGTAAACCTAGAAGACACCCACCTATGGAGAAGGCCTGTAGAACAGGAAATGTCTTGGAATTAGGTGGCCAGCTTCTGAGTCTGGGCTCTGTCACTAACTTGCTGTGTGGCCTCAAGAATATCCCTTGATGACTCTGATACTATTTTCTTCTGTATTTTAAGGAAAGTTTGGGCATTGATGATCCCTAAGTTTCCTTTTAGCCCTGGAACTGAACTATTTTGAAAAAGCCAGGCAAGAAATCAATCTACATTAATGTCATCATCTGAGCTTGAGCCTGGCTGCCTCCTTTCTCTCCCTATCAGCCAGACTTCTCCATTCCCCGCTGACACCGTTATCAACAGAACTACTGCATTAGGAAAAGGAAGGGAAGGAGGAACATGTGGAAGAGGAATGAGAGAAGGAGAAGAGAAGAGGATTTGCAAAAAATATAGCAACAGGGAGTTCCTGTCGTGGCTCAGCAGAAACAAATCTGACTAGGATCCATGAGGACGCAGGTTCGATCCCTGGCCTCGCTGGTTAAGGATCTGGTGTTGTGGTGAGCTGTGGTATAGGCCAGTGGCTGCAGCTCTGATTTGATGCCTAGCCTGGGAACCTCCATATGCCATGGGTGCGGCACTAAAAAAAATATATATATTTATAATTATCATATATAAATTAATATAGCAATGTCTTGGCTCTGAGGCAGACACCATCAAGGTTCAAATCCCTGTTCTGCCATATTCTAGCTGTGTTACCTTGAACGAATTACTTCTAAGCCTTAGCATCTCTGGCTGTAAAATGGGCACAGTAACACCAATCTCATAGGGCTGTTGTGAGGATCCAAAGACATAACCCATGTTAGCCCTTAACACACTGAGAAATTCAGGACTCAACTAAGTTAACAGTGTCTCTTGATGCTTATTCTGTGACGCAGAAAGTTGAAGAAGGAAAGGGGAAGATGGAAAGAAAGATTAAGAAAATGCAGGTGGGGGAGAAGGCAGGAAAGGCAGGAAAGGTTTGTGGGTGGCATTGGAATAGTATTCACCTGCCCGGAAGTGGAATACGTATAGAATACAAAAAAATACCCAACACCCCCCAAACACACTCCCCATCGCCCTCCTCTCTGCCCCCCAGCAGATTGCATGGCATCCCAGGGATGAAGCCTTCTATAACTGTGGAGCCTGCCCCTCCAGACTGACACCATGCTGCGTGTCTCTGGACAGGACCTCCAGCTCAGCCACTTTCCCTTGCACCCACCCTCAGAGGGGTCCCTTTGAGATAGATTCCAGTGGTTTCCCACCTCCTACTTGGGGCAAACTGAGCTGTCACTTCAAGAAAGAGCTTTTGGGGGTGGGGTGTCCCCCACCTGGGGCTAACCCTGGCCAGGGAGGTTGTTGACGATTTGAAGCTGAAGACAGCCTACGCGACAGGAGAGGAAAATTCCCCTTCCTGCTAGTAAGAAACTTCACAGAGCACACCAGCCGGCTGTTTTCTATGGTGTTTTGTTTTGGTTTGGGTTTTTTTCTTTGTGCACATCAGCTTCTAAATTTTAGTAGCTGTTGCCTCCCTTTATCTCTGAGAGTAGTGAAACGTGTTGGATTCAGAAGAGTAACAGTGGAGCAGAGAATCACTGATGGGTTAACAGAGGCAAGGTCTCCTGCTTTCCTCCGTGCTCGAGAGTTAAGCCTTTCTATGGACAAGCAGTCCACTAACCATGACCCTTAACCTGCTCACTTCTTTCTCTCCTCCTCCCTCAGAGATGCAGAATGGGACAGTCTTTTTTTTTTTTTTTTTTGCTGTGGCACATGGAAGTTCTCAGGCTAGGTGTTGAATCAGAGCGGCAGCTGCGTGTCACAGCCACAACAACTCGGGATCCAAGCCGTGTCTTCGACCTACACCACAGCTTGTGACAGTGCTGGTTTCTTAACCCACTGAGCAAGGCCAGGGATGGAACCCGCGTCCTCATGGATACTAGTCGGATTTGTTTCCACTGAGGCACAACTGGAACTCCCCAGAATATGACAGCCTTAACGCCTAAGACAACTTTAACAGTATGTGCTTCTAAATTCCATGCCCCTCCCTCATTTTTTCTTGTGGTAATATACACATAAAATTTACCACCTTAACCATTTTCCAGTGTACACTTAGTGGTATTGAGTACATTTATATTGTTGTGCAACCACCACCACCATCCATCCACAGAAGTCTTTTCATCTTGCAAAACTGAAACTCTATACCCATTAAACAATAATTCACCCTGGCTCCCTTCCCCCAGCTGCAGGCTTCCATAATTCTGCTTTGTATCTCCATGCATTTGATTGCTCTAGGTACCTCCTATGAGTGGACTCATACAGTGTTAGTTCTATTGCATCTGGCTTATTTTATTTAGAATGTTGTCCTCAAGAAGTTCCCGTCGTGGTGCAATGGTTAACGAATCCGACTGGGAACCATGAGGTAGTGGGTTTGATCCCTGGCCTTGCTCAGTGGGTTAAGGATCCAGCGTTGCCGTGAGCTGTGGTGTAGGTCGAAGACGCGGCTCAGATCCCACGTTGCTGTTGCTGTGGCTGTGGTGTAGGCCAGCAGCAACATCTCCGATTAGACCCCTAGCCTGGGAACCTCTATATGCCACAGGAGCAGCCCTAGAAAAGGCAAAAAAGACAAAAAAAAAATGTCGTCCTCAAGATTTACCCATGTCGTGGCATGTGTCAGAACTTCCTTCCTTTTTGACACTGAGTGCTGTTCCATTGTATGGATATACCACATTTTGTTTATCCATTCATCTGTCGATAAATACTTGAGTTGCTTCTACCTTTTGGCTAGTGTGAATATGGGTTCATAACATGAGTATCTCCTGGAGACTCTGCTTTCAATTCTTTTGGGTATATACCCAGAAGTGGAATTGCTAGAACATGCAATAGTTCTATTTTTAATTTTCTGAGGAACTGCCAAACTCTTTTCCACAATGGCTTCACCATTTTATATCCCCACCAATGGTGCACAAGCATTCCAACTTCTCAACATCCTTGCCAATACTTATTATTTTCTATGTTTTGATGATAGCTGTTTTAATAGATGTGAAGTGGTCTTTTTTAAAAGGAAGAAATGCCAAAACTAGGACTTCAGGATTTATAAATATAGAATAAAATGTGTTTATAGGTGACAAATTAGGGGAGTTCCTGTTGTGGCTCAGTGGGTTAAGAACTGGACATATTGTCTGTGAGGATGCGGTTTGATCCTTGGCCTTGCTCAGTGGGTTAAGGATCACAGATGGCAGAAGGGTAACTTAGGTTGCAGGTGTGGCTTGGATCTGGCATTGCTGTGGCTATGGCATAGGCTGGCAGCTACAGCTCCTATTCGACCCCTAGCTTGAGAGCTTCCAGATGCTGCAGGTGCAGCCCTAAAAAAAAAAAAAAAAAAAGAAAGAAAGAAAGAAAAAAAGAAAAAAAAGTAACAAATTAATTTAACAAATTAAGGTTTAACACACACATAAAAATATAACAACTGTTTATATAAGTTCCTCCGGATGTGTCAAAGGAAAAAAGAGAAGAGAGGGGAAAATAAAAAAACTGGGAGAAGAAAAATTAAGTCAAATGGGGGCAAGATAAGGGAAAAAGGTGGCAGGCCTTTGAGGGCAGGATCTGGAATAATGTTTGTGGAATTGTGAGGCCTTTGGTCCTCCTCACGCAGCCCAGCCCTCCCGCTACATGCATGGATTTGCTTGAGGGACATGGATTGTGTCCTGCCGTTTCTCTATGCTGGGGAGGGTACAAAGATGAGCCAGCCGTTGTTCCTCACTTAGGCCAAAATGTCAGGCAAAGGGGGTGGAGATGGGGGGCTTTTGGCGTCTATACTGGCTCTGCCTCCTGGGCAGAGCAGCCAGCTTCCTTGCTGGGTCTGCCTGTTCCCACACCTCAGCACGGGCACAGGTCAGAGGCAGGGCTGGGTGGCATTCAAGCCTGTGTTTCATGCAATTTTAAAGCTGCCTTTGAAGGAACGAATGCATCATGGTTCTTTCGTTTCACGGAAGGCGCCTGTGAGAAAGGGGGAGGTGGGGAAACCCTGGGCTTTGGTCCAACAAAGCCACCGCTGCTCAGCAGCTGGGCTCTTGCCCTTTGAAAACCAGTTGGCCAGGAATCCCTCAGGCCTCTTTCCCTCCGGCCAGTCATGTCACATTTTACAGATCTCGGGGCAGAGGACCCACGTCCCTGTCCTCTGTCACTCTGGGTTTGCGTCTCTGAGTCTCCAAAGTATCAGTTTTCTAGGCAAACACAGCCTCTGGGTAAACAGTAGCATTTTGCTTCTCTGGCCCCTGGACGGGGTCACATGTCCATAGAATTCCACGACCAAACCAGATGAATAGAAAGAAAACCTACGGAGACAACTAAGTAGACAGGGCGTTGCTGGCCCTCAATGAGAGGGTTGCCTATTCACAAAGCAGGAAGGAAATCTTGAATTGACCCCATTGCCAGGCACAAAAGCCCATGATAACATTTCATCCTATTGGAATTCATATTTTCAAAGATGTCCATGTGGGAGCCCTTTTGTTTTTGTTATTGGAGTGCTAATTTACCACCATGTATATTTTATTTTTTTAAATTTTATTATTGTTGATTCACAGTGTTCTGTCATTTTCTGCTGTACAGCAAAGTGACCCAGCCATATATTTACATACATTCTTTTTTTCACATTATCTTCCATCATGTTCCATCGCAAGTGATTAGACAGAGTTCCTTGTGCTATACAGCAGGATCTCATTCCTTATCCACTCCAAATGCAACAGTTTGCATCTACTAACCTCAAACTCCCAGTCCACCCCACTACCTCCCTTTCCCCCTTGGCAACCACAAGTCTGTTCTCCAAGTCCATGAGTTGGTTTCTTTTCTGTAGATCGGTTCGTTATCTTAAACGGCCGTACAAGAACACAGAACCTGAATTTATAAACATAGAGGATGGGGAAAATCCTTCTAGGAACTCTCCTTTCTCTCTTCCACTTTTATTCCTCGGCGATACCCCCCTCTTGGGAAAATCCTGCCCTGTAGGCTGTTGGGGTTGTAAAACCTCACAGATCCATTATGAGCTTCTCAAACCTGCTTTTCAAGTTGCCTCTCCACCGGAGGTGGCCTAATGAAATGGGGGGGTGGGGGCAGGGGGCAGCTGCCCTCATCTCTCTTAGAAGAGGCTGAGGCCAAAGATAGCCCATCCTTTAGAGACCCTCAGGATATTCTTGCTCCCTGAAATCACCATATTCTCACTGCCACCAAGTTTTTATTCAGAACTACTTGAACTACAAGTATATGCTCCAATATGTGGCATAAAAACATGCCTGTACGTGCAGAAAGGGAAAGGCTGGTTATGCTCCCTCAGAGAGGGTCTTTTTCTACTTTTTTAAAAGTCTTGAGATGACCATATGTCATCTTTGCAATAAAATTATTTTAAAATTTTTGTTAGAACATATTATTCATATCTTAGAGCTATATCCTAATTTCCACTTTACAAGGTACTCTCATAGTACTATCTCTTCTGTACCTCATCACAAAGGCTTTGAGAGGTGGATTGTCATTCCCATTTGACACATGGGGAAACTGAGGTTCTAGGTGGCAGAGTGAATTCCTCAGGGGAATACAAAGAGAGAGTAATATTGTGGGACCGGGACCCAAATCTTCTAATGCCGAGGCCAGTGCTTATTCCCTTTGGCCGTGCTGTCTTGTTACCAACAGACACTCAATGAAGCATTGTTGGAAGGATGGTAGGTCCTTCCCTCACAGCATGACATTAGCGACCCCTTGGATTAGTACTGCCAAGTGTGGTTATCTGAGCACTGGACAAAGGCACCAGGCTGAGGCTGCTGGTGGGTCCTGGAAGCTGCCTATGCCCCTTCACCGTGGGGGTCCAGGAGCACTCACCTAGAGAAGGGGTGTTGATTGTCTAGGGTCAACCTCCACAGAAATGCCTCTTTCTTTTCTTTTCTTTCTTTTCTTTTCTTTTCTTTTCTTTTCTTTTCTTTTCTTTTCTTTTCTTTTCTTTTCTTTTCCTTTCTTTCTTTCTTTCTTTCTTTCTTTCTTTCTTTCTTTCTTTCTTTCTTTCTTTCTTTCTTTGGGCTGCGCCCGTGGCATATGAAAGTTCCCAGGCTATGGGTTGAATTGGAACTGTAGCTGATGGCCTGCACCACGGCTACAGCAACACAAGATCCAAGCCGTATCTGCAGCCTACATCACAGCTCAAGGCAACGCCGGATCCTTAACCCACTGAGCGAGGCCAGGGATCAAACTGGTGTCCTCATGGATACTAGTCAGGTTCGTTTCCACCACGCCAGGACAGGAACTCCGAAATGCCTCTTTCTAACTTACAAGATGTGTAGGAACAGCTGGTAGTGGCCCAGCATTAGTGGGCAGAGCTCTTTCGTAGGGTGGGAGGGGGTGTTTCTATGCTGACCCTCTCAGCAGACAGCAGGTTCCACAAGCCAGAGAGAAAGGATGTGGTAGCAGAGACTGGCCTCTGCAGTGTAAGAAACAGATCTGCATGCCATCGGATGTGTGCCTGCCACACAGCAAGCTCTGCCACCCAGCTCTGCTGCCCAGCTCAGGTGGGGCGCTAGACAGGGCCTCGGGTCTGAGGAGATCCGGGCTCTGGTCCCAGTTCTGCCACTGATCCCTTTTGTTTTATTTCACTGTTTCAGTTGACACAGTATTTTCATGTAAGCCGTCTCTGTTGATCCCTACCATAACCCTCTGGAGTGCCCCCTTGATGCTCAGGGAGGTTCAGTGACTTGCCTGTGGTCCAGAGCACTTTGGCGTCCAAGCTCCCTGAGTTCCCTCCCAAGAGCTGCGGTGATTCAGGCAGGTCCTGTGTCCCTTCTGAATTTGATTTCTCATATGAAAAATGAGGGGGTTGTTGCAAGAACCAAACCAGTTTTTCGATCTTGCTGTGATCAAAACATGTTTTCTTTCCACTGACTTTTCCATGTTGCTCACTTCTTTGGCTGACAAGCCCTCTCCTCTTACTGTCTCTCAGGAGCAGCAGAGCTGAGGCTACCTGTCCCTTGAAGCATGGCATTATGTCCTTGAAGGGGTCTGAGGGGCAGTGTGGACAGGGCAGGAAAGGGAAGGAGGCCCTGGAAGGTCGTCCGCCACAAATCTCGCCCCTCCCCCCATTCCAGCCTTTCCATCATTTTCTTTTGGTTAATGACCTGGTTGTTCAACCTTCATGTCAGCTTATTTTCCCGACGCCCACCCTACGGCCATACTGGGCTCAGCCAGAGGGAAGCAGAGAGCAAAATTCATATTGTTCTTTGTGGGAAATAGTTAAATCCCATCTGAAGTATCTGTGGGGATTTGGGGCTGGAGGAGGGATGGAAAGACAGGTGTCCTGAGCTCTGCCCCGCCTGCCCCCACCCCTGCCCAGGTTTTAACCACCAAGGAAGCCCTGCCAGAGGGAATCCTCCCCAGGGAGCCTGGCATTCTAGCCTTCCATGTGCCAGCCAGCACTGACAGGGGCCCTGATTACAGGGAGCTCATAGGGGAGGCAGATGCATAAACAGATCATTTTCTTCAGTCTCCAACAATCTAAGGCCAGGGTTGAGCTTCTGCAAACACAGCTGCTGAACTGTAAATCATCCTACTAGCTGTAGGGCTTCTATTTTGAAACGCCCGGTGAGTGGTGGGAGGTGGGAGGGGACAGGTCTACCCACCCACCCTCAGGTCCCTAACCCCCCCCAACTCTTGCCGTACCTGGGCCATCTGCAGATCTGCTCAGGCAGGGCCATCTTTCCTCCACCACTCAGACCCTTGCTTGCCTCAGTTTTCCTGAAGTGGCAAACGTGAGAGCTAACTGTAAGATGTTCTTTCAGAATGCTCTGGCCAGAGGGCTTCAGGCGGCACCTCCACCCTGGCCTCTGGGATCCCTGAGGGGAAAGGACAAGGAAGAGGGATGCTGAGAGCCAGGAGGCTGTCCCAGAGGCTGACATAGAGCCTTAAGGAGCCCCCACGACCAAGCAGTGTGTGGGGAAGGGAGAAAGCAGAAGGGGGAGGCAGGGTGGAAAGGTGGCATCTGTTTGATGGTTGGAGCTAAAGGAATCAGTTCCCCAAAGGCCAAGTTACCCCCAGAGAAACAAGATGTAAATAAAAGGGGATCACAGGCCTCTGTGCCAGAGCACAAGGAATGGCCAAGGGCAGAGCTGTGCCTGCAGCCTGCACACTGACCAGTGTGATCCCCACCTCAGATTCCATTTGTCCACATGGCACTGGCCTGGTCCACCCCTCAGGCAGAGCGAGGACAGAGGTCCCTCAGCCCCCAGCACTGATTGACTCCAGTTGCCAGTGGAGCATAGCAGTGGGACACCCCGGCAGCCTCTGTTCAGGAAATCTTCCATTGTCTCTGTGGCTAGCCCAGTGGGCAGTTGACTTCTCATATCCCTCAGGAAGTGGCTGAGGTGACTCTGCTGGAGGAGGGAAAGGGGAACAGCATCTCTTCTCAGACTCAGTTAGTGCCCTGAATTCAGAGCCAAGGAGCACTGCCGAAAAGTGCAAATGTAAAATTCACTCATTGCCATCGTTATGACTGGGCACGTGGTGTAGCAACCCCCCAGCTGGCCTCCAGAAGCAGGTGCTGCTTTGTGGGTAACATGGCCCTTGCCACCTCAGAGAACAGTTCCTCTACCTACCAGCTATTTGACTTTGGGCAAGTAACATAACCTCTCTGAGCTTTTGCCTATTTATAAGATGGGGAGATTGTGACCTGTCTCCCTAGGTGGGCTCTGCGGATTAAATGAGATACGTTTACAGCCAGTGCTGGGAGCATAGGAGATGGTAATAAATACCAGTTCCCTTGTAGCATGAATGTCTGAAAGGGCATGAGGACATCTGAGTTTGATGATAAAGCAGAGTAGGAGGGAGAGGGTGGCTATTTTTAGGGTCTAGACACCAAATCCCTGAGAGGGGCTTGGTTTTCTCCACTGGGCACTGTAGTTTATAAGCTAAAAGCATGAGACTGTTGGTTAGCTGCTCTGTGAATATGGCTGTGGAGGGTATTGATATTAGTCTGTGATTACAAATTAGAGGAGCTATTAGATCAGTAAGGGTCCAAACCAGGGCTCTCCCAGGCCTTTCCCTCCCTCATTTTAGCGTCTCACCTACCTCGAGGCAAACCTGGGCTCTGTCCTAAGGGACTGTGGGCAGCATATGTAGGATAAGCCGCCATCCCAACTCATCTCCTGTTCCCAGACTCTCTCCCAGGAGAAGAGGCGCAAGGACCTTTGGACTTGAGTCCAGAAGGATTCCTTAAAGTCGCTGTGGTCCTCCTGGTGCTGGGAGGCCTGAGGTCCAGGCCTTGCTGAGCTGCTGCTTCCTTAGCAGCTGGGTTTCCTCTGCTCTTTGTCACAGCCCTGTGCTCATAAAGGTCAGCACCTGGCCCAGCCTGCAGGGGCTTTGCTTCTGGTAAGGGCAGGAGACGGGAGAGGGTTGTGGGCAGAGGAGGGGAAGGAAGGGAGTGCCAACCCACCGCTCAGAAACGTGTTTGGTAGACACTCAGAGAGGAGAGAGGCTCCCTCGGCCCCACCCTGCAGAGGTGAGATGAGCTTCAAAATGAGGTCTAGGCATCCTCCAAAAGTCGGGGTCTTGACAGTCCAGCAGCCTCTGGGCGGTCGGTGGGGAGGACCCACCTGCCTTCTTTATCACCAGCACCTGCAGGAGTTCAACATTTTGGGGAGACCCCATGGGCCTGGGGCTTTGGGTTCGGAAAAGTCACGAGAGAGAGGAGATGTCACGTTGACTCCATCATCCCAGAGTGTTTGGGGACTGTGCTGTCCATGGTAGGACAGGAGACGGGGGCAGGGGGGGGTGGTGAACCCAGGGGGTTCAGAATCATCCTCGGGTCAGAGGATTTTTCAGGGGAAGGCTTCTAATTCCTGCTGAGACAGTTTACAGTGCAGAGCCTCTCTCCAAGTGTCATCCAGAGGGTGACTAGACCAGGTCCCCAGGGAGTCTTGGTTGAGAGGCAGGTTGCTTGGGCAGGGCTCACAGCCAGGAAAAGGTACAGACAGGCCTGCTGCCAAAGGCCTGAAACTAACTTTAGTGTAGGCCCGGATCTTTCTCAGCACCCCGCATAGGGCTTTCCCCTCCCTGCCCTGTGCCCTAGTGTCCTTTGTAAAATAGTCAAACAGGATTTCCTGATGAGTCTTGCTGGATTAAATGAAGTGATGTCCTGCTTTTCTCCTCTGCTTGTCCTGGAGAAAGTTGGGACAATGGGGCCATTTGCACTGTGTCTCTGGAGGTTCTTTGTTTGTTTTGTCTTTTTAGGGCCGCACCTGTGGCATATGGAAGTTCCCAGGCTACGGTTCAAACTGGAGCTGTAGCCACAGGCCTACACCACAGCCACAGAAATGTATCCGAGCTGTGTCTTCGACCTACACCACAGCTCACAGCAACGCCAGATCCTTAAGCCACTGAGCGATGCCAGGGATCGAACCTGCATCCTCATGGATGCTAGTCGGGTTCATTACTGCTGAGCCATGACAGGAACTCCCTCTATCTGGAGTATTATGTATCCATCAATTCAGTAAGCTATTTCTTGAGGCCCTAATGCCCGGTACTGGATTGCGTCATGAACTTACTGCATCTATCCTCAAGAAGCTTATGTTTTTAAAAAGAAATGAGGCATGTCACACAAAATAATCAGAGTAGTGATTCTATTTCTTTCAATCTCAACTCACGCTGGATAGCACCAGAATGTGTGTTCCTCAAGGGCTGTAAAAACCCCACCCTCATCTTATTCTCAACTTTCTCTGCTGGGCAAGAAAGTTTTTGGAGAGCAAATAAATGAAAATGATTTTAACAGAGGTATAAAATGACTCCATTTTATATTTTGTAATAGATGTAAGTTATTTCCAAGTTTTGGTATTTTATCTATTATAAAGAACAATTTTCTTATAATACTTCCTAATGGATAATGGTCGAGAAACAATACACGAGGCACTGAGTCTCAGGCAATACCATAATTGTTCTTTAAACCAGCCTTATTGTGGCTTAAAAAGTCACATAAACCTTACATGTGAAAGCTCTCTGTAGGTTGGAGTTTTTTTTTGTTGTTTTTTTTTTAAATTTAAAAAAATTTTTTGTCTTTTGTTGTTGTTATTGTTGTTGTTGTTGCTATTTCTTGGGCCGCTCCCGCGGCATATGGAGGTCCCCAGGCTAGGGGTTGAATCGGAGCTGTAGCCGCCGGCCTACGCCAGAGCCACAGCAACGTGGGATCCGAGCTGCGTCTGCAACCTACACCACAGCTCATGGCAACGCTGGATCGTTAACCCACTGAGCAAGGGCAGGGACCGAACCCGCAACCTCATGGTTCCTAGTTGGATTCGTTAACCACTGCGCCACAACGGGAACTCCAAGGTTGGAGTTTTTTGTCAATTCCCAAGAGTCCATGATAAAAGCCAAGAAGTGATGGCCAATCACAGATTAAATAATTTGTAACCAAATAATTTCAAAAACAAGATTATAAAAATATTTTAAATCATTTTATAACTAAATAACTACATATATTTTTTATGCATCTTCACATTTGGTTGGAAGTATAGTGGGCTGAAGAGATAAAAGGTTTCTAAAGCCCCTGCTTAAACCTTTAAATGTTTAAAACATCTTCCAAAATGACTTTATTTTTTTCTAAAACCACCTGAAAAGAATATTCAGGTCATCCTTGCTTACATGCCCCAGAGCCTATGGTCTCAGGTGTAAGAAGTTCCAGACTAAAGTTTTGGAGCTGAGAGAGATCTCCAGTTGGCTCATTGGCTGGTTGAACTGGAAGAGACTTCAGGGGTCTTGGGGGGCAGGGGTGGGCTCTGAAAGGTGACGTAGCACCACAGCATATGCACAGTAGTTATGGTTTTCTTTGTGTATTAAAGACATCCATGGGTTCGTGTTAACTCTTTTTTTACAGCTAAATTAACCCTATTTTCTTTACTTTCTATTCCACTTTCTAAGTGGTCTCCCATCATCATGACCCTATTGAGATGTTTCCAGTTCTTCTCCATTTGGCATGTGTGCACAAGTTCTAAACCAAATGCTGAAGTGTTCACAGAAAAGTGAGGAAACTGTGTTTCTTTCACTCCAGGGCAGGATTGTGTCTTACATGCAGGGCTACCCTGACAAATCAGGCTGGTCTGCTGTCTTTTCAGATCCAGTGGACATCTGCCTGATTGTGTCTTGGCCTGGGCTGGTACTGGGGTGTCAGACCATGGGGCAGTAGCCATTGAGTAACATGGTCCGGCTGGCTCATGCTTTCAGATTCTGAGTTCCCGCTGAGTGCAGAGCTGGGTGTTTTGGTTTGGGGCATGGGAGACACTAGAGAAGTAGAAAATGTGGCTCCACAGACGAGAAGCTCTTACCCAAATGGGCAAGGCAAGACCCAAGGTCAAGAGCTGTCATAAATGTTTTGATGCAGAAAAAGAACGGGTGTTTGCAGGAGCTCAGGCCAGTTTGGCTGATGGGTAGAATGTGGATACGTGCACTTTGACGGGAGGGAGGAGGGGTCCTGGCTGAGCCGCAGTGCAGGCCTAGAGGGGGCAGGTGCTAGGCCCACAGACGCGGTCCTGGCTGGGGGAGAGGCATGGACAGGAGGCATAGATGGAAAGTTGTGTGACCAGAGTATGAGATGCTGAAGCCACACAGTGGAGGGGAAGGTTTGCAATGTGATACAAAAGCAAAACGGAACTTCTGGGCGGTTTTTGAAGGGGAAGGGGGAGGGAGGGGGCCATGACCACCTTCAGGCTGCAGTGTGTGGTGGATTGAGGCGGATGTGTCATGTCATGTAATTGCCACCATCTTGTGGTCAGAGAATCATGGTTGTGGAAACTAGCTCAGCAGGTCTGGGGGTTGGGAGGGGGCTTCAACTAATCGAGAAGGACCTCCTTTTCTTTTGATTTCCTTCTGATTTAGTTTTCATTCCAATTGATGCCCTTCCCCCACCATTTTCAAAGTAATGCACATTTAATTGAGAAAATGTTTAAAGTACGGAGGGAATAAAGAAGCAAACCCACCCTACTCATCGTCCATCTCTGTAGAGTAAACACTTACCAGCGTCTTTGATTTCTTTCCAGTCTTTGTTTTTATGCACTGCCTTCTTTACATCGTTGGGATTAAACAGTACAAATAACACGACTGTCCATTAGCCATACGGGTTTGAATATTTTTAGTGACATGGTGTTTTAACCCCTTTTAGTGACTAGGATCTCACTACACCTTTAAGCATACTATGGCTTTTGAAAACAGGGATAATGCTAAAAATGTTTTCCACTTATGAAATAACACATGCTTAGAAAGTATGCAATACTTAGAATTGTAAACATTTATATCATTCATCATCCTATTGTCCATGCATCGCCTCATCTATTGTTGATATGTCATGGTATTTCCTTTTTATATTCTTCCGAAACAATGTGCATTTTTTTTTATATTATTTTTTTTATTTTCCCACTGTGCAGCAAAGGGGGTCAGGTTATCCTTACATGTATACATTACAATTACATTTTTCCCCCAGCCTTTCTTCTGTTGCAACATGAGTATCTTATCCAGCACAAATGAACATCTCCTTAGAAAAGAAAATCATGGACTTGGAAAACAGACTTGTAGCTGCCTGATGGGAGGGGGAGGGAGTGGGAGGGATCAGGAGCTTGGGCTTATCAGACACAACTTAGAATAGATTTGCATTGAGAACAATGTGCATTTTAAAAACAAAATTGGAATCACACCACCTATGATAAGGATCTTGCTGTCTTCATTTACAAATCACACAAGTTTCCATTTTCTGACAGTTGCAAACATTATGTTAACCTAACGTTTGCAGAATACTTAGCATAAACCAGGCCATTCAGAGCATTTTACCTATATCTGATTATTTTACTCTTCACAGCAGCCCTTGAGGATAAGTACCATTTTTCATTCCCATTTCACAGACAAGGCAACTGAGGCACAGAATGTGGGATGTGAAGTTGAACATTTTGACTCCAGAGCCAGTACTCCTATCCACCACATGGCCTCTCCAAACTGTTCTCAGTGAAGCTTCGTTTACCGATCTCCAGTACACACACACACACACCCAAGTTCTTTTCCATGAGACAGAGTTTCATATGTTGAAAGTATATCTGAGGTCCCCAAGGCTTGTCTTTGCCAGGCTTACCATCCTCACCTCAGCTGTTTTTCTTGGCTCCAAGGCTCCTTGCTTTGTTGCCCTTTAGGTAGGTCTGCATTCTTCTGTGCCTCTTAACCAAGGAGCTAGAAACAAAAGCACGGCTATGCGCAAACCTGCTCAGAGCCCACTGCAGCAGCCTCTCCTCCTGTGTGTGCTGGGCACTGGACACCTGTCAGAATACACAGAAGTGAGTTAGCTTTAACGAATAACAGTTCAACTGCCACAAACAGAGAGGGCTTGTTCCTAATCCCTTGGCCCCCTTGCAGCTCCATGGCCTGGCTTGTTCAGCCCTTGATTCTTTGCTTGGTCCTACAGAGCACAGCCCAAAGGCGTTTAGGAATTTCCAGGGGCCTTAGTGTGGCTGGAATGGGAACTTCCCAGGCAACCTGGTGGGGATCAAAATGACAGTGTCTGGCCTGCCTGGGTCAGTGGGCAGGCTGGGAGACCCAGATCTGGCAGCAAAGCCAGCGACCGCCCCAGCAGCACCTGTGGTTCCCCAGATGGCTTCACGTTTTATACCAGGATGCCCCAAGAAGGCATCAGCAGTCACAAGAGCTAGTCTGCGAGAGTCTGAGTGGGTGGGAGGGAGCAGTGAGGAAGGGGTCTTCCGGGCGGGTGGGTGCTGGCACTGCAGAGCTGGTAGGGCCCCCTCCGTTCCTTGGGTCTGTTTGAGAACAAGGAAGGCAGCTTTGTTTGCCTATCGCCTGGCACTGCCCGCCTGAGGTTGGAATCTGGACAGGCTTCAGGTAAAATTGCCAAGATCATGGACTTTGTCCTTAAAACCTTGGTTCCTCTGTCTATCTCCTGGCCTGATCAGTCCTCTTTTCTCTCAGGGTCCTCACAGAGAAGGGAGGGAACCTGATCAACAGTTTCCTAGTAAGGCATTCATGGTGCACAGAAGCTTAATGTGTTACCCCCTCAAGGTCATTTCCATGATCACAGAGACCTCTTAGAGGTCCACAAGCCCCCATCTGAAGGTATTTTCCGAGAAGGGACTTCCTGATATCCCTCAGATTACAAGGGGGTGGCCAGCAGCCTCTTCATCTCTGTGCTTTGAGAACAATATACAGACCCAGCCGTGGTCCTTTACATCCTTGTGCTTTGACTTTGCCGTCTGTGAGATGAGGGTAGTAATAGTACATCTCTCCTAGGGTTTTATGAGAATTAGATGAGATGGTGCCTGTAAAGCTCTTAGAATTAAAGCTGGGACATGGTTAGCCTTCAATATATTACTGGGAGTTATTAATTTGATAACATAGAGCAGCTTCACGTTTATTATGCCATTTTATCCTTATGACAACTCTGTGAATTTAGTCTTATTGCTCTGATTGTATAAAGAAAGGAAATTGAGGGATTAAGCATGAAGCTAAGTAAGCACAGAGTATAGCTGAGTGATCTCCGCAGAGGTTGCTCACTCCCCCTGTTTGGCAGGGTTTAGGGAGAAACCAGTAGCCCAGACCTGAACCTGGCACCCTGGAGGCATGGAGGAGTCCCAGAACCAGAGCCCGCCTTGGGGAGCTCACCAGAATCTCAGAGGTGTCAGCAGCCCGGGAAAGTTGCCATTTCTACCCATAATGTTGTACTTAACCAGAGAAGCTTCACTTCAGACTAGCTCCCTGTCATCTGAAGGGGGAAACCAGGGTGGCCCTTTCTGTTCCAAACACATATAAGAGGAAAGAAATAACATAATGAAACATATGTACCTATTTAAGTATTAATCTCTAAAAGTTAAGGATTTTTTTTTTCCTTTTGTCTTTTTAGGGCCACACCCGGGGCATATGGAGGTTCCCAGGCTAGGGGTCTAATCAGAACTGTAGCCACTGGCCTGTCCCACAGCCACAGCAATGCCAGATCCGTGTCTGTGACCTACATCACACCTCACGGCAACACCAGATCCTTAACCTACTGAGGGAGGCCAGGGATCGAACCTGCAACCTCATTGTTCCTAGTCGGATTCGTTAACCACTGAGCCACAACAGGAACTCTGGTTTGATGTATTTTATTGGGAGACTCATGATGTCCTGAGGTCTTTTCTTTGGTGTCACTAGAAGCCACCGATGGTCATTGCCAAGAGCTGCCATTTCATTGAGGGTGATCTTTTTTTCTTTTGCCTTTTCCAGGGCCGCACCTGAGGCACATGGATGTTCCCAGGCTAGGGGTCCACTTGGAGCTGTAGCCATCAGCCTACACCACAGCCACAACAACATAGGACCTGAGCCGCGTCTGCAACCTAAAACATAGCTCACGGCAGCGCCAGATCCTTAACCCACTGAGCAAGGCCAGGGATCCAACCTGCAACCTCATGGTCACTAGTCGGATTCATTAACCACTGAGCCACGACGGGAACTCCAGAGGGTGAGCTCTTTTTTTATTTATTTGGTGGAATATTTCTTGAAAGTCCTCATCAACTATTTGGTTATATCCTGATAAATACCCAGGATAAACACTGATTTACATGCCTGATTTTTTAATCTTTAGATGAAATGATGGATACAATGCTTGTGATTGAATTCAAAATAATCTCGGGAAGGGGGTAGTGAGTAGGTATAGAGAAGAAGAGGAAGAGCCGTGAGCTGATCATTGCTGAGGGTACGCATTAACAGGTGAACAGAGGTTCATTCCGCTATTCTACTTACGTGTATGTTTGATATATCTTATAACTAAAAGCAGGGGTTTTTTTTTGTTTTTTTAGTAAAAAATTAAGTAAGGATTTGGTTCCCAAACATCCTCCGAAGGACAGCAATGAGTGCGTTGGCTGGTTTTACTGTCCTGATGAGTCCATGAACTTAAACATATTTAAGTGTTTTAATCCACTGCAGCTATTTTCTTACTGATGCTTAAGTGGTCCTATCGTTGGCCGATGGGAGCCTCTTCAGGTTGGCTCATAAGTTCTTTTTGACTCAAGTGCAGTGGTCTTTGATAGCATCCTTGCTTTCGCTATGACAAGAATCCTATCTGCATGGTGCGTTTCCTACCCAGACCGGGGCCATTTTTCCCAGGCAGGGATCCATCTTTCCCTAAGGTTTTTTTTTTTTGTGTGTGTGTGTGTGTGTGCCTGGCCACTGTTCCCGAAAGAGATCTTGTTGAGGCTTCAGTGAGGCTATAGCTGGGGCAGACTTCTCCTCCCTACATACCCAGCAAGTGTACCTCTCCACCCTCTACCCCCACTACCGCTGCGCTCCCACCCCCACCCAAGCAGGTGTCTCAGCGATGCGTTGACTGTGCTGGTGGGTGGGTGGGTGGAAGGGAAGGGAGATTAAAATCTGACTTTAAAGCTTCAGGCAGTAACTTGCTTGAGGCTGGCTCCCCCTCCCCAGCCTCAGCCCCACCCCCAGACTCAGAAGCAGGGAGAAGGAAAGGAGGGCAGTGAGAGTGTTCATTATCTCTATTTATCTATCTATATTTAGGCAGATTTATCTTGCAAAGTAAATCAGAGAGAAACATTTAGGGAGGAGACAGTGGGGTACCTCCGGTTAACATAGATTTATCTAATCTGCTGGGGGTTGGTAGTGGTGCAGAGCTGGCAAAGCCCACCAGAGACAAGTGTAAGATGAAAAGGGCACAGAAGACTAGAGCAAGACTGGCCAAGAGCGGCCTTCAGACACGCAAGGTGCCACCAGGTAGAAGACGGTGCATACTGGTTAATGTTCAAGGGCAGAACCAGACCCTGTGAGTCGATGTGACAAGGAGGCTGGTGACAGGTAGAACCACCCAGCCATGGAGTGAGGAGTTGCCACATGAAGCAGGGAGTTCCCTTCTCAATGAGAGTTCTGAAAAGTCTAGAAGATCGCCAGTCGGGGATGTCTGGGAAGGGGGTTCCCATGTGATGACTGGACACATACTCAAAGAGAGAACATACATTTGCATGTGGCAGAGGAGAAAAGACCCAGGGCCTGCAATGGAGACATCAACTGTGTGAACTTGGCCCAGTCGGTTCCTTCCGAACTTTTTACACTGAGGGGATAATAGTCAGACCTCATCCTCTGGGCTGTCGTGGGGCTGAAAGAAGAGGTGAGCTAAGAAGCTCTGGGAATCCCTAGGTGTGACTGAATGACCCTGCCAGAGGAATCTGCAGATAGGCAAGAGGCAACGGCCTTTGTTTTCAAAACAGTTTCCAGATGGAAACTGTTTCCAGGTAGAAGCTGCATGATAGAAAGCCCCAGAGTGGAGGAGGTGGCAAAGCAAAGGGAGGAGGAGGCCAAGCGTGTTCCCAAGGTAGTGGACGGAGGCTCTGGGAGAAGCTAGTCCTTGCAGAGGATAGAACCACCCAAGCGTCCTAATAGTGAGTCTGAATATGAAAATAATGCTCTTCAAGGAGAAGTCTCAGTATGGATTTCTCTCTAAGACTGCAGGGGGGTGTGTGTGTGTGAAACTGAAAGAAATGGTGGCAGACACCTGAGGAGTCCACACCTGGCCTCCTTCCAGGCCTGACCTGTAGAATATTTAGTTGGGCTGGAAGGTAAAGGCCAGAGAGGCAGACCTGCCTAAGAGGCCAGAAGGCAGGGGTCAGAGTGGAGGGTTTCCAAACACCAGCATGTGTCCCGCGATCCCGAGTGCAGGTACACAGGGCACAAACTAAGCCAATAGGACATGGAAGTTCTAGGCCATGGTGCCGCCCAAGCCTGTCTAGCGCTTCATTTGGGAAGGGTGTGATCAGACACAAGATGGGCAGCAGTCTCACTCATGAATATAGCCATTTAAAGCATTTTCTACGCATGCCTCTGCCCTCTTTGATGTTTATTTCTTTTTATTTCTCTTTCTTCTTCTTCTTTTTTTTTTTGTCTTTTTGTTTGTTTGTTTTTTGTCTTTTTAGGGCTGCACCCGAGGCATGTGGAGGTTCCCAGGCTAGGGGTCTAATCAGAGCTATAGCTGCCGGCCACAGCCACAGCAACGCAGGATCCGAGCCCCATCTGTGACCTACACCACAGCTCACAGCAACGCTGTTTCCTTAACCCACTGAACGAGGCCAAGGATCAAACCCTCAACCTCATGGTTCCTAGTTGGATTTATTTCCTCTGTGACGGGAACTCCGATGTTTATTTCTTTAAAAAAAAAAAAAAACAAAACAAAACAAACATGGTAGGAGTTCCTGGTGTGGCTCCGATTAGCCAATAGGAACAGGAGTTCCTATTGTTAAGAACCTAACTAGCATCCATGATGAGGGTTCGATCCCTGGCCTCATTCAGTGGGTTAAGGATCCAATGTTGCCACAAGTTGGGTGTAGGTCGCAGATGCAGTTTAAATCCTGCATTACTGTGGCTGTGGTATAGGCTGGCAGCTGCAGCTGCAATTCAACCACTAGCCTGGGAACTCCATATGCCTCAGGTGTGGCCCAAAAAAGCAAATAATAATAATAAATAAATAAAATAAAAAGCCATGATAAAATAAATATAAAAGATGCAAGAGGGGTCGAATTTAATGGTGGCAAACTCCTAATAGAAGTGAAACTTCAGTTTTTTTCTAATCTGGCCATAATACAGCAGTCTTGGCTCTGTTGTTACTGCTCCCTTGACAAAAGTCCACAATTTTTCCTTCTTAATTTTGCTGCATTCTTAAATAGATAAAAATCAATTTTGTTAGACTTGCTTTTCCCTATGTGCACACACTGTGTATGTGAGTGTATACAGACACATTTAGTGATAGATATAATTCTACCAACCTGGGCCACTGCCTAAAATGCTTCCTAAGTTTTTTATTGTAAATGTTCCTCAGAGTATTATTGAAAATAGTACTTCTGAGAAAATATAAATGAATATGTATTTGATCTCTAAATGAGGAAACAGTTTCTGAGCATATGAGTAAAAGCAAAAAATTAATGACATAAATTTCAATTTCTACATATCAAAGATACCAAATGAAAAGTAATGACAAAGTGGAAAAATATTCACAACATCTATGGTAGGAAAAGGGTGAATATCCCCAGTAAGTAACATGATCTTAGAGGTCACTTAAGAAAGCATGTCAAGGAATTCCCTTATGGCTCAGCAGGTTAAGGATCCAGCATTGTCACTGCTATGGCTTGGGTTGCTGCTGTGGCGTGGGTTTGATCCATGGCCCAGGAACTTCTGAATGCCAGGCGTGTGGGGGGTAATGGGGAGAAAGCACATCCAAGAAAGAAAGAAGAAAGATTCCTCACCGCATAGGTCATAAAATAAGAAACACACATGGTGAAGAAAATACATGAAAAAATGTGCACCATTGCTAATAACCAAAGAAAAGCAAAATGTAAAATTAGGTTTTTGCTTACTGGGGAGGTTGGGGAGGGTGTTTCAGGTTTTGTTTGTTTAATGATAATATCCAGTGTTGGTGAGAATACAGTAAATTAGAGTTTGTCTTTTTTTTTTGTTTGTTTGTTCTTTGCTCTTTTTAGGGCTGCACCTGTGGCATATGGAAGTTCCCAGGCTAGGGGTCAAATCATAGCTGTAGCTGCTGGCCTACAGCACAGCCACAGCAACACCAGATCCCATCCACCTCTGCGACCTACACCACAGCTTACGGCAACACTGGAACCTTAACTCACTGAGTGGAGTCAGGGATCAAACCTGTGACCTCATGGATACGAATTGCATTCGTTACTGCTGAGCCATAATGGGAACTATGAATTAGAGTCTTTCAAAAACTGCTGAGGATAAACTGGCACTGTCTTTCTGGAAAGTAATGCAGCCCTAAGCTTAAAGTTTCAAAAATATTCCTGTTGGCTATGTGTTTCTTGTGTCTTAATTTGTTTCTTAAATAATCAGAGGGATAAACATATTTATGTTCAAGGATGTTTATAGCAACACTACTTATAATACTCACAAATCAGCAATAACCTATATTTCTAACAATAAGGACAGTGGCAAAATAAAAATATATAAATATAAATAACAAAAATAGTCCTAGGTAAAATCAAACAAGCAAAACCCCTAAGGTTTTGAAAAAAAGCATTAGAATAAATGTTAGAAAAAATATAGCTATATATTAACAGTGATTATGCTTAAGTGCTAGGCTGTGGGTGATTTTTATTTCCTTTTTCATGCTTTTCTGTATTTTCAAATTTTTCTATAATTAACATTTCTACTTTTGTTATAAGGAAAATTATATAGAATATAAAAATTCTTCCCCCACTTATTAAAAATTGAAAAATAAATGACTTACAATGTTGTATTAATTTCCACTGTATAGCAAAGTGATTCAGTTTTATATATATATATATATTCTTTTTTATATTCTTTTCCATTCTGGTTTATCATGGAATATTGACTATAGTTCCCTGTGCTATATAGTCAGACCTTTGTTGTTTATCCATTCTCTATATAGCGATTTGCATCTGCTAATCCCAAACTCCTAATCCATCCCTCCCCCACACCCCCTCTCTCTTGGCAACCACAAGTCTGCTTTTGATGTCTACGAGTCTGTTTCTGTTTCATAGATTAAGTTCATTTGTGTCATATTTTAGATTCCACATGTAAGTGATATTATATATTTGTCTGACTTCACTTAGTATGATAGTCTCTAGGCTCATCCATGTTGCTGCAAATAGCATTATTTCATTGTTTTTAGCGCTAAGTAATATTCCATTGTATATAGATACCACATCTTTATCCATTCATCTATCGATGTACATTTAGCTTGCTTCCATGTCTTGGCTATTGTAAATAGTACTGCTGTGAGAATCAGGGTGCATGTATCTTTTCAAATTAGAGTTTTGTCTGGATATATGCCTAAGAGTGGGATTGCTGGATCATACGGCATCTCTATTATCACCCCACTTCTGATGTGAGAAATCAAACTCATCCTAATGTTACCCAGTGAGCCCAAAAAGAGCAGGTTTGGGGTGGGAGAAGTGAGGAGTGCTGCTTAGGACAGGCTAGAGCTGAGGTGGTCATTAGATCTCCAAGTGGATATTTGAGTCTGGATTTCAGGGAGAGCTAGGGCCAGACGTAAATGTTGGGGTCAACAGCATACAGATGGTATTTTAAAACCCCCCAAAGAAGTGATGAGATCCCAAAAGGAGTAAGTGCAAGAAGATTAGAGAAGACCGTCAAGTCTCTCCAAGACATCTGGGAGAGACGGAGCCATCCACAAAAGAGACCGTGGCCCTGTGCCCATAGGAGGCACTCAAAATGACTAAGGGAACAAACAAATGAACTCTAGGCATTGATTTATTCTAAAACCTCAACTCATTTGCTTGTACACTTTCCTTTATTTCTCTTCCTTTCAGGCCCAATTCTCAAGTAATTGGGAGAAGAGGGGGCATGCATCATTCTTGAGAATAAAATCATGTTTGAGTAACAAAAAATTCTAGATTAAAGAACACCAATACCATGCTTGTGACCATCTTAATAAGCCTGTGAGTGTATTGACATCAACAGTAGCCGCTTCAGCCCCCTGGGAATAATCCAATACTGGAGGCCAGGCTGAGACTCGATTCCCTTGTCCATTGAGTCCCCTTGAGCAAATGTGCAGCTGGATCTTACAACTGAAAATCAAATGTGTCTCCATCTTCCAATTAACCTGATTAGTCCTGTGGGCCTTTGATTTGGCATCAACACATTTGGACTATATAAATGGACTCAGTCCCGCAAATGCATAAATCTCGCTTGCCAAATTATTACAAAAAAAATTTATTCCAAAACCAGATCACATCTTTTTAGTTTTAGAAACTCCTGTTTTTTTGTTTGTTTGTTTTTGATAGGCAAGATGTAGATTTATTAAGATAGGACAGTTAGGAGAGATGCAAGAGGGCAGGCAAGGAGGCTCTCCTGGTTTTGAGTGCAGTTTGCTTTTTTTTTTCCTCCCCATGCTAGGGAGCATGGCTTCCTTCCACTGCTTGAAAGGAAGGAGAACATTTTATTTTTTAATTCCCTTCACTCACAATGGACCAACTAGGTGGAGGATCTCTGCCTAGCAGGGACTGGTTGATCAGGAACAGAGGTATTAGCAACTATAAATTTGTTGGTTACAATTTAGCAGAAGGCAGGGCTGGCAGTGGAGATGGGAAGAGAAAAGGGAAGGGTTCCTTAGCCTCAGTGGTTTCTCTCTCTTGGTAGCACCTCTCTTGGTGGTGAGGGTGGAAAGATCAGCTCTTTCCTGGGTGTGAGCCTCGTGATGGGGGCTCACCGTGTAAGTCGCTGGACTTAATTGAAAGAAGGCAGCCCTAAAACCATCCTGCTGGAAGCTGGCTTGGAGGAGTCTTTGCATTAAACTGATTGATAGTCTGCCCGTGTCTGGGAGAGGTGTTTTGGCTTCGTGTCAGGGCTCCCATCAGATGCGCCTACACTGAGAGAGATTTGAAAAATGGTTTGTATGAAAAAAATTGACTCTGTTCAATAATAAATTATAATGATGCTTTGTATTTATAGAGCATCCTTCAACTGAGGGAGCTCTAAGTTCTTTATGGATATTAACTCACCTTTCTCACAATAGAGAAAAGATAATTTTGTCAATTTAGGGCTTTTTTTTTTTTTTTGCTGGAGGAGGATAGTCATTACAGGGATATTTTCTTATATTAATTTGGAGGCAGTAAATCTTCCTTTCATTTTTTTTTTCTGCTGGAAATCTTTTCTTATTGGATGTCACTTAAGAAATTAAAAATGAATAGTGATGCCTGAAATGTGTGTGTATGTGCATGTATACATCTATGTGGGTGTAGTATCTATATAAATATTTAATTTTTATGGCGTAAGTCTTCTCAGTTTTCATGAGCTAGACTTTATTAACTACTGAACAGTGTGGCTATTATTATTTGCTTTTGCACCTAATGATTTAAAAGTCAATTATGAATTGGCTAAGGGGATTGGAGAACTGTGCCATGTAATATGGCCCCCTCAATTTCGATTTGTTACCAAATGTCTGGAGTGAGGAAGTGTCCTGGGTGGGAAATAGCCCACAGACGTACTATATGGATATTAAACCAACCAGACAGGGGCTGTAGGTTACTGGGATGTAGCAATTCTCTGGGTTTCATCTGGCTGTGCTGGGAGGTGGGCACAGAGGGTGCTGGGGGGCATATAGGCAGACCATAAATCTAAGAATAAAGCAGAACCCCAGGACTGGCCAAAACAATGACTAAAAACTAGACAAGCCCAGAGAGAGTCTGGTCACAACCACCAGCCCCAACACTTAGGTCTGGGGTCTAGATCCCTAGCAACAATCGGAGCAAGCACCAACTGGCTCCAGGGACCCAGGGGAGAGAACGTAAACATTTACTGCATTTCCTATTTATCTGCAAAATGCCGTCTTCTGAGTTACCAAGGCAGAGAAGCAGGCTGGAAGGCAGTAATAACTCAATGCAACAGAATTATTTGTGGAACATAAAATTCCACAGGGGAATTCTTCGTCCTTTGAACATTCCAAATGGGAGGTGGGAGTTTGGGGGTGGTAAAGAGAGGTGAAAAATAGGTAATTCATTCTCTGGGCCCTCCACTGGGGACATTATGGCTTTGTTTTTGCATGAAGGGATGCTGAAAATCAGATTATGTTCACCTCAGAATGAACCAGGAGCAAATGACAATACTTTGTTAATAAGCTTGGAGTCCACAGTTAATTTTAAAAAGCGAGTGTGTGCTAGAGTGAGCATTCATCATAAATCTTCAGTGGCCTCCAGGTTCCGGCCTGGAAGCTGAAAAGGATAAAATACTTTTGGAACAAGAGCCAGGCCTCCTGGAGTTCCTGATGTGGTACAACGGTATCAGGGCCTCTCTGGAGTTCTGGGACGCAGGTTCAATCACCGGCCCGGTGTAGTAGGTTAAGGATCTGGCCTGGCCACAGATGCAGTATAGATTGCAATTGCAGCTAGGATCTGAGCCCTGGCCAGGAACTCCATATGCTTCTGGGTGGCCAAAAAAGAAAAGGAATTTAAAAAAGATCCAGGGAGTTCCCATTTCAACTCAGTGGTCAGCAAACCCAACTAGTATCCATGAGGATGTGGGCTCAATCCCTGGCCTTGCTCAGTGGGTTAAGGATTTGGTGTTGTGGTGAGCTGTGGTGTAGGTCACAGACTTGGCTCGGTTCCCAAGTTGCTGTGGCTGCAGCATAGGCCAGCAGCTGCAGCTTGGATTCAACCCCTAGCCTGGGAACCTCCATATGCTGCAGGTGTGGCCCTAAAAAAAGAGCCAGGCCATCTGAATCCTTTGTATGTTAACTAGCTAATCAAGGTGCTCCAGCCTGTTGGGCTTATGCTACCCAGTTATTATCTACTTAATACCAGCAGCACCCAGCGTTGAACATTGAAATCGCTGCTGGGTACACATTATATACATACACACACGTGTATGTTTACATACATATGCAAGTGCTTATACATATGTACGTAGGTGTGTATATTTGTATATGTATGTACCCATATACATACACAGGCATACATTTTCCCTCATGAATATAACTGAGTTACACTTTATTTTCAGTATTTAGATGACCCTTAAAACTGAGGGGAAGAGCTGAGATTGAAAAAGACAGGACAGGGGAATAATTATTCTGTGAATCTTCTCTAAATGAAAATTTCCCCCAAAACATTAGCTCCAAATTCTAATATTGAAAAAAAAAAATCTAAAGCGGTATAACATAAAGATGGACTTTAATACAGAAAACCGTGTAGCACTGTGGGTCAGTCCAAAGAAAAACTGATTTCTTTTTCCTTAAAGGAGGTCAGAGTTAACCTGGAAAATGGTCAGAAAAGTGAAGAAGGAGGGTTCCTTTCTTTGTTAATTTGTTTGATTTGAGGTCCTCTAAGAGCCACGATTGGTACCAATCATGAGATCTGTGCCGAGCTGCAAACCCCAAAGCTGCAACCTGAACACCCAATGAAGTTAATTAAGTTTCAGTCTTGGGCTGGTTGATGCCAGAGTAAATCTAATGTGTTGTCAGCGGTGAAGCCAGAAGAGCAGAGCTCCAATGAGGAATTTCTATGCAGTAAATATCACTTAAATTCCACTCAAAGTTGGAGCCGGTGTCAAAGTCCAAAAAAGCAATATTCCCTGGCAACTGCTGTCAGGAGTGCGTTTGTGCCTGGCTATGTATCATCTGAACACTCAAATTAGCAGAGAAGAAGGATAGTGAGTTAATATCACCCAGCTGACTGCTCAAAGAACGGCTTCAACTATAGCCAGAGAAATATGGAGAGGGCATGACCAGTCATCAATGACCTCCAAATGACTAGATGCTCAGAATTTTCTGCCAGCCTGGCCTAGATAAATAATTCCTGCTCTGAAATAAATAAATTCCCTGAAATATTTCAGAGAAACCAATGCTATCACTTCCAGGTTGTTCAGCTATAAGGAGCTGGAGAAACACTATGGATGAAGGGGAGAGGAAAGCAGGAAGCTCTCCCTGCTGGTAGATTTCTTTCTTTCTTTCTTTTTTTTTTTTTTTGGCTTTTTAGGGCCACACCCTTGGCATATGGAGGTCCCCAGGCTGGGGGATGAATCAGAGCTGTAGCTGCTGGCCTACACCACAGCCACAGCAATTTGGGATCCGAGCTGCATCTTCGACCTAGACTACAAGTTGTGGCAATGTTGGATCCTTAACCCACTGAGGGAGGCTAGGGATCGAACCCGCATCCTCATGGATACTAGTGCTGTTCGTTAACAGCTAAGCCACAATGGGAACTCCCTGCTGGTAGATTTCTATCTCACCGCCTGCCAGTTCATGAAGGGCTGGTGAGCCTAGTGAGGTTGGCATGGCGGGTGGAAGTGGGAGGTCTTCCAAGAGCTCTGTAGGTGAGGCTTGTAAACATATTGTCTCTGGACAGGTCTTTGGAAGGGAAGGAAGAAGACTAGGAAGGAAGGGGGGTATATGGAAAAGCAGACTGAAGATGGGAGACAGGAGAGAGAAGAGAGAAAAGAGAGAGTGATATCAATTTAAAAAGGAAATAAGAGGGAGAGAAGGAGAAAGGGAGAGAGGAAAGTGAAAGGGATTAATACTTGGTAGCTCTAATGTAACTGTCTTTTTTTTTTTTTTTTTTTTTTGCCACACCTGCAGCATGGGAAAGTTCCCAGGCCAGGAACTGAACTCATGCCACAGCAGTAACCTAAGCCACAACAGTGACAACACAGAGTCCTTAACTGCTAGGCACCAGGAAACTCCACAAAGCACCTTTAAATTTTTTTTTTTTTATTTTAAGTGAGAATTCCAACTTTTAAAAATTTTAATATTTATTTATTTGCTTTTTAGGGCTGCACCCGTGGCATATGGAGGTTCCCAGACTAGGGGTCTAATCAGAGCAACAGCTGCCGGTCTATGCCACAGCCATAGCCACAGCCACGCTGGATCCGAGTTGTGTCTGTGACCTACACCACAGCTCACAGAAATGACGGATCCTTAACCTACTGCGTGAGGCCAGGGACTGAACCCGGCACCTCATGGTTCCTAGTCAGATTCATTTCTGCTGTTCCATGACAGAAACTCCCTTTTTTTTTTTTTTAATGGAACACACGTTGCAGATAAATATTGCTGTAGCCATCTTGGAACTTTTTCAAATACTGCATTTCTATTATTCTTTCTCTTTGCTTTTTTCATGTTAATTTTAAAATGTTTGCTTTTAAAACAGAGACACAACAGAGACTTGTGGAACAAGGCGTTAAGGATCCAGTGTTGTCACTGCAGTGGCTCAGGTTGCTGCTGTGGCATGGGTTTGATCCCTGGCCAAGGAACTTCTACATGCCTCAGGTGTGGCCAGGGGAAAAAAAAATTATAGAACAGAGACAATTGAAGTTTTGGGGTTAGCACTGTCATCCTCCGTTTTCCAGGTGGTTCAAAGCTAGAACAACCACAGGCAAAATTCTCTTTCTTCTCCATCTTCTTTCACTCATCCAGCTTCCTGCTTGCCCAGCTTTCAGAAAAGGGACAGGGGTGCTAAGAAAATTAGCTGTGGGGAGTTCAAGGAATTTGGGCTCCTAACCGCTTCAGGAGCCAGCACCCTTGCCCAAAGCAGGAGCAGGCAGTCCTGGGAGAGAGAGCCATTTCTCCCAGGGAGTTTGCTAATTGGACTATTTCAGAGAATTCTTGGGGAAAGGAACCCTTAGGGGTGTTCAGAACTGGAGCTAAATTCCTCCTCCCCTGAAGAAAAAATAGGGGTGTTTAGGAAAGCCAAACCACCCCCCCGCACACAGCAGGGAGGCAGCCCCTGTATTTGGAGCTAAGTGTTTATAAAAAGCCAGCCAGTCCCAAATGCAGGCTGGGGAAATAAATCAGTGGCCTTCCTCAGGGGACAAATTGGGAATGCAGAAAATCCACAGCTTCCTCCTATGTGGTTGTGATCCTGGGATGATTTGGTTCAAGTGAACTGGCCTCTGATGGGGTGGGGACTGGGGGGAATAATTATAAATGTATGATTTCCGTTTATAAATTAAGCTTCTCAAAGGAAGGGAACTCAAAAACAGTTTTATTATTGCCCAGTGAAAATACAATTGCTACCGGCAACAATTAGCACATTCTGGAGAAAAACAATGCACAACCACACGACACAGTCAACTACAGAGGCAGTTATAAAAGGCATATGTCTCATTAGCCAGTGTCAGGATTTCTGGGGGTGCTTTGTTGTCCCATGGAATGAGAAGGCTGTCTCCAGGACGGCGCGCTTCTTAACTTGGGAAATAAAACATTGAAAACCAACAAACTGAACTTTTCTTCTTTACCACCTTTCTGACCATCCCCCTTTAAGTTTGTAGGACATAGTATTACTGGGAAAAGAAACTTTAGCTGAAATGAATTACTGGTTTTAATTCAGGCAATAGGGTGACATTCTCTTTAATAATTTTAGGAAATTATGTAGATTCAGATGAAATTTAAACCACTCATTTCAATAGGGTCTATTTTTTTTTAAGTTTAAAAGTCTGATGTAGTTCCAAACAATAGTGACTCTTTGAACTTGACGTTCAACTAATAATTTAGCGCAATTTCAAGTTACCACTAAATTGGAAGCTGAAATTCAGGATCAAGGGAAAAGAGATGCAAGTTACAAAACTAGATTCTAAATATCCTAGCAGATTATCTCCATTAAACTGACTTTTATTTTTTGTGAATAAGTGTATGTGAATCACCCTCTCTCTCTCCCTTCTCCTTTAAAAAAAAAAAAAATACATGATGACTTTTTCAGGTCTCTGGTTCTAGATGTGAAGGGCTTTGGCCATTTGAAGTCAGGTGGAAGGCAGGAAAATGCTACTAATTGGGTGCATCCTGGTGGGCTAATACAAAGGACAGCCAAAGTGACTGCGGATTTCTGAGTTTGCCATCTGTACCTGGCCTGTCTGGGAATTAAGAAAGGCTTGCTGGCCCCCAGGTCATGGGTTACATTGCAGACTTGATTGCAATTTCCCTGGCTGATTCCTAAACCAGAGCAGACAGTGTGACCTCTATGCTAACCAGCCCAGAGCAGTTCATACTTAGTGGTCATACAGAAAAGCCACACGCAGACCTTAGAAAGGATTGCCGGGATGGCAGAGTGACGGCTCATCCTCCAGAAAGTTGGATCAAGCCACAGGAGCAGCCCCCAAGTCCTTAGGGCCAGAGCTGCTGGCAACAGGTCACCCAAGTCTGTGAGGTGACAGGGAATGATGCCACCTTAGGAAGGGACCATTTGGTGAAAGATGAGAGGAGGAGTAGGGGTGGGTGACAGAGAAATAAAAGGAGAATCTGGGGGGAAATTAAGGAGGAGACCATTGAGAACAAACACAGAGGGAAGAGGTGTGTCAGCCTGAAAACAGGATGATGTGGGAGGGGAAGTGAGAGGGGGACAGGGAGGGTGGACCTTTCCAGCGGTGAGACTCAGTCCGGCCACCTTCTACTTACTTGTTGGCCATCTTCTTCTGACAGACAGAGAGAACCTAGGCTGGGAAATGGCCCAGGTGCTTCTTCTCTGTAAATGGTTCTGGAGGGCCTGGTCAAACCTCTCTCAGCTGGGGCTTGGTCTGGCCCAAAGGATTATTTCACCTCCTTTCCTTGTTGCGACACTTCTGAGAGACAGGATGTGCCCTCTCCCATGGCTCGTGTATACAGACTCATTTACACATGCAGACACTCCCAGGTCCTCATCCCGGTCGCATCACCTGTGCGTTTGGATATCCATGGAACACCTTTTTTTCCCCCCATCATTCCCACCCATGGATAAGGCTTTGATTCCTAAAACCACCCTCGTCCAGCCGCATGGCCTGACTCAATGCCTAGCACACACTGGCCTTTCCTGTGAGCTGCGTTTTCAGAGGGTTTCCAGGAAACCTGGCCTGTGATGCCAGAGCAACCCCAAACACAGCCTGCCCCTTGTCCTGAGATGTGAGAGGAGAATGTTGACCCCTGAGTGGGACACGGAGACAGGTCCCATCCATCTGCCTCCTAGGCTTGAAGAGAGCAGGGCGAGGAGAGGACGTGGGCTTGGCACTGCCTGGCCTATGATGGCGGCCACATCCCACTTGGCTTAAAGATGATGATGCTAAAAGTCCCTTATTGGTTGTAACTAAACTTTAACTCCACTATCCCATCAGCTACCTACCTTCTGTTGGTGTGTGCCTGAAGAATGCAGAGTACTTTAGATATTCGTTAACCTAAAGTGCAACTAAGAAGTGGGGGGTGTGGCCATGGGGAGGAGGATAACACAGAGCATGGAAAATATATTTTAGGAGTACCTGCTGAGGCACAGCGGGTTAAGGGTCCAGTGTTGCCACACCTGTGGCAGAGATTGTAGCTGTGGCTTGGATTTGATCCCTGGCCTGGGAACTTCCATAAGCTGTGGGTGTAGCTGGAAAAGAAAAAAAAATGTATTTTACTATTTTCTCTTATTTCAAAATTTTATATTCTTTTGTGTAATATCTTGGAGAACTTAGAAAAGAGGGAAAGGCATAAAAAAAGATTTAAATCACCCACAATTTTACAAACCAGATGAAACCACTGTTAACAGTTTGCTATATTTTCTTCCGTTTGCTTTTCCATAGTGGTATCTGCATTTATATGCCTATAAATCTAGATTTAGTGGTCAAATAGGAATGGCCTGAGGGTGCTGGAGGTGTCCTGTGGGTTCTGGTAGCAGATTTCATTGATTCCTGGTAGTCCTGGTGAGAGGTCCTGAGGACCCAAATTATGGGGTAACAGAACAAGAGAGGAGGTGACATGACCAGGCTCCCCGCCTTCCCCTCACTCCACCCCTCCCCCACTCCCACCCCCACCTGAGAAGGGGGAGGGTGGAGGCTGGTTTGGAAGCTGCAGGGTGAACTCCCTACCATGGGAGAGAGCCACGATAGGAGGTGGGAGCCCAGCAGGCTGGCTCTCAGCCCATGATCGCCCACGCCCCCCAGCACGTCCTCAGCGCGTCCCCAGCACTGCAGCTGCAGGGGCCGCAGGCTTTGTGGGGCCTTTGATCCACGCTAACAAAGTACGTCACAGGCGAGTGCTCGCGGGGCGTGGGTTGGCACAAACACTAGGGGTTGCCAAACTGACAAACACACCTCCAGGAAAGCCTTCCAGCTCTGGCTGTGCTTCAATCCAGCCAGCAGCCCCGACCCCCGACCTCCCTTCTCACAAACGACCCGCATAGGAGGCTGGGAAATGGAGGCTGGGAAATGGACTGGGCCCTTCCCCTTGGTGCTCCCAGGGCCCACCCAGCTCGATTCACAGGAGCTCAGAAAAAACTCGCCGCGGGCTGCAAAACTAGACGGCAGACCCTCTAAGTGAAAAGGGAGGCCTTTCCTGCACCTTGCTGCACACAGGGCAGATTTTTCTGACACCCACTCACACTTTTGGACATCTGAGACATAAATCTCTTAGTCTTAATCTTATTTCTTTTTGTCGAGCTTTCAGAGGTTAGAGAGAGAGTTGAAAACAGAGGAGGCAGCCAACTCAGAGCTCAGCTCCATAGCAAGGGCTGGGGAGAGTCCCAGCTGAATTTATCATTTATTCATTCATCAAACCCTTAGGATCACCTACTTTGTGCTGGCACTAGCTAGGGATTGCAGAATCAAAAAAGAAAAAAATATAGTCCAGGTCGTATGGAGTTTTTTTGTTTGTTTTGTTTTGTTTTGTTTTTGTCTTTTTGCCTTTGCTAGGGCCGCTCCCGCGGCATATGGAGGTTCCCAGGCTAGGGGTCTAATCGGAATTGTAGCCGCCGACCTATGCTGGAGCCATAGCAACGTGGGATCCGAGCCGTGTCTGCGACCTACACCACAGCTCACGGCAACGCCAGATCTTTAACCCACTGAGCAAGGCCAGGGATCAAACCCACAACCTCATGGTTCCTAGTCAGATTCGTTAACCACTGCGCCACGACGGGAACTCTTGGAGTTTAATTTTTAATAGGGAGAGAACTGTCATCAAATACTAGTTTCTGACAGAAGCTACAGGTCTGTCAGAGATATTATCATGAACTTATTTTTAAACAGAATGTTAGCTACGTTTTCAAACAATATGCTTGACCTGATTTACCTCAACTTTCAGGCAACTTATTAGGAAATTCTTCTAAGTTTAAAACAATGAGTCCAATTGTCAATGTGAAAAAAGCATAAGAACCACACCACAAAGTCTCCAAAAAGCTTGGAAACACAGAGAAAAAACTGTATTTATTGTACCTTTTAAAAATAAGATTAAGGCATTCCTGTTGTAGCTCAGGCTTAATGAGCACGACTAGTATCCAAGAGGATGCAGGTTGGATCCCTGGCCTCCCTCAGTGAGTTAACGATCTGGTGTTGCTGTGAATTGCAGTGTAGGTTGCAGACACAGCTCAGATCCCACGTGGCTGTGGCATAGACTGGCAGCTGCAGCTCTGATTTGACTCCTGGCCTGGTAACTGCCTTGGGTGTGGCCCTAGAAAGCAAAAAAAAAAAAAAAAAAAGCAATAAATAAATAAAATAAGATTAATAATTGAATGCATTTCAGTTTAGAGGTGCTTCACCTGAACAGGTATCCAAAGGATGAAGGAAAACACAGCAAATGTATTTTTTTTAATGTTACTAATATTCTGTTTAACAGTAAACTTAAGTGACTTCATAAAAGTCATGGCTCCTGACTTTTTCGGCACCCTGTAGAATAGAAACAGGTGCCCACTGAAGGGAGATTAGTTCTGCTTGAGGAGGCAAAGAAATTTTCCCAGAGGAGGTAATATTTGATCTGAGCACTGAAAGATGAGTAAAAGTTCTGAGCTGAAGAATTTAATGGAAGGATAAGCTGAGCACAGTCTTACTGGAAACCATGGGCTGGTCCTCCCAGAAGGCTCATCTTTTCTGGGTGAACCTTGGCCTGTTCTTTGTTTAGGTGTCAGTAGGATGCTGCCCTGGGTGGCAGTCCTGCCTGGCAGGGCCGGGTCCTGAGTCAAACACAGGGCAGGGGCCCTGCTCACAGCCTGGGGCCCATCGTTAGAAAAGGCCTGCCAGTTGTCCTCCCTCACAGGCTTAGGGGCTGCAACATCCTGTCCTAGTTACTCATGCTCGTCCCAGGACCATGCATACAGGGACACTAGGGACGGTAGAGGGCACTTGGGGAATCTGACACTTTGTGACATCTGTTCACTAAGAAATCTTCTGTAGTTTTCTTCCTGATGACTAGTTTGAACACTGGGTCAGAGCTGGAAGGAACTATAGAGATTGTTATTCGAACACACCCTTATTGGCGGCAAAGAAACCAGGGGTAAAATAACTTCCTTAAGGTTACACACTTTGGGTAATAGCATTAGCCCAGGCTTCCATCAGAACTGTCCCTTGGGCCTCTTCCAACTCATAGGTTCTTTGAAATGTAGGGATAAAATGCATTCATTTGATGCGTTACTGGGCACCAATCAGTCAATGAGCCTCTTAATCATCCTGGCAATTATGTAATGACTGGATTCTGGTGATGCCTACCACTGGGCTTCCTACAGTAGTAAAATTAAAAGAACTAGAAGCCAGGCTTTTTCTCTGCCCATGGGCAATGTGCAATCTAATTGAGTAGAAAAGAACCCCTTAGACACAATGAGAGTAACAAAGTGCTCTTTGCACACAAAAAAATAATGAACGAAATGGCAATCTGTGTAGGCTGGAGCTCTAGGGGAGGGAGGCCTTAGAGGTGGTGGTGGGGAGCTGAGAAGGGCTTGGAAAGAATTACTAGAGTGAGAGGGAAAGGCAGGATCTGGGGAAGAGCTGTGGACAACATTTGGGAACACTTTCCAGTGCCTGTTTATGTATAAGCCTGCGCTCACGCCTAAGCTCACAGGTGCCCTGCTTTAATTCCCAGTGCCTCTCATCATCCGGGGTTGATGGGTGACTTTTCCCCTTCTCCACCCAGAATAAATCAGTGAAAGATATGCAGGGGCAAGGTGCCAGCTCCATTTTGGCTGCAATATTCTTTTCTCCTTCACGGATCATTCTGCTCTGTTTGGAAAATTGGACTTGTTCTCTTTGGCCGACTAACCCTGCAATGGGGTCTAAAGCATGCTTTGAAGTGCCCAGGCCCCCCATCCTATTTCCACACAGCCCTGAGCAAACCACTCAGAGTCCCTAAATTGTCAGAGCAGCTGTGGCTCTGGTACCAATAACAAAGGCCGCCGTAAAGAGACGGTGGTGATGCAATGTGAGAGGAGAGGCCCACCCCGGTTCCTGGCGCCCCCCAGGCTGGCGTCTCACACCAGCTGTTCAGAATCTCCCAAGACACAGGTGGGAGCAAGGTCTTCCCCGGCAGGCCCCAGTATCAAACGAGCTGGTCCTCAGCAAATGACTGGATGTCAAAAAAAAGCGGAGCTAGGAGAAAAAGAAATGCCAGGACCATAGTCCTTGTTAGTATATTTTATTTTTGTCTTTCTTTTTTAGGGAGGCACCCGAGGCATATGGAGGTTCCCAGGCTAGAGGTCCCATCAGAGCTACAGCTGCCGGCCTACACCACAGCCACAGCAACACCAGATCCGAGCTTCGTCTGTGACCTACACCACAGCTCACGGCAACGCTGGATCCTTAACCCACTGAGCAAGGCCAGGGATAGAACCCAAAACCTCGTGGTTCCTAGTCAGATTCGTTTCTGCTGCGCCATGATGGGAACTCCTAGTATATTTTAAACAAGGCAAAACTCCAGGTAGCCATGTTAGAGAAGGCACAACGTCCCCTTGAGATCACATTCAATACATGAAACATGGGGAACAAACACAGCGTGGACCTGTGACATCAGGGTCGTGGTCCCTCGGGTTGTTTCTTTGACAGAAGGACAGAGCATGGGGTTACTGGCCCCTGCTAGATTGCTCTGTGTCCACGACAGAGAGCCTTGGGGCTGCCCTCCTTCAAGGAGCAGCCTGTCCACACATGCTCAGGTGGGACTGGATGTGTTCAAAGAATCTTCCAGACCCAACCAACCCAGAAGGTGATGGGAAGTAAAGCATATAAGAGAACACCAGGAAGCATGTCTTCAGAGACTCACTGAGCTGCTCTGGGGTGATTGCGACACAAGCCCAGACCTGACTGGCAAGCTCTGCTGAGGGCTTTGGCTCTGCTGACAGCCAAGAGTAAAGCCACCTCTTTTCACCCAGAGAGGAGCTCAGCTGACTTTTTCTGTCCTCACTCAAAATTCTCTGCATCTGGGAGTTCCCGCTGTGGCACAGTGGAAACAAATCCAGCTAGGAACCATGAGGTTGTAGGTTTGATCCCTGGCCTCACTCAGTGGGTTAAGGATCTGGCATTGCCGTGAGCTGTGGTGCAGGTCACAGACCCGGCTCGGATCTGGTGTTGCTGTGGCTGTGGTGTAAGCCGGCAGCTGTAGCTCTGGTTAGACCCCTAGCCTGGGAACCTCCATGTGCCGCGCGAGTGTGGCCCTAAAAAGACAAAAGATTAAAAAAAAAAATTTCTGTATTATTTATATGTACGCTGTCATGCGACCTGATTAGCTCAAATCAGAAAAAATCAGAAGAAGCTAACAGGGTCTGCCTCCTGGGCCACTCCCCAGCTGCGTGGAAGAGAACACAGCCCCTCTGACAAGTGCATTCCCACAACCCCACCCAGAGCGGTGGAGATAAAATCCAGCGCTCTCCACTTGCTGGGCGTCGGCCACAGGAAGGCCCTGACACTGTGCTCAGGGCTCCAAAATGAAAGCAGCTGCGGATTGTGAGAGTGGCAGCTTTGATGACATTTGGAGTCCCCCACTTGTGTGAGAACACAGAGACCCCTGCACTTCCTCCTGGTTCTCTGAGAAGGAGGAGCAGTGCTGGCGGGATTCAGGTTCCACCCCAGGTGGAGGTTTACGTCTCCAGAGGGGCTTTTCCTCTCCTGGGCCTTCAGATCGGAAAGCAGCAGCCTGTCCTCAAGGCTGTACCACTGTGGACAGGTGTGACCGTGTGCCCAGTGACCCAGAGCCAGGCCTTCTCCTAGTCACTGTCTACCCCCTCTTCCTGGCCTGGTCCCTGCATCTCGGCGGACAGTTTTCCTTCATCTGGGAGGCAGCCCCTCCGGCCCCACCCCCGAGCCAGCGTTCCCACCCCGGTAGACCTCCCCGCAGAGGCTGGGGGCGGTGCGGTTCCGGGGGGCAGGGACCGCAAGTGGGGGCGGGCGCCTGAGAGTGTGTGAGCAGTTCAAGTTCAGATGGGAGATCTCGGGCGATAACCCAGGCCCTGGATGGCAGTGCTCGACAGGAAACCTCGAGCAAGGAGCCAGCTGTGGGCCGAGGGGAGGAGCTGCTGCTCCCAGTGTAACCGCACTGAGAGGTGGTGGGACAGCGCGACACACAGCGCGGGAAGCCCACCCTGACTGCGTGGGAAGGAAGGGTCTCAGGCCCCTCAGCCCGGCCCAGGGTTCCTTTCCCTCAGGAGGCAGGCTGTCCTTCATGAATTCGGTTGGCGACTTTGGGGCTGGGGTCTGGCACAGCTGGGCTTTGGGTGTGGTTGGAGAGAAAGTCCAGCCCCTGAGCAGACCAGGTGGGCTGTGACAGCCAGGGGCAGGATGCATTCCTGTCAGATCTGGGTGGCAGGGGCCCAGGGGTACTGTGAGCAAGCTGTTCCAGGAGAGGTCACTGCTTCTCCCCATCTCCTTTCCAGGGGTGACCCCCACACGGGGCACAGTGAGCCTGAGCCTTCCCAGGCTTAAAATCTCAGGGAGTTGTTTGCTCTATCCCCTGAGGTATTCATGTCTGACTTCAAATCAAAACATTTCCTCTCCCCCTGTCTTGGAGAAGCTGAAGCTTGGTGCAGTGGCAGACCTCATCCTGAGCATTGCTGCCCACCCCCCAACCAGTGTAACAAGGGAAGCCCATCACAGGGCCTACAGATGTGCAGGAGGCATGGCCCCTGCTTCGAGGAGCCCCCTGGCTGGAGGGGGCGTCAGTCAAGCAGAAAGATACACAGGTTTCCCCTGGGGGTGCTTCGGGAACCTAGAGGAGTTACCCTCAGTCACCTGGGGCCAGCAGAATGGTTCCTAGAGGGCAGATGAGGGCCATAGGAATGGCCCTTCTGGTTCTCTTTCTGAGCACGGTCTCTCGGGTTGCCCAGGCAGCTCAGCTACTGATACTCAGAAACCTGCCTGGCCTCTTGGATGCCTAACTCAGGAAGCAAGGGCGTGTTTGGAGTGAGGCAGTGGGTCAGAGCAGCTCTCCCCTGTCTGGGCTGGTTCTCATGTTAGGGATGGGGACCAGAGGGACTTCTGTTTGAAAGCATCTCTTCTGGAGCATTGGATAATATTAACAACAATAGCGATTAAGTTACTCACGAGCAGTCATTGTTTTTATGTTCATGCTTACATGTATTATAAGCATGAACATAAAAATACCATTAGAGTGAAATTTTCTGTACATTTGAAATACTTCAAGTAAGTATTTCAGCAAGTCACCAGAAATGTACTGAGCCACAGCCAAGTTCAAGGTGCTTTCTTAGGTAGACAATCCCCGTCCCTCCACTTTCTTCTTGCCTAGAACTGTGCGGCACACACCTTGTTTGACTCATGTCATTTGTTTTTGTTTGTGTTGTTTAATGTTAGAAATGTAATATACTATCATAGAGTTTCAAAAAGCACAGAAAGTTGTAAAGTGGAAAATAAGAAAAATTTGCTCAATTTCCCCTTCCACTCTCTGGAGTTAACCATGGATAATGTATTTTGTGCATGTAGCTATCCGGACAGCTAGATAGATATGATTGATGATATAGAGACTTTTTTTTTTGTCTTTTTGTTTTTGGGGCCACACCCGAGGCATATGGAGGTTCCCAGGCTAGGGGTTGAATTGGAGCTGTAGCTGCTGGCCTACGCCAGAGCCACAACAATGCGGAATATGAGCCAAGTCTGCAACCTACACCACAGCTCACGGCAACACGGGATCCTTAACCCACTGAGCGAGGCCAGGGATTGAACCCGCAACCTCATGGTTCCTAGTCAGACCCGTCTCCGCTGCCCCATAATGGGAACTCCTAGAAACTTTTTTGTTGTGGCAAAGTATAAATAAAATTACCATTTAAGCATTTTTAAGTGTACAATTTGATGGCATGAAGTACATTCACAATGTGGTGAAACAATCTCAACCGTTTCCAGAACTTTTTCTTTTCTTTCTTTTTTTTTTACTGTCTTGTAGATTTTTCTATTTTTAAAAAAATTACAGACTTAATAGTAATGATAATTAATAATACACTATTTTTGGTATTTAGTTCTGAGCTTTAAATTTTCAGATAGGGAGTTCTCGTGGCTCAGGGTTAACAACCCCGAGTAGTATCCACAAGGACTCAGGTTTGATCCCTGGCCTAGTTCAGTGGGTTAAGGATCTGGATTTGCTGTGAGCTGTGGACGCAGCTTGAATCCTGTGTTGTTGTGGTTGTGGCTTAGGCCAGCAGCTGCAGTTCTGATTCGACCCCTAGCCTGGGAACTTCCATATGTTGCAGGTGTGGCCCTAAAAAACAAAATAATAATAAAGTTTGGATAGATTCATGTAACCGTAATCACAACAGGATACAGAGCAATTTCCCTCCCCAACATCCTTATGTATTTCAGAGTTTTATATGTTCAAGAGTCAATCTTCTTTTGTAGTTGTGATTTAAAAATATTTTCTCCTGGTCAATGGCTTCTTCTCAAACAAAGGGAATATACCTAACAAAGTATGTACAAAACCTTACACTGAAAAGCATAAACCGTGTTTACAGAAATTAGAGAGTCCTAAATGGAGAGATTTATTAAAATCGTGACTGTTTCCAGAACTTTGTCATCATCCCAAACAGAAACTCCATCAGGTGTTTTTATGTATTTATATATATATATATGCACACGTGTGCAGCCTACACAATATGCCTTTTCTTTTTTGCTTTATAGGGCTGCACCCGTGGCTTGTGGAAGTTCCCAGGCTGGGGGCTGAATCGGAGCTACGGTGTCAGCCTACACCACAGCTCACAGCAACGCTGGATCCCCGACCCACTGAGCAAGGCCAGGGATTGAACTCACATCCAGGGATACTAGTCGGATTCGTTTCCGCTGAGCCACAATGGGAATTCCTGCCTTTTCTTTTTTCTACACAAATATTATACATGCCTTTCTAGAGCTTGCTTTTTTCTCTTAATAATCTGGAAGATCTTTCTTGAACTACTATATATGAATATACCAAAATTTATTTATCTGGTTTCTGGCTGGTGGATGTTTACATTGTTTTTCTTTCTTTTTTCTCTGTTTTTTGCTCCTGCGGATAATGATGCAATAAATATCTTTGTGCATATCTCTTTTTATACCATGAGGGTTTATCTGAAGAATAAATTAAAGTTTCAGAGAAATGGAAAAATTCTGCCTGGAATTTTTGCATGAAGGGTTTGCTTTAGAGTGGGTTTTAAATGGTGCTTATGTTCGTGAGGGCTGTAGGCTCTGTGCTGTGTGAGAAAGAACAAAGACTTGGCGAGACCTATCCCCTCATTCAGGCTCTGCTACATATGCTCCTTGGGACCTCAGGAGAGTCACTTCACCTCCCTGACCTTCAGGCTCTCCATTGATAAAGTGGAGCAAATAAGATCTGCTCAGTTTACTTCACGCCGCTCTTGTAAGGATGAGATGAAATCAAGAATAGAAAAGGGTTTTGTAGATGGGAAGCGTAGAGTAAATGTTTGGTATGACCATGACCGTCCCTGGAGCTGAGCAGGAAAGCCGCAGGTCCAAGCTAGAGGCAAGAGGGCAGAATGAGTCCCTGTTTTCCTTCTCTGTCTCTCTAGATATAGATATGGACATAGACATAGATGTATATATAGACATACATGCATATATGTGTATATATATGCATAAGCAGACATATATATACGTATGTGTATATATTGCTCTCTCTTTATATATAGATACACACACACACACTATATATATATATATATAAAATGTATGTGCGTATATGTATGTATATGTGTATATATATCTTATATTGTGCCTGGCACAGAGCAAGAGCTGTCCGCTAAAATCAAAGTCTTGCCTGCAGGCCTTGAGGGGCTGCTGGGAAGATGGAATGCATGCGAAGACCCAAAACATGAATTCTGCTCACCAGAAGAGGTCACTTGCCTGTCACTGTTTTATCCCCAGAGCATTGACAAAGGCGCCATCTCCCTTGGATCCCCTCAGGGCCCTGTGCATCTCTCTTCTGGGGACGATCTGTGTACTTGTTCATCTCCCTGCTCGGCCGTGAGGCTAGATCTGAGTCTTTGCTTGCTCCTCGCTGCCTAGCTCAGTGCCTGCACCTTTCCCTAATAACCATGGCCTGACACAGTGTTTCGGATACTTACTACATGTCAGGCACTGTGCTAGGTCGTCGCTTACATGCCATACGTCCCTTCTTTACAATTACCCAGAAGTTAGGAATCATCGTGACTGTTTTCAGAGAAGAAAACCAACTGTTTGCTAGGGCTGCCCTAACAAAGGACCACAGACTGAGCAACTTAAACAACAGAAATTTATGTTCTCGCAGTTCTGGAGGCTAGGAGTCTGAGATCAAGGTGTCAGCAAGGCTGGCTTCTTCTGGCCTCTCTCCTTGGCTTGTAGATGGTCGTCTTCTCTCTGTGTCTTCACATGGTCTTCGCTCTGTGTGTGACTGTGTCTTAATCTCCTCTTTCTTATAGGACAACAGTCATCTTGGGTTAGGGTTTACCCTAAAGCTTCATTTTGATTTACTTTCCTCTTTAAAGATCTCCCAATAGAGTCACATTCTGAAGTAATGAGGGTTATGAATTTTGAAGGGCCAGAATTCAGCCCATAGCAGAAACAAAGGCTTGGTGGTCCTTTGTAATGAACTAAGAGAGAACAAAAGAATGAATGGATTTGCATCCATCCCTTCAATAGAAATAAAACTACTTTCTGGGTGGAAACCATAGCTTGGTTTTTGGGTTGAGGGCAGAAAGAGGTAAAGTTACTAGAGTGAGGTAAATGAAGACAAATCTTGGAGGACCTCTACAGAGCAGGCCGACACTCTGGCAGTGCCGCCCAGATCTTAGGCTCGTCCTGCAGCTCACCTGTCCTGCCTCTCTAGCCAACCCAGGGGCCCAAGGTAACTGTGAACCAAATTTATCCAGTTGGCTTTAATTTTTTTCTTTTAAATTTATTTCATGTTTTTGAAATTACCAAAAATAACGTCTAAAAAGAGAAAACACTGCAATCTTAATAAGAGTAAAATCCACCAGCCAATGAGGTTCTAACTAATGCTCCTACCCTCTTGTCACCCTCTAACCTCATCTTCTATCACTCTCCCTCTTTTACACTACTCTGGCCACACCCACCTCCTTGCTGAGCAGATGCCAGGCATGGACTCACCACAGGACCTTTGTACCTGCTATTCCTCTGCCAGGAGTGCCCTTCCTCCCCATGTCCTTGCAGCTGTGGCCTTCTGGCCAGCTGTGGAAGATGAGATTCATCTCTTGGGCATTTTATACTTTTATTTACCTGGCCAGTAGTGAGATTGAGTATCTTTTAATATGTCTGTAAGCAATTTATTTTTCCTCCTCTGAGAATTGCCTACTTATATCTTTTGCTGATTTTTCTCCTGGGCCAATTGTCCTAGCTTTCATTTTTCAAAATATTATTGACTAAATTCTAAACCTATAAAAAGCTTTAGGAATGAAGCTGTTCATCATAGAATTGTTTACAATGGGAAAAAGTTGGAAACAAATAGCCGTTGATGGGGGAATTGTTAAATAAATAGCAGAAGGATTATTATGTAACCCTTAAAAAATATTCAGTAAAACTATAAAGTAACATGAAATATGAAGATATGAAACAACATGAAAATCTAATGTTAAATTATAATTATAACTGAAAAAATGTTTTTTAGGGAAGTTTTTATGTAGAATGATTACAATTTATAAATAACAAACACTGGAAGGCATTCAGCCATCAAGTTAATAGTGGCTTGAATGTGTGATTATGGGTGATTTTGATTTTTTTTCTACTTTCCTGTACTTTTATAATAAGCAGATTTACTTAAAAATAAAAAGTGATCACAGATAAAAAATTACTGCACAAACATAATGTTTAATGGAAATAAAAATACAAGAAGGGAAATATTCACCCATAATCCTGTTATCTGTATGAAATCAATCTCCTTCCCCCCGTTCCCTGGGAATCCTTGTCTATGGGAATATTATTTGTAGATGGTTATGATCAGATGATTAGCTTTACAATGAAACATGAATATTTGAAATCCAACACTGGGGAGGGGGTGGAGGAGACCGACAAAGTAAAGTTGAGTAGCAATAAATTATGTGGTACTCATAAATGATGTGGACTTGCTCTGCAGGTCAAGGTGATTAGGATGTCTTCAAGTGGATCAGCCTCCCCGGGCTCTGGCTGCTGTGGGTTCTGACCTCTCATTTGATAACAGGCCAGCTATACCTGTTAACCCCCTAGGCCTTTCAGCCCCCTGCTTCCTTAAAGAAAGAAGCCATTTGTAAAGTCAGAATATCACCTGCTAATATAGATCCCCTGAGAAGGAAGGTCTCCACAGCCTGGTGAGGATCCCTTCTCCCCATCTCTGAAGACCAGGAAGTGGTCAAGGGCAATACCAAACGATGGTTAGGACTTTGGACCACATGGTTTCTGGATTATGGATGCAGATAGGCCTGGGTTCAATTCTGGCTGTAGACTTTAGGCATGTTTTTAAACTTCTCTGTCTCAAATTTCCGGCTATAAATTCATAGGTGCTGTAAGGATCCAATGAGAAAGCACACATGTGCTTCCTGGCGCAAAAGAAATCTTCAACTAGCGGTTATAACTATTATCCTATATGTCTAGCCTCTATCTTTCCTGCTACAGTGAAAGTTATTTGCTCAATGAAAGAGAGCAACTCCCCTGAGGGGGAGGTCTGGCTGCCAGGGGTGCTGTGGTCGAGGGGCCAGCACAGGCTGCCACTGCCTTCCTGAAAACACATGACTTCCTGTTTTCTAAATTCTTAGCCTGCAATGTCATCACCCATTGTGTCTGAGTCTGAGGGTGGGGCTGGGCAGCAGCAGGACCCTGGGCTCAAGATTGGAGATGCAAAAGGAGGTCAGGGAGGCTTGGAAGCCGTCTGCTCCTACCTGAATCATAGGCTATTAGTATTGATAGCATTAGCTCCTATGTACTGAGTTTACCATGTACCAAGCCCATCCCGTTTATCTCACACACCCTGGGAGGCAGCTGTGATTACCGCACGTTCTCATAGCTAGTTAGGTAGCGGGGCCAGGACTTGGACACCAATTGTCTACCTTCAAAGGATGTCTTCTTGCTGAGATGCTAAAGTGCTTCTTATTAAGGGGGAGACAAACTGGACAAGGGGGAGATTTTAAAGACCCTATGGAAGTGGAAGTACCTGTGTTCTTTGTGCTTCTGGAGGCAGACCTAAAAACAAAGTTGTTTTTTAGAAGCTCTAAAAACTAGAGGTCTCCACTGGCAATTGATGGGTGGTGAGTTCTCCATCACTCAAGACTTTCAAGCAAAGGCTGGAGGTATCGGAGAAGAAATTCTTACAAAAGGCGGGAAACTCTCTGGATGAGAGGAACCTCAGAGGCACCAGGATAAAGTGGAGAGACTTTGCATCGTATGAAATTTGGGAACTTTCCAGCTGAGTGACTTTTCTGAGCCTCAATTTGCTCATCTGAATAGAATGAGCAATAATTCTGCCCATATCATACAGGGCTGTTCTGAGGACTAAACCCGATAACACAAGGGCAAAGAATTCTCTACACTGTGCATTGAGTGCAAATGCAAGTTACCTTGTTACCATTTTGTGAAGCCAGGAGATCTCAGGATGTCCACACACTGCTGGGCTCCCACTATGTACCAGGCACTTGATATATATTCGTTGTCTGGTTTTATCCCCATATACTCTGAAAGGTGGGTCGTGCCATCTTAAGCTGGGGAAGCTGACCAGGTTCCATCTCCAACCTTGGCATGAAGGAGCGGGAAGCTCTGGGCCACCCCTGCTGCTGCTTGTCCTCCAGAGCCTCTATGGTGGTAAAAAAGTTCACCTGAGACTCCTGGGCTCAGCCTGTGCCCCCAAGCAGGGCACTTCCCCACACACTGTTATCTCGTTTCATCTGCATAAGTACCCTGTGAAGTCAGTCTTGTGAAACTCTTTTGGCAGGTGGAGGCATGAGTGCTTAAGAAAGCTGTCCCAAACCACAAAGCCAGTAAGCAGCAAATTCAGAATCTAAATCTTAGTCTTTCTGGCTCTAAGCCTCTTTTCTTTCCTCTTCATAAGTGGCCTCATATGGGCTACTGAGGAGGGGAAATAAGCAAGTGAAACCAAAATGCATCATCTGTGCTTTCCAGGGCTTGTTGGGGAGGGAGACACGATGTGAAAAGTTCACAAGCTTCTGTGACTAAGTGTCAAAAGCCAGCAAACAGTAAGGGATGTGAATTCAGAGCTAGGTGAAAACTCTGTGTCCTGCACCCAAAGGTGAGGTGCACCTAAGACAGAGAGGTTGGACAAGTAAGTAGCTGGGATCAGGAAACCAGTAATCCCATCCAGCTTTGCTGCTAACCTGCAGAGGTCCTTAGGGGAGTTACTTGATTCCTCTGGTCTCAGTTTATCAACCTGTGAACTGGACCCAAAAATAGCCTCCTGTCTCTCTTCTGGGCTCTCATGAGAATCAAACTTGATCAGGCACAAGAAGTCATTTTAAAAGTACAAATTGTGGTTCAAATGGGAGGTATCCTTCCTAGCTGGATGAAAGGGAGTTCAGGGGATGCCCTGCTTCTAGACAGGATTTGTTTGAGGGGTCACCAGTGCTGCCTGCAGCTTCAGGCTGTGGCAGGACCAGTGTGATTTCGTCCTGTCCGCAGAAGCTCACAGTCCACATGGGCGACAAATGTCGCAATTCAAATACATCTCACCCAGAGAGACCAGACTCTGTTAGGGCAGCTGCCTCCTCCAGGCTGCCTTCTTGGGCCCCAGAATCTTCTGGTTAATGGTCAGTGCCATGAAACTTTCTGAATTCAGGGCTTTTTTGAAGATGTCAAAAGGGTGTATAGAGATGGCTGGGCTCACTCTCACTAGTAAGACTCTTAACATGTTTAGACACAATGAACACATGGCTTGATATGCTGTGATCTGTCTCTAGCCCGTAGAGCCTCCTCTGGGCATCTCACAGAGCCTGCCCCAGGCATCCTGTGTTAACCAAAAAACACAGGAGGATGCAAATAAGAAAAGAGTTTATTTGGGGTCTTAAGTTATGCAATTTGGGAGATGTAGATTTGGGCAACCCCGAATGTTCCAAGGAAGAGAAAGAGCCAAGGCTTATAAAGACAAAAAGCCACCAGGCTGTTAAGAGTTGCCTGGTAAGAATTGTAATTGGTGTGCATTGAAAAATATTTGTCCTTAAGGAATCACAAGTTGTTTTAGAGTTGGGGTGGGGTCCCGTAAGTAGGTAGACAGTCATGTGTTATTTTAGGGTAGGGGGTCCAATAAGTATCTGGAGTTTCTGGCAGGTGTTCAGGATCACATCATCAGGTCAAAAGGTCAGATCCATCCAGGCTAAGACGTGCCTAAGTGATACTACCTTAATGGCCTCCTGGCTCCAATTTTGAGAGCTCTCTTAAAAATACCGATGCAATTTTGATTTTCTTTTCACACCTGCTACTTGGCAAGAAGGCTCCAGTTTATTACGCTTAAAGTAAAAATCACGGTGCTTCAGATGGGAAGTGGCAACCAGGGCTGGGCGGTGCCCTGGGGTGGGAAGCTGGTGGCAGATGCTCTCAATTTGCTGCCCAGGCACCACACATGTTCACACCAACCTGGACTGCAGGAGGGACTGCGTGTCCAGGGGCCTGGGCTGACCACCAAGGCTCTTTTCAGGCACTGGCATGACGGCACTTAGCCACTCTCTGCCAGGTCCTGCACCCATGATAATTTTCTCAAGCCTCACCATTAGCTAATGAGACAGGTGATATTATTGTCCCCATTTTATAGATGAGGACGAGGCTTAGAGAAGTTCAATGATACATAGCTCAGAAGCACACAAAAACTACAGTGCATATGAAAGACTACAGCTTTAATTTCATCCTTTGTCTCTGTTTGGCAGTGGAATTTATACTTGCTGTAGGGTACGGCTGTATTGCTATGGAACTCACCTGACACCCCATCCAGGGCTTTTTTTTTTTTTTTTTTTTGCTTTTTAGAGCTGCACCCACAGCATAAGGAAGTTCCCAGGCTAGGGGTCTAAATGGAACTATAGCTGCCGGCCTACACCAGAGCCATAGCAACTCGGGAGCCGAGCCACGTCTGCGACCTACATCACAGCTCACAGCAATGCCAGATCCATAACCCACTGAGCGAGGCCAGGGGTCAAACTGGCAACCTCATGGTTCCTAGTTGGTTTCATTTCTGCTGTGCCACGATGGGAACTCCCAGGGCTCTTTCTATTTCAATATCCCCTGACATCAAGTAGATGTCCGATAAATACTTAATTCATCACATAATTGAATTTGGTCCTGGGTCCTTCCAAGGAACTTAGAGAACTGTCACGGCCTTCCTCAGTGCCCTTGCTCCCAGCGGCGGCACAGCTAGACTAGGTAGAGGCACATTTCCTACCCTGGGGAGTGTGTGACAATTAATAGCCTCTTCTCAACCAAACCACACACAGCACACTTGTCACTGGTCATAAAATCATGCTGCTCTTTAAAAAGAAAGAAAGAAAGAAGTGCCCCTGTTACTTATCTCTGGGGAGGGTGGCCAGTCCCCTCCCCCACTGCGCTGGCTCTGCACAACACCAAGAAATATTTCTTCTTATTTGTTCTAAATTTACTGTCCAGTAATTTTTCTGTTCTCATTTTATGTGACAGGTAACTGAGCGATTTTCTCCCAACCCTTTTTCTGAAGCTCAACCACCCCCATAAATCGCCACTGACACCTCCTTTCCAGCCCTAAAAGAAAAAAAATCACCCCAGCTTTGGTGGCCTTTGTTGGGGGCTGGCTTGTCTCCTAGAGGCCTTTAGACCCCCGCCTTGGGTCAGTGGGGGCTTCTGGCTTTGCCTCAGGGCCAGAGCTGGACATCTTCCCTGAAAATTTCATGTGTCTAATGAGTGTCTACTCTGTATCCTGCACTCTTATGTTGGGGGTTGTGGAAAAGGCAAGAAGGAAGAAGATGCAGCTATTGTTCTCTAGCCTAGACGGAGGGGAATTTCATAACTCAACATACTATGTCTTCGAGAGCTCTACTGGGGGCAGGCTCTTGCACCTCCATCAGCACACTGGAGTCTCACTGGGGCACATGAAATGGGACCCAAGTCCCATTCCAGCAATTAAGTAAGAGCAGGTGGTGCCAGCAATGGCAGGCAGAGAAGAGGAACCAGCTCCAGCAAAGGCAGGTGGCTGGAGCAGGATTGGGGAGCAGTATGGGGGCGGCTGCTGGCAACTGAACCTGGGCTTCTAAATCAGGGCTGGACTTTACTCTGAAAGATTGGCTCCTGGATGGTTTCTGAGCAGGGGCTGTGGGAAGTTTACAAAGAGATCAGCTGTGTTGGGGGCAGTAAGGCAGAAGGAATCTTAGGGTCAAAGGTCTGAGGGCAGAGGGAGTCAGGGGGTGGGGGTGGGGATTCTGGGGCAGCCCTGAGTCACCTGTTCCCAGGGCTCGTGGGAGAAGCCAAAACGTTGTTCCTGCGGTGGGGCTGCAGCGGGGTGGGCAGGGCTGGGCCCAGAGGGAGGGCGAAGGGAGGGGAGACGCACTGCCCCAGCCGTCCAGGGCTGCCTCACACTGAGGTTCTCTGTGCCTCCGTGTCTGCATGGTGCTCTTGGGAGGACCTGACAAGTTATTACATCAAAGCCATGTCTGGCACGGAGTAAACCCTAAAGAAATGTTGCAGTTTTCACCTGGTGAACAGAAGAGGCAGATAAAATAGGGTAAAAAAACTCGCCCCAAGTCAAAAAGCTAGTAAGGATGAGGCAGCCTTCTTAGCCCCGGCAAAGTCCTGGTCGCAGGCGGCCAACAGGGGGCGGCCAGGGCCGGGAGAAACTGTGGCGGCTGAGATCGCTGCTTCTGTGATACCAGACAGGGCTGGAGAGAGGCACCTACTAAACCTCGTTTTACAACTTGAGATGCTGCCCACATACCTGGTAGGAATAACAGCCTAGACTAAAATCCGTGACTCCTCACTCACAGAGCAGTGAGCTTTCAGGCAAAAATGCTAACTTTTATTTAACCAGAATATTTCCTGTACCTCCTGCCGAAATCCCATTGTATGGCAGCACAAGTGCCAACTAATATGCATACAACAGTTTGACAGGTTATTATGGCAGTAGGGATTAGGGGTCCCTTGGCAATTTGGGGTGCAATGTAAACAGAGAGCCCCTCTGAGCTGCATCTGGTAGGATGCATCAGATGGTAGTATTGCAGGGAGGGACTATGTGAAGGGGGTAGTGCATGCAAAGACACAGAAGCAAAATCTGGAAGAGCAGGGTGTGTCCTGGGAATAACAAGTGTAGCAGGGGAGGGGAGCACAAGGGATGAGGCTGAGGCTGTGGAACTAGGACTGGTGAGCAGGGAGATTGACAGGTTCAGGCAGGGAAGGGGACCAACAAAAGGTATCTCTGTCTGCTGCTCATGAGACCCCTCAGCGCCCAGGGGAGGGAAGCCCAGCACCAGACCCCACTGCTCTGTGCCTGGCACCAAGGAAGCAGGGAGTCAGGAAGGGAGAGTTAACCCAAATTCTCACAGTCCTAATTAACTTAGAGATTGAAATGATCTCATTTAGCCATCAGTCCTGTTCTCTCCCCATGGGCAGGCCTCAGGGGTAAATACATCCTAATTCAGGTGGCCGTGCCATTCATCCAGATGTGGGTATCTTATAGAGGCTTTCAGAGTGTAAAGTTCAGGGAGTTCCTTTCGTGACTCACCCAGCTAGGATCCATGAGAATGTGGGTTCGATCCTTGGCCTTGCTCAGTGGGTTAAGGATCTGGCATTGCTGTGAGCTGTGGTGTAGGTCACAGACATGGCTCAGATCCCACGTTGCTGTGGCTGTGGTGTAGGCTGGTGGCTACAGCTCTGATTCAACCCCTAGCCTGGGAACCTCCATGTGCCGAGGGTGTGGCCCTAAAATAGCAAAAAAAAAAAAAAAAAGAAAAAAAAGAAAACCATAGAGGGCAAGGTTCAGATTGGGCTCACACCCAGCTGGGTTCCCATGCCCTGAAGCCGCAGTTCTGTGTACATGGGACAGTTTCATCACGCCACTGAGTTTCTGCCTCCTGCCTGTGTTCTAGGGTTTGTGACCCAACCAAGGCACCATGTCCATTGTTGGGGCAGGCTAGGTTTTCCCAGGGGCTGGTCCAAGGGGGTGGAAGAGAGGCTGTGGTCACTTGGGGTGTGGACAATGGATCCAGCTCGCTGTTATGATTTCCTTGACCAGTCATGGCACAGCCCTCGGGTTGCGGGGTCATGTCTCATCACCTGGGCCTTGCTGACCAACCTCATCTCTTGACACAGCTGCGCAGAGCTTCGGCCTGCTTGATCCCAAACTCTGCTACCTGTTGGATGGGATCCTCTTCATCTACGGTGTCATCATCACTGCCCTGTTCCTGAGAGAGAAGGTGGGTACCACTGGGTTCTAGGGGGAGGGCATAGGCTCCCCAACTTGACGGATATTCAGAGGGGCCTTGGTCTTGGAAAGTCTCAAGCTCGGGTGGTACCTGAGGCTTGGTGTGCACTTTGGGTTGTCTTAGAAGGTGTGGGGAGTGGTGTCTGGCTGAGCAGGACAGAGTAGGAGGGTGAGCCTGATACTGGCCCCTTAGTGAGGAGCCACATAGTTGTGTGAACATCAGAGCATCAGGGGTTCTGCTGGCAAAAAAGGGGGTTCTGCTTCAGGCGGAGAAGAGCAGGAAGGTGGGAGACTTGCAGTCTCTTTCCAGATCCTTCTGTCCAGCTGCTGACCCAGGCCCCACCAGCCTTTCTCTTCAAACTTCAGTTTCCTCATCATTGCGTGGAAGAGTTGGCCCAGAGCTCAGGGTTTTCACCTGGTGCCTTGTAGACCCATTATTTCTTGGAGGGGCAGGGGCTGGGGCTGGAGACGGGGGTTGGGGAGGTGGGGCGAAGGGGGCCCATGGCGTGGCCAGAGGGCGGAAGGACTTCTGGAAAGGAAGCTACATTTGTTATGACTTCCGTGACTTCACCCATTTCTCCTTTGGATTTTGGACTTTGGCAAAAGCTTTTATTATTTAAAAAAAAAAAAAAAAAAGAAAAAGAAAAAAAAAAAAAGAAAAAGCCTGATTTTCTTTTTCTGCTTCTTAGGGCCGCACCAGTGGCATATGGAGATTTCCAGGCTAGGAGTCGAATAGAAGCTACAGCTGCCGGCCACAGCCACAGCAACGCCAGATCCAAGCTGAGCCCGTGACTCACACCACAGCTCACAGCAACACCGGATCCTTAACCCACTGAGCGAGGCTAGGGATCATCGAACCCACAATCTCATTGTTCCTAGTCGGATTTGTTTCCCCTGCGCCACAACGGGGAACTCCCTGACCTTCTTAAATTTGAGCAACGCTGCCCTAGCCGACCTCTCGGGAGTTCCCAATGCTCTGAATCTGTAAGACCCCGCAATTTCAGCTGAGGCGCATGAACTGAGGAGAGCGGGAGGCCATATGCCTGGGCCAGGTCCTCAAGATACCAAGCCAGCACGACACATCCGCACCCCGTTGCAGGGGGCAGGATGGGCGATGGGACCTTGCGCAGCCACGGTCCTTTTCCGGGTGTCCTCAGAGCCCCTGGGAGGAAGGGGCTTAGAGAACATACCGGAACCGAGGCGGGTGCGGGGAGCGCAGTCCGCGTACCAGGCGCTTCTGCGCACGCGCTTGGGCGCGCTCAGGGGAAAGGAAACTGCGGCAGGTGCCCGCACCCCCCGCTGTGGCCGCACTTGAACCCTGGTAGGTAAAAGGACGGTTGAGCTGAGAAAAGGGGCGGCCAGGCTGCTGGCTCCTCAAGGGCCAGGCTGGGGCAGGCAGGGCGCGCTCCGCTGGCCGTCGAGGAGCGGAGGGAGGCTGCCCGCACGGAGTAACGCGCTTTCCTTTCCTTCTCCCTCCAGTTCAGCAAGAGCGCGGACGTCTCCGCCTACCAGTCGGGCCAGAACCAGGTCTATAACGTAAGTCCGCCTCTCCTTTAAAGCGCCTCTGAGAGAAAGTGCAGTCCTCTGCTGGGTCGGCGTGGGGGTGGGATGGGGGCGGCGGGGTGGGGGGCAGGAAACCTGGACCAGGGGCTCAGCTGTAGGTAGAGTCCACAGCTCTCAGCCCTGCGAGTTGTTTTAACCTCCCAGGGGCTCAGTTTTCTAACCCTGTAAACAGGCATAGCCCTCGTGCCTGCCTCGTGGGGATGCTCTGAGGATGCCGCGCGCTAGAGATTTGAAGCTGGAAGGCGCCTACTTAGTGTAGTGTAGCGCCTGCTCCTAGTGAGCCCCTACCTGGCAGCGGTTCCTTAGAGGGGGCGGGGGTGGAGAAGGAAGTATAGGATCCTCACTCCGGTGGGGAAGCGAGTTCCCTCCCTCTGTGCAAGACCTTGATGGAATCGACGATCATCTGACCCCCCCCTCCCCTGCCATGGTAACAGCAGGTTCTTTGAGATGGTCTGCAAGATGATGGTAGCCAATGGACTTGCCAACCCCCTGCTCCCTCCTTTGTGAACCCACCCAGAAAGAATTCCCAGTCCAGCTGCCCGCACCCTCCCAGTCCCTGACACTTTTTTGTTTTAGGAACTCAATATCGGACGAAGAGAGGAGTATGCGGTCTTGGATAGAAGAGGGGGCCTGGATCCTGAGATGGGGGGAAAACCGGTAGGACCTTGCTGTCTGTGCATGTGTGTGTGTGTGTGTGTGTACACGCGCGAGTGTGCACTCTGCTGGGCAGAGGCGAGGTCTCCTCAGGGCCAGCACACTCTGCCACTTCGCCAGCCCCTGACATGTGACAGATCCCCTTTACCACTGCCCCTTTTCTCCTCCTTGCCCTCGGCTCCCTTTTGTCACAAGGGACCTCACACACATGAATGTGCAACCCAGATTCGAAGCCCTCCCCTGCCCCCCGACCCCAGGACTCCCAGGGACTCTGTCCTTTTGGCGGTAGACTCCACACCCTGTGGGGAGGGGAGCAGACCCCAGCAGAGTCTTCTTAAGAGCAGGGCTCAGCCTGGGTGTGAGAGAGCGTGTGCATTAGGGAGTATGAAGCGTGGTAGTCCCGTGAGCTCCCACGGGTGCCAGGGCTGCAGGTGCACAGGGAGGGCAACAGCTGGATGGCCAAGCTCACAGAGAGTGTGGGGAAGGGGGAATGGGGAGGGTGCTGCAACCCTCCTGGCCAGGTGGATTCCTGTTTCTCTACCTCTGATGTCTCCCCTTTTTCTCTCCCAGCAGAGGAAGAAGAATCCCCATGAAGTCGTGTACAATGTGAGTACAGGAGGCGGTGCATTTTCCCTTAGAAGATTGGAGGGTAGGGCTAGGGGAGGGCTCTGGATGAAGGCTTTGCTCCCTACTCCATGGTCTTTGCCTGTCTTGACCTTCATTTCCCTGGGTCAAATAATGCCTCACTTGCTTGCTGCCTGCAGTGGCTGCTTGTAGGAAACCCCTTGGCTTGCCCTCCCTCGGCCACCCTCGGAACTTGTTGCTGGAGTTTCCCCATCAGCCTGGTGGAGACCTGGGGGAACAGTGAGGTCAGGCTGGGCAACTGCCTCAGAGGGCCTCCTGTTCCTAGGAGCTCCAGTAGTCTTCTGAGTGTTGCCTCTTGTTGAAAGGTCAGCCTCCCCATCCTGGGTGTTGACCTGGGTCTGCCACAAAGGGGGCCATTGAAGAGGGTAACCTAGTGTAAAGAGAGCACTTCCCCTTTCCTCTAGCAATTCCTCCGTGGTGGTGGCTGTGTAAGGAGACAGCTTGCTCCAGTAAATGGTTTTGGGGGGCTCCGGGTGAGCCCTTGCATTGTCCAGCATGCGTGTCCTTCAGCTAGGACCCCGCATCTTTTTGAACCTAACTTGAGCTTCTCAGCTTCAGTACAAAGGGCTGGTGGCTCAGAGAAGGTTCCAAAGTGCTGAGGAGGAGTGTGGCATCGGAGCCGGGTTTTGGCAGAGACGTTTGTGTGAATAAGGCCTGGAGCCTTGACTCTGGAAGCCCCCCACCACCTTGGGAGTCCAGAGGCTTCCTCTTATAGGGGAGCCCACTGCTTTGTACATCAGTTGATAAAACCAGTGTCTCACGCCCTCTTCTTCTCCAGGAGCTGCGAAAAGACAAGATGGCAGAGGCCTACAGTGAGATTGGGATGAAGGGCGAGGTGGGTGTTGCTCTTCCTTACTTCCCAAGGATTGGGTGGCGTGAGATGCTCTAGAGAAGTTCCTGTGGTCTTTCAGATACCCTGCCATAGGCCTCTAGTCCCATCCCTCCTGTTATCTGAAGAAGCCTTGTGGTGGCCGCTAGAGGCAAAGGTTAATCCAGCTCTCACCCAGTTGATAGTATATAAGGTATTCAGAAAGGGCTAATGCCCTTTTGGGATTAAAAACCAAGTTAGATTCTAAGATGTCCCGTGCTTTGCAAAAATAGATCAAATCTGTCACCGTTAATAATAATCATTATCAAGGGCTTCATGGGTGCCAGCATATGTTCATTGCTTAGGAAGCTTGCGCCCTTTATTCATAAACGATTAAGAATTTCCAAACAGTGAGAGCAGAATTTGAACCTTCTAAGTTTGAACCCTGTGTGACTACGTAGGCGGTATGCCCATGACGTTGGCCTGGCCAGTGCTTTTACCAGGTAGATGGTCTTATTTAATTCTCATAATAATCTGATGAGAAATATATGTCCTACCAGTAACTTACCCAAGGTCACGTAGCTGGTGATTAGGGGAGCCAGGATTTGAAGGAACTCTACAGCCCAAGCGTGTACTCACTACTCAGTTGCCATTCCCAGTGAACACTGATATTGAGCCAAGAATTTAAGAAAAATTTGTTTTATTGAAGTATAGTTAATTTCCTGTAATTAATTCCTACTGTACAGCTAAGCGATTCAGTTATCCATATATGTACATTCTTTTTCATATTCTTTTCCATTATGGTTTATCACAGGATACTGAATATAGTTCCCTGTGCTATACAGGAGGGCCTTCGTTGTTTATCCATTCTATATATGATAGTCTGCATCTGCTGATCCCAAACTCCCAATCCATCCCTCCCTAACCCCTCCTCCCCCTTGGCAACTGTAAGTCTATTCTCTATGTCTGTGAATCTATTTCCATTTCATAGATAAGTTCATTTGTGTCATATTTTAGATTCCACATGTAAGTGAGATCATTGGTATTTGCCTTTTCTCTTTTTGACTTCTTTTCCTTAGTATGATAATCCATCCATGTTGCTGCAGATGGGATTATTTTATTCTTTTTATGGTTGAGTAGTATTCCATTGTATATGTGTACCACATTATCTTTATCCATTCCTCTGCCAGTGGACATTTAGGTTGTTTCCATGTCTTGGCTGTTGAAAATAGTGCTGTTATGAACACTGGGGTGCATATATCTTTTCAAATTATAGTTTTCTCCAGATAGATGCCCAGGAGTGGGATTACAGGATCATATGCCAACTCAATTTTTAGTTTTTTAAGGAACCTCTCTACTCTCTCTCTCTTTTTTTAATGGAGGTTCCCAGGATATGGGTCGAATCGGAGCTGTAGCCACCAGCCTACGCCACAGCAACGCGGGATCCGAGCTATGTCTGCGACCTACACCACAGCTCACAGCAACGCTAGATCCTTAACCCACTGAGTGGGGCCGGGGATGGAACCCCCATCCTCATGGATGCTAGTTGGGTTCGTTAACCACTGAGCCATGATGAGAAATCCTCTATACTCTTTCCTATAGTTAGCCAAGAACTTTGAGAGCTGCAGGCAGGCCATCTTATTCCAAGCAGAGGGCATCATGGGCAGCTCCCGTGTAGCCCAGATCCAAGAATCTGATACCAGGAGGACCTGAGCTGGACAGAGCAAATCCTGGCCTGGCCAATTCAGCCCTCACCTCACTCTGCAGAGGCCAAGGTCTGGAGTGGCCTGAGGAGCTTTCTCTCCTGGGGGAAGGCTGCTGGCTGGGAGACAGTCACCTCTGACTCTCTGGGGGAGGAGGAGTAGGGTGCTTGAGCAGGAAGGTCACTGCTCACTCTCTGACTTTCAAACCTTTTCTTGTCTCACTGCCACAGAACCAGCGGCGAAGAGGCAAGGGGCACGATGGCCTTTACCAGGTAAGTGCTGATGGCAGTGTCTCTGGTCTACGCTGCCGGCCCTTCTTCCCAGGTGGTGCCATCTAACCCGGGCTGAGCTCGGGCCCTTTTGTTTTGCTTGTTGGTGGTGCCAACAGCTTACCCAGGACACCCATGTAGGCCTGTGGTGACTTCTCTGCCAGTCAGTCCCTGGGGCGGGGCTGGCATTCACCGGTTCAAGCAGAGGACTTGGCTCCAACCGGGAGGCCATGGGAGCCCCCAGGGGAACTGGCCTTGGCAGACAAGCAGCAGCTGCCCAGAGGCTGTGTGGTCTGGAGCAAAGGGCAGATGCAGGCAAAGAAGGCCACACAAGCCATTTCCTGCCTCTTTCTCGGCCACCCTGGGCCTTGGAGAAGTCTTGCTTGGCCTCACATTCTCACACCTAATAGGATGGGAGGATGGGTGAGAAGGTTGAAGCAAACAAATCAAGAAAAATAACTTTAAAGAAAATGTTATTGTAGTCAGATATCTGGTTTATGCAAATCAGGGTGAATAATTATGCAAACTAAGCACAGCGAACCTACTTCTCTAGAATGTAACCCCCAGTGGGTTCTCACTTGGCTTGTTCTGCCTCCCCGGGGCTGTTCACAGCTCGCTTGACTGACTCCAAAGTGTCAGGCCACTCGCTTGCCTGAGTTCAGAGTGATGTCAAACGGCCCTCCAGTTTTGCTGTGACTGCTGTTGATCTGTGTCCTGGACCTGAGCAGGAGAGGGTCCAGTGAGATTGGGACGAGCCTGCCTGTTCCCTGACAAAGAACATAACTGTAGTAGCACAGCCTAGGAAGAGGGCTTGGGAGGGCTGGGGCCAGGGAGCCACACTTTCCGCTGGAGGGCCAGGTATCAGGGACAGTAGGTTCTCTGGAGCAGGTCTGGGCCCTTCCCCCTGATTCCAGCTCAGTGGTCCAGCTGGGGGACCCTCCTTCCTCTGCGGTCTGACCAGAAGCTCTGTAGGGCACAGCACTTGGGAAGCTGGGAGGAGGGAATCTGGCTGGAGGGGAATTGCATCAAGGCCGTTACCAGCGGTGACGCAGATCCCATCTCGGCTGCTGCCAGGTGGGCCAAGGCCCCCAGCTGCGGCATGAGGGGAGTTCCTGGGCCTCTGATCTGGGTGGGAGGCCATAGGTCAGGCTGTAGCAGATGCACCTACTGGCCTCCAGGTAGGCTTGAGCCCACACGGGGTTCCTGACACCCACTCTTTTGATTTCCCTTTGCAGGGACTCAGCACGGCCACCAAGGACACCTATGATGCCCTCCACATGCAGACCCTGCCGCCTCGCTAACAGCACTAGAGATTTCACCACCCACAGGCCAGACCTGCAGACACCGATTGTTCAAGACCCAAGAAAAGCATTTACAACCCGTTTTACTCGTATTTCTCTACCACCCAAGTATTCCTCTTTATGAACAGGATGCTTCCAGTTGTAACATTTGGTCATATTCCCATTCCAAACTGTCAGAGTTCTTCCCTGGACGCTAGGAGGGAGTGTGTCCCCCAGGCTTTATCCTTGAGGAGCCTGCTGCGAGTGCAGCATGCTGTGTTCTGGTTTCCCAGAGGCCGTGGGCCGGCCCGGCTCTGTGCAGCTCCAGGCTCTGACCTGGGAGACGGGCACCCTCCTTTTCACACACACAGCGGGGTTCAGGCTAAATCCCCAAAAGAACCCCAGATGTTAGCGCACACTCATCATCTGTATTGTTGTCAGTATTGGAATGGCTTCGCTTCTGCTGTAAATTTGGCTTCTGTTGTCAGCGAACCCTCTCATTTCTTGGTGACTGGGCTGGGGAGGCTGTTCTGCCACCCCGTGAAGGATCCAGGCAGAGGGGAAGATGGGAGTTGGTAGCAGCCAGAGGAGGCTGAAGAGGGAAGCAGTGGTGGCTCAGGGATGGGAGCAGGGGAGCCAGAGGCCCGGGAGGGGGGCAGGAAAGGACCCCCCCTGCAATCAAGCATATGTTCCCCGTTATAGAACTTGTGTGCCAGACCCTGTGGGGACCAGAAGATAAAGAAGCCTATCTTTGCCCCCGTGGAGCCCACACTCTCACAGGGCAGCAAGTTGTGAAGAGTCTGGTGTGAGAGAATGTTAGGCACTTGCTCACCTCACACTGCGTTCAAGACAAACCTGTCACGGGGAGACCTCCAAGGGAGACTTGGCACCACTCAGCCCCAGAAAGATCCCACAGGACAGTGGCACGGAAGCGCCTCGGCCGACTTAGTGCGACAGTGCTGTGTAATAAAGTGCATGTGGCCACGGATGGAAAACCCTCTCTGCTCTGCTTGGTCTTAATTTATACTGGTTTGCTAGAGCCTTAATCTTCTGCGTAATAAAGGCTTCAGTGCAAAATGCCACTTTACTGTAAGCTTTATTTCAGGGCAGTACAGCCTGTTAATGGTCATTTAGTTGTCAGGAAATCAGCCTGTTGCTCCTGCAGTGGGAACAAAACTGCCGATTCTTGGGTGAAAACAAGATGGTTCCTTGGAACGTGCAGGAGAGCAAGGTGCACCAGTGGTCCAGAATGTGGCGCCAGGCCAGCAACGCGGTGTGTCGAGATGGGCCAGGCCTTACTCAGGAACTGAGAAAGACGGGAAGAGGGCCCTGGCCTGCAGGGCTCAGCATGGAGATAGATAGCTTGTGGCGAGCAGGTGAAAGAGTGGGAGAGAGGCCAGCTGAGCATTCGAGCCTTGGGAAGAGGCAGCGTTGTTGACAGAGGGTGTCTGGGGTTAGAAACAGCCACCAATGCCACAGCACAGACCCTGAGTCCACAGGACTTGGGGAAGGATGGAGGCCATTAGAGGTCTTTTAGGTCAGGTTCTCACCAAAAGTGGCCCTGTCCCCAGTGGTATTTCTTCTAACCACAGAGGCTATTTATAATGTCCCAGCTCATCCAGCCGCCACTTAATATTGGGAAAAGACTCTGAAATCCAAGGCCACAGTACCCCATAGAGCATCGGGGTAAGTGTGGAGGAGCCAAGGTGGGGATGGGCAATGAACCAGTGTGCTCACAGTGACTCTGGGACTCCTGAGAAGAGCACCTGCTGGACAAAAGAAGTTGGAAGGCTTAGATGAGTAGTCTGTGTGAGAATGTGTGTGTGAAGCATCCAGGATACCAACACAACTTCAGAGAAACAATGTGAAAACACTTGGAAAATGGTTTAATGATGTTTTACAACAGAAATGAACTGTACAGTTACAGTAAGTTTAATATATATAAAAAATTACAGCAGACAAATGCATCTACACAAAATCTACCACTTCATTCTGATTCACTGTCACCTACACAACCTCTCCCAAGCCTACAGCCCCCTGCAGGCAGCCCCAGGAGGGGGAATCATATAAAGGGCACTTTTAAAGAGACAGCACCGCTCATATTCCCCACCACCTCCTCGGGCCTCAGGAGGTATCAGCGAATTCCCCTAAGTGGAAAGTTGCTTGTGTTTCGGGTTTTCAAAAACCAAGAAAATGTGTTTCCCAGGGGCCCAGGTAACGAGGCCCTAAACTCCAAGTTATCAGCTGAGTCTTATAAAATATTCCTATCAGAGGGGAAATGGCTAACCAGGCGCTCTGGGACAGTAAGGCTATACAATAGCCACCCAGATTGCAAGTTATCTACGGAGAAATGTAAAAGGACTCCCGATAAACTAATTAGGAATTGTCACTGCCTCATTAAAGCTGCTGGACAATTTTGGAAAGAATCATTTACACCACATCTTAAGTTTCCACAAAAGAGAACTCAAACTCACATTTTAAAGTTAAGTACATAAAACAAAAAGTTTTGGGAGGCCAAGGGGTCAAATCCCTCTTGTGTCTCTCCCTTGACAACAGTGGAAAAACACCCCTGAATCAATATTAAAAAAAAAAAAAAAAAAAAGGAAGAAGTGAAAAAGGGTCGGGTAGCTAAGATATTTAAAGACAGAAAGAAAAAGAGCTTTAGAAAAACACGTTCGATCACTGTCTCTTCAAAACAAAATCCCAGTTGGGAATACGGTAATCAGCAAATATTCAATCCAAATTGAACCCAGTGGAAGTTTATTACTGAATATTATGTACACTCAGAACTTTTTTGTTTTCTTTTTTATTACGAACACCTAGGCAGTGAAAACTGTTATGTTAATACATACATAGACACACCCAAAACATACAAAAATACTATTATTTCAAACTACTAAGAATAGGACAGTTCAGTTATTTTCATGCTATGACTTTAAGAGCATTACACTGAAACAAACAAGAAGTTAAACGACATTTTTTTTTTTAATATCCCAGAAATATACCAAAATATACATCTAAGCTTTGGAATTACTGAGGTTAGACTAATGCAAGTGCTGGGTAATCGTACTTAATACACAAGTCTAAGGTTCTGCAGGAAAGAAATTATCTTTGGTATCTGCATCAGGCTAATATTATTAACATTTGGATTTTGCTTTGGGATAGAGCTTGTATGACCCTAGAACCAAATACCCCCCCCTCCCCCAATCAACTGAGATTAAAAAGATCCATGTAAAAAGTTCCTTCATTTGCAACCCCCCACCCCCCAAGTTAAAAAGTCACAGGCATCTACCTAGCACAAAAGGTTGTGAAATACAATGCATAGTTGCACAGTGGTGCTGCAAAAAGGAAACAAACCTACAATAAGGAGAAATGAAAAGCTTGATAATCCTTCTGCATGTTTGCTCACAAACAGGACAGCCACTTCCAAGCAGTTCCAGTAAAGGACGAGAAAAGGCTCAGAAGGGCACGGGCACCGCCCCAGAGGTTAAAGCACCCAGCAGAGCAGCCAATCCTGCACCAGTGTCTTCAACTTTCCCCCACTCTGTGGAGTCCATGGCGGCCCAGCCACATCCCCACCCTCCTAGCCCCTGTGCCAAACCCCTGTGGTGACCATGGCTATTGTAGGGTAGTGGTTGTGATAGGGTGGATTAGCATGTTGACGGGCTTCTGTCTACTGTTTTGGAAAATCTGAAATGCCAGTTTGTTCCATGGCATGTTCACAAGTTGGCAAGAGCCAAAGCTACTAAGCATGCGCCTCTGCAAACCCTGGAACATGGTAAACAGACTCCCTGCCCTTTCGATGCAGTCAGAGCCCCCCCCCCGCACTCTGCCCCTGGCCTCACTCCTCTAAACGCCAGGACGCCACAGACTGGATTGACGCTGAAGACTTCCCTTTTCTTTGGTTTTTTTGTTTGTTTTGCATTTATACAATCATTAAAAAATCTTTGGTTTTGGCTGGAAAATTTAAAAACAAAACAAAACAAAGAAACCACCCTCCCCTGGCTTATAGCAGCAGTAGTAAGACCTGGCAAAGCTTGTTTTCAACATCGGGCATGGGAATTGAAGGTTGGGAACTACATTCAAAGAAAAGGTGAAAGGGCTGGGGATGCAGCTTCTAGAGAGCCCATTGGATATAAGATTGTCAAATAATAATAATATTAATAATAATAAAAACTTAAATATTTGGATTTTTTTTGGTCTTGTCAAAGGAAAAAAAAGTGAAATGTGTATGCAGCAGTCAGCTTAAAGGAGCCTTTGGTGTCTTCCCTTCCACCCAAAGTCCTGAAAATAAGCAGAACCCTGAGGCCTCCCAGGGGAAGGGGATGGCCTCCCCCACCAGGGAGAAGGCAAGTACAGGAGGTGATGTGTGGCCAGCAGTCGGAGACGTGGGGTGGGGTGTGGGTGGGGACGGCTGGCCAGCCCCTAAGGGCAGGGTTTGGGGAACAGATGGTGAGAGACCTGTGAAGACCCCTTGCAACAAAAAGAAGGAGGAGATTGCAATTTGCCCTCAGTTTGCAGTAGCTCTTAAGCAGCGACATTCAGAGGCTTTGGGAAGGTCCCACCCTAGGCTACAGGTCCCGTGATGCTATAGGCCAGAGTTCAGCATTACTTAGAGGAGGGAGGGCAGACTTGGCAACTCTGTGGGGTGTAGAGAAAGTTAAAGCAAGTTACTCAGTCACGAGTCAGAAATGAGGTATACAACAGCTCCTGGACTTGTGGTGGGTGGAAAACCCCACACTTACTCACCTTGCCTCTGCTACCACCACAGCTGCAGAGACGGGAACTGGGGTCTAATGTGGGTGGGGTGGGGTATTTCCTCGGAATGAGACCTCCTGTGGACTAAGTAATGCACACAGGCCCCCTCGAGCAGGGGTAAGAAGCTGGAAGAAGTCTGTCCGTCTGTCTCTCCCCATTACCTGATCTTAGGGGAGATACACCATTTCTGCTGTCAAAAGCCAATGTTATAATAAAGCTGCAGAGTCTTAGGCTCTCTCCGTTCTGCTCCCTCCCAACTGTTTGCCATATTCAACACAACCAGGCTGGTCCACTCTACTCTCAGGAGTATGTGCCTTCTGCAGACCCAAGTAGGACTGGAACCACAGACATGGCACCTGCCTACGACTAAGCCTTTCCTAACAGGACTCTCCTTTTAGCTGTGGAAAGTGCATTCCCTTCCCTGCTATGCTGTTCAGACTTAAGAGACACTGTGGGACTAGGTGGGAGCGCAGTCTTCTGTCTCCTTGGCTTTGTCTTTTTTCATTCGGAGGAGATTCTGATTTTAAAGAAGCATTTGGATGTCTCATTTTGGAAAAAGCATTGTATCAAGCTGTCTGCCTGCAGACTTTGGAATATCATGTGGGAGAGCTCAATGCCATTGCCAAGTTACAAAAGATATTTAAACTGCTCTTGCGAGGTTGTGGCTACTCAATTAAAACAATAATGAACAAGTAAACAAAGAAAATTCAGGGGAACTTTGCAGCAGACCGCAATGGTTTTTTTTCTTTTTTCTTTCTTTCTTTTTTCTTTTTTTTACAATAAATTAGTTTGGGGGCCTGAATTTTCTGATAGTGTCCTGCCTGGGTTTGAACCAGAAGGTGGTGCAGCCCTGAGTGGAGTGGGCTGATTCAGGGGCACAGAAAGAATCTTCAAGGGCACCTGCCCGGCCCAGCCTGGGAGCTTTACTCCTGGGCACAGTGGTGTTCCATCACACATACCTTGTCCTCCCACAACTGCTGTTTCAAGTGCTCTTACCTTCAATAGCCCTGTTGCCTGCTTCCTGATCTATTTAGCACTTGGAAAAGTCACACACTCTTAATACTACTTTTATATAATGTCAGAACAATAAGATTATTAGTAAAGCCTTCGTGAAGTTCTGCAACCTGACCAGTTCTTGATGGAATGAATATGGAGAGCTATACATTTCTCCCCACTCCCCCTGTGTCCCATCAATGGCACACTGAAACAATGAACTACTCAACTCCCTAGGGCCCGGACGTAAAAACATTTTGGAATAACACAGCTCCATGGAAGAATAAAGGAAGGTCTTTGAGTTTCTGTGTAATCCTGTTCTTGAAAATGCTTATCCTTTACAAGTGACAAAACAACTAAGTATCATCTAAACTCAAATAGGCTGTACTAGCTCTCTTTATAAGCGTTAGATAAAGGGAAGTTAGACAAGAATTCTACCCCCATCTTCCACCACCTCCCTCCCTAAATTTCCCAGCAATTCCAAGAGTATCACCGCCACCCTGAGCAGCTCTATCCATCTTTGCAGAGCCAGCAGAGTGAAACTAAACAAATCTCTTTTCCAAAGCCAGGATGACTACCAAGACTTCCTTCAAAATGTGGGGATGGGGTGTGGGGAAGAAGAGAGAGGAGAAGAAAAGGGAAGAGATAAAGGTAAAGCTTTTCTAAATTTCAGCTTTTTGCTCCTATCCCCTCTGCCTGCTTCGAAATTGTAAGGATCAAGAATGCAGTGTCTTTGGTATCCAAACTGAATCCCACTTAGGTTCTGTGAGATGGATCACTTATTAAAAAATAGCCTTTTTGGAGACAGAATCTATATTTGAACTTGGGAAACCAAAAAAATTTGCCCTAGAGTATGGCCAGAAAGGGCTCTTAACTGTTCCTAAACCAGCATCATTTCTCATTCACATATCCACCAAGAACAATACTCTCCCCAACCTCACTAACTAACCAATCCCTAAAGGTCACACGGTATCATAGGTGTAAAGCGAGCAGGTTGGCTTTCAACATCTTGGTCTGGTTTTTCTTCTGTTTGCGTTTTTGGTCTAGACAGAACTGGCCTTGGTATGAGAAAAGGAAGTGAGGTTTTAAAACTGTTGTGCTACTAGCACAACATTAATTACATGACAGAAGGAACCCCTCCCGCCCCCCCCCAATCTGATTTACTTTAATTTTCTTAGACTAAGATGCACCAATCACTCATTTCTCCTTTCCTTTCCAAATAAAAGGGTGCCTGTCTACTTCTGCCTCTATTTCTCAACTACACACCCAGACTTCACACATTCATCCTTGGCCTAAGCTCTTGCTACATACAGAGGTAATGAATCATCAGGAGAGGCTGGCAGAGTCTGGGGGGGCCCCAGGCAGCCACAGGAAGGGATGTAAATGCCCTCGGGGACCCTGAGCTGGTCAACCCATGTGTAACCTGCATGCCGCCACACCCTGCACTGCAGGCCAAACCACAGAGAAGCCAACAAATCCCAACCTAATCACAGGGATGATCAAGTTTCCTTTGGCAAGACAGAGATAAGGACACACACACACACACACACACACACACACACACACACACGAGCAATGCAACGTTTTCCTTCTAACATAATCACTTTCTCCCCCCCCAACCCTATAAACTGTAACCTATAAACAGGATTCCAAATACATACAACATCAATCATGTTTATCGATCATAATAAACATCAGTTGAACTAAATGCTACAGCTATAATTATTTCCACTATTTATAAAGTTTTTCTCTTTATTTGGTTTTTAGTTTAAAACCAGTTCTGTAACAATGCTAAGCTATGCTGAGGTATTTTATGAAGGTGCCAGAAGCTAGCTGTTACCCACGAGCATTATCCTCACAGATTAAGGTATCACCATTCAAAGAGAAAAGGAAGAGAAGGAACAGAGGAGAGGAGATCCAGATTTCAGGATCAACATAAGATCCACCAAAGTTTACTGCTTTTAGCAAAGGCAGTAAAAGTAGAAGAGCCTGAACATGGGACTGCTTCAAGAATAAGGATGGTCAGTAGGCAACAGTTCACAAATCATGTGGAAATCTGGGTGTAAAATGGACAACTATGAGAAAAGACATATTCCCTGCTTTCCTGATGGAACCCTTTCAAATACCTTACTGAAAATTTCAGGGACGTCCCATTTAATCTCTTTGGATTAAAAAAAGAATGAGGCAGAACAGGATTAGTATCAGCCTTTAACAGTGAAAGCAATTTATCCTATTTCTATCCAAGTTCACAGTGTGCGCCATCTATGCAGACCTACATAATAGCTGATGTTAGTTATTCTTCTTAAAGGAATAGCAGAGAAGGACTTTTCTTCTGAAAACTGAAGTTAAACGCTGAGAATATTTTGCCCTTTTATAAACAGTCATCCTCAAAGTGTTTTAAGACCGAAAATGACTTCAAAATAGCTACGGCTATTATTAAATTAAATGCTTTTCATACACACATACAAAAATGAACTCACAAATGGCTATGATCAAATGAATCCGTCAATTCTTGCCCATCTGAGTTATTTTAAATTTTAGGTTTTTCAGTCTTTTTCTCTATTAGTACTGATGGTCTTTTTGTTATCTTCAGCTTCAATAAACATGGTTTGAATGAATAAACTTTAAATTCATCAATTTCAGATGCTGATTTAACAAGAAACTATTTGACCAACTCTCATAATGAATTTTTGAGGCTCTTTAACGGAGGGTTCTCAAATCGCAGGATGGTTCTTGGAGGGCCCCTGTGGGGTCTAAGGCCACAGAAGACTGCCACTGCCTCCTCCCCTGGCCAGCCCTGACGCTCAGGGCTGCTCCCTGCTCCCTGTCCACTCACTCTCTTTTCTTCCTGTCTCAGTGATTTTACCTTCTTGGTAAAGAAAGTTTTGTGAGGTTTGGGCACAACTTTATGAACTACAAAGAGTTTCCTCTGTAAGCCAAGTTTTTTTTTTTTTTTTTATTATACACTAATTTCAATGTTTACTATTGGGATTTACAACTTTAAAAATCTACATTAATTTCCTACATTTGCAAAGGTATCCAGCTTTCCCAGCAATTTAAATAGGAAATTTAATGTTAAAGATGGGACTGAATTTAAATACTGTGTCAAGCAAGTATCTGTGCTTTTGGATAACAGACAAGGTTTTCCCCCACCTTCCCAAATAAATGAGGGATAACAGAACAAAATAACGTAAAAAAAAAGGTATAATTGTGCTTTTTTCCTCAATAATGAATGGTGTCGAACAAACTGGCAAGATAGTTTCACTAAAAATCTTTTAACTAATCTTTCCTTTGTAAAAAACCATGTTAATTTCTCGTAATGCTACTAAGGAGTATAAATCATTATGGTCCTACACAAAATGAAAGTTGGATTCCTTTGGTTCCATTTCTCTAGTATCAGCTGAGTACACAGGGAAGGTATTGATCCTTCTTATCAAATAAATAAAAGTTCATTTTATATCAGGTAGTGAATGGACAGGAACAATTTTTTAAATCTAAAAAGCTGCCTAGATAACTTCAGAACCACTTAACACTCAACATAGCACTCAACTTATTTCTTAAATGGGAAGCAACAATATCATTCCTCTGAGAAGCTCTTTTCCAGGTCTTTCTGTTCTGTCCTTCAGATTTATACAGGGTACAAAATAAAGTTCACGATCAAATCACACTGCTTGTGATAAGCAGGATTCAAACAATTACATTCACCACTCCCTAGGGAGGGCCCATTGCCATGGGCAAATATAGTATCACTATAAATGCATTAAGAGTTAGTCTTTGGCTTAATGTATGTTAACCAAATTCAGGGATGAAATGAAACTTGCATAAACATTAAGAAGAAAAAAAAGAAGGATGACACAATGAACTGTGATGACCTATCTGGCCCTTCCTCTTAGAAATGGCAGACACTCTACCAAACACTTCTTTTTGGTCAAATGGTCCCCTTAATTTCCAGACTCTCCCACATAAGGAGGCTAAAAGTTAGGTCTGAGTACCTTAGCTTACGAGATTCATTTGATTCAAAAAGCATATCTTGAGATGATAAAAAAGATGATATAAAGTAAAAAAGGACTAAGGGTTGAGTCATGAAGCAATATGATCAGCAGAATATCTAGGGATGACGATGGGGGAGTTGATTTTAAGTTAAACACCCATGAACAAGCTGTTTTAGTGTTTTGTGTGTACATGTATAAATGTATCTTTCATCTCACAACTTGTTTTTAAATAAGATTAAAAAAAAAAGAAAAATTCTAGAAGTTACCTTTGTCTAAGGATTTATTTCTTCTTTTAAACACAGGTTTTTATGCTGGTTTAAAGTTTATCCTCATAAAGTGATCCACATACACACACAAAGGCAGAATCCCCTTATCCCAAACTGACTAGTGAATATAGACAGGGTGGGGAAGAGACCATCGTACTGACATTTAAAGCTTAGGAAGTTTTTTAAAATATTAAAGTATGTTGGAGAATCTTATTTGGGAGAGGAAGCATCTTTTCAACCACATAGGAAAACAAACAAACCAACCCAGCCTTTCCTTGTTCTTCCTCTTAATCCGTTGGGGCTTGAGTCCCTTGGGGCTCAACACTTCCTTTGGTAGCAATTTTGGGAAATTAATGCTATAACCTCTACTACAGTATGGTGGGTATCAGCATTTCCCTCCCTGAATCCTTCCTCCTAAATTACCTCTCCCAGGGGAGGGACTCACCACTATGGGCAGCTACAGTATTACTGAGACCTCTAAAATCATTTGCGCAGACTAAAATTAGAGATGTCAAATCAGGATAAAAGATTAAAGTCAACTATATCAGAGAAATAGTGGGTTGAAGAGGAGAAAAATTAGTAACTGACACTGCCATCCTATTTGCACATCAAACTAAATAAACTAGTTAAAAAATCAAGTTAATGTCTGCCCAGAGGATATTACAATTTACCAACATAAAAGATTAAAACAAGCAGCAACTTTTATATAAAATTAATAAAAGACAAATGAAAAAAGAAATTGTCAGTAGCATCTATCTCCTCAATGTGTCTGAACTGCACGATACAAACTAGTCCATTAGTACAGCAGCTTGCTAAAATTTGACTTTGGTTCAAGCTTAGTCAAAAAAAAAAAAAACAACAACAACAACAAAAAACAACCAAACAAAATATAACAACATAAAAAAATACCACACATAAAAAAGGTGGATGGACATTTGTTAGTTTCCCTGCTTGCAGTTCACTGATTTTGGAGGGACTTTAGGAAGGGGAAGGGTAGTAAGTAAATACTTTGTGAAATAAAATGGGAAGACAGAAGGAACAGAAGAGAAATTAACAAGGGGACTAAAACGTTTCTGGCTTTTTAATATTAATATGCCTGTCTCCCACTTGGATGATCACAAACAAAAATACACATTGTGTCCATATCACTGCCTTTCCCAGCACTGTGAAGAAACAAATACACAGAATCCAAGCTCCCTTGTGGACACAAGCAGAGCAAGCAGAACAAAAATTACCTGTAAGCTCTCTCTCAGCCCCCAGCTTGCAAGGGGGAAAAAGTGCAGTCAAGGGACCACTGGAGATATAAGCAAGCACCCACAGACACCAGGTGGGAACCTTTAACTCCAATAAGAAGGGCGCTCAGATGAGCTGCATTGCAGTCATCCAGTCTTTGGGGAATTTTCTGGATATAGATACTGTAATAACAGAACATTGACAAAAAGGGGAAGCTAATTTCCAAGTTACCCTCACTCCTCTTCATCTACTTCCATAAACACTTCCTTTTTGTGGGCTCATTTATATAGTCTAGAAATACCCTGGAAACAATTACAGATGCTAATCAACTTCTATAATGAATAGAGAGATGTGTATTGCCATTTAGACCTAGTTAGCAGGAGCATCACTAACAAACCTAGGAGAAACGTGAAGTTGTGCAAAGTTCCTGCTTAAAGTCTTTCAAAGGTTCTACAGATCCCATGTCTGGCAAATGCATGCCTTCTCTAGTCAGAGAACCAAGGATAATGGCAGGGCTAGAGGAACTGATAAGCCATTTGGTGAAAAGAAAGTCTGTGGCTAGAGGAAAAGGTGGTAACCCCAGACTCTTAACACACCTCTTTCGATGATCTATAACTAATGGAAAACAGTCTAGAAAAGTTCCTTCAGAAAACAAAAGAAGGGAAATATTTCCCAATTTCAGTTATTTTGTTCTTTGCCAAGTAAAAGTTAAAGAAGTTTGGATGAAAAACTTCCACAAAGTGGAACAAACAAACAAACACACCAACAGTAGGAGCATTTCAGGAGATAAGAAATCAGGAGAACCACCAAGTCAGGTGTCTGCAGTAGTCTTTGCTCTTCGGAACCAAATCCTGCCCTGCAACATGCACAGGCATTCCCACTGAAAGTAGCAGAAGGCAGCACTGCTGCACCACAGGATCTGGGCCCCAGGTCATTCAATGGTTCAGGGTGAGTGAGAGCTACAGTTCAGCAGGAATTCCTTCCTACGCAAAAGTGCTCCAAAGGCACCACCTGATCGGGGGGAGGGGGCGTGTGTGGAGTGAGAGTGTTTGCACACACTGCCTTCAGCTTCTGCACCAAGCCTCTTGCATAAGTGGCAAAAGAAAATAATTTTCTAGCACCTCTGTAAGAGTCATCAAGGATAAGGAAACCAGCAAGAACATTCCCCGCAGTTAAGAACGTAAGCCCCACCTCACCCCAAAACCCTCCCGCCCCACAGTGTGGGAGCTCACTGAAATAGGATCCAGGAGCAAGAGATAAACATGTCCAAACTATATATATATATATATATATATATGTATATATATATATAAAACAATAACAACAATAATAATAGAGATACAGTAATACAGGCCTGCCTAAATTGTACCAGTTAAGAAAGGAACCCCCAACACAATTGATACGATTATAAACACCTTGTTATGACTTAATGGCCTGTACAACAGACCCATAAAAGTGATTTTTTTTTAAGGAAAAAAAAAAGAAATTTAGACAAATAAGAAATCCCCTTCCTATATTGGAATTGATAACCCACCTTAACTCGTCATCATGACTGCTGGAAATGATAAGTAGTCCTTTCACTTATTTTTTTGTTTGTTTGTTTTTGATTTTTCGTTTCTGCTTTTTTTTTTTTTTTTAATTTTTGGTTAGAAAGTTCTCTGATCCATGAAGCAATCCTGAAAAGACAGTGTTTTATTACAAAATTAGGCAAATGTTGTCCCGTCTCCATCCATTTTTTTTTCTGGCATGTGTTTTTTTCTTCTCTCCCTTGCCCTTGCAACATGGCAAGAGGAAGCCAATCACATGTTTTAGTCTCAGCCAAGCTGGCAGCCCTATCACACCCAGAGTGAAGAAGACTGGCGGCAGCCCTGCTCGGCCCCACTCACTGTGCCTTGGAGGCGGTGGTGGTGGTGGAGGCAGCCCCGCTGGCAGAGGCGACTGTGAAAAGAGAGTTCTGGATGGACTCAGCTGAGGTGGAGGTGGCATGAAGGCTGGCTACAGGTCCAGAGTTCCCTGCAGAGGCTGCAGCGGCAGAGACCAAGCTAACTGGGTTGCTGGTGAGCAGAGAGAGGTTCTGAGGGTTCAGGAACAGAGGGGCAGTCACGATGTTGGGGGCTCCTCCTGCATTGGCAAATACCAGGTTCCCAGTCGCATCCAGTGACGTTATTGGAAGAGAGCCACCAGAAGCAAGAGCTACAGACAAACACCCCCAAAAACAGGCAGGAAGGAGAACGTCAGTATCATCCTGGAGAAGCCAAACAACACATCAAACCTACTGAATTTTCCTATAATCCAGACAGAGAAAGTATAGCTCTTAATAGAATTTATTCCCTTAATCATAGTACTATATTGTCACCAACTAAAGTTTATTTATAATTTTGAAAGGATTGAAAACTCTAATTTAATGAGCATGAACGGGATAGGTGAGAAGAAAGCTAAGAAACTGCCTAATAAAGAGTTACGTTTTTATCTTGAAATCTCAATTAGATTTCATCTACCTAGAAATATATGTTAAATCCAGTAATTTTGTTTTTAATGAAGATTACTGATTTTAGACTACCTCCAATTCAAAAGACAAACTACAGTGATTAAAGAATTAAAATAAAGTTAGCTTTTATCAAACTAACTGGCATTCGGATAAATATGAGCACTTTATAGTGCAATATACAAGATAAAAACTGCTTTTCAAAAACACTTTAGTTCTGGAGTTCCCATTGTGGCTCAGCAGAAACAAACCCGATCCCTGGTCCCAGTCAGTGGGTTAAGGTTCCGGCGCTGCGGAGAGTTTGGTGTAGGTCGTAGATGCAGCTTGGGTCTGGCATTGCTGGTGTAAGCCAGCAGCTGTGCTCTGATTCAACCCCTAGCCTGGAAACTTCCATATGCCCCCATTTGGCCCTAAAAAGTAAAAAAAAAAAAAAAAAAAAAAGACTTTAGTTCTAAGTTAAGCTATATATTAACAAATAAATGATAAGGTGCAATTAATTCATTTTTACTTTACAGCATGTGATATTTATGGCCTGCATAAAGGAGAATGATAAGTCTGTATGAGGAAAACACAGATGTACTGACAGAGGCGGCCCTAGGTGCGTTATCTAAGATTAGGACTTGCTTTAATGTGTAAGAACTTTTCTATGATGCTGCTGCTTCTCCACAGAAGGCAGCATCAAACTTTTCCTTAAGATAATCAGGCATTCTCATTTAATATCTTTTCCTGTTATCCGACAACCCTCCTCTGCGGCATTAAAATTTTGATTGATCTCTTACATAATATATAACAAAAGCTGGAGGAATTGAAGGCAATGTTCCTGACTTAAGTTGTACAGCTCTAACCATCAATTTCACATAGGATTTAATCAATGAGAAAGTCAATAAGGTAATGTAAGGTAATCTAGGTCAGGTTTTGGATTGTCTGTAACGAATATTATCTATAGTATACTGTAGAGATATCACCTATGAAACATTAATCTTAACTGAAGTTGGCTAACAGGTCATTTTTGGCCCCAAGAACTCTTATTTAAGCACAACTATTTTAAGAAAAAAATTCTCTGATTAATATAGTGATGTCTCAAAGTATTTCCCTGAATCATGTAACAACAAACACCTTCAGACACAAAGTTCAGAAGCTTAAGAAAGCAAATCCATCGATATATAGAATGAGTGGATTTAGACTTATTTTAGACTGGATAACATGCTCAGGCCAAAAAGGAGCCATCTAGGCTTGGAAAGGAGACATTATAATCCAAGAGAATACATGCTCTACAGTGATGGTAATGTTCAAACAGCAGGCCCTAATGGGAACTCTATTAAAGTCTTCATGATGTGCTCCAGTGTTAATCCACTGTAAGGCTTTTTTGTATATGGCTCTCTTGGGGGTGGGGATGGGGACTAGGGGAATTTTACCTGGCCAAGTTTGCTTGGGGTTGGATCTTGGATGACAGTTTGGATAAATTTAGGAGGAAATTCTGCCTCCAAGTCTATTTATCTAAGAAGATAAATAACAGCATAAAAATCCTGGTTTCTTAGAATACATCAAACTAAATATATCTCCAGTTCTTCAAACTGACACCTATATTTCTCTTATAAAGCTTTTCTACATGAACATATTTTTGGTTGTCAAGTTAGTTAGCATTATCAATTCAACTATCTCTTCCCATCACTTTCACCTCTAGAAAAGCAGACTTCCTTCATTAAACCTCCTCCCCTCCAAGACTCAGAGTTCCCTGGCGGCCTTGTGGTTAGGGACTCAGTGTTGTCACTGCTGTGGCTCAGGTTACTGCTGTGGTGCAGGTTTAATCCCTGGCCAAGGAAATTCTGTATGCTGGGGGTATGGCCAAAAAAAAAAAAAAAAAACCCACCAAAAATAAAAACAAAAAACCCAAAACAACAAAGAACTAAATAAGTAAAAAAAGTCTACTGACCTTGAATAGTTGCCAGTGTACTGTTGCTCATCAATGCAGGGCTGAGAGCACCGCCCAGGGTCCCTGGATTGAGACTGAGTAAGGCACCTCTGAAAGTCCAAAAGAGAAGTCAATTTATTACAATGTAAGACACATGTGTCAGTTTGACTATAGACCCAAGGGGATAAGAAAAATGAAAATACAGCTGGGGAAGCGTATGGAAATATTTGTTATTCCCTTTATATTCTTACATGGTTTGGTTAATCTTTCCAAGTTACTGCTTTCCTTGAGGTGCACTTGTACAAAGCAAAACAAGGTTATGGTTCACACAAAACTAGCAGTCATTTTGACTCTTTAATTACTTCACTCTCTACTTTTGCAAAACACAAGAAAAAAAGCCAGAGAAAGGAATATATTTACAAAGTAATTCTTATATGTTTGATGATAAATATAACATTAGGAATCCTGTTACTGTATCTCTTATTTATGTTTGAAATTAGAAAGCAGACAGTTGAGAATTTAATGGCGAAACCATAAAAATAAGAGTCAGGAATTCTGGGCTTTCTTCCTGGCCCAACACTCAAGTATAATGAGTGGCCTGGTGTTCTGTGTCTTCATCTAGAAATAAAAGCATGCCTATTGTCCTTCTAGGGTATAAAGGAACTTAAGCCCACCTATTATCAAAGTCCTTGTGCTACTATAAGCATGACCCACTTCAAAGGGATTAGGGCTTTAGGGTTTTTTTTTCCATTTAAGATGGCGATGAAAAGTATCCCCTATGAGTAACTCCACGGATGGCCTCCACGGTGTTTCTCAAATGTGACCCAGATAAGAAAGTGCCTTACCCAGCTGCAAACTGTGAGGGTGCCATCAGGCCTGGGTTTAGTCCTGCAGCAGCAGCCATGGCAGCAAGACTGGCATTTGCTGGCAACTGTGCAGCTCCTTGGAGGGCAGCAGCTGCTGCTGTTTGCAACCCTGATGCTGTCACCATCACCTGGCTGGTCCCAAGAGGCGAGGACAAGGGAGTGGAGGTGGTCTGTGTTGTGCTGGTCTCACTGGCACTAGATGCCTCGGAGGTGGAGGCTGAGGCAGAAGGGGAGGGACTCAGAGAGGGGGAAGTGACTGCTGAGGAAGCCGGAGGCGCTGTGGAAATCACGGTTGCAGTGTTGTTGGAGGTGGTGTCTGTAGTGCCTGAAAAGAGATAAAGTGACCTTCTGTAACTGTTTTTGGAAGAGTGGTTGCTTTATTCAGCCATACTCTAGAATCGACTGAATAATCTATCTCTGGTAATCTCTACACATGGCCTTTTATATTAACCTAGTTTAGTGTTTCTATGGAAATTAACCACAAAACCAAAACATTTTAAGAACCAAATGGCAATAAAGTAACCATGAAACAAATAGAGAACACAACTTTCCATTTCCAATTTCATATTAGTTTTTTTTTTTTTTAATTACAGAAGCTCTAACTATAGAACACAATTGTTCTGGAGAAGAAACATATAAGCAAAAAAAATTCCAAGGTTCTGAAAAGCATTTTCATTCAGAAATCTCCTCAGCAGTCTCTGTAAAAGAATTAAAGCAAAGCAACGAAGGCAAGAACACCTAAAAGTTACACATTTTTCTGAAATAAGTGTCAATAACAACATACACAGAAATAGTATGAAAATAAAGGTATAATGTCAATGCTTTCTTTGCATTAAAAAATTTAAATGTCTATTCTGTAAAAACAGCTCTCAAAAAAATCTATTGTTGTAGACATTTTCTTATTTGAGGAAACAACAACGTACAATGATATTATGAATCAGAAATTAGCATGAAAAATGAAGATCTATAAAATTGTTATATTTGAGAGGCCTAAAAAAAAAAGATGCCACTTTTTTGTTGTTGTAAGGAGAACAACAAACATTGGAAACAAATAACTGACATTAAAAATATCACTGATAAATAAAACACATTCACTGAAATTGTCTAATGTTATAGATCAATGATGTCCAATAGAAATATAATACATATGTAGGGAGTTCCTCCTGTGGTTCAGCAGTAATGAACCTGGCTAGTATCTGCGAGGACTTGGGTTTGGTCCCTGGCCTTGCTCAGTGGATTAAGGGTCTCAGTGGATTAGACGAGGTTCGGATCTGGCACTGCTGTGACTGTGGCGTAGGCTGGCACCTACAACTCCAATTCGACCCCTAGCCTGGGACTTCCATATGTAGTAGGCGTGGCCCTAAAAAGACCAAAAAAAAAAAGTATATATATATAAAATATATATAATACATATGTAATTTACAATTTTCTAGTAGTCCCATTGAAAATAGGTAAAAAGGGGGAGTTCCCGTCGTGGCACAGTGGTTAACGAATCCAACTAGGAACCATGAGGTTGCGGGTTCGGTCTCTGCCCTTGCTCAGTGGGTTAACGATCTGGCGTTGCCGTGAGCTGTGGTGTAGGTTGCAGACGAGGCTCGGATCCCGAGTTGCTGTGGCTCTGGCGTAGGCCGGTGGCTACAGCTCCGATTCAACCCCTAGCCTGGGAACCTCCATATGCCGCGGGAGCGGCCCAAGAAATAGCAACAACAACAACAACAAAGACAAAAGACAAAAAAAAAAAAGTAAAAAGAGGAGTTCCCATCATGGCTCAGCAGAAAATAATGACTACCAGCCATAAGGACACAGATTCGATCCCTGGACTCAGTGGGTTAAGGATGTGGCATTGCTGTGGCTGTGACATAGGCCAGTGGCTGCAGCTCCAATTTGACCCCTAGTCTGGGAACTTCCACATGCCATACACTGCAGCCCTAAAAAGCAAAAAAAAAAAAAAAAAAAAAAGGAACAGGTGAAATTAATTTTAACATTATGCTCTTTTTAACACAATGTGTCCCAAATATTATCATTTCAACATAAAATCAATTATTTAAAAATTATTAATGTGTTTTTTTTTTTCATACTAAGCACATTTCAATTAGAACTAGCCACATTTTTATATGGCATAAAAGCCATACTGGATAGCACAGGGGTAAAATATCTCTATAAGTTAGGCCCAAGGTCCCAGAAGTAAGTTTGACTTAAAGAATACCAAGTCCTTTTGCCTAAAGTAGAAATGATTCAATAAGGCACAGGATAGATAAAGAAGATGTCAAGTGTTCTCACAGAGCTACAATTTTGATGCTATCTATAAAAGACAGTATAGAACAGGCCTTCCTTTCAGTTATCAGTAAATGCTACATATTACAAAAAACAGGCTGTCTGAATTAGGTGGAACTTAGTGAAAGTCATCATGTTCTAGGATATAATCAACCATATATATATGTGTAAAGCATAACCTTAGTGGTATTTTCTCAGGATAGAGAACTCAAAAAGACAAAAAAAAAGAAAAAAAAAAGGCATTCAATATTTCTGTGAGGTACTACACCAATCGAAATAAATATTTCAAACCTATAAACACACTGGGAAAAAGATCTATGTAGAAGAACTTTGTGAAAAAATTACTAAGCTAAAGACTCTCTTTTCTCTTAACAGCTGTATAAAAAATTCAGGCAGTTTTGTTCTTTGAAAATCTATTTTGAAGCCTTCTTTTGGTCTGTACTAAGGCCCCCAGAATTCAACTCTCTTCTCACTTTAACTGTCAGGAAATGTTTCTTTCACATATTACAGAGCTGGAAGAAAATCAGATGCCATCTATTTCAGTACTGGCTCTGATTTTCCTACCTCCTATCATGCTGCACAAAAGTGTTATGTGGCCCTGTAGCCTCTGAATAAATTAGTTAAATATACCTTTTTTTTTTTTTTTTTTGGCCATGCCCATGGCTTGTGGAAGTTGCTGTTTCAGGGATCTAACCAGAGCCACAGCAGTGATAATGCCAGATCCTTAACCCACTGAGCCACCAGGGAAGTCCAACCTATCTTATTGTTAACTGAAAAAGGAAGATTTACTCCTCTTTCTGCCCCTCTTAAAAATATAAATGATTCCCTCTCTACTGCTCTTGTCCCTAAAGTACCATTACATCTTCGTGGATTTATTAATCTTAGTTTCATTATTTCTTTAGTTCTAAATTTATCAAATCAATTTCTATCACTGAGCTGTTGATGCTATCTTGGGTCCTATGTTTGGCAGATTCATACATACTTTTTCAGTTTTGATGCTCTTTTCCTAAGATCTGATCCCTGTTCCATAGAAAGGTAAATATCTTTTCTCATTTCTCCCCTACTGCTAATAAATTTCAATCTTTTCTTGACCAATTTCTTGCCTTATCTAACCTGATTTTCCTTTTTTTTTTAACCTGATTTTACTTATGGGCATTACTTTCCTTTCAAAGTTCTGAAAGTGAAATTGCCCATATCGTGAAGTCAAAGGCTTACAGCAGTAGCCTTTTACTCTCCATTGCCATTTTCAGACCATTCAGTATCACTTTCTTAAAATCCCATTTGTATATAAAGACAATCCCAATAATTTCATCAGTAAATTTAACTTTGCTAGGACATGATAACTCCAGAAAACTCTCAAAGTGTTTTTTTTTTTTTTTTCTGGTTGTCACCCTCCAACCTCATTCTAGGTGTCTTCAATATGAATGTTATATGAGTGCTAGAATATAATAACTTACTGTGATTTTCAAATTAATTCTCCCAGCCAGTGACTCACTTTGTAATCAATATATATCTTTTTTTTTCTTTTATGGCTCTGCCTGTGGCAAGTGGAGGTTCCTGAGCCAGGGATTGAACCTGTGCCACAGCAGCAACTCAAGCTGCTGCAGTGACAACATGGGATCCTCATTTCACTGTACCACAAGAGAACTACAATACATATTTTTTATGACATTAAATTCTTGGTAACTTAATTACCTGGGCAACTTTGATGAGGGAAGTGATGCTTGCTGAGTTTCAACATCCTTGACAACAAAATAAGATGCCATCACTCACCTCACAAGGTTAGTAGATAGTTAAAATGCAAGAATATATAGCACAACCTCCTGCTTCCCATCTCATCTTTTTTTTTGTCTTTTTTTTTGCCATTTCTTGGGCCGCTCTCACGGCATATGGAGGTTCCCAGGCTAGGGGTTGAACTGGAGCCATAGCCGCCAGCCTACGCCAGAGCCACAGCAACGCCAGATCTGAGCCGCATTTGCGACCTACACCACAGCTCATGACAACGCCAGATCCTTAACCCACTGAGCAAGGCCAAGGATTGAACCCGAAACCCCATGGTTCCTAGTCGGATTCGTTAACCACTGAGCCACAACAGGAACTCCCCCACCTCATCTTTAAAAAAAAAAATTTTTTTTTTCTTTTTAGGGCCAAACCTGCAGCACATGGAAGTTCTTGGGCTAGGGACTGAATTGGAGCTGCAGCTGGAGCCTACTCCATAGCCACGGCAATACTAGACTTGATCCACATCTGCGAACTATGCTACAGCTTGTGGCAACGCCAGATCCTTAACCCAATGAATGAGGCCAGGGATCTAACCTGAATCCTCATGGACACTATGTCAGGTTCTTAATCTGCTGAGCCAAAGGGAACTTCCTACCTCATCTTTTAAAATTTATTTATTTATTTTTATTTGTCTTTACAAATGGGTTTTATTTCATAATATTAGTCAATATTAAACTTATTTCCCAAGGAAATAACTGAAAGCTGTAGAGATATACATCTGACACTTTTTGGCAAATGACACTGAAAAAAATTTTTTAAACAAAAAAAAATTATTCAAGTATAGTTGATTTATAATATTGCATTAGTTTCAAGTATACAGCAAAGTAATTCAGGTTTTTGTTCAGATTACTTTCCAATATACATATTACAAGATATTGAATATAGTTTCCTATACTATACAGAAAATCCTTGTTATCTATTTTCTGTATAGTAATTTGTATCTGTTAATGCCCTTCTCTGTATCGTTCCAATTTTAGTGTGTGTGCTGCCAAATCAAGCATTCACCTCATCTTTTAAAAAAATAAATTTAGCAAGGTACAATATACATGGCATGAAATTTACCCAACTTGTGTAAAATCCAGTAATTTTTAATATACAGAATGGTATGGCCATCACCCCAATCCAGTTTATGACATTTCTATCACCCAAAAAAGATCCCTTGTGCCTATCTGTAGTCATATCCTGTCCCTACCTACAGCCCCTGATCATCTGCTTTTCACATCTGTAGGTTTACCTTCCCAGAACATGTCACATAAATGGAATCATATGATTTGAAGTCTTTTGCATCTCACTTCCTTCAGTTAGGATACTGTTTTCAAGGTTTATCCATGTTGCAGCACAAGGCAATACTTCCTTTTTCTGGCTGAAAAGTATTCCACTGCATAGATAGACCACCTGTGTTTATTCATTCACCAGTTGATAGGCAATGGCTTGTTTCCAGTTTTTTATTATTATGAATAATGCTGCTATGATTATTTGTGTAAAAGTTTTTGTGTGGACATGTTTTCATTTCTCTTGTGAGACTTGCCATGTAGGATGCAAAGTTACATTAATTTTTAAAGACATTGCTAAAGTTTTTCCAAAGTGGCTGTATCATTTTACATTCCCACCAACAATAAATGAAGGTTCCAGTTTCTCCATACTCTTGCCAAGACTTACTATTTTTGGTCTTTTTTTGATTACAACCATTCTAGTGAGTATGAAGTAGTACCTCAGTGTGGTTTTAATTTGCATTTCTCTAATGAATAATAATGTCGAACATCTGTTCATGTGTTTATTAGTCATTCCTGTCTTTGGTATAACGTATTCGGTTTTTTTTGGATGTGGAAAGTTCCCGGGCCAGGGATCAAACCCATGCCACAGCAGTAACCAGAACCATGGCAGCTGACAACACTGAGCCCCCCAGGGAACTCCCAGTATAATGTATATTAAGATCTTTTGCTCTTTTAAAAAACTAAGTTGTCTGTATTCTACTACTGAGTTTTAAGAGTTCTTTATATGTTCTAGATACAATTCCTTTATCAGGTATGTGATTTACAAATTTTTTTCCCCCAGTCTGTAGATTATCTTTCCATTTTCTTAAAGGTGTCTTACAAAGTACAAATGTTTCATTTTCTTTCCTTTTTTTTTGGTCTTTTTGTCTTTTGTTGTTGTTGTTATTGTTGTTGTTGCTATTTCTTGGGCCGCTCCCGCGGCATATGGAGGTTCCCAGGCCAGGGGTTGAATCGGAGCTGTAGCCACCGGCCTACGCCAGAGCCACAGCAACTCGGGATCCGAGCCTCGTCTGCAACCTACACCACAGCTCACGGCAACGCCAGATCGTTAACCCACTGAGTAAGGGCAGGGACCGAACCCGCAACCTCATGGTTCCTAGTCGGATTCGTTAACCACTGCACCATGATGGGAACTCCTCTTTCTTTTTTTTTAATTGGCTGTGCCTGTGGTATGTGGAAGTTCCTGTGCCAAGGATCAAACCTGCCACAGTGGTGACAACGCTGGATCCTTAACCACTAGGCCACCAGGAAACTCCAAAAGGTTTTACTTTCTATGAAGTCCAATTTACTATTTTTTTTTTCCTTTACAGTTTGTACTTTTGGTACTATATCTATGAACTCTCTGACTAACCCAAGGTTACAAAGATTTTCTCCAACAAAAAAAAGTTTTGTTGGAGTTCCCTTCATGGCGCCATGGTTAATGAATCAGACTAGGAACCATGAGGTTGCGGGTTCCATCCCTGGCCTTGCTCAGTGGGTTAAGGATCCGGCGTTGCCATGAGCTGTGGTGTAGGTTGCAGATGCGGCTTGGATCCCGCATTGCTGTGGCTGTGGTGTAGGTTGGCAGCTACAGCTCCGATTAGACCCCTAGCCTGGGAACCTCCATATGCCAAAGGAGCAGCCCTAGAAAAGGCAAAAAGACAAAAAAAGAAAAAAAAATTTCGTTTCTTACATTTAGGCCTTTGATCCATTGTAGTTAATTTCTGTGCATGGTATCAGGTCAGGGTCTAAATTATTTCATGAATATAGATATCCAATTGTTCCAGAACCATCTGTTGAAGACTATTCTTTCCCTATTGAATTTCCTTGGTGTCTTTGTCAAAAATCAATAGAGCATACATTTAAAGGTTTGTTTCAGGACTCTCAGTTCTGTTCCTTTCATCTACATGTCTATCCTTAGGTTAGTATCATACTGTCTTGATTACTATAGCTTTATAGTAAGCTTTGAAATCAGAATATGTAAGTCCTCTAACTTCATTCTTTTTCAAAATTGCTTTGGCTCTTCCGGATTCCTTCCATATATACTTTAGAATGAATTTCTCAATTACTGGGGGGGGGGGAACCCCTCAAATCCAACTGACCACCACCAACAAAAAACCCCAAAAACCACCTGCTCAAATTTGGGTTATGATTGTATTAAATCCATAGATCAATTTACAGAAAATTATCATCTTAAGAACTCTCCATTTAGATTTTTAAAAACTTCTCTTAGCAAACTGTAGCTATTACTTTTTAAGTCTTATACTTCTTTTGTTAAATTTATTCCTAAGTATTTGATTCTTTTTGAAGCTACTGTGAATAAAATTATTTTCTTAATTTCATTTTTTGGACTGTTCATTGATAGTATACACAGATGCAATTTATTTTTATATATTGATTTTGTATCTTGCATCAAAATTGAATTAATTTATTAGTCCTATTAGGTTTTTTGGTGTATGGATTTCTTAGGAAATTTATACATACAGGATAATGAAAACGAAGACAACTTTAAATTTTCCCCTTCCAAACTGGATGTTTAAATTTTTTTTTCCTCTGTTGTTAAGCTGGCTACAACTTCCTGTACAATGCTAATTCAAAGTCTGCTAGAGCAAATATTCTTGCTTTGTTCCTAACCTTTGGGGGGATAAGCATTCAGCCTTTCCCCATTTAATACACTGTTACCTGTAGGTTTTTAAGTAGATGTTCTTTTTTTTTTTTTTTGTCTTTTGTCTTTGTTGTTGTTGTTGCTATTTCTTGGGCCGCTCCCGAGGCATATGGAGGTTCCCAGGCTAGAGGTTGAATCAGAGCTGTAGCCACCGGCCTACGCCAGAGCCACAGCAACTCGGGATCCGAGCCTCGTCTGCAACCTACACCACAGCTCACGGCAACACCGGATCATTAACCCACTGAGCAAGGGCAGGGACTGAACCCGCAACCTCATGGTTCCTAGTCGGATTCGTTAACCACTGCGCCACAACGGGAACTCCTAAGTAGATGTTCTTTATCAGGCTAGGAAGCTCCCGTCTATTCCAGGTTTTTATCATTGAATGGGTGTTGGATTTTGGCAAATGCTTTTTTTTTTTCCCCCCTCGTTTCATAGCCTCACTTGTGGCATGTGTAAGTTCCCAGGCCAAGGGTCAAATTGGAGCTATAGCTGCTGGCCTACACCACAGCTCAACACTGGATCCAAACTGCATCTGCAACCTATGTCACAGTTTAAGGCAACACCGGATTCTTAACCCACCAGATCCTTAAGTGAGGCCAGGGATTGAACCCGCATCCTCAAGGAGATTATGTTGGGTTCTTAATCTGCTAAACCACAATGGGAACTCCTTAAATGCTTTTTCTATACCTATTGAGATGATCACGAGGTCTGAGTCCTTTCTTCTAGTACTATGGTGTATTACATTAAGTGGATATTCTATTATTAAACCAACTGTACATTTCTGGGATAGAAACCCCTTGGTCATGATACAGAATATTTATATTTTGCTAGACTGGATAGGGTTTTTATGCAGATTTTTTTCTTTTTCCTTTTTAAAATTATTATTATTTTTTAAATAGTTATTTCCCCAATACATTTTTTTTCCTACTGTACAGCATGGTGACCCAGTTACACACACATGCACACATTCTATTTTTGCACATTATTATGCTTCATCATAGAATTTTTGTGTACATTTTCATGAGGGGTAAAGGTCTATAATTATTTTCTTGTGAAATCTTTTTCTGGCTTCAGTATCAAGGTAATATTAGCTTTATACAATGAGTTGTTTCTCCATCTCTATTTTCTGGAAGAGACTTATTTCTTTTTAAAATATCTGAAAATTCACTATTAAAGCCATCTGGGTCTTGGCATTTCTTTTTGATTAATTCACTTTACTAATTTTAGGTCCACTTAGATTTTCTATTTCTTTTTCTTTTTGAGTCAGTTTTGATAATTTGTGTCTTTCTTAAAATTTGTCCATTTCACCTAAATGGTCTAATTTTTTTGGCAAAAAATTCCAGCATGCGGCATAATGTAGAAATCCTGTTTCTAAATATATACCCAGAGAACTGAAAACACAGAACCACATAAAAACTTGTACATGAATGTTCATAGCAACAGTACTTAAAATGGCCCCAAATGTCCATCAACTCATGAATAATAAACGAAATATGGCATATCCATACAATGAAATATCACTCAAACATAAAAAGGAATGAAATACCATATAATCCACAAAATGGATAAACACTGAAAATATGCTAAATGGAAAAAGATAGGCACAGGTCATATATTATATGATTCTATTTATATGAAAAGTCCAAGACAGGCAAACTCAAAGAGACAGAATAGACTAGTCATTTCCATGGGTTGGGGGAGGGCTGAATGGGAAGGGGCTGATAATGGGTATGGCATTGCATACGGTTCCATTATGAAATGCTATTTTGGAAAAAGAATTGGAGGCAGAGCATGTTTAGTTGAGATTATTGAGGGCTGTGGAATTTTTCTAAGTTCTTAAGACACATAAGAATACATATCTTGGGAGTTCCCGTCATGGCTCAGTGGTTAACGAATCTGACTAGGAACCATGAGGTTGCAGGTTCGATCCCTGGCCTTGCTTAGTGGGTTAAGGATCCGGCGTTGCCATGAGCTATGGTGTAGGTCACAGACACAGCTCGGATCTGGCATTGCTGTGGCTCTGGTATAGGCCGGCAGCTGCAGCTCTGATTGGACCCCTAGCCTGGGAGCCTCCATATGCTGCAGGTACGGCCCAAGAAAAGGCAAAAAGACAAAAAAAAAAAGAATACATATCTTTCTGGAGTAGTATGGTCATGATCATTCTTGTATCCATTTTGGAAAAGTTTATCAAGAACATATTATGTGCCAGCACCATGCTAGATACTGAGAAAATAAAAATGACACGTCAGATACATAATCAGACAATCAGACAAGCTTTCTTTTAGAAGATGATAGATTAAGGATATGTTTTTTTTCCCTTCATTTCTAAAATCCTATCCCAAATGATGGTGGAGAAACAAAAAATGGAGTGAGAGCTCTGGAGAAAGATATTGGAGAACTTGAGATTTTGATATACTTGCAAAAATGAGAAAGAGACTAAAATTGGGTGGCAGAGAAACCAACCACAGTCCAGAAAGGCATGGTAGAAGTGGGAATTATTTACTCCCATGGAGCCCTGAGGTAATCCAAGCTCAGAGTTGTCAATCCTGAAGCAGGAGTAGGAAGCAAGGGCAGAGAAGAGAGTTATCAGACTGTTCACACACCAGCTCTGTCAGTGGGACGGTCCCTTCTTCCACCAGACTTCTCAACTGAGCAGAACTAATGTCACCTACTACTCTTTGAAGAAAATAAAAATCTGAGTATGGAAGGTTAAGAACTTTGTATAAGCACTGGCATCCCTCTCCTTTAAGGAAGGTGTGAGGGTAGAGCCTGGTCTGGCAGTTCTCTTTCCACAGTCATAGCTTACAGCTCCCTTCCACTCACTGGAGAGGATGCTGAGTAACAAATGCTACACAAGGACAGACAAACATTTCAAGCTACTTATCTTAAGTAAAAAGGCCTTGCATTCATCAGTATGACTAACCAAAAAGCACCAGATAATGTGAAAAATCCACAGGACAAAAGAAATGGAACAAAATGAATAAGAACTGAGGCCAGAAGAAACAACTTAAACACCACTGTAATCTGTACTGTCTCTATAAATTAAAAACAGACTGCTATACAGATGCAAACTATTATATATAGAATGGATAAACAATAAGTCCTACTGTGTAGCACAGGGAACTAGATTTAATATCCTGTAATAAACCATAATAAAAAGAATATGAAAAGAATATATGTGTGTTTGATAATCATTTTGCTATACAGCAGAAAACTAACACTATAAATCAACTATACGCCAATAAAATAAATTTTAAAAATAGACTGCTTTAAAAAGGAGGAATCAGAACAAATAAAAGTTCTTAGAAATAAAGAACTGAGGATAAAGTTTACAGAGGGGAAAAAACAAATTATCAACACAAAGGAATTAGACTGAAATCTGACTTTTCATCGGTAACAATGGATGCTAAAACACAACAGAGCAATACCTTCCAAGTTCAAAGGAAAAGTAATTCTGTACCTAAAATTCTATTACTGGACAAACGACAAAAAAATTGTGAGAACAAAATATTTTTTACTTATGTATGTGCTTGGAAATTTTCCCTCCCACATAACCTTTCTAAATAAAGAAAAAACTTATTTTGAGAATCTGCTCCTGGCAAAACAAAAAGGAATCAAAGTAGAGGGAGACATGGGTTCTCAAAAATACTAGCTCTAACTCAGGAACACAATGAAAAGAAATTAAAACAAACAATCACAGGGACCCCAAGGAGAAAGTCTTCAGGAAGAAAAGTAGACTGCATTAGACAAGCTGTATGATTAAGATACTAATTGTCTTTAGTAATAATATGGATGAAAGAATATGCTACTTTTGTCAACAGAAACAGTTATAGAAATGTCAGAAGAAAAGAGGCTATAATAAGAAGTTATAGTCCAGGGAGTTCCTGTTGTGGCACAGTGGAAATGTACCCAACTAGTATCCATGAAGGTGCAAGTTTGGTCCCTGGCCTCACTCAGTGGGTTGGGGAATCCAATGTTGCCATGAGCTGTGGTGTAGGTCATAGACACTGCTTGGATCTGGCATTGCTATGGCTGTGGCATAGGCTGGCAGCTATAGCCCCGATTGACCCCTTGCCTGGGAACTTCCACATGCCATGGGTATGGCCCTAAAAAGCTAAATAAATAAATAAAAGAAGTTATGGTCCAAATAGGAAACAAAAATTGGAATGGGGTATGATTTTGAGCAACTGCTGACAAAAGAAAAGAAAATCCATTTGATACTACTGCTGCTTAACAAAAGCACTACAAACTTAGCAGCAGAAAACAACACATATTTACTATCTCATAGTTTCTGGGGGTCAGGTGTCCAGGCACAGCCTACCTAGCTCATCCTCTGCAAGGCCGCAATCAAGGTGTCAGCCACGCTATTCCATTCTATTCCATTCCCATGTCTGGGAAGAATATGTTGCTAAGCTCACTTGAGTTGTTGGCAGAAATCATTTGGCAGAATTTGCCTGCTGCTCTAGATTAAGTGCCAAGCTTCTTTCTGGCTACTGACTGAAGGCCACCCTCAGTGCCCTGATTTGTGAGCTTCCTAACATGGTTGCTCATTTCTAACTTCATCAAACTGGTGAGAGGGGTCTCTAGAGTAAGTCTGCTAACAAGACAGAGTCTTATAAAATGTAAAATAATCATGGTGTAACATCATATCACCTTTACCACATTCTACTGATAAGAAGCAAACTAAAGGATCAGCCCACACTCAAGGGGAGAGGATTACACAAAGGCATGAGCATTAGGAGGCAGGCACCATGTAGGGGTCACCTTAGACTTCATCTGTCACAATTATAAATGCTGAATGTTAATTTAACATTTTTAGAGGCTTCTGCTTTTGACCATTAAGAGTAAATGATAGTGGCGTTCCCATCATCATGGCTCAGTGGTTAACCAACCCAACTAGGATCCTTGAGGATGTGGGTTCAATCCCTGGATTCACTCAGTGGGTTAAGGATCAGGTGTTGCTGTGAGCTGTGGTGTAGGTCGCAGATGCGGCTTGGATCCCGCATTGCTGTGGCTGTGGTGTAGGCCAGCAGCTACAGCTCTGCTTGGACCCCTAGCCTGGGAAGCTCCACGTGCTGCAGGAGCAGCCCTAAAAAGACACACACACACACACACACACACACACACACACACAGAGTAAATGAGAGCAAACTTACCCTTCACTATAACAAGAATAGAGAAATATGTGAGAAAATGTTCTAGATATGAGAAAATAGGCAGCACAAGGCTGTGAGTCCTGAAAAGGGGGAAACAAATGATGTGGGCCCTACAATCACCTGGATTGTATTTGGAAGCACTTTACAAACAGTGGCACCGGAAGAGGAAACTAAGTAGGGCAGAGTGATTTCAATGACTCAAGGAAGATTCTATGTTGGCTTTGAAGAAGCTGCCATGTTGTAAGGTCATGAGGCTAGGACCTGAAGTTAGCCTTGTAGGAGTTGAGAGTGACCAAGCTGACAGTCAACAACAACAACAAAAAAGAGGACTTCAGTTCTATAACCATGAGGACCAGAATTCTGCCAACTAATAAACTTGGAAGATCTTGGGCCTCACATGAGGTCACAGCCCTAGCCAATATCTTGATTTTAGCTGGTCAAAAGTACATAATCTAAATCTAATCATGAGGAAACAGTACAAAATAACTAGCTAAAATAAAGAAACCCCCCCAAACCCAAAATAACTAGCTATACTTTTCAAAAATATTAATGTCACAAAACACAAAGAAAGAGTCATTTTTTTTTTTTTCCTTTTTAGAGGCACACTTGCAGCACATGGAAGCTCCCAGGCTAGGGGTTGAATTGGAGATGAAGCTGCCAGCCTATGCCACCACAGTCACAGCAATGCCAGACCTGAGCCGTGTCTGTGACCTATACCACAGCTCAGGACAATGCCAGATCCTTAACCCACTGAGCAAGGTTAGCACTTGCTAACCCACTAGCATCCTCATGTATACTAGTCAGGCTTGTTTCTTGTGCGCCACAATGGGAACTCCAAGAAAGATTCAAATTGTCCCAAATTAAATGAGACTAAAGGGACACAGCAAATGAATGCAATATATGAGCTTAGATTTTCTTTTGCTATAAGGAACATTATTGGTATAATTGGCAAAATCTAAATGTGGATTGTTTACTGGATATTAGCAACTGAGTCAATGTTAACATTCTGATTTTTGATAATCATACGCTGGTTATATATAGCAATTTTTTAATTAAAAAATATACAGTTAAATATTTAAGGGTAATGGGGTATATCTGTAACTTGCTGTTAAAATAGTTCATAAAAATAACCACAAACAAACACACAGAAAGAGAAAAAGGAGAAAGCAAATACAGTAAGATTTTAATATTTGAAGAATGTGAGGAAGAGATTTAGAATTTCTTTGAAGTATTCTTATAACTTTTCTGTAAGCTTGAAATTATGTCAAAATAAAAAATTTAAGAAAAAGCTATATGTACAAAGGTGCTCATTATAGCATTATTTATAACAGTGAGAACTTCATTCATTTAATAATTACTGGGTATCTTATACTCTAAGTGGTATGCTGGACATGAGGAATATAACAGTGAACAAGTGAGACCAGTTACGTGGCTTAGAGATTGAGGGGTTTCTTGGGATGTAATATTTGCAGAGCTCAAGCTGGAAAAGTTGGTCGCCCTTGGTAGAACTTAACTGTGATGGCAGCACATGGAGATGTTTATGAAATTATAGCAAAGTCATTCGACATAATAAGGGAAAATCAAAATAGAAATGTAAAACATTGTAATAACAGAGTAAGATACTTATTCTAAGAGTTAAGGAGTTCCTGTTGTGGCACTGCAGAAACAAATCCAACTAGGAATCATGAGGTTGCGGGTTCGATCTCTGGCCTTGCTCACTGGGTCAAGGATCTGGTGTTGCTGTGAGCTGTGGTGTAGGTAGCAAATGCAGTTTGGATCCTGCATTCTGTGGCTGTGGTGTAGGCCAGCAGCTGTAGCTCTGATTTGACCCCTAGCCTGGGAACCTCCATATTTTGGGTACGGCCCTAAAAAGTAAAAAAAAAAAAAAAAAAAAAAGTTAAGTTAAAAAAAAGCAGAGTATACTGTAAATACTATCAGAATTGTACATCTATATGCATATAAAAAGATACAAAGACAAAATAAAAATTGTACTCAAAATATTAGAAAAGGAATACAGAAATACAATACCTTTTAAAATTACACCCAAAAAATCAAATACCTGGGAATACACCTGACCAAGGAGGTAAAGGATTTATATGCCAAGAACTATAAAACTTTAATCAAGGAAATTAAAGAGGATTCAAAGAAATGGAAAGATATTCCATGCTCCTGGGTTGGAAAAATTAATATTGTATAAATGGCCATACTACCCAAAGCAGTCTAGATTCAATGCAATCCCTATCAAATTACCCATGACATTTTTCACAGCACCAGAACAAACAATCCACAAATTTATAAGGAACCACAAAAGACCCAGAATTGCCAAAGCAATTCTGAAGAACAAAAACCAAGCAGGAGGCATCACTCTCCCAGACTTCAGGCAATATTACAAAGCCACAGTAATCAAGACAGTGTGGTACTGGTACCAAAACAGAGAGACAGACCAATGGAACAGATTAGAGAACCCAGAAATAAACTCAGACACCTGTGGTCAGTTGATCTTTGACAAAGGAGGCAAGAACATAAAATGGGAAAAAGACAGTCTTTTCAGCAAGTATCACTGGGAAACCTGACAGCTGCATGCAAATCAATGAAACTAGAACACACCCTCACACCATGTACAAAAATAAACTCAAAATGGCTGAAAGACTTAAATATAAGACAAGCCACCATCAAAATCCTGGAAGAGAACATAGGAAAAACATTCTCTGACATCAACCTTACAAATGTTTTCTCAAGTCAGTCTCCCAAAGCAACAGAAATAAAAGCAAAAATAATCCAACGGGGCCTCATCAAACTGAAAAGCTTTTGCACAGCAAAGGAAACCAAAAAGAAAACAAAAAGACAACTTACAGAATGGGAGAAAATAGTTTCAAATGATGCAACTGACAAGGGCCTAATCTCTAAAATATAAAAACAACTTAACAGCAAAACAGCCAACAACCCAATTGAAAAATTGGCAAAGGACCTGAAGAGAGATTTCTACAAGGAAGATATACAGGTGGCCAACAAACACTTGAAAAAATGCTCAACATCACTGATTATTAGAGAAATGCGAATCAAAACTACCATGAGATACCACCTCACACCAGTCAGAATGTCCATCATTAATAAGTCCACAAATAAAAAATGCTGGAGGGGATGTGGAGAAAAGGGAACCCTCCTGCACTGTCGGTGGGAATGTAAGCTGGTACAGCCACTGTGGAGATCAGTATGGAGGTACCTTAGAAATCTATACACAGAACTATCATATGACCCAGCAATCCCACTCTTGGGCATATATCTGGACACAACTCTAATTAAAAAAGACACATGTGCCCGCATGTTCATTGCAGCACTATTCACAATAGCCAAGACATAGAATCAACCCAAATATCCACTGATAGATGATTGGATTAGGAAAATGTGGTATATATACACAATGGAATACTACTCAGCCATAAAAAAGAATGAAATAATGCCATTTGCAGCAACATGGATGGAACTACAGACGCTCATCTTAAGTGAAGTAAGTCAGAAAGACAAATACCATATGATATCACTTATATCTGGAATATAATATACAGCACAAAGGAACCTTTCCACAGAAAAGAAAATCATGGACTTGGAGAATAGACTTGTGGTTGCCAAGGGGGAAGGGGAGGAAGTGGGAGGTACTGGGAGCTTGGGGTAAAGAGATGCAGAATGTAGCCTTTGGGATGGATTAACAATGGGATCCTGCTGTATAGTACTGGGAACTCTGTCTAGTCACTTATGATGGTACACTTAATGTGAGAAAAAAGAATGTATACATGCATGTGTAACTGGGTCACCATGCTGTACTGTAGGGAAAAAAAAAAGATAAATAAATAAAATAAAATAAATAGTACTCATTGTGATTGTGTTTCCTATTTGAATTTCCTATGTTAAAAATTTTAGTAATTAAAGATAAATTTCAGGAGTTCCTGTCATGGCACAGTGGAAACGAATCTAACTAGGAACCATGAGGTTGCAGGTTTGATCCCTGGCCTTGCTCACTGGGTCAAGGATCCGGAGTTGCTGTGAGCTGTGGTGTACGTAGCAAAAGCAGCTTGGATCCTGTACTGCTGTGGCGTAGGCCAGCGGCTGTAGCTCCAGTTAGACCCCTAGCCTGGGAACCTCCATATGCCTTGGATTCGGCCCTAAAAAGACAAAAGACAAAAAAAAAAAAAAAGAAAGAAAAGAAAAGAAAAGAAAAGAAAAATTTCATTCCAAAAAAGTTACTAACATTTCAGGAAATTGTCATAATTAAATCTACATAAATGGACTGAGTAATTGAGTTTAAGAAAATTCGATTAGTCAGTCAAGATCATCAAAAAATTTATAAAAGATAGTTACAATGATGGGTATCTTTTTTTTTTTTTTTTGGTCTTTTTAAGGCTGCACCTGCAGCATATGGAGGTCCCTAGACGAGGGGTTGAATTGAAGCTGTAGCTGCCAGCCTACACCACAGCCACAGCAACACCAGATTCCGAGCCGAGTCTGCAATCTACACCACAGCTCATGGCAACACTGGATCCTTAACCCATTGAGTGAGGCCAGGGTTCGAACCTGCGTCTTCATGGATGCTAGTCAGATTCATTTCCACTGAGCCACGATGGGAACTCCAAGATGAGTATCTTTAAATCTAATATAATATGACTTATAATTTGTTTGGAAGGTGAAGTACACAATTTACCAGCTAAAGGCAGTCAGGGGAGACTATAAATTCCTCAAAGGCAGGAATTTCGTGTTCCTGGTGCCCGATACAATGGCAATCCATCACCAGTAGTTTGCTTATTAAGCTGAGGTGCTGAATACTATATACTCTTTTTTTCCAAAATATATTACTTCTTCATTTTTGATTTTTTCTTGGCCTTTTAAAACATTTTTTTTTTTAAGTTTTATTGAAGTATAGTTGATTTACAAGGTTGTGATAATTTCTGCTGTGCAACAAAGTGATTCAGTCATACATATACACATACCCATTCTCTCCCAGATTCTTTTCCCACATAGATTATCACAGAATATTGGGTAGAATTCTTTGTGTTATACAGCATGTCACCGTTGGCCAATCATTCCATATACCTCAGTGCTCTCTTGAACAGAGGTTTTTAATTTGCTTCTAAGGTATCCAGAAATGCCAAGTCTTGGTGAGGAGGGGGAAAGATGTGGTTTGTCATTTATAAACCTCCTTGTATCTTACTAAAATTTGTGGATATGTCTATTTTGTGAAGGGAAAAGTTTACAGCTTTCACCACAGTTTCAAAGAGGTCAAAAGTACTGTTTTGCATAAACAAAGAATATTATGAAATTTTTCTAATAACTTTGAAATTTAATAACTATATAGAGCCATTTATTTAATTTTTACATCGTGGTTAGGTCAGAGACAAAGTGATGTTATGACCTTAAAGTCTGAGTGAAAAAAACCCCCAAATTCCTCAACCCCAGGTTAAGTTTAAGCTTGACTGTGAAATATCACAAATCTATCCAATGATTTACTAGCACATATCAACCTGATGAATAATTACAGAATGCCTTCTATACTACGTATCACCAAGAAACATTTGATGAAATGCTAAGTTTTTAGATACATTTAGGGAGTGGGCCAATTAAAGGGAAAACATTTATTTATTCATTTTAATTGTAAGTGTGCCAAGCACTGAGCTAGGCACTGATAGTTCAAAAAGAACACTCAGATCTTTTGAGAAGTACAAAGTCTACTGGAAAAGACAGACGTATAAAAATATAATTGTTCACAATATAGTCAGGTAGAAATAAATAATTTCATGAAGAAGTTAAAGTATATATCCAAGAGGAATTGATATCTAAGCTGGAGGAGTTTCATCACTAACAGAAAGCAATGGAGGCTGGGATAGACAACATTTAGGCTGTGGGGATGTTTACAAAGGTATGGAAGATCCCTCCTGCGTTTGGAGGATGGGATAGGGAAAAGACTAGTAGAAGATAAGGTCCAGAATGGCAAGGGTCAATGAATTCATGATGAATCTGGATGTTTTCCTGAATGCAAAAAAGCTGTGACTATTAAAGGTTTTTAAGGAGAGGAGGAATTAATTGGAAAAAAGTAACTCTGAGAGTAATGTAGAAGACAGACTAATGTGGGAAAGAAAAAAGATATGAAAATCTTTATGTAAAAGTGGTCCTTCTGAAAAATTTAATGGCAGACATTCTCACAGAAACCTATCATGGACCTACTGTTTGCCTAAGAGCTGCACAGCCTGGTTGCTGCTTACCTGTAACAGAGAGATTAGTTACCGCAGCGCTAGTTAGAGGAAGGACTGGATTGACTGTGAGGGTAGTTGCTGCACTGCTTGTCACAAGGCTTGGCGTGGTTGCCACCTAGAGGTCAGAAGTGAAAATATGCAAAAGCATTTAAAAATCAAGATACAAAAATTTAAAGTCCATATTATAGATTTATTTTTCCTATTAAAATTTTAAAATTCCAGGTATAATAGAATAAAATAAAAGGACCTACAATGAAATGATTTTATTAGTTATTCCTTGATCTCGGGAGTTGCAAAAACTGGCTTATGTTGAAACGTTGCTTTTAGTAGATGGTTTTTCACTGATATTACAAATACCTTTGCCCAAGTTTTAAAAAGAAATTAATAAAAAAAAATCCCCAAATTTCAAGTCAGATATACTCTAAATCAGTAAGAAATACTATACCTATTACAAACTTAATTTAAACAAGAAAAAACTACTCAAGGGGATCAGAGAATCTGGGTGGTTTTTTTTTTTTTTTTGGCCGCCCTACAGCATATGGAGTTCCTGGGCCAGAGATCAGGTCCAAACGCAGTGGCAACCTATGTCACAGCTGCAACAACACCAGATCCTTAACTCACTATGCCACGCCAGGGATGGAACCTGTGTCCCACTGCTCCAAAAATGCTGCCAATCCAATCCATTTCGCTAAGGCGGGAACTCCTAATCTAGGGTTCTTGTATTACTTTCATTTTCGACCATGTGGGGGCAAGACTGTCTTAAGTTTTGCTTTTTTAATAAAATTATACTATGGAAAGAATGTAAACAAATTAAAAAAACTAACAGTTTCTTTTTGAAATAACATAAGTATTTCTACATTGTTGTAAGAAATACTGCCTTCCGTCCTTCCTTCTTCTAGTAGAAATATATCCAAAACACAAAATAGTCACCTACGTAAAACAAAATTGTACCTAGTGACTTTTTCATTACTACCATCTCATGGACTTTATGATTAAAGCTTCACCATTTAACAACTATAGGCTTCACTTAACAAATTAGTAAGTGCTTATTAATGAGGACCTTAGTTTGAATAGCCTCCCAGTATAGAATAATAATCAAATAAATTAAAAACAAATTAACAAGGTATCAGAAATGCAAACTCAACAATATTTCCATCTTTGGAATCCTAGTTGGAAATGTGGCATCACATTTATAATTGTAAAGATCAAGGGAGTCACATGGCCACTCCATGTCCCTTCAGTCTAGGAATATTATCCTCATGTTAACAGCAGAGGTTACTCAATGAGGTTATAAATAAAAGGCCAACATGTGTATAAAGATCTGAGACAGTTGTTTTAATACAAGTTCAATAAATCTGGGAATTTATTGTCACTTAATCACGTAAGTGTAAGTTTAATAAATTGAGCTTCAGAACCCAACATGAATAAAAAGCAACTAAAGATTTTTTTAGATAACTGGAATTAACCACAAATTTACTCCCATTACATAATAACCTAGCAAATTATACCAGAGAAGAGAATAATAGAACTTCAATGAAATAGGAAAGGATTAAAACTGTTTACTTTAGTAGTTCTCGCCGTGGCGCAACAGGACCAGCAGCGTCTTGGGTACACTGGGACGCAGGTTTGATTCCTGGCCCCGCACAGTTGGATTAAGGATCTGGTGTTGCTGTTGCGTGGCTTAGGTCACAACTGTGGCTCGGATCTGATCCCTGGCTGGAAACTCCATATACCATGGGGTGGTCAAAAAAAAAAAAAAAGAAAGAAAATTGTTTACTTTAAAAAATAAAAATCAGTAAGTTCTTAGGTTAACAAGAAGAGATTTAATTACTTTGGTAACATTTTAAATTTATATACCTTTATTCAATATGAATATGTACAGTAAATTCCTATAGTGAAATACATTTATTTGATAGGTGATTTGTAAAATTGTAAAAATTAACCCTTGAGCTTGTATCTCTATTCTTCACCCTTACCAGTGAGGTTGGGCTGGGGAAAATTGCTTTGATAGGTGAGCTGCTGGTCCCACCACTGCTTGGTGGGTTGATTCTTTTTTCTTTCTGGCGGCGGTTACAAAACCAAACACGTATCACTTCTTTTTCCATATTAAGCTGATCAGCAATCATGGTGATCTCTTCCGAGGTAGGCTTTTGATTCTGAAGGAGAAAAAAAAAATCTTCTTTTGGAAAACTGGCATAAAATGCCATTAAATGAATAAATGGGGAGGAACAAGTAAGAGAATGAAGTTGGGGTTTATGTGGCCACATTACTCCACTTTTAACAAAGAAGTTCTACAGACAGACTTTCTAATGAGCATATATATATTTATCAAATGTTGTTATATTAACTTAGAATAAGTTATTCTTGAATATATACATATATATTTTTTATTTTAAAGGGCAATTACTTTTGAATGAAACCAATACTTTATTAGTGGGAATTTAAGAAATTTCCTGCTGCTTTACACACACAGTCTCACTTGGACAACATGAGGCACGCAACAAGGCTGTGGGGCAGGAAAGGCAGTTATTATTACAGAAAAAAGAACTTTACCTTTAAGAGACCAAGTAACTTGACCAATCATAGTTCATAAGTAGCAAAACTGATAAAGACTCCTATTTCAATGCTCCTTCTACTGTGCTCAAGCCTTTTCTGAATTAGGAAAGTTAAAATTTTGTTGGAAGCTTTGATTTTGCTATTCCCTGGTACCAATACCCTGGTACAAAAAGACAAACATCTGCAGAAGTGATAGGGATGGAGTAGACACAGGTGTTTTTAGAAGTCTCAATAAAGGACCATAGATCACGAGGGAAACTTAGGGGACAATGGGAGATCACTGTAAGTAAATAAATTGCTCAAAAAAGACTTCAGCACAAGACAGCTTTGCTTCATTAGTGGAGCCTTGCGAATTGCCTCAGGTCTTGGGTGGGGGATGGGATGAGGCCTTCATTCATATTCAGACCAAGGGCAAGAGTTTGAGGACCACCCTTCCGCAGATTTGAATACTAAGGAGGAACTACTACTCCCAGAAAGGAAGAGGAGGGCTTTTCCAACCCTCACCCCCTTAGGTGATAAAACTGTAGCCCACCAGATCCTCAGGGCAGAGGTTCCTTGCCTGCCTGCTTGCATCTCTCACAAGCGTCCTATCTCAATAAATCTATTTCTTGCCCATCACTTTGTCTCTCGCTGAATTCCTTCTGCGCAAAGACATGCAAAACCTGAACCTGAGTGAGTCTAGACACAGGGTGAGTGATTCTAATTTAAAACCGTGGGTTCAAGTCCCAATCTGGGTTTGGGCCAGGTTTGAGTCCCGGCACATGGGTTCAAGTCCCAATCTGTGTTCTGGCTAGGTTCAGGCCGTTAATACTGTCAGTTTCAGAAGCAATGTGAACTTCATAGCCCATCAAGGCCTTTAGTGTTCTGGTTCCAAACTACTATTCTAAGTGTGCGAACACTAGAATTTAGCCAAACCAAAGTACTTGTGTTCCCCTGATACGTGTCATGGTTTTTCTCCCTGGGTGCTTTTTGCTCGAAGGGCTTTTCTCCCACCTCTTCCTGTCTGTGAATTCCCACGTATCCTACAGCAGCTGCTGCCTCCCTCACCTTGAGTGCTCACATGAATCTGAGCCTCTGAACCCTAAAGAACTCTGGTTTTGTTTTCTATGCTCAGTAACTTACTTTGTCTTATTTTCTCCAGTATGTTTATAAGCATGCATAAAGGCCAAGGCTTACAAGTCTATATTTTATTGTCTACAGCAATTAACATTTGTACTATACAGACAAACCCATGTATATGAAAAGTAAAAACCTACTAACCTCCAAGAAACTCTTCTCTAAGGCCACACGGATGTTGGTCTCTATGCTGGTGCGTTTTTTCCTCCTACGGTTCAAGCCCTCAACTCCCAGCCCTGGAGAATTCAGGGCACTTGGGCTGGAGAGAGCCGAATCAGATGAGAGGTTCTCTGTAAGAAAGAAGAAAACAAGTGAATCAAATTAACTGAACACAATTTATGTATGTAATACATGTATGTTAACAACAACAAAACTGACCAATGTATGTTAAGCTAAAAGCACATCTGAAAAGGTTTTCATAATCTACATTAAAATATAGTTTACTACCATGGATCTTTCCACTGTTCTTGGCATTCTTTGTCTCAGAATGGTTGACTTATACTGTCACTGCCACTCTCTGTTTTGTTTCTGAGAAAGCAGAAATTTACTACCCCTACCCTTAACTCTATGTCTTCTCAGTTCTGTTCTTATGTTTTGGTGTTGTTTGCTGATTTATTTATTAGCTCTAAGGATAAAAGGAAGAAAGCTTCTTGGAAAATATTCAATGTTTAACATTTATTTTGCAAATGACCTCTCATTTTATTTCATTGGTATTTCCCTTCCCCCAAACCAGACACATAATGAAACACTTCTATACACTTTAAAGTTTAAACAAGATTCTGTTTAATGACCCTGGGCATGTCACAGAATTCTCTGAGTTTCTTTCCACTCTACAAAAAAATGAGATGGAGGGAAGAGACCAGTGAGCCAAACCCAGAACTATAAAATCAGACTACATAAGGCTGGAAGTTATAGGTCTGTCTTTTCCAAAGACTGGATTTATGCCCACATTTATAGGGGGAACCATAGTATAGGGGATCTCTATGGTTCCTTACAGCTCTCATGGTCAATGATTCTGTGACTCAAAATTCAAATTTTCCAAAAGGAAACCTCAGCACAAAACACTTAAGTTAAAACTAACAGAGTTCCTGCAGTGGCACAGTGGGTTAAGAATCTGACTGTAGTGGCTCAGGCCACTATGGGGATGTGGGTTCAACTCACTGGCCAGGCACAATGGATTAAAAGATCTGGCATTGCCTCAGCTGCGGTATAGGTTTCAGCTGTGGATCAGATTCAATTCCTGGCACAGAAAATTCCACATGCTGCAGGTACAGCCATAAAGTTAAACAAACAAACAACCCCCCAAAAACCAACAGCTCAATTTCAATGTATGAAATATAAGGTCATTTACAAAAAAACAAATATAGTTGATTCACAATATTTTGTAACTGAATCACTTTGCTGTGATTCAGTTACAATTTTTTTTTTCAGATTATATTCCATTATAGGCTATTACAAACTACTGAATATAATTCTCTGTGCAATACAGTAAATCCTCATTGTTTATCTATTTTATGTATAGTAGTTTGTATTTATTAAACCTATACTCCAAATATGTCCTTCCTCTCTCCCTCTCCCATTTTGGTAACTGTAAGTTTGCTTTCTATGTCTATGAATCTGTTTGTTTTGTATATAATTCATTTGTATTACTTTTTTATTTTAAATTTTTTTTTTTTGGTCTTTCCTAGGGCTGCACCCATGGCATATGGAGGTTCCCAGGCTAGGGGTCTAATCAGAACTGTAGCCACCGGCCTACACCACAGCCACAGCAACACCAGATCCGAGCCACATCTGTGACCTACACCACAGCTCACAGCAACACCAGATCCTTAACGCACTAAGAGAGGCCAGGGATGGAACCTGCAACCTCATGGTTCCTAGTCGGATTCCTTAACCACTGAGCCACGATGGGAACTCTGTGTATGACTTTTTTAAGAACAAGTGGTTGAATAATATTCCATTGTATATACATACCAATATATGTCATTTTAAAAAACAAAGCAGAAATATTATAGGAAAAAATTTATCACAATTCATTGGAAGAACCAATAATCTTATTTTTCAAGTTTATTTAAATATATAGCCTTTCTTATCCTCTTCTTTCAGCTGTCCCTCACCCTGGGCTCAAATACAAGAAATATTCCAAGGTTAAAAAGTATTGCTGATTATATACCTTGTAATTACTAGATCATTTAAATGAATTAGCTTTCCAATTTATGTAGTCATAATTTATACTGATCCTTCCAAAATTAGTGAGTTTTAAGGTCCTGTAGTATCAATAATGTAATAAGAACCATAAACCCCAATTTATACAATAATACCTCCTGTGAAATTTCAATGGACAATGAGGAAATTTTTAATATATTCACCCACCTGCATCATTTAGCCACTTCTCCAGAAGTGGCTTTAACTTGCACATGTTCTTAAAGCTGAGGTTCAAGGCTTCAAAACGAGAGATGGTAGTTTGGCTGAAGTCATTTCCATACAGTTTACCCATAGCAAGCCCAACATCGCCCTGCAGAGTAATATAGAGCAGGAGAGGGAAGAGGAAGAGAGAAAGAAAAGACTCATCTCACTAAAGTTTACAGCCTTCACTCCAGGGTGCTACTCCAATAACTGTTCTAGACAAAGAATCAACACATTTCACTTAGTGAGTCCCACAAAGTCCACCCCTAAGCTAAGCACAATATTGTAGTGAAGACTGTTAGGCCTTGATCATGACAATATTCACAACCGTCCCATAATCTATCTTGAATCTCTTTCTTGCTACCTTTATAATAACTGAGATATCAAATGTTTCCACCAACTCTCAAAAAATAGTGCTGATATTCTACCAAATCCCTTAATTGATGCAACCAGAGTGAGTTATGTAATTTTTAAAAATCAGTTCATCTCTATCACCACAGGGTTAAAACACGTAACTGTCTAGATAAACCTAGGTGTTTCTGAACTAACCAAACTTCCCATAAATCACTTTAAATGCCTCATCCTTTTATTTTATTTTCTTGTAAAGTATTTCAGGAAGCAGTTAAAAAAAAAAAAAAATCTTTCCACCCTTAGTTTGGATTTCAAAGTTTGTTACAAAAACCAGGTATTCTAAAAAGACTACTTTTGTAACCATTATAGAGACAGAAATTCACAGTAGAGAGGTTTGACCCATTTAGTCAAACCTTTATGGGTACTGGAAACGTGGTAACCTTATAGCAATAGAACAATGATCCCCTGAATATATTACAAAAAAATATCTTTCTCTGTAAGCCTATAACCTTTGAAATGTATACAGTGCTTTTCCTCCATGTGAATCTCTCTTGTTAAAGCTGGAAAAGCCATATTTGAATCGTTATTGTATATATAGGTAATAGAAGCTCATGGAGTGAAAATAATTCATGGTCTCATTTCAATTAGTTTAGGGACAGGGCAGAAAGGCAACATTTCTGGTCCAAAATACTACATAGCTAATCCTACCAAGGACAGCCGACTCCCATATCCTGGCAACACCCATTTTGAATTAGGATTACCAGAGTCCTTTGATTTCTCTTGCTTAAATTCATCTTTTTTTTTTAAATTTACCTTCTTTTATTTTATTGGCTATGCCCATGGCATGTGGAAGCTCCTGATCCAGGGATTGAACCTGTGCCACAGCAGTGATCCAAGTCGCTGCAATGACAATGCCAGATCCTCAACCCACTGCACCACAAGGGAACTCCTATAATCCATCTTTTGGATAGTACAGTACTTATTAGCACCTGATTAGGAGGCAGTCAGGGAAATGAAAAAACATTTCTTTTTAAACTCTATTTTCTTACTGGTGAGTTACTTCTGACAAAAAGTTTAAGAAGGGAAATGTTGCAACTAGAAGATAAAATGAGGCACCAAGAGTACTTGAACCCCAACTGAACTGATCTATATTCTAATCTTTCCCATAGGATAGCCACCAGCCACATATGGCTATTTAAATTTAAATTAATTCAAATCGGATAAATTAAATATTCAGTTCCTCAGAAGCCCTAGCTGCCTTTTAAATTATTCAATAGTCACATGTAGATAGTAGTAGCTATTGTACTGGACAGCACAATTACATAACAGTTCCATTATCTCAGAAAGTTTTATTGACAGCTCTAAATATACTATTTCGGGAGTTCCTGTCATGGCTCAGAGGAAACAAATCTGACTAGTATCATCCAGGAGGATGCAGGTTTGATCCCTTTCCTCACTCAATGGGTTAAGGATCCGGCATTGCTGTGAGCTGTGGTGTAGGTCACAGACACAGCACGGATCTGGCATTGCTGTGGCTGTGGCATAGGCCAGTGGCTACAGCCCTGGTTCGACCCCTAGCCTGGGAACCTCCATATGCTACAGGTGTGGCCCTAAAAAGAAAAAAAAAAAAAAAATACTATTTCACTAGAACAGAAGTGGACTGCTGATTGATTTTGTTCCAATTACAGTAAAACTCAAAGAACCAGGACAGTGTGAGTGAAGTATAAATGTTATCCATTATCTCTATATAAAAATCTATAAATACAGCTATAGATTTTATCTATATCTTTATAAATTCTTTTTTTTTTTTTTGCTTTTTCGGACTGCACTTGCAGCATATGGAAATCCCCAGGCTAAGGGCTGAATCAGAGCTGCAGCTGCAGGCCTATGCCATAGCTCACAGTAACACTGGATCCTTAACCCACTGAGCAGGGCCAGGGATCAAACCCGCATCCTCATGGATTCTAGTTGGTTCGTTTCCGCTGAGCCATGACAGGAACTCCCCATATGTATATATTTATTAAATCTTACTTTATTTAATCAATAAATACGAGGTGCCTACTATATGTCAGGCATTAAACTATACTTTGTATATCATTATATTCATGTCTTAGTCACTTTATTTGTTTAGATTATAGCTTCCTATAAAACTAGGTCCAACTAAACCTTGCAACTCTTTGAATATAAGACCTGCTGCAGGAGTCAGATGGCAATAAATGTTTTCTGACATTATAATTGCACAATTCACTAAGAACTATTCATAAACTTCTGTAATGCCTTTCTGTGAAAAGTAACAATGACAACAAACAAAAAATAAAATATCTATTCAAAGATCATATTATAATAAGAATAAGAAACAATGCCATAAGTTGGTGGCTGGAAATAAAAGCTGTGCCATCAATTAATTAAAACTGTGGCAATAAATGACAAATCCACTTAACTGAGATTTATAATACAAGTTTACTTCACATTTAAATGATTTCATTGTCTAAAAAGCAACAGGTGCCTCAGTTAATATACTAATTTTCGCTGATTTGATACCAGCTCGGTTTAGTGTTTTTATAACTCACAACCACCCTGGGTTCTCCCTCACAAAAATAAATCTTTGAAGCAGTTAATTCATATCTAATCTGAACTGTATTACTTCCCTTTTATATACATTTTTAAAAGCAATGGAAAAAAGGAACAAAGATTGGATTAGGAAATAATGAATATACTACAGGTGATGGGTGGTATTGGATGCCTCCTAATCATGTACTGACACCAGCAGTAATCCCTTAATAACCAGTTATGTAGTTAGAAAACTACTGTTTAAAACACCTAATAACATGCATATTTACACAGAGAATAGGGCTTTGTTTGTTTCAACCTAATAACTCAAACGTCTAACTTGTCCTCTGTAAGCATATGTATAAATAAATTGGATAAAAAGCAATGCTTAAAAAACTACAATTGAAGTATCTGACTTAAAAATAAAGGTTGATCTTCCCATTCTGCACCACACAGTCAAGGACTGTAAAATGTTGCCACTGCTATGTCAAAATCATTTTGAAAAATAAGGAACAGTTATGCCAAGTAATAGGATAAAACCATAAAGCAGAATACCAGACCATAGGGTAGCTCTTTTACATAAAAAGGAGAGTGAGAGAAAGAAAGAGAAACAGCATTGGCAGTGTGCTGGGTCAAATGCCACAGAAAGGCAAACCACACTGGGTAAAAGGTAAGATATTTAAAAGCCTTAACATCCTTGGCATATCACTCAGGCAACAATCTCCTAGGGAACCTGAGAGTATGCTGCGTTAATAGTCTAAGAACTGAAGCACTGCTGAACATGCCAACCTTACACTTATTTAAGCTTGTAAATTTACCCTCATCAATTCAGTTGTATCTTTAGCTTTCTTTTTAAAAACATTTCGAATTGTTTAGATGTTTCAGAAGTACCAAAATCTTTCTAATTATAATTTGTTTCTTCACAACTGAAATGCCTCACACATACACCTGCATTTTCTCCAAAATTACATCTATTTAAAAAAATTATTCTATGTTCCCAATATATAATGAGTTTTTTTGAGCAAAAATAAATTACCAAAGAAATGTAAGGAATAAAAATCTGTTCTTAAAAATGCAGGGATATCATCCCTGATTTTTGATCTTTGAGAGCAGGTGGTACATTACTATACTTTCAACATAAGATAATTTGGATAATACTTAAGCGGTGGCTTAAATTTCAAACAGTAATTATATTCTCTGGAATAAAACCATCTGGTTTTTCCTGATTCCATTAAAATAGCCAATCCAAACTACACTTAAATAATTTTATTTTACCTAATGATCTTACATTATTTTATACAAATGTCCTTCAGCTTAATGCTTTTCCTGCTTTAAAAGTATTATTTGTGGAGTTCCCGTCACGGCGCAGTGGTTAACGAATTCAACTAGGAACCATGAGGTTGTGGGTTCGGTCCCTGCCCTTGCTCAGTGGGGTTAATGATCTGGTGTTGCCATGAGCTGTGGTGTAGGTTGCAGACGCGGCTCGGATCCCGCGTTGCTGTGGCTCTGGCGTAGGCCGGTGGCTACAGCTCCTATTTGACCCCTAGCCTGGGAACCTCCATATGCTGCGGGAGCGGCCCAAGAAATAGCAAAAAGACAAAAAAAAAAAAAGTATTATTTGTGACAGGTTAATCAAAGAGTAAGTCAGTAGGAGTGCTTGGAACAAAGAAGTCATACACACAGATGCCTGTTTAAACTATTAGACTTAATCTACCTTTTAGCCCTCTGCTAGGCGATATTTTAAAAAACTGATTTAGATTTTGACTAATCTAGATTTTTCATCTTCAACAGATTCCTATATGATTGATTAATTAGCCTCAGTTTGTGTGTGTGTCTCCACTAACCCTTCCTCTCTCCCCAAAAAATGGTTTTAAACAAGTCTTCCAAATGTTTCACCTTTCAGGCTACTATAAAAGAAGCTGTAATCTTTATTCTTCTCAATCTTACACACACACACACACACACACACACACACACACACACACACACACATATATAGCACAAAGGTCTAGAACCAGATGTTTTTCAAACAACAAAGCTTTCTGTACAGTTATATCATCCCCCAACAGAATCTTTCAACTTCTCATCAATTATGGGTATAATTCTAATATTTCGGAGGCCTGTGTTCTGAGAGATATCTTAACAATTTTAACCTAATGGTAAATTATACATTTATAAATGAATATATATGATGAAGGTATCAACTTACAAATGCAGAAGATGGCTAAGAAAAAGTTACAATCTAAAATTAAAAAACAAGGCTGAGGAATATATTGCTCCTTGGAAGTCTCTTTGGACATGGAAAGCAAATATTTGGACCCAGCCAAGGAGGGAAACCTAAGTCAAGGGTGGGTTCATGTTACCTGAGTGAATCCAAGTTTGATTCGTCTTTGTTTAAAGGTCTTGGCAAACTGCTCAAGCTCCTCAAGGTCACTGGGCTCCTCCAAGCTGGGAGTATCAATTCGCTTTGGTGTTGACTGGCTCTGTGGAAGTGTCTGAATTGGGGTTGCTGCTATTGTGCGTGTTGGGGTTGCTGGCTGTTAGAGAAGGAACGGAAGAATAAGAACAAACATATACCAAGATATTTAACTCTGGAAGGCCACAAGTAAATAATTTAAGGAAATGGCTGTATTCAAGAAGAACTATAAAGACCATGTAACATTGTAGAAGTTACAACATAATACCCAATGAGAAAAGCAGAGTGTGATGTTATGTACACTATAATTATAGTTAAGGCTAAACATGTAAATCTATGGAAAAGACTTGAATATACAAATATGAAATCCATTATTTTTGGATTTTCAAATGGTCTGAATACATGCATCTTAACTAAGCCTTTTAATAAATCAGTCTTAATTTTTAAGAATCTATTTTATAAGTATGCCTCTTAAACTGTAAGTTTCAAAACAGTAGGGACCATATCTGTCTTATCACTATCATATCTCCTACTTGTAACACAATATTATAAAAAATATTATGAGATTATTGAAACTATTTTAAGGGGGAACAGTAAATCATTTATAGTTTAAATAACTTAATAGCTTCATTTCTATCTGTTCAAATTTTCTTCCATAGATTTTTCATGTTGTTTTTAATTTGTTGCACTGAATTTATTTAATCTCACAAATATTTCTCGCAAATTATAATTTTCAAGTTTTTCAGTAATAAGGTGACATTCCACAGATCAGAGTAATTTTTACAATATGATTAAGACATTGGAATGGACCATATGGGACAAAATCAAAGCAGTAAACTTTTAAAATTTAACTGAGATATGACTGACATACAAAAAAAGTTGTACATATTTATTAATGTATACAATGTGATGACCCCGAGTGTAAGTAAATACCTATGAATACATATTCTCACCATATACAATTCCCTAAATTTATCCTTACTTCTGGAAGTTTTCTTCCTCTGTCATCTACATTCTTAACCTTAACTGTAATTACGGCAACCTGATTTTATACTCTGCTTTTCTCCCTTAAAATTATGTCTTAATTTTTTTCCTATGGGGTTTCAGTCATCACAATTATCATTTTCAAAGGCTGACTGAAAGGGCAATAGTTTACTTAACAATTTCTTCATTGTTAGACACTTTTTCCGTTGTTTCCATTAACATAGGTAACACTACAATCAAAAACTGTGCGTATAGTTGTTTTTTCCACCTTTGTTATAGTTGTTTGAGATAAACTCACAAAGGATTTTCTGTAACTGGATAAAGAGAATACCAGAAACAATTTCACGGCTTCTGGTACATAATACTAGTTCTCACTATACAATGCTCTCCACAGGATTTGTATTAGCAGTTTTTAAAAATGTTTTGCTAATTCAGTGAGTAAATTGTACTTTGCTGTTTTGCCCTAATTCATATTTCTCTTATTACTTAAAATTTTAAGTAATTCTCTCATTACTTAAAAGCCAAAAATTTCCCACATGTCAATTATTATCTGTACTTCCTTTCATATGAATTGGACTTACATCCATACCCATTTATATATTAACGATATAATATATAAATCTCATTCTTATCCTTAAAGAGATCATCAAATGTTACAAATTAAGCCTTTGCCTGCTGTATTAATACAAATAATTTTCCCAAACTGCTTTTTTCCTTTTATTTTCGTGTACATGAGTTTTAAATTATCATTTGGATAAACACTTTTTTTTCCCTTTCTAATATCTTTATGTTTTAAATCTTAGAAGACTTTGACTTATTTGTAACTTGGATAAAATTCCTTTTAATACTTCTATGTATTTTTAAATATGCAATTATTTAAATCCATTTAAAGTTTTTTTTAGGACATGAGGGTATAATCTACCTTTTTTTTTTTTTTTTTTAAATCACACAGATACAAGGCTACTCTGTTTTACTCACAGGCCCTGAGTAGAACCTGACCTTCTGAATACTTTCTAGTGGGAAATGCTGCTCTAATTCTGCACTGTAACTGCTCAGTTAACCCTTCCTGTGAGCAGAAATCTAGGTGAGAGATTGTAGGACAGGACTACAGATGGAGCCTATGGTTATGTGCTTTTTTCTTATAATTTAAATGGGTCAGGTCCCTAACTCTGACCTCATTAGTAATGTATTCTCTCGAACTGAACTAACTGGCCTTGAAAACTACACAATAGGAATTATACAGGCCTACAGTTGGGGTAAGCTCCTCTCTATCACAGTGCTTTGATGAAGTCAACAAAGTTCATCTCTGTGGTCTGTCAACCCTGAGAAATTTTACCTGACCATCTGGAGGAGCCACACTGCACCAACCATATTAGAGTCCTTTGTGGTTGTAAATTCCCATTGAAACTGTGATAGGTAGAGATGAGTCTCAACTATCAGATTGTTACTTCATTTCCAGGCTTGAAGTGCCCTGTTCTCAAATAATAAAGGACTAAAAATACTTTGGGTACCTTTTGGTGGGGTGGTTACAGATAAGTTACCCCAACTCCAGAAATCTCAGGCTGGACTGGGCCAGATCTAGAAATGGTAGAGTAAAATTCAGTGAGCAGGAGTCAGAATGAAGCTACAACAGCCCTGCCACTGTGTACAAAGCTTGTAGGCCAGGAAGGAATTGCTGATATAGGCTTTTTTCAACCTCATTTTTATATTCAGCTTATTCACAATTAAATGCACCATTTAAAAGTGTACAGTTTGATATGTTCTGACAACTATATATATCATCATGTAACTGCTTACCACAATTAAGACAGAGAAAATTTCCATCACTCCCAAAAGTTGCCTTGCGCCCTTTGCTGTCATACCCAACCCTAGCCCCAATCCTCTGGCAACCACAGATACGGTTTCTGTCCCCATAGTTTTGTCTGTTGTAAAATGCCATGTTAATTGAATCATGCACTATACAGTCTTTAATGTTTGGCTTCTTTCGCTTAACATAATGCTTCTGAAATTCAAACATGATGCTGAATGTATCAGAAGTACATTTCTTTCTATGGCTGAGTGGCATTCCACATATAGATAAGCCAAAATTTATGTTATCTATTTACCAGCTGATGGATGCTTTTTCAGTTGTTTCCACTTTGGGGTGATTACAAATAAAACTGCTGTGAACATTCATACACAGGTCTTTGTGTGGACAAATGCATTCATTTCTAGGAGTAGAACTGCTGAGTCATAAATATACATGCATGTATATTTAACGTCATAAGAAACTGCCAAGCTGTTTTCCAAAGTGTCTGTACCAATTTGCAACCCCACCAGCAACATATAAGAATTATAATTGCTTTACATTTTCACCAACACTTGGCATTACTATAGTTTTTAAAATTTTGCCCATTCTAGTGGTGTATAGTGATACGTCATTTGCATTTCCTGATGACTAATAATTGTGAGCATCTTTTCATAAGCTTATTAAGTATTTATATGCCTTCTTTGGTGAAATATCTTTAAATATTTTGCATATACCTCTTTTTTAAAAAATCAGGTCATCTCATTGTGTTGTATGAGTTCCTTATATATTCTAGTTAGAAGTCTTTTATTAGATATAAGTTTTAAAAATATTTTCTTCCAGTTTGTAGCTTTTCTTTTTATTCTTTCAACAGAAGCTTCTAATTTTTATTTATTTACTTTTTTGTCCTTTTTGCCATTTCTAGGGCCGCTTCCGCAGCATATGGAGATTCGCAGGCTAGGGGTCGAATTGGAGCCATAGCCACCGGCCTACTCCAGAGCCACAGCAACGTGGAATCTGAGTCGCGTCTGCGACCTACACCACAGCTCACCGGCAACGCCAGATCGTTAACCCACTGAGCAAGGGCAGGGATCGAACCCGCAACCTCATGGTTCCTAGTCGGATTCGTTAACCACTGCACCACCACGGGAACTCCCTAATTTTTATGAAATTAAATTTATCATTTTTTTCTTTTATGATTAGTGTTTCTGTGTCCCACTTAAGAAATCATTACCTTACCCAAGGACATGAAGATTTTTTTGCAGAAGTTTAGATCTGCAGCCCCTTTCAAATTAATCTTTGTATATCATTGTGAAATAGGGAGTAAGGTTCTTTTTTTTTTTTTTTTTGGCCTATGGGTATCCAACTGTTTCAACACCTGAAACAAGGCTTTCCTTTTCCCAATGAAATCCTTTGGCACCTTTATGGAAAATCAGTTGGCTCTATATGTGTAGATCTGTCTACTGACTTCTATTCTGCTCCATTTCTATTCAAATGCCATTATTACACTGTCTTCATTACTCTAGTTTTATAATAAATCGACATTAGGTAGTCCTTCAACTTTCTTACTTTTTAAAACTGGCTATTCTATGTTCTCTACAATTCTGTACAAATGTTAGAAACACCATGCAAATTTCTACGAAGAAAGTCTGTAGATATTAACTGGATTGTATTGAATTTATAGATCAATTTGGAAAGAATTCACATTTTAACAAAGTCTTCATGAACATATTCTACCTGTGCATTTACTAAAATCTTTTTCAATTTCACTCAGCAAGATATTGTAGTTTTCAACATATAGTTCTTATAAATGTTTTGTTAAAGTTGGAGTTCCCATTGTGGCTCAGTGGTAACAAACCCGACTAGTAAGCATGAGGACGAGGGTTCAATCCCTGGCCTTGCTCAGTGGGTTAAGGATCTAGCATTGCTGTGAGCTGTGGTGTAAGTCTCAGATGTTGCTTGGATCTGGTGTTGCTGTGGCTGTGGTATAAGCCGGTGGCTATAGTTCCAATTCGACCCCTAGTCTGGGAACCTCCACATGCTGCGGGTACAGCCCTAAAAAGACAAAGAAATAAAAAAGGGTTTGTTAAATTTATCCCTAATTACTGTAAATATTTTTCTTCTTAATTTCAAGTTCCAAATGACTTTTATATAAATTTTTATATATTGACTCTGTATCCTACCTACTTGCTAAATTCACTTATTAATTCCAACAACTCTTTTGCAGATTCTTTTGGATTTTCTACATAGACATCATGTCATCTATCAATTAAGACAGTTTTACTGCTTCCTTTCTAATCTATATGTGTTCTTTATTTCTTTTTCTTGCTTTACTGCACTGCTAGGCCCTCCAGGGCAATGCTGAATAAAATTAACAGCGGACATCCCTCTGTCTTGTTTCTGATCTTGGGAGAAAACATCAGTCTTTACAATGTTTTTTTGGTAGATGCCTTTGAGCAGGTTGGGAAAGTTACCTTCTATTCCTAGAAGAGTTTTTATCACAAACAGTTGCTGAATTTCGTCAAATCTGTTAGGTTGGTATTAAAGTGATAACTTCCATGATTATGGACAAAGACAATCAGGATCAGCCTGTTAATCATCTAATTTACAGATGAGGAAACGGAGGTCCAGAGAGGCAAAATGACATGCTTAAAGTCACAGCGAGGTAAGAAACAGAACTAGGTGTAAAGCTTAAACCTGTGATTTTCCTACAGTTAAAGCCTCTCGCAGAAATTAGCTAAAGCAACATTTGAAACTTGAGACAGACTAAAACACAGATAAGAATGTCTTTGCAGTTTTCTAAGAGCGAAGGGCAACAATGGGTTTTAACTGAAGCTCTAGGTGTCTAGTTCAAGTGGTAATCTCTACTGCCAAATATGCAGGGGAGGGTGGTCAAACAGCAAGAACTCATTTCTCAAATGGCACTAACACACAGGTATTCTTTATGAACACATAAGAAAACAGGGACTCCTTGAAGATTTGCAAAGACTACATCAATTTGGTAGCACTGCTTTACAAAGTTGATAAGACTAACTTTGAAATTTTGGTGACTTTTGAAAACTATTTGAATTATTTTTATTAGGGGGTTGTGGTTTTAAATTAAACAAAGCCCCAAAGTGTCTCAAGACAACAGAATAAGAGAGAGCAACCCTCATGGAAGAAAACTGACCTGGGAGGTGAGGGTGATGCTTGGCTGCGACTGTAGGAGGTTGGCTTGGCTTTGCTGAGGTAGTTGCGTTAAAAGATTTTGCGCTTGCAGGAGACCTGTAAAAACAAATGTGTTATGTCAAACATAAAATAGCACTGTGAACATACGGAAAAAGAAAATAAAGTGAAGTGAAAATTTCCAACTGATCTTCTGATTGTCTTAATGGCCTTAAAACTCTTAATGTCTTATTTGCCTGAAATTCAGTCGTGTTAATAAATACAACTTAGGCAAGAAGATATGGAACATTAAACTAAAACTGGTGTATGTCTTTAGCGTAACCTGAATAATCTCTCTGGCCAATTCTTTATTTTAGCGAGGAATGGACAAGAGTGAAGAACTATTCTAAATGGAAGAAGCCTGAAATTCCAAAAAAACCTCAACTTCTTAACCCAGAATCCATGAGAAACTGCTAGTATATGCAGAAAATTATTTAGTTCATGAAAGGAGCAGGCTATCCTATCTGTTAAGTGGAATAGGTATTTATACAACAAAAAGTTTTAGAATGAATGATCAAGAAGAAAAAAACATAAAGAATAGAAATAAGGAGGAATCAGTACAGATGCACTAATGTGCCTTGAGTTGAAGCCTTAATACTCATATCCTCTATAATGATTCCATTAACCAATCCTACAATCATGACTGAATTTTATATAGAAGTTACACAACAATATTTAGCACTAAAAAGCTTTGAAGATGTTTTACATAACTCACAAAATCTGCACAATTTCTAATATAACACCCTCTCTTTCTTAAACTTTAGAATAAAACAAACGATTGTTAGAGGCATATATTTTCTTCTCCTTTTTTTTTTTTTTTTCTTTTTGTCCTTTTTAGGGCTGCACCCGTGGCATATGGAGGGTCCCAGGCTGGTGGTCTAATTAGAACTGTAGCCGCTAGCCTACGCCACAGCAACACCAGATATGAGCTGTGTCTGTGACTTATACCACACAGCTCAAGGCAATGCCAGATCCTTAACCCACTGAGTCAGGCCAGGGATCAAACCTGCAATCTCATGATTCCTAGTCAGATTCGTTTCCACGGCACCACGGACGGGAACTCCCAGAGGCATATATGCATTTCAATGCTCAGTCCACATTCTTTGAATACATTCCCATGAAAAACTATCAAAACGCTGAAAAGAAATTTATCCAACGTATGCTCAGCATGTGAGTGAAAGATTTAATTCAGACTTCTGGCCAAACTCCTGGTCCTCCTTAATGATTAAATACATGAAAGGCAGTGAGGATGACCTTCACTAATGAGGTATGCATGACAAAAGAAACATTTTTCCTCAAAATGAATATTGAGCTTAAAGTTAAATAAAACTGAATGAAAACATTGTTCCAATGGACAGCTTCTAGGTCAAATTGAGAGTAGTCAGCATGTGTGTCACATAGATGGAGAGCCTTGGTGAACCACTAAGAAGCTCTAAGGAGGTGCTCACCCTGCTGGCCCTGGGGCGTCTGTGAGATGATAAACTGTGCTGGTTGCAGGTTGGTGGTCGGATGTACCAACACAAACTGTTGCAGGTTGAGATTCTGCTGTTGTAGTTGTTGCAGTTGTTGCAGATCCTAAAAAATTAGGATTAAGACATGGATTGAAGATTCTGAAACAAAACCTTGCTTAATAATTAAGGTTCCCAGATGGTGAATTCTATTATACAAATAAAGAAGAGTCAATATTTTACATTCTAACTCCCAATCAGGATGTGCTGTGGGTATGCTCATAAAAGTGTGTGAAGAAACCTGGAGCTGCTACAAGGACTCGCTATTCTGTGGGGATGTATTGGGTTGTGACTTATGTTATACATAATTTTTAATAGTTATTTAAAATTCCCTCAGAACAAATGGTTATGGTTCTGTTTTTAACATGCAGAGACCAAAATGAGAGGTTTTTTTTTTTGTCTTTGTAGTGTCACACCGAGGCATATGGAAGTTCCCAGACGAGAGGGTGAATCACAGCTGCACCTGCTGGCCTACACCACAGCCACAGCAACGCCAGATCCAAGCCATGCCTATGACCTACACCACAGCTCATGGCAGCGTTGGATTCTTAATCCACTGAGTGAGGCCAGGGATTGAAACTGAGTTCTCATGCATAGTACTTGGGTTCCTTACCACTAGGCCTCAAAAGAAACTCCTAAAAAGAGTTTTTAAAGTCAAGGGAGGGA